>NW_027361913.1:9830000-10502500 GCF_039654945.1 Dendrobates tinctorius | reverse complement strand
AGATCCTCTGGGACAGATGGTGTGATGCAGCAGAGGTGTAATAGCTCTCCACAGGCAGAACTGTAGTCCCAGGGCAGTTGTAGTAGATGTTGAGGTAGATGGTGTAGTGTTAGGCACAGAGATGTAGCAGTGCGGAGTAAGTGATGCAGGAAGAAGGCCGAGACACAGCTGAATGCAGTTCCAAAGCATTACTCACATTTCTAGCATACACAGGTGCCAGCTTCAGTGCCATGTCCTCCAGGTAAGGGGCTCAGCCAACTCCGAGGGAGATGGAGTACACCCGTCCAGCACTCCCTTCCAAATGTGCCTTTTCTGAGCATCTCCTTACTAGCGCTAATCTGAAGTACTTGTAGTTATGAATTATGGATCACCCCCCAGGGCAGATGTGGGGATTTACTCGGTACCGGGCCGATGTCTTAAAGGGGAAGTGTTGCAGCAGCGGTGACCCGGTCCGTGGCCCTGGGTGTCCATGTAAAATAGGTGGAATGAAGCTGCATAAAGATTATAAGTAGATAGTTTGTGACACCACCTGTGGTATATGGTCAGAAAGGGGACCAGCGCTGCAGTGCAGATCCTCTGGGACAGATGGTGTGGTGCAGGAAAGATGTAATAGCTCTCCACAGGCAGAGCTGTAGTCCCAGGGCAGCAGTAGTAGATGTTGTATTGGATTATGTAGTGTTAGGCACAGAGATGTAGCAGTGCTGAGGAGGCTGGCGCAGGAAGAAGGCAATGACACAGCTGAATGCAGTTCTGATACTTTACTCACATTTCTGGCATAGACAGATGCCCGCTTCAGTGCCGTGTCCCCCAGGTCAGGGGCTCAGCCAACTCCCAGGCAGATGGAATACACCCTTCCAGCACTCCCTCCCGTGTGCCTTTTCTGAACGTCTCCTTTCTAGCGCTAATCTGAAGTACTTGTAGTTATTAATTACACTCAAGTTCCTCTTGCTACTTATAACTCCACTCGCATGACAGGCAGCTGTATCCTACTTCGGGGACTCCATACCATCAAGTCCTGGCTCACACACGTTGCTGCTGTGTCTTTGAGTCTTAGGTGGGAATAAAGTGGTCACAACTTCTATTCCTCTGGTTTCTGCTGTAGGATCATTAGTATCACACACAGCCTCGGATACCGGCGCCAGGTCTTTTTTGCATTAAACTTAGAGAAGGGCTCCGCTCTAGCCCTAGTCCCCAGTCTCTCTCCTCTTCACGTTCTGTACTTTTCTATCTTCCTTCTGAACAACTGATCCTTCCTTTTTCTCCTTTCTTGCTAGCAGTTCCAGCTCACAGGAGGCTGCTGCATCGCCGTCCTTTCCCTCTTTCCCCCAGTAGGGGAACTGTCTTTCTCCCTCTCTATGAGGATTCTGACCTAACTTCCTGTCAGCTTTCCCCTCTTAGTGCAATCTAAGCTCCACCCACCACCCAGAACCCTTCATGAACCAATGCTGCTGCCATAAAGGGTGCTCTGCTGTTCTAAGGTGTCTGTGCTGGATGTAGGTGCTGGAGTCTCGTCAGGTGTTACCATCTTACCTGGGGAGTGGGATACTACACCTCAGGAGGAGGTGCAGTACCTCTGTGGTGACTGAACCCTCATGGGCACCAAAAATTACACTCAAGTTCCTCTTTCTTGCTGTTACTTAGAACTCCACTCGCATGACAGGTAGCTACTGTGTCGTCGAGTCTTAGGTGGGAATAAAGTGGTCACAACTTCTATTCCTCCAGTTTCTGCTGTAGAACCATGAGCATTCACACCGCTTCGAATACCAGCGCCCGGTCTTTGGCACATAAACTTAGGAACAGGGCTCTGCTCTAGCCCTAGTCCCCAGCTCTCCTCCTCACGTTCCATCCTTTTCTATCTTTCTTTCTGAAGAACTGATCTTTCTCTTCCTTTCCTTGCCAGCAGCTCCAGCTCACAGGAGGCTGCTGCATATACGTCCTCTCTCTCCTTCACCCTCTGGGGAACTTCCCTAACTTCCTGTCAGTTTTCCCCCTTTCTAGTGCAAACTAAGCTCCATCCACCTCCCAGCACCCTTCATGAACCAAGCAGGGGTCATAGAGGGTGCCCTGCTGTTCTAAGGTTTCCGTGCTTGGTGCAGGTGCTGGAGTCTGGTCAGGTGTCCCCATCTTACCTGGGTAGTGAGGCACCACATCTCAGGAGGAGGTGCAGTACCTCTGTGGCAACTGAACCCTCAGGGGCACCACAAATATATGTCTTAATACGTAAAACCATAGAATTCAAAGAGGAAGTACTTTGTTTTTCTCCTGACTGCATATGCCTATAAGGTTGTGGAGTTCTGACTGGGGAACCCTCAATTTATCAGGACATCGGGGTTTATACTTGGACTGTGAATGTCAGACATTTAAAACAGGTCTATCACTGGCAGGCTGATACTATCTGTATGAAAAAAGGCATCATATTTTTAAGCCCTCTTGTGGGTCTAATAAGTGCAGTAAAAAATGTTTTTACGGGTAAAAATGTAAAAAAAAACATTATTTATCCTGCACGGTGAGCGAACAATCAATGAACTATTTAATTCCTCCTGATATGGCAGGAATTCACAGTGGTCAAGGGACAGTTGGTATCGTCAGGATACAGCATCTTGACTGGTACAAGTTTAGGATCCCCGGGCCTTGACTGGTGCAGTCTTGACTCGGAGTCTTGAGCGGCGTACATTGGGTCCTCTCATCTTATCCAGTGTAGTTCAGGCTATGGATCTGATTTTTCATCATCTGATTCCGTCCGCAAGCGTCCAGCAGCAAGATGGCACATGGTTCCTGCTGCAGTCTGTCACTCTGGCTGCAGGGTCTTGTCCTGTGCAAGTGAGAGCAAACAGCAGGAACGCGGTATGCAGTGACAAGCAGCAGGCAGATCAAGGGTCAACGGGTATTTATTACAGGTGTTACTCCTCGCAGGGAGATAAAAAGGTGAAAGAGGGAGTTTGAGATTCAACACATGAGTAAGTATTCAACAAAAAGGTAAACTTAACAGTCTGATGTTTTCAGAGGGTGGAGGCCTGAAGATCCCACGGTGGCGTCGCAAACGACACTTGAAGTTTCTTGCCTGGTCCTGGAGGAACGTGAGGCACTGTCTCCTGAACGCCGCGATGTGTCCTGACTCTCCGATACATAGCTTTGCAGTCCTGGAAAAAGATGTTGGTAGAGAAGGAGCCTGCAGGGCCACTTTGAATGGATAAAGTTCAGCGGTGGAAGTCGATGATATACTGTCCGACCCCACGTGGTCCCCCTGGTCAGGCCTGCAGCCCGCTCCGTATACAGTCAGCGGTGTGGTACGGGACGTCACTTCTGTCTGGGAAATGAGCAAGCCCACAGTCATAGGCTGCTCGTGGTCCGTCGGCATCTGGGATGGAGGTAAGCAAAATGGCCTGGCCTTCTGATGTCGTGCAGTGGAGAGTGAACAAACCTTCTCCTGCTGCGCATACTGCCTTTCCACCAAAGACCCCATTTTCACACGCAGGCAGGTGCCCAGTTCTGTGAAAAATGATGATGAATGAACTCATGGAGATCAACATCCAACACTGTGGAGACACCATCACATGTTTCTCAACGCAGTGATGCTAGAGCATTGCCCCCTTCCCTTATGGGAAATATGCATGATTTACATGTTTTTGCATATTTCCCATAAAGGATGGGGGCAATGCTCTAGCATCACTGCATTGAGAAACATGTGATGGTGTCTCCGCAGTGTTGGATGTTGATCTCCATGAGTTCATTCATCCTCATTTTTCACAGTCTTTTACTAGGCATTGCTCCTACTAGCCAGTTTCCTACTCCACACTGATGAGGGGCAATACCCCGAAACAGCTGACTGTGGATGGATACCATGTTTTGGCATAGGTGGTTTCCTTCATTGGAGACTGCCCTTCCCGTGGTTGTTCCTTCCCGGTGAAAGACCTGGCTAGTTATTGCTTGCGTTGAGAAACATGTGATGGTGTCTCCGCCGCTCTTGATTTACAGGTGCCCAGTTCTGTCCTGGTCAGAAAGTCTCCCTCCTGGCAACAAGGGTGACAGCTCCAATAGTTCCGGCCCCGAAAACGAGAGAAGCACTGCCAGATGTATTACTAGGGATGTTACTGGCCCGGTCCATCTCCCTACACGTCTGCACCTCACACTCTCTTGGCGTCAAAGCTCTCTTCGGCTTGGCGTGCAGGGTTTTTATATTCAGGAACTCCATCATCCAAGGCACATGACCTCGTCTGGCAGTTGAACATGCTCTCTCTGCAATTGTTCTGTTGCCAATTTGTTCCTCGTGGTCCTGTGTAGCCAGTAGAGGGCAACTTTCCCACACTAATGATACATCACGCAGGGCCTCTACAGAGTGTGGTAGATCGGCTCACTTGGCTGTTCACAGAGGTAGACACAGGAACACTTTCCATTTAAGTCTTCCACTGGTTTATTAAAAGCATGCTGCATAACGGGAAAATAAAAATAGCATACAGTACAGCCTGTGTGGCTGCGGGATCCACGCGCTCAGGGACAAAAAAGCAAGGTTCAGCTCTCTTTAACACAAGCACAACTCTGGAGATAACATCTGAATGAGTAAGAAGGCTGTCCATGTACCTTCTGGACCACACCTTGGGGTGGACATATGGTGAGTAGTCTCCTACCCTCAGCTGTCCACAAAAACCCAGCCCTTAGCATAGCTGATTAACCCCTCTCAACACTTAGTATGCTGGAGCAGAGTGACACATATCTCCTATTTAGTATTTTATCAGTTAACCTCTCACATATTTCCCCCTCTTCCCAAAACAAGGGGTTTTGGCACTTTCCGTCACTAAACATAGAAGTCTAGGCAGGGCATCTGCGCTACCATGTAGATTCCCGGGCCTGTGCCCCACATGGAAACTGAAGTCCTGGAGCACTAGCAACCACTTAGTCACCCGGGCATTCTTCCTCTTCCTTTCCCTCATCCATCTCAGGTGCTCATGGTCTGACATTAGCCTAAACTTTTGGCCTAGCAGGTTGTACCTCAGAGTGCCAATTGTGCATTTTATGGCTAATCATTCTTTTTCTATTATATCATAATTTTTTCACAGGAGAAGAGTTTCCTGTTTAGGTATAAAATTGGTGGCTGGGGCTCCCTGCAGCCCGAAAGGCATTCTGGTATATTGGAAGCAACTGTCAGGTATAGAGAAGGCTGTCTTCTCCTTGGCACTTTGGAACAGGAGAATTTTCTCAGTACCCTTTCATTAGGTCAAGGGTGGTGATGTATCTGGCTGACCCTAGCCACTCAATGAGTTAATCGACCTGGTGCATCAGATACACGTCGAGCTTGGACACCTCATTCAGCTTCCTATATCGCTACAAAAGCACCATTCTCCATCAAGCTTTGGCATAAGGACAATGGGGCTGGACCAGCCGCACTTTGACTCTTCAATGATGCCCAGGCTCAAAATTCTTTTCACCTCTTTCAAAATCTAAACTGTCTCAGCCCTACCAACAGATTGTAGACCCTTGACTGGGCCTCTTGTGCTTGAATGAGGTTCTCTCTTACAGTCGGCATGAACTTCGCAATCCTCTCCTGCATCGGAGTCACATGCTCGATGATACTCTGGTGGGGTGCAACCTCGCTTCCCATGTATCCTTTGCAATATCCTGAAGTCCCAAAGTTTGATGGCCAAATAACAGCTTGAACGGTGAAAACCCCATAGAGGCCTGTGGAATTTCCCTAATAGAAAACAGCAGGTACAAGAGTAGGCAATTCCAAACTCTGCCATCTATCTCTACGACCTTTTTGAGCATGGAATTTCAGGGTTTTGTTGAATCTCTCCACCAGGCTGTCTGTCTGCGGATGGTACACAGAGGTCCTGAGTTGAGTAATCTTGAGAGCCTTACACAACTCCCTCACTACCTCATTACTCTGGACATAAAAGGAGTTCCTTGGTCCATCAGGATTTTCTTTGGCAGGCCTATCCAGGGAAAAAATATATACAAGAGGGAAAAACACATCAAGCTATTAGGATATAACATAGTTATTCCAAATTATTGAAGATAATACAAATGTTGAAAGTCATATCATAAAGAGATACATTAATTCCATGAACCTACCAGATATAATATTCAAAACAGCAGATAAAGCGGGTAATGTTGTCCTGCGGCCCACGAATATGTATGAGAGAGAAGCTTTCCATCAGTTAAATAATGTGACTTGTTATAGGAAGCTTTCGTACAATCCTCTCTCTGTGTAACGAATGGAAGCGGAGGCAGAGATGGTGAAGTTCACATTCATTTTTATTTTTTAAGTGGAACCTCGGGACCACGGTCTGGGGGGCTCCGAAGGGGGCGTGACTAGTGAGCCCCGGGTACCCGTAGTAAAGCCCCTCAGACAGGGCCAGAATGGAATACCCGGAGGACACAGGTGCTACAGTACCTCCAGTTAGACCCCGAACACGTGGCAGCTGTCCCAGCATGACCAAAAGGGATAACAGTAGTTACAGCAGAGTCCATAATGAGACGGGTCCTGGATCCGGGTAGTTGGTAAGGAGTCGGTTCCAGTGACCTTCACACAGTCCTTGGACTCGGATGGCTGTTGACGGAACGGGATGGCTTTCACCCAGATGGTTTGCAAATATAACCAGGAAGCACAGGATACTGATACTCTGTGGAGATAGATAGCATTAGACAATTCACAGACTGCAGACGCAGCGCAGACAGGTTAGCATGAGAACCGGATGTAGCAATGATTGATACTCATTGCTCCGGCGCTCTCCCTATGGAGCAGAGGCCAGAAATAGTAGCCAGTGCACTGCTATTGGTTAATTGCACTATTTGAATAATGCACGCCGCCCCTTTAAGAAGGCAAGAGAGCGGGTGGGCGTGCCCTAATAGCCTTAGCTACATATCTCCTCACCGGACGCCAGGAGGAGGAGGCAGGAGGGAGGCCAGAATGCTGAGCAGCAGCATGAGATCCAGAGGAGGCCGGCTGCTGCCTAAGGGCAGCATGTGAGGCTCGAGGTGAGTGCCCAGAACAGAGAGCAGCGGCAGGCCTGGATGCAGCACCAGGACGGGAACCAGGTGTAACAGTAGCATACCTGGGCGACGCACCAGGACAGGGACCTGGTGTAACACTCTGCATATTCTCTTCAATTGGATAATATTCAGAAATGGGCCCTTCAGGATGGCATAATCTTCAATGATCTAGCAATGGCACTGGTGGTTCCTGAACCCACTATCTTGACTCTATACCTTCTCCCCAAAATTCACAAAAATGCCTCTGCACCACCTGGTAGACCAATTATTTTGGGCAATGGGACCTTCCTGGAGCATATCAACAAGTGGATAGATTTTTACCTGTTTGGGTCGGTGACCTTGTCTTGATATATATGTATTAATAAATTTGTGCAATATAATTATTTAGACTGTTTCACTGTGATTTTTTGTGGTTTGCTCAGGAAAAAATATAGACTATACTCCTGGAGGAGGAGTTTTTGAGTGGTACCCCCTCTGGGTTCTGTGTTTTGTAGTCCATTACCACCAGGATATATTTGTTTCCTTACAGATTTAACCAGGGGTCTGACAAGATCCATAGAAATTCAGTCAAATGGGACCTCTATTATGGGTTATGGCACTAGGGGACTATGGAAGTGAGAGACTGGAGCAGTTAGCTGGCTGGTGGGACAGGATCGGCAATAGTTAAGAATCTCTTGGAGACATCCAGGCCAGTCGAACCTCTTAACAACCTGCTCTTGGGTTTTGTCTATGCCCAGATGCCCACCCAAGACATGAGAATAGGTCTAACACCCTACTCCTATAAAGCCCTGGTAAAAACAGCTGCTCTATTACTTTCCCCCTCAGTTTAATAACCAGATATAGCAAGTCCTCATTTACCACGAAATATGGAAACCTGGTTTCCACCCTTGGCTCTTGAGCAACCCCATTTATCACAGCAACATTGTCAAATTCCCCTTATAATGTAAGGTTTTTCATTTGAGCAGTCCCAAAATTCCCCCCAGAAACCCCCAACTCAGGATTGTTGGCCTCATTGGTCTCCATATCTGCTTCATTGCCAGCAAAGACAAAAGGGGAACTCATCCCCCACTGATTACAATGGGGACCCTTCATGGTCGAACTTGCTCTTATCTGAGTAACTTGGCACCCCTGACTTTCACCATAAGTCCCAAAATAAGCTAAAGTCCACCCCTATTATAACTGGGTGCAGCAGGTCTTTAACTACTCTGACCTCATGGGACTCAGTGCCTCAGTTCGTTTCTATAGTCAAAATGGCAGATGGGTAATCCTTGGCTTTCCTGTGTATACAGCAGATGCCGCGTATCTTTCCAGGGATCAACTCATGGGTTAGTGTGACCTTTACCAGGGTCATCAGACTTCCGGGGACCAAGAGTCTAGACCCCAGTACTCCATTTATTGTCATGGGACATGAATGTGGCCCCTCACTGGGCTGATAGTCCACGCTGCAAACCGGATAGGCATAATATGAACAGCATCTCCCTATTCTGTAGTCCTTCTGTTCGGTGGAGATAGGACAATGGACGGCAATGTGCCCAGGACTTTGACATCTCCAACAGATTAAAACTTTACTAGTGGCACTAGTGGTCTCTGACAACCCTTGAGGACTCCCCCCAGTTGTGGCTTTATTACCCTTCTTTTGAGAGTCAGGCTCTTTCTGGGTAGCCCTGTACGGGGAAGCAGCAACACCCAGTTTCCTGAAGGACTTCTTGATCTCTTTGTACCTTTCCACTACGCCAACCAGGTTGTCTTCATTCTGGGGGGTCTTCCTGGGCAACCAAGTTCTGCACCGGCCTAGGAAGGAAGTGGCTAAATATATCCATAACAACACACTTGACCATCTGAGCTGGAATGGAGGACTGCGGCTGCAACCACTTTTATACAAGATGTAGCAGGTCGCACATTTGGGAGTGAGTGGGTTTCTCACCATAATATACCCAGTGGTGGACCCCTTGTTCTCTGATAGACATATGTAGTCACTCCTGATAGTGCCAATATTTCAGTTTTTAATTTGGCATACTCCTGCGCGTCCTGTAAGGCCAGGTCATAATAAGCCTTTTGAGGCTCACTAGTTAGATAGGGGGCCAGCAGCAACTCTGCCCAATTCTTCGACAGCAACTTCTCACATTCTGCTACTCTTTGAAGCATAGCTAAAAATGCCTCAACATCATCACCCGGGGTTACCTTCTGCATGGCATATCTTACCGCCTTTTGGACATATGAGTCATTACCTGGACTTGGGAGATGGGCAGTTTCTCTGCTGTGGATCTCCACTGCCAGGAGTTCCATCTGCCATTCTTGCTGTTTTATCTGTTGCATCAGGAATTTGTCGCCTCATAGGTTTGCTTCTGTTGTTGGTGCTGCTGGAGCTGCTGCTGTTGCTACTGGTGCTGATGCTGCTGGCTTTGGATCAGGTGCTTGATCAGCTCCTCCATTTTGTGCGACCGCTGTTTCACTTTTTTAGCTGCCTTCACCCAGGACATGCATTTTGTCCACAGCCATCTTACTGGGGATCCTGGGGATCTTGCCCGACTTCTAGCCTCCACCTGTGGTAGATCTGCTCAAACGGCTGCTCACAGAGGTAGACACAGTAACGCTTTCTGTTTAAGTCTTCCACTGGTTTACTAAAAATATGCTGCATAAACCATTTTAAAATTAAATAAACATAAACAGCCCTTCTGGCATAACGGGAAAAACAAAATAGCATACAGTACAGTCTGTGTGGCTGCAAAGATCCGCCTGCTCAGGAATAAAAGCAAGGCTTACCTATTTTTAACACAAGCACAACTCTGGATCTCATCTCCAGAGACACTGTGCTGACTGAGTCAGAAGGCTGCCTATTTACCTTTAAGACACACCCTTAACATAGCCAATTAGCCCCTCTTATCACATATTATGTTACAGCATTTTTCCAGGTTGATATCACTGAGGCTCACATCCTGAGTGACACATATCTCTTGTCCAGTATTTTACCAGTGACCTTCTCCTCTTACACGTACAGTGGGGAAAAAAAGTATTTAGTCAGTCAGCAATAGTGCAAGTTCCACCACTTAAAAAGATGAGAGGCGTCTGTAATTTACATCATAGGTAGACCTCAACTATGGGAGACAAACTGAGAAAAAAAAATCCAGAAAATCACATTGTCTGTTTTTTTTTCATTTTATTTGCATATTATGGTGGAAAATAAGTATTTGGTCAGAAACAAAATTTCATCTCAATACTTTGTGATATATCCTTTGTTGGCAATGACAGAGGTCAAACGTTTTCTGTAAGTCTTCACAAGGTTGCCACACACTGTTGTTGGTATGTTGGCCCATTCCTCCATGCAGATCTCCTCTAGAGCAGTGATGTTTTTGGCTTTTCGCTTGGCAACAAGGACTTTCAACTCCCTCCAAAGGTTTTCTATAGGGTTGAGATCTGGAGACTGGCTAGGCCACTCCAGGACCTTGAAATGCTTCTTACGAAGCCACTCCTTCGTTGCCCTGGCGGTGTGCTTTGGATCATTGTCATGTTGAAAGACCCAGCCACGTTTCATCTTCAATGCCCTTGCTGATGGAAGGAGGTTTGCACTCAAAATCTCACGATACATGGCCCCATTCATTCTTTCATGTACCCGGATCAGTCGTCCTGGCCCCTTTACAGAGAAACAGCCCCAAAGCATGATGTTTCCACCACCATGCTTTACAGTAGGTATGGTGTTTGATGGATGCAACTCAGTATTCTTTTTCCTCCAAACACGACAAGTTGTGTTTCTACCAAACAGTTCCAGTTTGGTTTCATCAGACCATAGGACATTCTCCCAAAACTCCTCTGGATCATCCAAATGCTCTCTAGCAAACTTCAGACGGGCCCGGACATGTACAGGCTTAAGCAGTGGGACACGTCTGGCACTGCAGGATCTGAGTCCATGGTGGCGTAGTGTGTTACTTATGGTAGGCCTTGTTACATTGGTCCCAGCTCTCTGCAGTTCATTCACTAGGTCCCCCCGCGTGGTTCTGGGATTTTTGCTCACCGTTCTTGTGATCATTCTGACCCCACGGGGTGGGATTTTGCGTGGAGCACCAGATCGAGGGAGATTATCAGTGGTCTTGTATGTCTTCCATTTTCTAATTATTGCTCCCACAGTTGATTTCTTCACTCCAAGCTGGTTGGCTATTGCAGATTCAGTCTTCCCAGTCTGGTGCAGGGCTACAATTTTGTTTCTGGTGTCCTTTGACAGCTCTTTGGTCTTCACCATAGTGGAGTTTGGAGTCAGACTATTTGAGGGTGTGCACAGGTGTCTTTTTATACTGATAACAAGTTTAAACAGGTGCCATTACTACAGGTAATGAGTGGAGGAAAGAGGAGACTCTTAAAGAAGAAGTTACAGGTCTGTGAGAGCCAGAAATCTTGATTGCTTGTTTCTGACCAAATACTTATTTTCCACCATAATATGCAAATAAAATGAAAAAAAAACAGACAATGTGATTTTCTGGATTTTTTTTTCTCAGTTTGTCTCCCATAGTTGAGGTCTACCTATGATGTAAATTACAGACGCCTCTCATCTTTTTAAGTGGTGGAACTTGCACTATTGCTGACTGACTAAATACTTTTTTGCCCCACTGTACATGCAAAACTGGTACCAAGGTCATCCATGTGTGTGATAAATGTTTTTTCCGATATGTAAACTAAATGACAAAATGTTTCTCCTATACTTTGCAATATTAAAATCGGACATCACAAGGATGCCAACTGTGTGCTTTACCGGTTGATTACGGATCCATAGATTTGTATTGGCCCTTGTCATCCTTGCTGCTGGTTTGTGTGGTTTGCAAGCACTCATGGTATAAACACAGACATGTGTGTAGTAGCAGAGGGTATAATAGGTATGTATGGTATCAATGATAAAAAATGCACTGGAAGCACAAATGTGTGAAGAAGGCCTAAGGGTGATTTTACACTGTGTTCAAGCACCTGTTCAGTAGTTCTGTCAGGGCTTACATCCGAAACCCCAGCAAAAAAGGATTCGGGCATATGCACCGACAGGGCAGTAGACTATAATGGTGCCAACAGAGCAAACGTGTGTTCTGTAGTGCATCATTCTCCGACAGAACCATTGAATGGGTGCCTGAACACAGTATGAAAGCACCCTAAGACTTACATTTGATCCTATATCTTCACTTCAAATTGCACCATTATATGCCAGCCAGAAATTAATGGGTTTTCATGTAAAACGTAAGTAAACCTTGTTCTCTAGAAGTAGAGTTTCTGAGCTGCTCTGGCTTCTGCAGAGGGACCAGTTTCTATGATGGTCATATGCCCCTGTATACGGTAACTGTTAGAGGCCATAGAAAGATTTCACCATTGTAGACTCAATGAAAATGAATGATGATCACTTTGCAGTGTATAATTTAATGTTCCTAGAATGAAACAAACTTTGAAGGTCAAATAAAAATTGCCCAGTAAATAACTTACAAAGTTGACTTTTTTCTATGGCTAGAAAGAACAAATGGTCCATGTCTGCCATCAGTTTCTCTTGTTCTAGGCGGTCCCCCGGTGAAGGTTATCAGCGTTGACACACAGGGCGGACCCTCCGTGAGAAGAAGAGACAGTCACTTAGCATGTTTTCTCATGCTAAGCCTGTTGTATGAAGACTTTTCACAACAACACTTTAGGTTTACATACTTCACAGGCCAAAAGTGTTTACTGCAATGGAAAGACATTAAATCCTCTGTGTCATCGTCACTCTGTTCAAACAAACAACAGCACTTGGCACTTACACGGGCTTTCATAGGGAAAGTTTTTTATGTTTTTTGTAGGAAGCGAATTCCCCCATTAAAGAAAAAATAATGTCAGCAACCTTAACCCATTTGTTGCTGAAAAGATAATTTCCTCATGTACACGTGTCATGTGAGAATGCACATGCTCCATGTACATCTGGCATAATTTTGACGATTACTCATTGTGGTTAGTTGACCAAAAAATGTTGAGCTTAATCCAGAATTCCTACATGTCAAACAAATCTTTGAGTTGTCTAGAACTCTTTCTACATCACTAAAATCACTAGAATTTTCCATAAATGTGCAATTACATTCTATATATGATGTGCATTTGGAGAAGTTCAGTTTGCTATTTGAGGAACAGATTTTTTTTTCTTTACAAAGAATAGTGATATGTATTAAAAAGTGCCCAAGTTCATTGGCTTTGGACCTTCACATGGTCTCATTAGCACACACTTAATTGTCATAATCTCTTTATTTTTCTCCCACAGCTTGACCACCATAAGAGGTCCTCTTATCTACAGCCATCCCAAACATAACACCCAATCACTCACCCCTCACACACTGCAAGGTGACAAATATAAGCTCTTGTTGCACTCTTATGGTATCACTTTTAAATCATTACTTCCCATAGCTAGATTACTTATCCTAGACTAAACAACCAGAGGATGAGGGTTTGTACTCAGTCTGACCCAAAAACATGGAAAAGGTTTGGTTGACATTGACTGATTTGCTGTTGGAGATAATCATTTAACTTTCGGATAAGTTAGTAACATGTTGTCAATGCTTTCCCAATCAGTCAGAAAGATATAAAATGCCACTTCTGTTATCTAGAATCCTAGCTTTCCTTTAAATGGCATACTTGGTAAAAATGCCAAAGAACAGTGACTCTTGATACCTGGCATAATGAACAATAGATGAGACCAACTAACATTAGGCAACTAAATATGCCATAGAGGGAATATTCACTTTATAATCAAAAGGGACACTATCCAATCTCCTTTACTGGTTCAATAGTTCACATCATGTACAATGTTTTGTCTCCATGTTTGGGCCACACAATGCTGGTATATACAGTGGGTACAGAATGTATTCAGACCCCTTTAAATTTTTTACTCTTTGTTTCATTGCAGCAATTTGGTAAATTCAAAAAAGTTCATTTTTTTTCTTATTAATATACACTCTGCACCCCATCTTGACTGCAAAAAAACCCCAGAAATGTATTAATTTTTGCAAATGTATTAAAAAAGAAAAACTAAAATATCACATGGTCATAAGTAGAGTTGAGCGATTTTGGTCGGATCGGGTTTCGTGAAACCCGAATGAAACAAAATTTGAGTCGGATGTAACTGGTCCGACTAGGGCAAAAAAAAGTCGGAGTTTCGTCTGAAACCCGACCCCAATGCAAGTCAGTGGGGAATAAAAGTCGGTTTTGAGTGGATGGAAACCCGACCCCAATGCAAGTCAATGGGGAATAAAAGTCGGCATTGAGTGGATGAATGTCATCCGCTCAATGCCGACCTTTATTTCCCATTGACTTGCATTGGGGTCGGGTTTCGGACGAAACTCTGACTTTTTTTTTGCCCTAGTCGGACCAGTTTCATCTGACTCAAATTTTGTTTCATTCGGGTTTCACGAAACCCGATCTGACCAAAGTTGCTCAACTCTTGTCGTAAATATTCTGACCCTTTGCTCAGACACTCATATTTAAGTCACATGCTGTCCATTTCCTTGTGGTCCTCCTTGAGTTGGTTCTACTCCTTCATTGGAGTCCAGTTGTGTTTAATTAAACTGAGAGGACTTGATTTGTAAAGGCACACACCTGTCTATATAAGACCTCAGAGCTCACAGTGCATGTCAGACCAAATGAGAATCATGAGGTCAAAGGAACTGGCCAAGGAGCTCAGAGACAGAATTGTGGCAAGGCACACATCTGACCAAGGTTACAAAAGAATTTCTGAACTACTCAAAGTACAGTGACCTCCATAATCCTTAAATGGAAGAAGTTTGGGACCACCAGAAGTTGTCCTAGACCTGACCCTCCAACCAAACTGAGCAACCGTGGGAGAAGAGAGAGGTGTGAGAGAGGTGAAGAAGAACACCAAGATCACTGGGACTGGGAGCTCCACAGATGCAGTAGGGAGATGGAAGAAGTTCCACAAAGTCAAACATCACTGTAGCCTTCGACCAGTCGGGCTTTTATGCCCAACGGAAGCCTCTCCTCAGTGCCAGAAATATGAAAGCCTGCATAGAGTTTGCTAAAAAACACATGAAGGACTCCCAGACTATGAGAAATAAGATTCTCTGGCCTGATGAGATGAAGATAGAACTTTTTGGTGATAATTGTGTGGAGAAAACCAGGCACTGCTCATCACCTGCCCAATACAATCCCAACAGTGAAACATGGTGAAGGCAGAATCATGCTATGGGGGTGTATTCAGCTGCAGTGACAGGATGACTGGTTGCAATTAAGGAATCATGAATGAGGCCAAGTACAAAGATATCCTGGATGAAAACTTCTTCCAGAATGCTCTGGACCTCAGACTTGGTCTTAGGTTCACCTTCCAAAAATACCCTAAGCACACAGCTAAAATAACAAAGCAGTGGCTTCAGAACAACTCTGTGGCCATTCTTGACTGGCCCAGCCAGAGCCCTGACCTGAATCTAATTGAGCATCTCTGGAGAGATCTGAAAATGGCTGTCCACCAATGTTCACCATCCAACCTGACGTAACTGGAGAGGATCTGCAAGGAAGAATGGCAGAGGATCACCAAATCCAGGTGTGAAAAACTTGTTGCATCATTCCCAAGAATACTCATGGCTGTACTAGCTTAAAAGGGTACTTTTTCTCAATACTAAGCAAAGGGTCAGAATACTTATCACCATGTGATATTTCAGTTTTTCAGTTTTTTGCTTTTTTTTTTAATAAATTTGTAAAAATGTATACATTTCTATTTTTTTCAGTCAAGATGGGGTGCAGAGTATACATTAATGAGAAAAAAATGAACTTTTTTGAATTTACCAAATGGCTGCAATGAAACATAGAGTGAAAAAGTAAAGGGGTCTGAATACTTTCCTTACCCACTGTATATCTCAATTCCTATGCATATATGGCCAAATTCACCCATTTATGCTGTGTTGGTGGGAGTCTCCTGTACCAAACTGAACAGTCTCAAATATGCCTATTACGGTTTGCCCAGGCAAGTCAAGAGATCTGCTGATTGCCGAGAGAACAGCAGAAATCTTCTCAGGATTCATTTCAAGACCCTGGCAGGTTAAATTGTTGTCGAGGAATGTTGTCACTCCTGTAGACATTGCAATACCTGACAGACGCATCTTATATTGGTAGTTAGACCAGGGAAGAATATACAGATGTCATCCAAATACACAACAGAAGAAACATAGAGGAGGTCCCGGAAGATGTTGCTAGCGAATTCCTGATGGTGCCAGTTTTCATTTGTTGCCCCTGCGGATCTGGATCAAGGTCTAAGCCCCTTCTAGATCTAATTTAGTGAAAATCTTTGCCACACGGATTCTGTCAAATAGTTTAGAAATCAAAGGCAAGGGAAACTTGTTCAGAATGATGATTTTGTTAAGACCCCAACAGTCAATACAAGGACGTATGGAACCATCCTTCTTAGTCACGAAGAAGAAGCCAGCACCAGCAGGAGAAGAGGATGAATTCCTTGGCTGAGTTGTTTTTGGATGCATTCCAACATAGCACGAATCTCTGACAAGGATACACCTAGCCCCATGGAGGAGTACCAGACTTGAGATTGATGGGACAATAGTAAGGTCTATAGTGTGGCACAACCTCTGCCTTCTTTACAAATGCATGTATGCAAAGGCACAATAATAGGTGGTTAGGGAAAAAAGGTTCAAAGGAACAGAAGGCAGAGAATTGGGTAAGACCTTTGCAAGTTAGTAGTTAGTACAAAATGTTCCCCACTGATGCTTATGGCTGGTGGACCAGTCAACAACTGGCGTGTGTAAACACAACCATGGAAGGCCCAGAAGAACAGAGTCTACAGATTTAAGTAGCACATAGAAAGAAATGTTTTCAGAATGCCGGTCAATGAAGGCAAAACACAGAGGAAGATCTAGCTGTTATGTAGGATGCTGATGGTTCTGATGGATAAATGTGATGGAAGAGTCTAAATGAGCTGCAGCAGAGAGAGACCTCTTTTCGCAAACCAGGGCAACCTTGGTCAACAGTTTTAGATAACAGTTTTTCACACCTAGGGTTGTATCTCCATCCCATCCAGATGCTGGAGTTTCCCGGCTTCACTGGGCTATGATGAACATAATGCCCTTTGCTTCCAAATTACATACACTCTTTCTCCCTATAAATTTGGTGACGCTCTTTAACAGAAATATTTGCCAGTTCAACTTGCATCAACTTTATAGCGGGGAGTGTGGCTTGTAGCAGCAATGGGTTCAGGAAGCTTGAAGCCTACCTGGGTTGGGTTGTCTTCTGACATGAGAAAAAAACTTGAGCTTGTTCCAGAGTTTACTCATGGAAACAGATCAATCCTAGTAGCCAGCTTGATAAGGGTATCCAGAGAGGGTGGTAGATGTCTGCCTGACAATTTGTCCTTAATACGACCGGACAGACCATGCCAGAAGGTCACCACCAGGGCTAGTTCATTCCAAACCAGCTCCATGGCCAGGGTAAGGAAGGATACCACGCCTTGTCTTGAAGTCAAAAGAGATGAGGCGGCTGAGGATGTATGACCTGGTACCTGGAACACCATTGGGAACTCTTCTAGGTACCTTCCCAAGTTGCGGGTGTCTTAACTCCCACACTTCCAAATGGGATTTGTCTATGTCAGGGCTGGTCCAGACAGTAGAGAGATTATAAATGCAATCATGGTTTGGTCCGATGGAAAAAGATGGTTGTAGAGCGCAAATTGAATTTGACTTTGGTTTATGAAGCGGTAGCTCTCGTTGGGGTCTCCAGCATAACAGGATGAAAGTGGAAACTGGTGCTTAACTGCTCTATGAGAAACTGGAGCCTTAGACTGTTCCCTTGAAGAGGTAGTCAATCCAGAGGATGTTATTTTTTTATTATTGCATGCTCTGTCCTTTTTCTTGGGCCAGTACTCCTTCCATTTACTACAGGTGATTTTAAATTAGCATGAGACTACCAAATAGGTGCAGCCTATGTTTTATCACACTTGAGAACTTGAGGAAGGTGAGTTTCAATGCTCCTTTCATTTGGTGTTGGTGCTGTGTGGCAGCCATTGTGGCTGTGGTTTTGTGCTTGTGCATACCTCCCAACTTTTGAAGAAGGGAAAGAGGGACAAAGGCTGTGGCAAATTTTAGGCCATGCCCCCCAACCACACCCATTTCACAACTAGTCACACCCATGTCCATTCCCCAAACACACCCATTTAGCACTGCTGATCACACTGACTGGTACTGAGGGCACAGTGGATGGTACTGTGGGTGTGGCACCCCCAGGGGTATGGTCGCCACACTGGCTTTGCCTTCCTCCAGGGGAGGGTAATGCCAGGCTTGGAAGCAGTGATTGGTCTCTCCAGCAGTTAATCTAATGCATGCAACACAGTTCCACTCAGGGGAAACTCTGAACCAGGATTCTGGAGAGGAGTGTCCTCTGAGGGGAAGGAGGAAGAAGAGTGAGATAGTGTGAGGAGGTCCACGTGTGCAGATGTGTGGAGCGGGGTGGAGGTCGAGCTCCGGGAGGAGAGCTCCCTCACCACTAGAGCGCAAAGACTGGAGCCTGGTCTCCACGGTGGTATGGATACTAACGGTCCTGCCACAGATACCAGAGGAGTAGGAGGCTGTAAATGCCCTGCTCTCACCAAAGACTTGGGACACAACAGCAATTGAATAGAGAGCCAGGACTCAGGAGAGGAGTCCCCGAGAGAGACTACAGCTGTCTGTCATACAAGTAACGTTCTAGGAACATCTGAAGAGAGGCATTTCAGAGTACCTAAGTACTGGAGTGCTTCACACTACAAATGCTAGGAAGGAGACTGCACAGCCCTTCTGCTGAGAGAGAATCCTGATCTGCTCCCAGGCTAACCTGCTCCAATACCATCTGTAATCAGGACTCTGGACTGCATATACTCAGTAAAGGTACAGAAACTACAACCGCTGTGTCTTGTCTGTTCCCTACACTTTCGGCACTGCTACATCCCCGTGCCAGCTACATCTACACTGCCCTGGGACTATAGCTCCACCTGTGGGGAGCTTTACCATCTAAGCTGCACATACTATCAGTCCCAGCGGATCTGTATGCAGCGTTGGCCTAACACCATATTTGCCAAACACCACGGGTGGCGTCACAAACTATTCTACCAATAACTACATCTCCCCATTACTTGGGCGCCCAGGGCCACGGACCGGGTCATCGCTGCTGTGATACATCCCCCTGACACCGGCGAGGTACCGAGTACCCCACAGCCCTGGGAAAGCGACCCAATTTGGCGTCACGAACAGGATTACGGAGCCCAGTATCCCCGGGTCCTGTGTGCCATAGACTGTGATTGTGAACTGTGTGAAATTGGCGCCAGAAACCGCCATTGCCGTGCTGCTTGGCACGCGCAGGAAGAAAGAGGCGGGCCTTCGTGGGCGGAGCCTGCCGCTGAGCGCGAAGAAGAGAAGTGCCGCGCGCGAAGAGAGGACAGCACGCGAGAGGAGGAGGAGCTGAGGCCTACAGCCCGGAGTGTCGGGCCTGTGAAGCGGCCGCCGGTGAGCTCACATAACCCCCGGCCCTGGCTAACGTTAACTGGGGGGGAGGATGTCCGCGCCACAAGCCAATGCAGCGGCAGACGCCGTTGCCAACCCTGCAGCACCGCAAGGAGGAGCGCCAACCGCAGCGGTCCCCATAATGCTGCTATCCATGCCCTATATACCGGGAGCGGCCTGGCTACCGCAGTACTCGGGTGAGTCACACACCTTGAGTCAATTTAAAGAGAGACTGTGCAGCTTGTTTAAAGTTTACCCCCTGTCTGAAAGCCAGAAAGTGAATATCCTGATTGGACAGCTAACGGGTGCAGCACTGAGGGAGGTGAAAGCCTGGCAGGACACCAATAAAGAGACTGTTGCAAAGGTCCTGGCCAAACTGAAGAGCACTTTTGACACTCGCACTGCAGCTGAAATCAAGATGAGGTTCTTTGGCTGTAAACAGAGGGCACAGGACAGTAAAAGAGACTATGCTCGCAACCTGCAGGAGGCGCTGCGAGCAGTTAAACAAGTTGACCCTGACAGTGTAAAGGAAGAAGATCAACTGTTAAAGGAACAGTTAATTGAAGGGCTCCTGTCCAGTACCCACAGAGGGCAGTTACGTATTCTAACCCTGCAAGACCCTGATCTGAACTTTGCTGAATTTAAGGACAGGGCTATTCGGGTACTGCACGAGTCCACTGACAGCCGTCCAGCGCCCCCTAGGCACCCAGCGATCACCTACCATCAGGAAGCAACATCTTTTCCTTCCGTCCCTGTGGCGGCTGATGCACAGACTCTGGATAAAGATCCAACTGAGGAGCTGCGTCTTCAAGTCCAGGAGCTGACCAAAGGGATGGCTGCACTCACCAGAACCGTTCAGTCCCTGCAGGATTCCTCCAAAGAAAAGGTCCAGCTTGCTTCCAGTCCAGAGAATGTCCCATGGCTCCGGAGGAGGAGAACCCCGCCACTTCGAGGAAGGAACAACGATCGCTATGACCAGGACGGACATCCCATCTGTCGGCGCTGCTACAAGGCAGGTCATCTGGCCAGGTACTGTCCTTTAAACGAGCAACCCCTGGGGCAAAGGGCCAACCCCCAGGAGTAGGTTCAGCAGGCCCAAAGAACTGGAGAGCCAAGTATGTGGGAAGGAGACCAATCCTTCCTGTGGTGATTGAGGGCATCCCCTTGAACGCTTTGCTGGACACTGGCTCCCAGGTGACCACTATGCCGTATAATTTGTACAAGAGGTACTGGGCTGATTCTGAACTCACCCGTGGCCCAACTGATGAACTAACAGTAGTTGCTAGTAATGGTCATACCTTGCCACAGATTGGATGCAAGGAAATTACTGCTAAAGTGGGGCGGGTAGAGCTAAAATCACAAGGACTGATAATTGTTGATATTGATTGACGTGCATGTAATCCCATGATGACTCTTGGTACAAATGTAATTGAAAACTGTCTGTCTGAGGTTATTGTCTTGTTGCAACAGGTGGCTGAGACTGCTGGTTCCGGCGAACAAAGAGTCCTGCAGAAGGAGATCCGAGCCCTGATGCAAAGGCAATAGGTAGAACTCTCTGGCAGAGAGATTGGCAGCGTCAGAGTGAGTGATGCTTTTCCCATTGTAATACCCCCCAGATGTGAAATGTTGGTTTGGTGTCGGGCAGCCATAGGGCTCAGAGGGCAGGATTACCAGGCATTGGTAGAGCCAGTATATTCAGATAGCAGGCCCACTGTCCTGACAACCAGAGGGGTGGTTGATGTATGAAAGGGGAGAGTACCTGTACGCCTTCTGAATTGTGGGTAGGAGGAAGTCACAATACCTCGGTACGCCACAGTTGCTAAACTGCTCACTGTTAATAACAACTCATTGCAGGCAGCAGAGCCTTTGGTCTCATCCAATCCGGTGGAGGACAATGGCTCTGTGAAGCAGCTAGAAGAGTGGTACCAGCAACTGCAGGTGGGAACTGACTCTACACCTTCATATCAGAGAAATGGGGTTTACAGAGTGACACAAGAGTATGAGCGGGTATTCAGCAAACACCCACTAGATTTTGGGCAGGCAAAAGGGGTGCAACATCATATTCCCACTGGAGACCATCCACCCATAAAGGAGAGGTACAGACCTATAACCCCAACACAGTACCAACGTGCTAAGAGTATGTTGAAAGAGATGAAGGAAGCTGGGGTCATTAGGGACAGTTGTAGCCAATGGGCAGCTCCAATAGTGTTTGCAAAGAAAAAGGATGGTACTATGAGAATGTGTGTTGATTACAGGAAAATTAACAGTATCACACATAAAGATGCCTACCCATTGCCTAGAATTGAAGAGTCATTAGCTGCACTTAAAACTGCTAACTACTTTTCCACCTTGGATCTCACCAGTGGGTATTGGCAGGTTCCCGTGGCAGAGGCAGATAAGGAGAAAACAGCATTTACTACTCCAATGGGTCTCTGTGAGTTCAATTACATGCCATTCGGGCTCTGCACTGCTCCAGGAACATTTCAACGGCTGATGGAGTGTTGCCTGGGACACATGAACTTTGAGACTGTCCTGTTGTACCTGAATAATGTCATTGTTTTCGCCGAGACCTATGAAGAGCATCTGGAACACCTGGCTGAAGTATTTGAAGCTTTGGCCAATTTTGGCCTGAAGGTGAAGCCTTCCAAATGCCATCTCCTGAAGCCTAAGGTAAAGTACCTTGGTCACGTGGTCAGTGCTGAAGGTGTGGCACCAGATCCTGACAAGGTCACGGTCATCCGGGACTGGACGAAGCCCAGCAACCTCCATGAGGTGCACCAATTCCTTGGACTGGTAGGCTACTCCCGGAGATTCATCAAAGGCTTTACTGAAATAGCCACCCCAATGCAAAACCTTCTGGTGGGGCAGTCCAAGAAAGGCAAGCAGAAGAATTCCACATTTGAATGGACTGAAGAGTTGGAGAGGTCTTTCACCAGATTGAAGATGGCTCTCACAGGTGACGAAGTTCTGGCCTACCCAGATTATGACAAACCCTTTGTGCTGTACACGGATGCCAGCAACGTGGGATTAGGAGCAGTACTGTCGCAGGTACAGAATGGAAAAGAGAGAGTGATCTCCTACGCCAGCAGGAAGCTGCGTCCCACTGAGAGGAACCCTGATAATTACAGTTCTTTCAAGCTGGAGTTCCTTGCCATAGTCTGGGCTGTCACCAAAAGGTTCAAGCATTACCTAGCTTCGGCCAAATTTACAATCTTCACAGACAACAACCCGTTGACCCTCTTGGACACTGCCAAGCTAGGAGCACTGGAGCAGTGATGGATGGTTCGGTTATCCAATTATGAGTTTACCATCAAGTACTGGGCAGGGCACAAGAATGCCAATGCTGATGCGCTATCCAGGATGCCTAATCTGCCAGATGCAGGAGAAGACCCTGAGGCTCTGGAAGAGGTAGAATTGCCTCCCTTCCACCGGCCACTGGCGGCCCAACGTGCTCAAGGAGTGAGAAACAGGCGGCCTGGCTTGAAGGAAGTCACTCTGAATCCGTTGCCCCATCATGATTGGGCAGAAGTGCAAGATAATGACCCTGCAGTCCGCCTGGTGAAAGAGCTGCTGACACAAGGTGACTCACGCCCAGAGTTGAATGCTCCTGAAGAAACTCATCAGTTGTGGAAGGAAAGAGGTCGGCTGTTCATTTATGAAGGGAAGCTGTGTCGGAGGATTATCAATGCCCGCACACATGAGCTGGTCTGGCAGGTGGTGGTCCCAAAGATAGATGCATCAATGGTCCTAGGAGCATACCACAATGGAGCTGGACACTTTGGTTGGAAGAAGTTGGAAACATTGCTCCGAGAGAGGTTCTACTGGACTGGCATGTGGAAGGCCATTGAGAGGTGGTGCTGGGAGTTTGGACAGTGTAACCTGTGCAGAAAGGATCGAGACAGCCAGAGAGCTCCCTTACAGCCAATCATCACCAAACAGCCCCTGGAGTTGGTAGCCCTGGACCATGTGAAGCTGGTTCCAAGCCAGTCAGGCTACCTCTATGCCCTTACCATTGTGGACCACTATTCAAGATTCCTGGTGGTTGTGCCCATCAAAGATCTAACGGCCAGGACAGCGGCCAGAGCATTCCAACAGCACTTCTGTAGACCACATGGTTATCCTGAGAGGGTGCTGACAGACCAAGGTCCAGCTTTCAAGGCAGAAGTGTTCCATGAATTTTGCAACTTATATGGGTGTAAGAAGATCCGAACAACACCTTATCACCCACAGACCAACAGCATGTGCGAGAAGATGAACCAGGTAGTGATTGATTTACTGAAGACATTGCCCTTGGAGGAGAGAAATCTGTGGCCGGAAAAGTTGCCCGATCTGGTGGACCTCTACAACCATATCCCAGTGGACTCTACCAACTGTACTCCAGCATACCTGATGAGAGCAAGGCCTGGTAAGCTGCCTATTGACTTGGACATGGGAGTCCTGATGCCTGAAGTAACGTCACCTGATACTAACTGGGACAAGGAGAGGCAGCAGAAGTACAGAAGGGTACAGGAATGTGTGGAGAAGAGTCTGGCTCAGGCAAGGCAGAAGCAGGAGAGACTTTATAACCAAAATGTACCTGCTGTTCCTTTTTCGCCAGGAGAACAAGTTCTCAAGAGAAAAAGAAGACTGCATAAGCTGGATGATCAATGGGAAGAGGAGCCCTATACAATTCTGCCCTCGAACTTTGATAATGCCAAAGTATGCAAAGACGGAGGAGAGACCTCAGCAGCGGTATCCAGGGATCGCTTAAAGTTATGCCCTGACCAGCTGAAAGAAAAAGCGGGAGGATCAGATAACATCCCACTTACAGAGGAAGAAAAGACAGTCAGTACCGTGCTGGGAGAATTCCCTGCGAATTGGACTAAAGTGAACGATGCTATAGTGGTGCCAGTGTTGCTGTTTCCCCAAGTGGTAGCACAGGAGGATGTGACTCAAGAGAATCAGGAGAATCGGGTAGCAGATGCCACACCAGCAGTGGAGCCAGAGAACCCTCGCCCTGCCAGTGGTGAACCTGTTGTACCCATGGTGAGTCTAAGAGTCGGTAGGAGAATGCTACCCAGTTTGCCCACACTAGAGTTACGCAGGTCTACCCGCACCACACCAGGCATACTACCAGTTAGATAACGTATATAAAGTAAAGTAAAATGTGAATATTGAAATTGAATGTAAATATGTAACTGTTTTTCAAGCTTTTGTGCCTACAAGTAACCTGTAAGAGTTCCTTTGGAGTTTGTTTTATGGACACTGAACCACAGGACTTGTGTGTTTTCAAAAACTTTTACCATTTGCCCAGGAATGGACCATGGACATTGATGCTGGACTTATCATCATAGGACCATTATTGAGCTCTTGGTTTTTGTACATTTTTCCCTTTTTCAAATCTTGTACAAATTATTAGTGTTCAATTGTTTATATGTTATTCATGTTTTCTTTTATTCAGCCCAGGAGTGCTGACTTGCACTAGGGGGGAATGTGGCGCCCCCGGGGGTATGGTCACCACACTGGCTTTGCCTTCCCCCAGGGGAGGGTAATGCCAGGCTTGGAAGCAGTGATGGGTCTCTCCAGCAGTTAACCTAATGCATGCAACACAGTTCCACTCCGGGCCAGCAGGGGGAACTCTGAACCAGGATTCTGGAGAGGAGTGTCCTCTGAGGGCCAGGAGGAAGAAGAGTGAGATAGTGTGAGGAGGTCCACATGTGCAGATGTGTGGAGCGGGGTGGAGGTCGAGCTCCGGGAGGAGAGCTCCCTCACCACTAGAGCGCAAAGACTGGAGCCTGGTCTCCACGGTGGTACGGATACTAACGGTCCTGCCACAGATACCAGAGGAGTAGGAGGCTGTAAATGCCCTGCTCTCACCAAAGACTTGGGACACAACAGCAATTGAATAGAGAGCCAGGACTCAGGAGAGGAGTCCCCGAGAGAGGCTACAGCTGTCTGTCATACAAGTAAAGTTCTAGGAACATCTGAAGAGAAGCATTTCAGAGTAACTAAGTACTGGAGTGTTTCACACTACAAAGCGCTAGGAAGGAGACTGCACAGCCCTTCTGCTGAGAGAGAATCCTGATCTGCTTCCAGGCTAACCCGCTCCAATACCATCTGTAATCAGGACTCTGGACTGCATATACTCGGTAAAGGTACAGAAACTACAACCGCTGTGTCTTGTCTGTTCCCTACACTTTCGGCACTGCTACATCCCCGTGCCAGCTACATCTACACTGCCCTGGGACTATAGCTCCACCTGTGGGGAGCTTTACCATCTAAGCTGCACATACCATCAGTCCCAGCGGATCTGTATGCAGCGGTGGCCTAACACCATATTTGCCAAACACCACGGGTGGCGTCATGAACTATTCTACCAATAACAACATCTCCCCATTACTTGGGCGCCCAGGGCCACGGACCGGGTCATCGCTGCTGTGACACATCCCCCTGACACCGGCCCAGTACCGAGTACCCCACAGCCCTGGAAGGGCGACCCATGGGCATACTGACTGGTACTGAGGAAAAGAAAGAACAGAGAGAGAAAAAAGAAAACAGAAAGAAAGAAAGGAGAGAGAGGGGAAAGAAATAAAGAACAGAGAGAGAAAGAAAGAAAGAGAAAAAAAGAAAGAGAAAGAATGAAAGAGGAAAGAAGGAAAGAACAGAGAGAAAGAAAGAAAGAGGAAAGAAGGAAAGAACAGAGAGAAAGAAAGAGGGGAATGAAAGAACAGAGAGAGAGATGGTAAAGAAAGAAAGATGGTACAGAAAGAACAGAGAAAGAAAGAGGGGAAAGAAAGAACATAGCAAAAGAAAGAACAGAGAGAGAAAGGAAGAGGGGAAAGAAAGAAAGAATAGAGAGAAAGAAGAGATAAAGAGAGGAAAGAAAGAAAGAGAGAACAGGGAGAAAGAAAGATTAGAGAGAGAAAGAAAGAGGGGAATGTGCGGCTCCGCTCCGTACACCTCGTACACACGTGGCTCTGCGCCATACACCTAGTACACACGTGGCTCTGCTCCGTACACCTCGTACACGTGTAGCTCCACTCCGTACACCTCGTACACATAGCTCCAGTCTGTACACCTCGTACACTCGCGGCTCTGCTCCTTACACCTCGTACACATGCGTCTCTGCTCCGTACACCTCGTACACGTGCGACTCTGCTCCATACACCTCGTACATGTGCGGCTCTGCACAGTACACCTTGTACAGAAACAGCTCTGCTACATCCACACTGAAAACCCCTCCCGACCCCACACATAAACTTCACCTCATCCAACACCATCCATGACAACCAGCACAGCAGAGTCCTGCAGACATGGAGGGGTCGGGATGTACGCACAGGACCTGTGATGAGGTCACAGGAGGGGAGGGGTCATGGGTCACATGATCAGGGCCATTGGATGCCCCTGATCATGTGACCCCTGACTCCTCCCCTCCTTTTACCTCTTCACATGTCCTGTGCGCACTGAATAGCCCAGCTATCGGTGATCTGTTATTGCTGGGATCCTTGGAGGGCCATAAGTAAATGACTACCTGGTCTTCACTACCTGATCTTCACTGGAGCCTTTGATGGTGAGGATAGGCTTGGACCATTAGGGTAGTCACATGGTACTACTCCAGGGCAGTCTCCGACCTGCAGCAGATGAACCAATGGGTCAAATGCAAAATACGAGGCACAGAGGGCAAAAAGAGACATCTGAAAGTCTGAGGTCAGGACAGACAGCCCAGGTTCAAAATACAAAGCTGGGGTCAGGAGTGGAGAGATCAGACAAAGTGAGTAAACAAGCTGGGTTGGTAACAAGAAAGTCAGAACATTAATGCAGCACACCTCTCTACAGCATGGCAAGGTGGAGACTCTTCTGCAACAGAAAGATGTTTGCACGAGGCAGCTCAGCGAGAAGGTCTGACACTGGGAGGAGCAGAGCTGTGCAAGTAATGAGTTGGATGGCCCTTACAAACCATACAAGTTGCCAGCATGACAATAGATAAATTGGGTTACTTAGATATAAAGAGGCCAATAAGTCATGGTATATCAATAAAATGGTTTACATTTTATTAGAAAGAATGTTAAAATCAGGAAACAAAATATACACTGTGGTGTGACTGGTGATCAAGTGGTTAATGGAAGGTATGTGTCACAGGGATGGCAGCACCCTGTGATGTAGCCCGGAGTGTTTTCATAAGTATACGTAAATGTTTAAATAGTTGCTGTTCACATTTGAGTCCGGGCTACGGGTAGCTTTGAGAGTTAGGAGGGTCGAGCTACCCATATACCACACTCTGTGGTGAGGGGGCTTACTGTACCCCGTTTTGCCTGAAGATATGTGTGTGGTTGTGAATCTGCAGGACCTGTGATGAGGTCATGATCATGTGACTAGACATGTGATAGGTAACTGGGAGTGGTTACAGCTATCTAAGGCAGGTGTGTTGCACATGTGAGAGAGTGTGTTGGAGTCTGTCAGCACAGACAGAGCTCCCATGTTCCAGGCTCGGACGTTGCATAGCCTGGAGAAGCCGTGCCAGCGACTCCGAGCCAAAAGGAGCTGACGATCTTGAAAACCATGTGATACTGACCGAGGTCAGAGAGAAGTGATTACAGGATACCTCTACGGTAAGAGGGATCTGGGAACCTGCGAGGCCAACAGGTAACGGTCTTGAAAACCGTGTGATACTGACCGGGGTCAGAAAGAGACTGTGTGTGAATGGACATTTATTGGATGCCTCTGAGGACAAGAGGAATCCGAGAACCTGTGTGGCGATCCAACAGGTAACCGTCTTGACAAGCGTGTGTTATACTGACCGGGGTCAGTGAGAAGTATGTTTCAGGAAAAGACTGTACTTTGTTCCATGTTTACAGATACCTCTGAGGTCAAGAGGGATCCAGGAACCTGTGTGGCTGACACCAGCAGGTAATATACAGGTGTCCGTGTTATACTGACCGGCGTCAGTAAGAGACCATAACTGTATTCATATCTTAAAGCTGAATGTTAACAGACAGTGCAAATGGCTGCTGGAACTGTCTAAATAATAAACTGAATTTTAAAATGTATAAAAGTACTCTGTTGTAAAAATGTAACAGTAAACAGCAAGTACTAGTAAAAAGATAACAAAACAGGGTATTTGGTTGATACGTTTTTTGCAAAAAATGTATATTAGGCCACTCTACCAAACATCAAAGTATACCCATTAGAGCAGTCCCTAACCGATGTATTTAAAAACCTGATCATGTGAACAGTACCTATATGAGCAGGATTCAGGCAGGTAATGTCTGATGTGGACACGCTATGGAAGATGGCTTTTTGTGTGCATCGCCCATAAGGGAGTGGTGGAAACCTCCCTAGTCTTGTAGAAACAAGAAACCAATTAGACACAAACACATGGGCCTTGCACACAGCGAACAAGTCTATATGACAGTGTTTACACCATCAAAAGACTGAAACACAGTAAAACAAACGTATAAAAATACTCTGTTGTAAAAAAGTAACAGTGAACAGCAAGTGCTAGTAGAAAGATGACAACAAAACAGAGTATTTGGTTGATACGTTTTCTGCAAAAAATGTATACTAAGCAGCTCTACCAAATGTCAAGTATACCCTTTAGAGCAGTCTCTAACCGATATATTTAAAAACCTGATCATGTAAATAGTACCTATATGAGCTGGATTCAGGCAGGTAATGTCTGATGTAGACACGCTATGGAAGACGGCTTTTTGTGTGCATGGCCCATAAGGGAGTGGTGAAAAACTCCCCAGTATTGTAGAAACAAGAAACCAGTTAGACACAAACACATGGGCCATGTACACAGCGAACAAGTCTGTATGACAGTGTTCACGTTACTTAGCATTCCTAAAACCTTATTGATAATGTGATTTGTGACTTGCATGCATTTTTTGTGCATTTCCGCGTGGAAATGCACTAAAACATATATGTGTGTTACGCTCAACAGTAGCACAAGTGGATTGGTGGATGCCCTGTGCCACAGGGCTGGACCTAACTAGGAAGGGGTATCACTAAGCAGACACCAGGTGTTCACTGGCGCTATTGATGGCACAGATTGGGCTGCAGGTAGCCACCAGGTACCACTCCTAGGCAGATCCCTCTACTGCAATTGTTGACCCCAGTGGTAAGGTTTGCTGACAGACTATGATTATAGTCAGACATTCCGGTGTAGGATACGGGATTAGGGACTGACTGCATACAGACCGGGGGCAATGATCAGGCCCTGGCCACACCAGGACCAGGGGACTCCGGGGACTGGACACTGGCCGCACTGGGCCTAGGTTCAGGATGCTGGCTGCACCAGGCCATGTTCAGGACACAGGTCGCATCAGGATCAGGGGACAAACTTCAGACTCTGTCCACACCTGGAACAAGAATTTGGGTTCAGACCCTGGCCGCACCGGCACCAAGGAATTTCACAACTGCATTGGTAGAACACCACACTAACTAATGGCTAAACTCATTGCTTGGCGACTCCCTTGAGCCCCTTTCACACCTCCATCTTTTAAGGACCACAAATACGGACACACACACACCCACTGTATTAAATGGTGGTGCGCACATGTCAGGTTTGTCACATGGACAATGTGTGTGAAAAACCCACAGACATGTCAGTTTTTTACTAGCAGCACGGACAAAATGCATTCCGCCTACATGCACACTGTTGAGATATGGATGACATCTGTGTGTCATCAGCGTGGCACATACCAGCGCCTGGGAAGAAGCGGTACGGTTGATACTGTTCCCAGGCTCCAGCTTAGTGGTGAAGAGCTACCCATACATGTTGGAGCTGCTGCTGAAAGTGCTGAAGCGTCACATCTGCCTTCCCACTCACCGGCTGTTATGAGTCATGCCAACAAGGTGGAACACCACCTTGCATTTGCAGGAAAGACTGTGCGGGCTGCAGCAGGCAATATTGGAGTTTCAGCTGCAGCATGCATGGCTGAGTCACTCTGTAGAACAACATCACTTCACCAATGAGTCGACCTCCATGTGGGACGTGTGTGGATGAGGTTATGGCACCAGAGGAAAAGGAACAGGAGGAACAAGCCTGTTGTCCACACATGGTTCAAAGGGCGGTTTACTGTCCCAACAGCGGCCAGGTACCCAGGGGATGGTTTGGGATGAGGATGATAAGGATGATGATGATGATGGCGATGAGGAGGAGAAGAAGGAGGATGAGGAAAAGGAAGAGGAGAAACAAGTGTGTTCAAAGCAGGGTGGCACTCATATCAGCTCACAGGTATCACTGAAACGTGGTTGGGGGGATAAAGAGTACCCAGATGATACACCTCCCACTGAGGACAGCTTGTTGTTTTCTCTGGGCAGCCTGGCACATGAGCCAATACATGCTGCAGTACCTGCACAATGACCGCCGAGTTGCCTGTATTGTTACCAGTGCAGATCACTAGGTGGCCACTCTGCTGGATCCCCGTTACAAGGACAACATTTCATCATTACTTCTGTCACTGGTGCAGGAGCTTCAAATGTATGAATACAAGCAGATTCTTGTAGAGGAACTACTGATAGCTTTCCCTCATGACAGCAGGGGCTCGGTCGAAGAGCAAGGCAGATGCAGAGGATGAAATCACCAATGCAGCTTGAGTACCGCCAGCACCTTGGGAGGCAGGGTTAGCATGACCGAAATGTGGCAAAACTTTATGAGTACACCACAACATACAGCACCACTTTGTAATAGAGTCCGTATTAGCAGAAGTCATCATTAAAACAACATGGTGGAAAAGTGCGTGTCAACACTTCTCTACATACTAAGGCTAAGTTCATACTTGCGTACTGGGGCTCTGCGGACAGCTGCGGACTTCCTCCCTGAAGCTCCGCCCACTTCCACACTTCTTCCATTTAGGCCCGCCTACTTCTGCATGCATCCTGCGTACCTATCTTTAACATTGCTTACGCAGGACATGCGGAGGTATGCAGATGCGTCGTTTTGACGTGCCCGCCGACTGCACTGGTATGCATGTCCTGCGTACCTAATGCAACCGTCCGCAGAGCCCCGGTACACAAGTGTGAGCTTAGCCTAAGAGATAGGTCTGTCCCATTTAACTTATGGGTCTCCAAATTGGACATATGGGCTGATCTTACCCTTTATGCCTTGGAGGTGCTGGCCTGCCCTATGGCAAGTGTCATGTCGAAATATTTGTTTAGCATGGCAGGGGGTGTGATAACAGACAGGTACATCTGCCTGCCCACATCCAACATGGGGGTTCTAATATTCCTTAAGATGAACTATGCTTGGATCTCACATGACTTATCCATGCCTTTGGATGACTAGACAACTATACCAGCCGCACCCAGCCAATATTCAAATCGATTTGCCATTCGTTTCATTTGAATAAATAATAAATAAAATAAATAATAAATAATAATAAATAATAAAATAATAAAAAACCCAAGCAACTGTGTGGGCTACATCCTCCTCTGCCTCTTGCACCTATACTGCCACATCCACCTCTTCCTCCACTTTGACCTATGCCTCATAGTTCTTGATAGCTAATTTTATTTCTGTAAATTCTTGGTTATTTTAAGTCAGTTCCATAACAAAAATAAAAAGCAAAAAAACAAAAAAAAAATTTAAAAAATACAAAAAAGGACAAAAACATAGCCGGTTTAGTCCTCTCTTGGCTCTTTATGTATTTTATTTATTTTACTCCGTTACATAGAGCCATTAATTCCACAGCGCTTTACAGGCATTATAGGCACTGTCACAATTTATTTTCCCTATCAGTATGTCCCTATCAGTATACTTATTGGAGGAAACTGGAACACCCAGAGGAAACACAAGCAAACATTTCCATTTCCATTTTTTTTTTAATTCATTATATGCTTTTATTTGTTTCCATTTTTTTAGTGGCCTTGTTTTGTTTGACCAGGATTTCTCCCGTGGATCCTCTAGGACCTTGGATGAAGTATCTGGTCCTTGATTATGTCCTGGCTGGATTTTGGAAAAGAATAATAATATATTGAAGAAATGTGAAGATTTTTGGAGACTTAAAAGCACTTATGTTACTTTTAATTTTATATTATTTTTCTTTATACGAATATGTCTTGGGATGTATTATTTATTATTTATTTATTTTGATTTCTGTTATTATATTATATACTGTATATATATATATATATATATATATATATATATACAGTGGGGCAAAAAAGTATTTAGTCAGTCAGCAATAGTGCAAGTTCCACCACTTAAAAAGATGAGAGGCGTCTGTAATTTACATCATAGGTAGACCTCAACTATGGGAGACAAACTGAGAAAAAAAAATCCAGAAAATCACATTGTCTGTTTTTTTTTCATTTTATTTGCATATTATGGTGGAAAATAAGTATTTGGTCAGAAACAAAATTTCATCTCAATACTTTGTGATATATCCTTTGTTGGCAATGACAGAGGTCAAACGTTTTCTGTAAGTCTTCACAAGGTTGCCACACACTGTTGTTGGTATGTTGGCCCATTCCTCCATGCAGATCTCCTCTAGAGCAGTGATGTTTTTGGCTTTTCGCTTGGCAACACGGACTTTCAACTCCCTCCAAAGGTTTTCTATAGGGTTGAGATCTGGAGACTGGCTAGGCCACTCCAGGACCTTGAAATGCTTCTTACGAAGCCACTCCTTCGTTGCCCTGGCGGTGTGCTTTGGATCATTGTCATGTTGAAAGACCCAGCCACGTTTCATCTTCAATGCCCTTGCTGATGGAAGGAGGTTTGCACTCAAAATCTCACGATACATGGCCCCATTCATTCTTTCATGTACCCAGATCAGTCGTCCTGGCCCCTTTGCAGAGAAACAGCCCCAAAGCATGATGTTTCCACCACCATGCTTTACAGTAGGTATGGTGTTTGATGGATGCAACTCAGTATTCTTTTTCCTCCAAACACGACAAGTTGTGTTTCTACCAAACAGTTCCAGTTTGGTTTCATCAGACCATAGGACATTCTCCCAAAACTCCTCTGGATCATCCAAATGCTCTCTAGCAAACTTCAGACGGGCCCGGACATGTACAGGCTTAAGAAGTGGGACACGTCTGGCACTGCAGGATCTGAGTCCATGGTGGCGTAGTGTGTTACTTATGGTAGGCCTTGTTACATCGGTCCCAGCTCTCTGCAGTTCATTCACTAGGTCCCCCCGCGTGGTTCTGGGATTTTTGCTCACCGTTCTTGTGATCATTCTGACCCCACGGGGTGGGATTTTGCGTGGAGCACCAGATCGAGGGAGATTATCAGTGGTCTTGTATGTCTTCCATTTTCTAATTATTGCTCCCACAGTTGATTTCTTCACTCCAAGCTGGTTGGCTATTGCAGATTCAGTCTTCCCAGCCTGGTGCAGGGCTACAATTTTGTTTCTGGTGTCCTTTGACAGCTCTTTGGTCTTCACCATAGTGGAGTTTGGAGTCAGACTGTTTGAGGGTGTGCACAGGTGTCTTTTTATACTGATAACAAGTTTAAACAGGTGCCATTACTACAGGTAATGAGTGGAGGAAAGAGGAGACTCTTAAAGAAGAAGTTACAGGTCTGTGAGAGCCAGAAATCTTGATTGCTTGTTTCTGACCAAATACTTATTTTCCACCATAATATGCAAATAAAATGAAAAAAAACAGACAATGTGATTTTCTGGATTTTTTTTTCTCAGTTTGTCTCCCATAGTTGAGGTCTACCTATGATGTAAATTACAGACGCCTCTCATCTTTTTAAGTGGTGGAACTTGCACTATTGCTGACTGACTAAATACTTTTTTGCCCCACTGTATGTATATATATAGTTTTTGGCTAACTTTTCTCTGGTTTAATTTTCTCATTGATTCAGAGCAATGTTGGTTGCGTATTATCTATTTCTATTTTTTTATTTAATATTTATTTTTTCAATTATTATTTTTCAATTATTATTCATTATTATTTCTATTATTTGTATATTTGTATTTTTTTATTTTTGTTTGTTCTTCTTATTTTTTATTTATTATTATTTGTTTTCTTTTTCCTTTCTTTTTCTTGATTATTTTATTTATTCATAATTATTCCTTATTATGCAACCCTCATTACCCATGGGTATCCACACTTCTTTGTTTATTCAGTCCCCTTAGTTTGTATCTATTTTACCTTTGTTCACAATACCGCAGCAGGCACTCTCATTGGTGACAGTGGATCCGAGATGTGCGAGTGTGCCGCTCGCGCTCCGGCTGTTCTCGGCTTCTTGCATCTCCATGGTTTCCGAGATGCTAGGTCGCAATCACGTGTACCCGACGTCATTGGTCACCTGACGCCGGGACCTCGGCCTTCCGGATTCTTCGAGCATGCACGCGCCGCATGTTCTTTGGCCTCCTCTCACCCGCATTAATTGGCCCCTATTTAAACCCCCGGATTCTGGAGCATACACACCCCCTGACGAAGGAGTTATACCGAAACGCGTGTCGGGGTGCGCTGTGCACGCATATCACCGTTTCTCAGGTACATCACTATTGCTCAATATTGAATTGTCATTATTTATCTGCCGCACATCCTTGTGTAGGGCTTTTCTTGTGCAATATTACAGTTAGGCTGAGTTCACACGTCGCGGTTTTTTCGCGTTTTCGCAGCAGTTTTAAACACGTGATTTTTCAGCGAAAAATAACCATCCCATGTAATCCTATCGGATTCCGCAATGCTGTGCTAATGATGCTTTTTTTCCGCGGTGGAATCGCTTTGCGGTAAAAATCGCAGGATGCTCATTAATTTAGCGGAATCGCGGCGATTCCGCCCACATAGGAATGCAATGTTCTGCTTACTTTCCGCATGTGGCTGTGCCCACCATGCGAAAAGTAAGCAGAACATTTGCGGATGGTATCCATGGTCCAGAGGAGAAGAGACTGTCCTTCAGGCTTTGGGTACCATATCCCTGTAAAAAATAGAATTTAAAATAAAAAATATTGTTATTCTCACCTTCCAGCATCCCGCACAGCCTTCCCGCCTCTCTCCACGCCACTGGTCACAGTAATCCTTTGCGAGAATGACCGCGATGACGTCGCGATCTCGTGGGAGCACGACGTTTCGCGGTCATTCACGCAAAAGGATTACTGTGAACAGTGTCTAAATGAACAGGATGAAGACACTGTTCATCCTGTTCATTTAGACACTGTTCACATGTTCAGGTTTTAAATACATTAGATAGGGACTAGGGGTTACCTTGACATGGTGGAGCAGCTTGGTATACATTTTTTTTTGCAAAAAAACGTATTGACTAAATACCCTGTATTTGTTATCATCTTTTTATCAGCACTTGCTGACTACTGGTATATGTTTTACTGCAGGATATTTTTGCACAATTGTCATTTTGTGCTCTCTGTTTGTGTTTGCGTCAGTGGGTGGTATGAACAAAATTCTCAAAGCACAGTTGTTAACAATTCCAAAAAGAGGGAAGAATAGGAAGCATTTAAGGAAACCAGGATGGGTGAACACAGAACTTAAGCACATGCTAAAAAGGAAGAAAAAAATGTTTATAAAATGGAAAGAGGGAGGCATATCTAAAGAAGAATATAATGCTGTCTGCAGAATCTGCAGGGCACAAATCAGATTAGCTAAAGCTGAAAATGAATTGAGGCTTGCAAGAGATGTCAAAAGCAATAATAAAGGATTTTGGGGATATGTCAAAAGTAAAAGAAAAGTCAAAGATGCTTTAGGATTTTTACAGGATGAAAATGATGAAATGGTAAGACAGGATGTTGAGAAGGCTGAACTTTTAAATTCCTATTTTGCATCTGTTTTCTCTCAGAAAGGAAATGTAACACCAACTGTTATTCACTGTCCTATTAAGGGAATAGAAGAATCCAGGATATCTATAAACAGAAAGATAGTGAGGAAACACTTAGCTAACCTAAATTAATTCAAGTCTTCAGGTCCAGATGAATTACACCCCAGAGTACTGAAGGAGATAGCAGAAGAAATTTCTGAACCACTCTCCATAATCTTTGAAAATTCTTGGAGAACAGGAGAGGTGCCAGAAGACTGGAGAAGAGCAAATGTTGTTCCTATCTTCAAAAAGGGGAAGAAGGTGGACCCAGGCAACTATAGGCCGGTGAGTCTGACTTCTATACCAGGAAAGATCTTTGAAAAAATTATTAAACAACATGTAAGTCAATACCTGGATAAGAATGAAGTGATCAAACAGAGTCAGCATGGGTTTGTAACTAATAAGTCATGTCAGACTAACTTAATTTCCTTCTATGACGGTATCACTGATTGGGTGGATCAAGGAAATGCTGTAGATATAGTATATCTTGACTTCAGCAAAGCATTTGACAAAGTCTCTCATACAATCCTTATTGAAAAAATGACTAAGTATGGAATGGACAAGGCAACTGTTAGGTGGATTCATAGCTGGCTTAGTGATCGGACCCAAAGAGTGGTCGTAAATGGCTGCACATACAGTTGGAAGAATGTCTCAAGTGGGGTACCACAGGGCTCTGTCCTGGGCCCTGTATTGTTCAACATCTTTATCAACGATTTAGATGAAGGAATTGAGGGTAAACTGATTAAATTTGCTGATGACACAAAGCTAGGAGGGATAGCTAATACTAGAGAAGAGAGAGAGAGAGGATTCAAAAAGATTTAAATAAACTGGAGAAGTGGGCAGTAACTAACAGAATGGTTTTTAACAGGGAGAAATGCAAAGTACTACATCTGGGCAATAAAATTGAAAAAAGCATATATAGAATGGGAGGAATAGGGCTAAGTGACAGCACATGTGAAAAAGACTTGGGTATACTAATAGATCACAGACTGAATATGAGTCAACAGTGTTGCAGCAGCAAAAAAGGCAAATGCAGTTCTAGGATGTATTAACAGAAGCATACAGTCTAGATCACGTGAAGTCATTATTTCCCTCTACTCCTCTTTGGTCAGACCTCATCTGGAATATTGTGTCCAGTTTTGGGCACCACATTTTAAAAAAGACATCAACAAACTGGAGCAAGTTCAGAAAAGAGCGACCAGAATGGTGACCGGTCTGCAAACCCTGTCTTATGAGGAAAGGTTGCAGGATTTGGGAATGTTTAGTTTGCAAAAGAGAAGACTGAGAGGAGACTTAATTGCTGTCTACAAATATCTAAAGGGCTGTCACATTGTAGAAGGATCAACTTTATTCTCATTTGCACAAGGAAAGACTAGAAGCAATGGGATGAAACTGAATGGGAGGAGACACAGATTAGATATTAGAAAAAACTTTTTGACAGTTAGAGTGATCAATGAGTGGAACAGGCTGCCACGAGAAGTGGTGAGTTCTCCTTCAATGGAAGTCTTCAAACAGAGGCTGGACAGACATCTGACTGGGATGATTTAGCGAATCCTGCTTTGAGCAGGGGGTTGGACCAGATGGCCCAGGAGGTCCCTTCCAACTCTACGATTCTATGATTCTATGATTCTATGATTCTAACAGTGTCCTACCGACTTGTTCATATGTGTGCATGTCACATGTGTTTTTAATCCTATTATGGCCGATGACATTGCAGCATCGGCCATGGCTGGATTGTAATGTTTCACCAAGTTTCATTGGTGAAATATTACAATTGCTCTGATTGGCTGTTTCACTTTCAACAGCCAATCAGAGTGATCGTAGCCACGGGGGGCAAAGCCACTCTACCTGGGGTCAAGTACAAGTCCTCCTGTAACTTCGGGTCGGGTGACCTTTCATTGCCCCCGGTCACCTGACCCGCAGGAATGTGATCCTGCCATGACGCATACGCTGCATCACATGTCGGGAAGTCACTAGTTTTCATGACGCATATGCTACATCACAGGTCAGGAAGAGCTTAATGACAGGCTACCAATATGGGTTCCTGATAGCCATTAACATCTTAGCACTACAACCTGTTCCTCCTTGCTCATGATTTTTACTTTTTATTTCTGCTCTGCTTAGCATAGGGCCAGGAATCAGCTGTAGTGAGGGACAATATTAGGTTTTGCGTGTGTGCAGTTATACCAAAACACTCTCTATGTGTACTCTGCAGCCGTGTCTGTGATAGTACCATGTGTAACCAAAAGTTTAAATAATCTTCAACTGTGTCGATGGGAGTGATGTGCATTTAAACAACTGTGGGAGTACTGTGCCAGAAGCTGCTGAGTGTATTCTTTAACCCATATCTGTGGGAGTACTGTGCCAGTAGCCGCTATATGTATTCTTTAACCCATATCTGTGGGAGTATTGTGCCAAAAGCCGCTGTGTAGAGACTTTATGACCTAGGTCATTTATTTACATATCCAGGTTGTGACAATCTTTTGATATGCCCCTCGAGTGGGATTAGTGACGTTATGTTATTTTGATGGAGTATGAATTCATGCTCCACTCTTCCACGTATGCGCCTTTCCACATCAAATTGTACCTCATTGGCTAGCAATCGTTTCATTCACTGAGGGTATCTGCTCTGCAGGAAATTCAGGCCACATCTATGGATAATATATGCATTCTGTTATGCCGCGCTCACCAGGAGGCGGGGCTTCGGCCCCGACGTCACTCCCTCCGGTACGGCGGTCCCTCAGGGGTCCCCGTCGGGTGCGCACGCGCAGCTCTCGTCCCCGGGTCTCCTCCTCCATGTCAGGTTTGCGCTTGCGCGCTCCTGTCTGTGCTGTATAGGGCTCGGTCCTCTCTATGGTATTGGAGGACCTGACCCAGAACCACTGCTTTCTGGCTAGGTCCTGACCCGGAACCAGTAGTAGTCATGTGCTATATCAGACGACCTCCCCCTAGGGGAGGTGCCTGATTATTGTTGTGCTTCCTGGCTGGGTCAGCTTGTCCCAGCCTGGCTGTGCGCTGTTCTCAGGTCCTCTGCTCTGTCTTCTATTCTGTGGTGCTCCTAGCACTTGCTCTGAACCCTTGTTGCTTCATGCTCAGTTGAGCCTCCTGGCACATCCTCTCGTATCCTGTCCCTTGTTTCTTGCTCCGCCGTGCCTCCTGGCATTCACTCTATTCCTGTGTTCTGTTACTTGCTACACGCCTTATGTGCCCACGTGTACCCGTTTAGCACTACCCTGTACTCAGCGCACTCCCGTGTACTCTCCTGTGTTCCCTAGTATCCTGCACCCTCCAGTCACACAGTCTCGTATCTCCTGTGAGCCGGCCGCCTGGTGCCAGCAGTCGTGGTATCGTATCCCCTGGGGCTTGCTCCTGACACTCCCTGTATAGGGGGTGGTCCTCACTAGGCTAGCTTGCCCTGGGAGGGTTGGTGCCGCGACCCAGAGGGTCCACTCAAGGAGTCGCTAACACTCTAACACTCTAACAGTATAATCAGGCCATGGACCCCGCTGGTACTGCGGCTTCCGTCCAAAAGGAGCTGACGTTCCTCCGGGAAAACCAGATTAGGATTATGGCATTTCTCAAGTCCATGGAGTCCGGTTTATCTGCCTCTCAGTCCTCTGAGCCTGGGAATGCTGCCCAGTTGGCTAGTCTCCAGCAGGAACTTGCGCAGCAACGTGACTCCCAGGCTCAGATTCTCAACTATATAGCGTCGGTAGATAATCGGCTCCTTTCCATACAATCTGCCCAGGCCATGCTTCCACACTCGCTTCCGTGCCTATGCAAGCCACCCCGGTATAGTGGTGACCCTGTGTTGTGTCGCAGATTCTTGAACCAGTGTCGTTTGCATTTTGAGTTTTTGCCACAGCATTACCCCACCGATCGTGCTAAAATAGCATTTATTGTTTCTCACTTAGAGGGTAAGGCGCTTGCGTGGGTGAATCCCCTTTGGGAGCGTGATGACCCGCTCGTCGCTCAGCTTTCCATCTTTTTGGACACTTTCCGTAAGGTGTTCGACGAGCCGGGTCGCTTTGTTTCCACCACCGAGTCCCTCTTTAATCTTCGTCAAGGTTCTCTATCGGTTGGACAATACGCGATATGTTTTCGCACTTTGTCCTCTGAGCTAGGTTGGAATAATGATGCCCTCGTAGGGGCCTTTTGCGTGGTCTGTCCGGTCGGATCAAAGACGAACTGGCGGGCCGAGATACCCCTACCAATTTGGAGGATCTTATCTCTCTCGCGACACGCATTGATTTGCGCTTCCAGGAGCGCACCCGTGAGTCAGCCAGAGAGAGAGGGTCCTCTCGCCTCTCTTCGTCCACTCGCAGTTTTTCTCATCCGTTACCCGAGTTATCTGCGGCAGATCCGGTACCTGAGCCTATGCAGGTGGATCGCTTCCAGATAGCTCAACGGCGTCGTGTGAAAAGGCAGGCACAAGGGCTCTGTTTCTATTGTGGGGATGCCTCCCACTTTTTACGCTCATGTCCCAAGAGACCGGGGAAGTCTCTCCGCCTTGGACTGTTAAGTGAGGTCTCCCCAAGTGTATGTGATTCCTCTCTACCCCTGACCGTGCCTGTCTCCCTGAATTTTGGTTTCGAGACTTTTACTGTGAAAGCTATTGTGGACTCTGGCGCAGTGGGTAACTTTATTAGTCTGGAGGCAGTTAAGAAGTTTCGCATCCCTGTCAGATCCCTGGAGTCTCCTAGGTCAGTAGTTCCGGTCGACGATAAGCCCTTGCAGGACACCGTTAACCAGGTCACTGAGGAAGTTGAGTTGCAGATTGGCACATGTCATCGGGAGCGGATCTCCTTCTACGTATTGCCGACTTCGCCTCATACCCTTCTTCTTGGCCTTCCTTGGTTACGTATTCATGGGCCGACCCTGGACTGGCAATCTGGTGACATACTCCGCTGGGGACCGTCCTGTCAAAAGAGTTGCCTGCTGTTCATTCATCTGAAGAACCCTGCTTGCTCGTCTTCGACGGTTATAGGTCCGCCGTCCACCATCCCGTCTGTGACTTGTGACATTGTCGAGAAGGAGGCTGAGAATCAGTCTCCACATCCGTCAAGCATCCCGTCTGGGACTTGTGACATTGTCAAGAAGGAGGCTGAGAGTCAGTCTCCACATCCTTCAAACAACCGGGCTGTGACTTGTGACATTATCAACAGGGGGGCTGAGAGTTAGTCTCCACCTCCGTCAAGTGACCGTCCCAAGGTAATTACCGTGGCTTCCGTCAAGTTGACGCCCCAGCGTCCAGGGGAGACCTTTGTATCTAAAGGTAACCGTAAAGGTGTGTTATCCTGGGGACATTCTTCTCCGGCTGCCGGTCATGTTGGTGCCAAGAGGACACTCTCCCGTTTATCCCACAATTACTGGTGGCCGTCTATTGCTCAGGACGTCAAAGACTTCGTGGCTGCTTGCCCATCATGTGCCAAGAAGAGACTTCCCAAGCAACCATCCTCCGACAGCTCGCCTCCTAAGGATGAATTGACTTCCAATGACTGCACCACCGCTTCGGCCTCCAAGCATGTCAGTGTGCCTCTGCCGGTTCGACCTGTCTCGGGGATACCTGCCTCCGACTCTCTGTCCGTGGAGTTCTCCAGGGTATGGCAGGAGACCGAATTTTCTCGTATTGAGACTCTGGATCTCATTGGTCCTCATGCAGTTAGGAAGTGTCTGGATCCCGCTCCTAGTGTCAAGGTGCTATTTTCCAGTTCTAGAGAGAGGGGGCTTAAAGGAGGGGGTACTGTTATGCCGCGCTCACCAGGAGGCGGGGCTTCGGCCCCGACATCACTCCCTCCGGTACGGCGGTCCCTCAGGGGTCCCCATCGGGTGCGCACGCGCAGCTCTCGTCCCCGGGTCTCCTCCTCCATGTCAGGTTTGTGCTTGCGTGCTCCTGTCTGTGCTGTATAGGGCTCGGTCCTCTCTATGGTATTGGAGGACCTGATCCGGAACCACTAGTGGTCATGTGCTTTCTGGCTAGGTCCTGACCCGGAACCAGTAGTAGTCATGTGCTATATCAGACGACCTCCCCCTAGGGGAGGTGCCTGATTATTGTTGTGCTTCCTGGCTGGGTCAGCTTGTCCCAGCCTGGCTGTGCGCTGTTCTCAGGTCCTCTGCTCTGTCTTCTATTCTGTGGTGCTCCTAGCACTTGCTCTGAACCCTTGTTGCTTCATGCTCAGTTGAGCCTCCTGGCACATCCTCTCGTATCCTGTCCCTTGTTTCTTGCTCCGCCGTGCCTTCTGGCATTCACTCTATTCCTGTGTTCTGTTACTTGCTACACGCCTTATGTGCCCACGTGTACCCGTTTAACACTACCCTGTACTCAGCGCACTCCCGTGTACTCTCCTGTGTTCCCTAGTATCCTGCACCCTCCAGTCACACAGTCTCGTATCTCCTGTGAGCCGGCCGCCTGGTGCCAGCAGTCGTGGTATCGTATCCCCTGGGGCTTGCTCCTGACACTCCCTGTATAGGGGGTGGTCCTCACTAGGCTAGCTCGCCCTGGGAGGGTTGGTGCCGCGACCCAGAGGGTCCACTCCAGGAGTCGCTAACACTCTAACACATTCCACCTGTGTACTAGCGTTGCGGCACAGGAAGTGATGCGTTCCACTACTGTTTTGATGAACCCCAGTGCTTCTGGAGGGAAATGCGTTGGGACACTGCAAGCAGTATTCTATGATAGATTGTGTTAGGCCTTGGGATTCTCCCACGGTGCTGGATGGATCCCAGGGATTGCTTGGTACTGTGGTCTTCCATTCTGGCCCAGCCGCTGTGGTTGCTGCTCAGCACAGATGACGGTCCTGGCATCTGGCTCAGGCTTGTGGTTTTCGTTTGGTTGCTGCTGGCTCCCCAGCCAAATCTATGGTAACCAGCGATAGGCAGGGGCAGCCTGACGCTTGGGAGTCTAAGTCCAGAGATCATCCGACTGAGCATGTCCGTGATGTGGCGACTGTTCATTGGTGGTCAGACATTTGCTGCTCTGGTGAGGTGGCAGCTCCGGATTGGTCCACAGGCAAAGCCTCAGCCGACTGGGCGCTAGTGTTTGGGGTGGAGCCTAATGTATAAAAGGCTCCCAGCTGTGCATGCAGGTGCACTAGTATCACTTATGTGTGGTTTATGTGAGTGGATACTCTACCACTCTGGCTGCACGTGTGAGTGTGTCACCCTAGACTCTGAGAGTACCTATGTAGGCAGGTAGGGTTAGGACTGGTATCGTTCCTTGGCTTAGCATCTTTTTCCTTCATAAGTGAGGTTAGCACAGTTGAGTTACAGAGCAAGTCTAACCCCCATGCTAGTTCCCTGTGATGTTTAACGGTTTAGTACTTTGTTTATTTTTTTTTACAGTACCACTTTGTGCAGTAACAGAGCATTGTACGCTGAGTTCCGTTTACACTGTGTGACATTTAACACAGTGCGGTTAAGGTGATCGCTCGCTGGTTAGCTCCATCATTGTTCATTAGCAGCAGCTTTACATCTCTGCATGGTGGACCCTGGGTTGCGATTGCACTCTATTATTATTATCAGCCAACCCTTACAGTTTAGGCTTCAGACGAAGTTTTATATACCTACCACACATCACAAGATGAGTACTAAATATTTTTTTGTCTCTAGTATAATCCATGCATGCTAGCACTTTTTCATATGTGCTGATAGTTTCATTGAATATCTGTATTTCCATTGTGAAGCCAGCATGATGATCTACATTAGTGTGACACTTAGTGATATACGGTTGGAGAGCGGTGTTGATATATATGTACACTATTGTTTATTTTATGTGCACATTTTTTCTTGGCTTTGGGTGACATATGGACATATATTTTGAGATTTATGTAATTGGATCATTATATGAAATGAGTAACTGGCTATAGCTTATTTCATAAACTTTTAAATAGGCAGTCTATTGTATCACCTTAATGAATTTTTAAGGATCTCATATCATATTAGACATTAATGTGAGTCATCTGATCCCAGTGGCACTTAAAATATTGATTACCTATCTGATCGCTCTCATGCAATATTTATTTTACTACACATTAGGCTTAGGGTACACTGGGAACTTTAGGGCCAGCCGCTGTTGAGTGGTGGCGCCATACCGTGGAAACTTAGGGTTCCAACCTCCACTGATAAGTAGGGCATCAATCAGGGATTTATAGGGTCTACTAGCCCACACACTGTGATATTTATTCCTAGTCTCTGCAGCTGTTTGTGATTCCCTACTGCCCCCCTTTTTCTTTATTTTTTCCTGAATGGATGCACTGTTGCTTATTTAAATTTTACATATGTACTGTATCCCGGTCTATCATGCGATATTTTTAGACAACTTTCCAATACAAGAATTATCCTCTTTGGACACCGAGGAGTCCCGATTCACTCTGCTCCTCTCTCTGGGTCGGCTGCCACTTCTGCCACATTACCAGCTGCCCCCACTGTGTCCACACTGTTTAATCTGCTGATGATGATGCTCCATGATAAGCAGGAAGGCGAGCTGGAGCAAAATAACTCTGCCTGTGGTCAACCCTCATTTTAAATGAGGGACCACTGTTCTGCCCATTCTGTGCAGCAAGATATTTTTTAAATGCTGTTTCGGCTATGGCCATTAGGTGTCATAGTTGCCCTTCTCTTTCCTATTCATGTGTTTGGAATGTTCTGTTTCCCTAAATGGTTAACTGTTCCATACTGCTCTTTCTTCCTTCCCAGATCAACAACATGTAACCATTTCAGCCAGATTTCTGATGAGCTCACATGTGCTCAGCTCTCTGCCAAACCACTGCTTATAACAAGCGGATTCCGGTAAGGTTTAATGCATTTATGTATGTATGTTATGCATCTGTGTTAGCTAGCCATAATGCATGCCTTGTGATGTTTGCAATGCATATTCAGCTCCTGTAATGCTATTACACTGCATGATAGTTATATGCATCCTCTCGTCAGTGAATGCAAAGCTGGCAGCCATGAGTTGTTTTAGATCTCTTTCTCTTTTACTGCTGTGTATGTTGTATTGCTCAGCTTCTATATAATGCATGCTACCGATATAACAGCACCCTGTATCATTGCTACTGTTGTGATAGTACCCTGTATTGCTGTGATATTGTCTGCCAGTACTGACATGCTGCATTATCTATAGTTTTTACCTGAATCATCCATAACTGTGTACAACAACCCCTGATCTCACCTAGTACTGTGTTCTACTATACCATCTGTTATCATCTCCCATTGTTGTCCATATCATCCCAATAAATATCGACTTACGCACCCATACAGTCTTGTTACTGGGAGTGGATGAAAGGATTAGCCGTATGCTGGAATCCACACAGCGTCATACGTGGAAGAAGGCAGAACAACCACCAAGGCCTCCCCTTCCTGAACTGCTTCTTCCAGCCCCCGACTTTCGGACACCTACCCCTCTGCAAAAATCATCAGGGTACACCTTTTCCTAGTTTGCCCTGCCCCAGTGATGCCAGCCGAGCGCACCGCCATCTTCTTGGGCACGCCCCCAATTATGTCACTTGGCACTTCTATTCTCAGCATGCCTTGCACTCGTGGCATCAGTGGAACGCACTGCTGTCATCTTCCTACGCACCCTTGTGATACAACTTGACGAGCCATTTCCCAGCGCCCGTGCCCACAAGCATCCTCTAAGCCCCAAATGGACCAGCAGATGGTGATTCCAGAATGCAGTCACTCTTCGAGATGCCGGAGCAGGCCTGGGTAAGTGTTTTTTCAACAGCCTTGCTTCAGCATTAGGTTCCCCTCAAGGATAGGAAACTAACTGATGCGGGGGACAGGTACCTCCCTTTCATTTCAGTAGGTTTCCTGTTCTTGGTGGGCAAATCCCTCAGGTGTGCCGTCATGGGTGACATGACAAGAGAAAACATGCTCTATGGGTGAAATTTGTTATCAGCTTCTACGGGGGAAATGTGGAAACATGCTCTGTGGGTGAAATTCTTTACTGAACTGCTGGTAGCAAGCTTCGCGGTGGACCATCAGCTCGATCCGATGATGCTAAAAGCTTTTCATTGGCGACATTTGTAATGTACGTTACTGGAGCTGTGGGAGTACTCTGCCCCATGCTCTGTGGGTGAAATTTGAAAGTTGTTTCTCTAAGGGTGCAGTACCCCATGCTCTGTAGGTGAAATTTTTAACTGGACTGGTGGTAGCAAGCCTGAGTATCTGTGAGGGCACTGTTAAAATTTTAATGTTATTCATTTACTTCCTATTTTACCATGATTGCTATGGTGCCAAAACCCCTTTAAGTCATTTCCCTATCCACATTTGTTTGCAGGGCAATTGCCCTGCTATTACTCCCATTTTTATTTTTCTTCCTTTTGCAGCCCACAACCCTTACTTTTACCATTTTTGACCAAATTTCTGATCCTCATTGATTTAGATAGGGTTCAGTGTCCCGGGTCAAGTTCGAATCCCGAATCGTACTTTTTAAAAAGTCCTGCCAAACCAGGCAAACCCAATCATCCACAGATACGCTTATCACTAATAAAAAGTTCAAATCACCCCCCTTTTTCCCCATTGAAAATAAGAATGTTAAAAAGGTATTCAGGAACGGCAAAATTAAATTTTTTGGGTCACTGCAATTCCACAAAAAAAATGCTGTAAGAAGCAATTAAAACATCATACCTATCTCAAAATGGTATCAATAAAAAGGTTGTCTTGCTCCACAAAAAATAAACCATCATAAACCAGCTCCATCAACTGAAAAATAAAAACGTTACAGGTCTCGGAAAATGGTGACAATCAGAAGACTCAAACTGCAAAATCATTTCTACCACAAAATGTACACCGTAAAAACAATTCCCCCAAAAATGTTAGAATTGCATTTTTTTCACAATTTCTCCCCCAGTTGGAATTTTTTCCCATCTTCCAGTACACTATGTGATAAAATTATTTAAAACGTCAACTTGCCCCACAAAAATCAAGCCCTCATATGTTTATGTGGACAGAAAAATAAAAGTTCTGGCTTTGGGAAGAAGGGAACGAAAAAACGAAAATACAAAAATGAAAATTGGCACTGTCATGAAGGGGTTAAGAGCAGTTCATGTAGGTTGTCAGAACTGCATATGTGTAAAATGAATTAGTTGTCACAAGGGTCAAACATTTTTCTTGATTACTGGTCAGTAATCTTTTTGATGAATTAGTCTGCGTTTTCTACTATACAATGACTGATCATCCATTATAATAGCAGGAAATGTACATGATAGATTTTGGATTTAGGTTGTCATTATATATCTGATTCAAATTCCTATATGATGTCATAAAAAAACTTTTAAAAGGAACAAAGGTCGAGGGCTTATGGCTTCATCTGGAATCCACCTGCACTACAATATACATCTCTCCACAGATATACAGTTCTTCTTGTGGTATCTAGTTCAAAGCCCCTCTCTTCCCTTTGTTCCTGAATATATTTTACGAGTGTCTTATGTGTGGCCTCACTCATTTAACTGCAACATCTTTGCAACATATTCACACCAAAGTAAAGATGAATTGAAAACCAGTAACAGATTTGGTCTTCAATTTTCACTCTAGAAGTTTACTCAAAGAGCATGTAGGTAAAATATAGAGGATTCTATGAGTTATCACTAAAGATGTCTTCAAGTGGATGGAATTGATTATGGATTGGATGGTTATGGATTGGAAATATACCTTTATTCACTTTAATGAGTCTTTATAAATGTGAACATCAGTTAGCAAAGGTAACAAAAAAATAATTAGAAGCTTGCAACTTTGAGGTGCTGAAAAAAGCCAACAGGTTAAGTCCTGACCAATTCAATTTTAATGTTCCATTTAAATGATCATCTTAAAAACTTATATGCAACATCCATATTAGATAATTTGGCAAAATACTGTCATGGTTCGACTCCAGGACTTGATCCAGTGATCTCTGGCTGTGGGTCAGTTTCACTCTCTGCTTGACCACAGCCTTTGTTGTCTCTGTCCAACTGCTGATAATGGTCTTTGCTTTGCTGTGTTGTTTTCACTTTCTCGTTTTGGTTTGTTCTATTGCATCTTGGGAGGGGCTATTTATACTCTCCTGGCACATTCAGTCTTTGCTGACTATATTCCAAGTTAGATGGATGTCTGGCGCCTCAGCACCCCAATGAAGGATTATCATGCTGATGTTTTCTCTATTACTTCTCCTGTGGTTTGTTTGAGTATTTCCCTTCCCAGTTCTTTTTCCATTTTATTACATTCATGGTCTGCTGGTTATCACATATGCCAAAGGACTTTTTGGGTTCCTTTGTCTTTGATGTAGGACTGTGAACATGTCTTTAGTTCTGTGTCCCCTCCACTGTTTATATGCACTCGGTTCTGTTGTTGTGGTTTTGGGTTACACTCTGTGTGTAGTTTAAAGTGCAGTTAAGGACACTCAGGGTCAGCCGACGTTGAGTGGGGGCGCCATTGCATAATTTTAGGGTGCCATTGTCGGTGCTCAGACAACTATACTAGGTCAGAGTAGGGATTTGCCTAGTCTGTATATGAACCTGTGGTGTGCAGATTTAACTTTGCCCCTGGTTTGTTCATTCCCGTGTGAGTGTTAGTATATTTGGGCACTTAGAATTATAGAATTGTAGAGTTGGAAGGGACCTCCTGGGCCATCTGGTCCAACCCCCTGCTCAAAGCAGGCTTCGTTAAATCGTCCCAGACAGATATCTGTCCAGCCTCTGTTTGAAGACTTCTGTTGAAGGAGAACTCACCACCTCTCATGCCAGCCTGTTCCACTCATTGATCACTCTAACTGTCAAAAAGTTTTTTCTAATATCTAATCTGTGTCTCCTCCCATTCAGTTTCATCCCATTGCTTCTAGTCTTTCATTGTGCAAATGAGTGCACTGACTGATCCAAGTTGGATTCTCTGAATTATGGGATACTAAAGGGTCTGACAGTTACTTTCTTCTTACTCCTTTAAAACTCCTGATGAAGCAAACCAAACAAAAGTCATGGAATTTTGAAAATCACAGGATTGATTGACATGTTAATGATGAGGAAATAATTAAAAAAATGAAAACAAGGTATTCTAAATATGTTGATTTATTCAGTATTGAATAAGAGCACCACCTACAGAAATTCACATACTTACAGTTTTTCCATGCTGAGAGTACCAGGGCATGCAAATCATCAAGATCATAGCAGCTCTCTTTGCAATTGCTTGATATGCTTGATGGAAGGAAAGTACAGAAACGCTGTAGATTCTGGTAGTACATTTAAGCCATGCAGGCTGCTCACAGTAGCAATTGCAGCATATGGACTGGAATTGTTTTGAAAAACGGCTCCTGGGACACTTGTGTCATGAAGGCCTCTTCATAGCGTTGCCCACATAATCTCAAGACCTATCTCAAACAATCATTGCATCCAAGACAAAACAGGATTCATCACTGAAGAGTATAAACTTCCATTCGAGCCTCCACTACAATCTTGCTTTGCACCATTATAGCCTTTAATAGCAGTGGTGCAAGTTCAATGGGACACCTGGACTGCACCAGCTTCTTTATCAATGACCTTTTGTGGCTTACCCTCCTTGTGGAGTGTGTCAATGACTGCCTTCTGGACATCTGTCAAGTCAGCAGTCTTCCACATGATAGTGGACCCTACTGAAACAGACTAAAGGCCCCTTTACATTTAGCGATGCACCAGCGATCCCGACCAGCGATATGACGCAGTCAGGATCGCTGGTGCATTGCTAAATGGTCGCTAGTGAGCTTGCACACAGGCAGATCTCACAGCGATGCAGCAGCGATCTAGCAGTCGTTACTTACCTTTCTGACGCGGCAATCCTGACATCCTCCCGTCCGCGTCCACGCGTCGCTCGTCGGCGCCAGCAGAAAGCGCCCGACGAGAAATGGAGCTGCGCGATCTCGCACGATCAGTGATGGACAGCGGGGGAGCCGGTCGGAGGTAAGTATCACACATAGGGATATCTCTAGCGATATCGCTGCTGCGTCACCAAATCGGTGATGCTTTAGCAATATTGTTAGCGACTTCGCTATGTGTAAAACCCCCTTAAGGGACCTTTTTAAATGCTTAGCAAGCCTTTGTATTTGTTTTTTTGTTAATTATTCTAATTTACTGAGATAATGACGTTTCGGTTTTTCATTGGCTTTAAGCCATACCCATCAACATTAGCAGAAATAAACACCTGAAATAGATCACTCTGTTTGTAATGACTCTATATAATATGAGTTTCACTCTGTGTATTGAAGAACTGAAATAAATTAATTTTTTGATATTCTAATTTTGTGAGAAGCACCTGTATAAATACAGTGGGGAAAATATGTATTTGATACGCTGCCAATTTTTTCAAGTTTTCCCACCTACAAAGAATGGAGAGGTCTGTAATTTTTATTGTAGGTAGACTTCAAGAGTGAGAGACAGGATCTAAAAAAAATCCAGCAAGTCATATTGTATGTTTCTTTGCATATTTTATACAATAAAATGAAAGTTATTTGATACAACAGAGAAACAGAGCTTAATATTTAGTACAGAAAACTTTGCAATTACAGAGGTCATACATTTCCTGTAGTTTCCTTGACCAGGTTTGCACACACTGCAGCAGGGATTTTGTCCCACTCCTCCGTGCAGATCTTCTCAAAATCTTTCAGGTTTCAGGGTTGTTGCTGGGCAACATTGAGTTTCAGCTCCCTACAAATAATTTCTATTGGGTTCAGGTCTGGAGACTGGCAAGGCCTTTCCAGGTCCTTGAAATGCTTCTTACGGGGACGCTCCTTAATTGCCCTGGCTGTGTGTTTCGGGTCATTGTCACGCTGGAAAACCCAGCCACGACCTATCTTTAATGCTTTTACTGAGGGAAGGGGGTTGTTGGCCAAGATCTTGAGACACACGACCCCATCCATCCTCCCTTCAATATTGTGCAGTCATCATGTCCCCTTTGAAGCCCCAAAGTATGATGTTTCCCCCATCATGCTTCATGGTTGGGACCATGTTCTTGGGGTTGTACTCATTTTTCTTCTTCCTCAAAACATGGAGAGTGGAGTTGATACCAAAAAGTTATATTTTATTCTCATCTGACCACATGGCCTCCTCTGGATCATCCAGATGGTCATTGGTGAATTGCAAACGGACCTGGACATGTGCTAGTGTGAGCGGGGAAACGTGGATGCCCTGTAGGATTTTAATCCATTACGGTGTAGTGATGTAATCATCCTTACTCCACAAGGTGAGATCTCGCATGGAGCCCCAGACAGAGGAATATTGACAGTCATCTTATGTTTCTACCATTTTCTAATAATTGTGCCAACAGTTGTTGCCTTTTAACAAAGCTCCCTGCCTATTGTACTGTAGCTGATGCAATTAATACAGGTAACGAGTGCAGAGTAGGAGGACTTTTAAAAGAAAAACTAACAGGTCTTTGAAAGCCAGAATTCTTGCTGGTTGGTAGATGATCAAATACTTATTTCATGCAATAAAATGCAATTTACTTAATTAAAAATTATACAATGTGATTTTCTGTTTTTCATTTTATATTCTGTCTCTCACAGTTGAAAAGTACCTACGGATAAAAATTACAGACCTTTCCTTTCTTTGTAGGTGGGAAAACTTTCAAAATCGGCAGTGTATCAAAATTCTTATTTTCTCCACTGTATACAGTTGAAACCAGAAGTTTACATACACGACAGTTGTGCTCTAAAGTTTACATTCCCCAGCAGAATTTTTGTTTTCTTGGCCTTTTTTCAGAGAATATGAATGATAACACCAAAACGTTTTCTCCACTCAATTAACCATTTATTGTCAAATTACTGTGTTTGCTCTTTTTAAATTATAATGACAATACAAAACATCCAAATGACCCTGATCAAAAGTTTACATACCCCAATTCTTAATACCATGTGTTGCCCCCCTCTAATATCAATGATTGCTTGAAGTCTTTTGTGGTAGATGTGGAAGAGGCTCTTTATTTTCTCAGATGGTAAAGTTGCCCACTCTTCTTGGCAAAAAATCTCCAGTTCCTGTAAATTCCTGGGTTGTCTAGCATGAACTGCACACTTGAGATCTCCCCAGAGTTGCTCAACGATATTGAGGTCAGGAGTCTGAGATGGCCACTCCAGAACCTTTACTTTGTTCTGCTGTAGCCAATGACAGGTTGACTTGGCCTTGTGTTTTGGATCATTGTCATGTTGGAACGTCCAGGTGCGTCCCCTGCGCAGCTTCCGGGCTGATGATTGCAAATTTGCCTCCAGTATTAGCTGATAACATGCTGCATTCATCTTTCCTTGAAATTTTACCAGGTTTCCTGTGACTTTGGAGCTCACACATCCCAAAACATCAGTGATCCACCTCACAGCTTTACAGTAGGAATGGTGTTCCTTTCATCATAGGCCTTGTTGACCTCTCTCCAGCGCAACATTTATGGTTGTGGCCAAAAAGTTCAATTTTGGTCTCATCACTCCAAATTACCTTGTTCCCGAAGTTTTGATGCTTTTCTCTGTGCTGCTTTATGTATTGTAGGTGGGATACTTTGTGGCATTTGCGCAGTAATGGCTTTCTTCTGGCAACTCGACCATGCAGGCCATTTTTCTTCAAGTGCCTCCTTATTGTGCATCTTGAAACAGCCACACTGCTAGTTTTCAGATAGTCTAGTATTTCAGCTGATGTTTTATGCGGGTTACTCTTTGCATCATGAACAATTCTCATGGCACTTGTGGGCGAAATCGTTGTTGGTCTACCTGACTGTGGTTTTGTTTTTACAGAACCTCTGATTTTCCATTTGTTAATCACAGTTTGAACGCTGCTGACTGGCATTATCAATTCCTTGGATATCTTTTTCTATCTCTTTCCTGTTTTATACAGTTCAACTACCTTTTCCCATAGATCTGTTGACAATTCTTTTGCTTTCGCCATGACTCACAATCCAGAAATATATAATATACAAAAAAAATTGCACTCTATCGTGCTAAAGCATGTCAATTTGAAGAATATGAAATATGAATAGCAATACAGCTTTTGCATAATAGGAAAAAAAATGAATGAGACGCTATGTACAAAATTTGGCCAAATAATGTCTGCCCATCAACCAACGTCACGGTCGTCTCATAAGTCTGATTGGTGAAAGTATCTATATCCTCTTCCATATCCTGTTGTATTAGAAATTACACTTTCTCATGTAATCGTGGTGAAAGAAGAACTTTTGTTGATACTAGTAGCCTATTATTGTGGCCCCAATATATATTAATTTCTTCTTAGTGACACCACCAAAGTGTCCATTTATATGTCACCTGTTCAGACTAGTTTGGATCTGCCAGTCAGTTTTTTGTTGCTTCTATGTTAGCTTACTGACCGAGCACTCCTCCGTTCACCATGTGGTGATTTTTATTACAGCAGGTTCCTACCTACCTATAAATGGAGGCTTTACTGAGAGAGGTGTCCACATTCACCCAGAAATTCAGACATCAGCCTAAGAGAGGTATTCACATTGGATAGGGACCCATCAGTCTTATGAGACCACCTTGATGTTGGTTGGGGGGCAGACATTTGTCCAAATTTTGTGCAAAGTGTCACTTTCATTTTTTCATAATATTCAAAAGCTGTATTGCTACTCACATTTCACATTGACATGCTTTAGCATGATAGAGTGCAACCTTTTTTGTATATTGTATATGGAGGTAGCTGCTCCTGGTATGCACTTATTCAGACTAGTTTGCATGTGCCAGTCAGTTTTTTGTTGTTTTTTTTGTTGTTCACAATCCAAAAACGTCAGTGGCTGGATGAAAGATGCCAGAGTCTGTCTGGATCCCAGAAATTCACACAGCTTTTATGCACACACAGATTACAAGCAAACAGGTCACAGGTGAAGATGTTACCTTTAGCAGCCATTCAAACGCATTTGTGTCAACTTCTGTGCATGTTATCAGGCCAAAATCACCAGGGTATGTGAACTTTTGATCAGGGTCATTTGGATGTTTTGGGTTGTCATTAGGATTTAAAAAGAGAAAACACACTAGTTTGACAATAAATGGCTTCACCCAACCACTAACCATTATTGGAGAACAAGTTTTAGTGTTATCATTCATATTCTCTGAAAAGAGGCCAAGAAAGCAAAAATTCTGCCATGGTATGTAAACGACACATGCATAATTTTCTCAATATCTGACATGAAATCCGAATAAAACGTTCCTGTTTTAGGTCAATTAGGATTACCATAATGAATAATATTTGCCAAATGCCAGAATAATGAGTGAGAGAATGTTTTAAATCATTTTTATTATTTACTGGAAAGTCAAAGGTTTACATACATTTCATTAGTATTTGCCACCATTGCCCTTTTAACTCAATCACTTGGGTCAAACATTTGGGATATCCTTCCACAAGCTTCTCACAATAGTTGGCCTGAATTTGGGCCCATTCCCCTTGACAAAACTGGTTTAACTGATCAAAGTTTGTAGGTCGCTTTGTTCGCACCTCTCTTTTCAGCTTCTCAAATAAATTTTCAATAGGATTGAGATCAGGGCTTTGTGATGGACACTCCAAAACATTGACTTTTTTATCCTTAAACCACTTTGTTACCATTTTGGCAGTATGCTTTGTGTCATTGTCCATTTGGAAGACCCATTTCCGCCTAAGCTTTAACTTCCTGGCTGATGTCTAGAGATGTTACTTCAGTATTGCCACATAATCTTTTCTCATTGTGAAGTGCAACAGTCCCTCCTGCAGCAAAACAAACCCATAACATGATGCTGCCACCCCCATGTTTCACAGTTGGGATGGTGTTCTTAGGCTTCCAAACTTCTCATTTTTTTCTCCAAACGTTACGATGGTCACTATGCCCAAAAAGTTCAATTTTAGTTTCATCAGACCACAGGACATGTCTCCAAAAGTTAAGGACTTTGTTCCTGTGTGTATATGCAAACATTAATCTGCCTTTTTCATGTTTCATTGGGAGTAATGGCTTCATCCTGGCAGAGTGACCATTCAACCCATGTTGATACAGTACTCGTTTCACTGGGATATTGACACACTCTTACTAGCTTCTGCCATCATCTTCACAAAGTTTTTTGCTTTTGTCCTTGGGTTGATATGCACATGTCGGACCAAAGCACGTTCATCTCTGGGACACAGAACCCATCTCCTTATCGAGTGGTATGATTGCTGGACATTCCCATCTTGTTTGTACATGTGTATAATTGTACAGATGAATGGGACACCGAGACCCGACCCCCCCCCACACCGACTGACGGCACTGATCGGCTGCCGTCACCGTCTGACGGCACCGATCGGCAGCCGCCGTCATAATCTGCCCCCCGCCTTCCCTCCGCCCCCCCAGCCCTCCGATCACCCCTCCGATCACCCCCTCTCACCCTCCTTTGTGCCTCTGACCTCCCGCTATCCGTCCCGGTGTCCCGCCATCCAGCGTCATGGGCGCCGCCATCTTGGAAGATGGCGGGCGCATGCGCAGTGCGCCGAATCGAATCTGCAACGCTGCAGATTCATTCATTTGTTTTGATCACTATGATAAACTTTCATAGTGATCAAAATAAAAAAAAGTAAATCACCGCCCCCCTTATCACCCCCATAGGTAGGGACAAATAATAAAATAAAAAAAAATATTTTTTTTTATTTTTCCATTAGGGTTAGGTCCAGGGCTAAGGTTAGGGCTAGGGTTAGGGTTAGGGCTAGGGTTAGGGTTAGGGTTGGAATTAGGTTATGTTTAGAAATAGGGTTAGGGTTGGACTAAGGGTTAGGGTTAGACTTAGGGTTAAGGTTGGACTTAGGGTTAGGGTTGGACTTAGGGTTAGGGTTGGACTTAGGGTTAGGGTTGGAATTAGGGTTAGGGTTGTAATTGGGATTAGGGTTGTAATTGGGATGAGGGTTGGGTTGGGGTTGGGATTACGGTTAGGCTTGTGGTTAGGGTTAGAGTTGGGATTTCGTTAGGGGTGTGTTGGGATTAGGGTTGTGGTTAGGGTTATGATTAGGGTTGGAATTAGGGTTAGGGGTGTGTTGGGGTTAGGGTTGGAGATAGAATTGAGGGGTTTCCACTGTTTAGGCACATCACGGGGTCTCCAAACGCGACATGGAGCCACCATTTATTCCAGCCAATTTTGCATTCAAAAAGTCAAACGGTGCTCCCTCCATTTCGAGCCCCGATGTGTGCCCAAACAGTGGTGTACCCCCACTTATGGGGTATCAGGGTACTCAGGAAAAATTGCACAACAACTTTGGGAGTCTAATTTCTCCTGTTACCCTTGGGAAAATAAAAAAATGGGGTTAAAATAATAATTTTTGTGGAATAAAAAGATTTTTTATTTTTACGGTTCTGCGTTATAAACTTCTGTGAAGCACTTGGGGGTTCAACGTGCTCACCACACATCTAGATAAGTTCCTTGGGGGGTCTAGTTTCCAAAATGGGGTCACTTGTAGGGGGTTTCCACTGTTTAGGTACATCAGGGGCTCTGCAAACGTAACATGATGCCCACAGACCATTCCATCAAGTCGGCATTTCAAAACGTCACTACTTCCATTCCGAGCCCCAACGTGTCCCCGAACAGTGGTCCCCCCATATATGGGGTACCAGCGTACTCAGGACAAACTGGACAACAACTTTTGGGGTCCAATTTATCCTGTTACCCTTGTGAAAATAAAAAATAGTGGGCTAAAAATCATTTTTTGAGGAAAAAAAAATATTTTTTTATTTTTACAGCTCTGCGTTATAAACTTCTGTGAAGCACTTGGGGGTTTAAAGTGCTCACCTCACATCTAGATTAGTTCCTTAGGTGATATAGTTTCCAAAATGGGGTCATTTGTGGGGGGGTTTGCACTGTTTAGGTACATCAGGGGCTCTGCAAACGTAACATGACGCCTACAGACCATTCCATCAAGTCTTCATTTCAAAGCGTCACTACTTCCCTTCCGAGCCCCAACGTGTGCCCAAACAGTGGTCCCCCCCATATATGGGGTACCAGCGTACTCAGGACAAACTGGACAACAACTTTTGGGGTCCAATTTTTCCTGTTACCCTTGTGAAAATAAAAAATAGCGGGCTAAAAATTTATTTTTTGAGGAAAGAAAAATATTTTTATTTTAACGGCTCTGAGTTATAAACTTCTGTGTACAACCTGGGGGTTCAAAGTGCTCACTATGCATCTAGATAAGTTCCTTAGGGGGTCTAGTTTCCAAAATGGGGTCATTTGTGGGGGAGCTCCAAAGTTTACGCACACAGGGGCTCTGCAAACACGACATGGTGTCCGCTAACGACTGGAGCTAATTTTCCATTCAAAAAGTCAAATGACGCTCCTTCCCTTCTGAGCCATGCCGTGCGCTCAAACAGTGGTTTCCCCCCACATATGGGGTACCAGTGTACTCAGGACAAACTGGACAACAACTTTTGGGGTCCAATTTATCCTGTTACCCTTGGGAAAAGAAAAAATAGCAGGCTAAAAAATCATTTTTGAGGAAAAAAAAATATTTTTTTTATTTTCATGGCTCTGCATTTATAAACTTCTGTGAAGCACTTGGGGATTCAGAGTGCTCACTACACATCTAGATAAGCTCCTTGGGGGTTCTAGTTTCCAAAATGGGGTCACTTGTGGGGGTTTCTACTGTTTAGACACACAGGGGCTCTGCAAACGCAACATGACGCCCGCAGAACATTCCATCAAAGTCTGCATTCCAAAATGGCGCTCCTTCCCTTCTGAGCTCTCCCGTGCTCCCAAACAGTGGTTCCCCCCCACATATGGGGTATCAGTGTACTCAGGACAAATTGCACAACAACTTTTGTGGTTCAATTTCTCCTGTTAGCCTTGTGAAAATAAAAAATAGTGGGCTAAAAAATCATTTTTGAGCAAAAAAAAATTATTTTTTATTTTCACTGCTCTGCGTTATAAACTTCTGTGAAGCACTTGGGGGTTCAAAGTGCTCACCACACATCTAGATAAGTTCCTTCGGGGGTCTAGTTTCCAAAATGGGGTCACTTGTGGGGGAGCTCCAATGTTTAGGCACACAGGGGCTCTCCAAATGCGACATGGTGTCCGCTAACGATTGGAGCTAATTTTCCAATCAAAAAGTCACATGGCGCTCCTTCCCTTCCGGGCCCTGCGGTGCGCCCAAACAGTGGTTTATGACCACATATGAGATATTGATGTACTCAGGAGAAATTGCCCAACAAATTTTAGGATCCATTTTATCCTGTTGCCCATGTGAAAATGAAAAAACTGAGGCTAAATAAAATTTTTGTGAAAAAAAAAGTACTTTTTTTTTTTACAGATCAATTTGTGAAGCACCTGGGGGTTCAAAGTGCATACTATGCATCTAGATAAGTTCCTTGGAGGGTCTAGTTTCCAAAATGGGGTCACTTGTGGGGGAGCTCCAATGTTTAGGCACACAGGTGCTCTTCAAACGAGACATGGCAACCGCTAAATATTCAAGCATATTTTACATTCAAAAAGTAAAATGGCGCTCCTTGCCTTCTGAGCCCTGCCGTGTGCACAAACAGTGGTTTATGACCACATATGAGGTATCGGTGTACTCAGGAGAAATTGCCCAACAAATTTTAGGATACATTTTATCCTGTTACCCATGTGAACATGAAAAAACTGATGCTAAAATAAAATTTTGGTTGGAAAAATTAAAATGTCCATTTTTTCATTCCATGTTGCTTTAGTTCCTGTGAAGCACCTGAAGGGTTAATAATCTTCTTGAATGTAGTTTTGAGTAGCTTGAGGGGTTCAGTTTTTAGAATGGTGTCACTTTTGGGTATTTTCTGCCATATAGACCCCTCAAAGTGACTTCAAATGTGAGGTGGTCCCTAAAAAAATGGTTTTGTAAATTTTGTTGTAAAAATGAGAAATTGCTGGTCAACTTTTAACCCTTATAACTTCCTAACGAAAAAAAATGTTGCTTCCAAAATTGTGCTGACGTAAAGTAGACATGTGGGAAATGTTATTTATTAACATTTTGTGTCACATAACTCTCTGGTTTAACAGAATAAAAATGCAAAATTTGAAAATTGTAAAATTTTCAAAATTTTTGCCAAATTTCCATTTTTTTCACAAATAAATGCAAAAATTATTGACCTAAATTTACCACTATCATGAAGCCCAATATGTCACAAAAGAACAGTCTCGGAATCGCTAGGATGCGTTGAAGCGTTCCTGAGTTATTACCTCATAAAGGGACATTGGTCAGAATTGCAAAAAATGGCAAGGTCATTAAGGTCAAAATAGGCTGGGTCATGAAGGGGTTAATAGAACCCTGGGGTCAGAGTCAGAGCGTTGAGGGATTTGCCCTAACTTCCATACAGGAAATCCCTTTAAGAAAGCCTCGTGTGAATACTATAGCGCTGGATGGATTTGTCCTGACTTCCATACCGGAGATCCCTTTAAGAAAGGCCTGGGGTCAGTACCAAAGCGCAGAGTGGATTTGCCCTAACTTCCATACCAATGATCCCTTTAAGAGACCCTGGTGTCAAAACCCCAGAGCTGAGTGGAACGGTCCTAACTTCCATACCAGGGATCCCTTTAAGAGAGGCCTGGGGTCAAAATCAAAGCCGTTGATGGATTGCTGTGACTTCCATACCAATGATCCCTTTAAGATGGAAGATGTACCTATGGGATGGAGGATGTGTGATGGGGATATGGGCAGGGAAGGGGGATTCATTTCTGTCATGTGCTCTCTACTCCTTTCAGGGGGGCAGACAATGGCTGGGAGCTTATATTCCCGAAGTGCTAGATTTCTCCCACCATGTCAGTGTCTGCTGAGGTGTTGTCAAGTGGGAAAACTTGTTCATAGCAACCAATCACAGCTCAGCTACATTTAACCAGCTCTGGTGAATTGAGAGATGCTTAGTGATTGTTTGCAAGGAAAACTGTTCCTCATAGCAATAGTTTTGTGCCATGTCTGTGATCTGCTTTTTTTCTACAAAATTAAACAAGTGAATGAATATCCTCCAAGGCTGGTGATTCCATAATTTTTGCCAGTGGTTGTAACTGGCCTAAAACAGGAACGGTTTATTGTGATTTCATTTTAGATATTGAGAAAAACATGCATATGTGTCTATTTATATAGTGTATGTAAACTTAGTTTCAACTCTACATACATACATACATACATACACACATCTATTATTTGATTTAGATTTCACTTTTGTGCATTCATTTTGCATTTTGTAAACTGATAAAAATAAACTAAATATTTATACTTTTTAAAGCATTCTTACTTTGCAGCATTTCTTCCACACGGGCTTAACATTTTTGCAGAGTATTGCAGATATATGGTATCTACAAGGCCATAACGATTGCTGTCACAGGGGGTGTGACTGCTACTGGACAGAATGGGGATCTGCATAGACCACCAGGCAGACATTACTTTTAATTGTGTCTGCGTTTTTATGACGCAGATAATGTTAAAAACTGTGGGGGTTGGTGGAGATAGCCCTGTTCTGCTATTAGCTCTGGTGAGCCACAGGCTGTTTAAAGGGCCTGTCACACTAAGCGATATCGCTAGCAATATCGCTATAACGTCACTTGTTTTTGTGACGTTATAGCGATATTGCTAGCGATATCGCTATGTCTGATACTTACCTCCGACCGCTCCCCCGCTGGTTATCGCTGATCGCGCGAGAACGTCCTGAGCTGTTTCTCGTCGTCAGCTTCCTGCTGGGCTTCCTGCTGTGGAGATGCATGGATGCGGGTGGAAGGACGTCAGGATTGCCTCGTCTGACAGGTAAGTAGTGACCCCCGACCCCTGCGATGTCGCTGATGAGATCTGCCTGTGTGGCAGCTCACTAGCGACCACTTAGCGATGTTCCAGCGATCCTGATCGCGTCATATCGCTGGTCGGCATCGCTGGTACATCGCTAAGTGTGACAGTGCCTTAAGGCTTGCAGCCTAGCAGAGATTATTAATATTGTAGGAAGGCACAAAAGGGGCATTATTATTATGTGGGTGAATTAACAAGAGAATAATTATTGTATGAGGGCACAAAGGATGACATATTTAATGTATGGGAAGACAAAGGGAGCTATAATTATCGCACAGGGCCCCAAATAGTGATATCATTATTGTACAGAGTGTCAAACAGGGACATAATTATTGTATGGTGGCACAAATTGTATTATTGCATGGGGAATGAATGACAACATAATTATTGTATAGGAGCCTAAAGTGGGAAATTACAATGGGAACTTGTATATGTGGACACAAAGGAGGCACTTTAATTCTGTAGAGGTAGAAGGGATACAGTATTGGTTGTGGGGACTAGGTAGGGAGCACAAAACTGTTTAACAGCAATGGGGGATGGATTATTACTGCATAGAGCCTGAGTTTATATAGAATTGAACCAAAAATGTCCGAGTTAGGTTGTGCATATACAGGATGTGCAGGGTATGAAGTTGGGAAGATTCCTAAATTTTATAGGTATTACTTAAGTATTATTTATAGGATAAATAAACCGGATTACTTACCGGTAATACTCTTTTGTAGAGTCCACGACAGCACCCACTGAGAGAGGGGATCCGCCCCCAGGAACAGGAAACCTACAGAGAGATAAATGGGGCGGCCCCCCTCGCTCCCTCAGTTTTGGATTACAGAGAACAAAGGAGGAACCGTCATACATGTTTTAGTCAACTTGCCAGATAAGCCATTCGCCTCTAACATATTCCTACGTCTGCTACACCAATCTACAGATTAATCCCTAACCATATTCTCCACCACCAAAAGAAACCACGTGTAAATCTATACATTAAGGGGGGGAAGTGAGCGGGTGCTGTCGTGGACTCTACAAAAGAGTATTACTGGTAAGTAATCCAGTCTTTTCTCTTCGCCACGACAGCACCCACTGAGAGATTTTCAGAGACAATCACCTGGGAGGGCACACCGTGCTAAGTACGGATCTGCCAAAGGCTAAATCCTCTGAAGAGGACAAATCTAGTCTATAGTGTCTATAGAAGGTAGATGGAGAAGACCAGGTTGCAGCCTTACATATTAGTTCAATTGGGATATTTGCCCTCTCGGCCCAGGAGGAAGACAAGGCTCAAGTAGAATGCACCTTTATGCCCCGTGGAGGGTCTTCTCCTCTTGCCGAATATGCCATCAAGATTGCATCTCTAATCCACCTGGATAGCGTGCCTCTCGTAACTCCCGACCCTTTCTTGCTACCCTGGAAGGAGACAAAAAGAGACCTACTCTGCCTCCAGGGACTGGTCCTATCTAAGTAGGCTAGCACTGCCCTCTTCACGTCCAAGGTGTGATATCTAACCTCCTCTGGTGTTGTCGGGCTTGGCATAGAACGAGGGTAGACAGATCTCCTGGGATCTATGAAACCTAGTAGCTCGTTTGGGAAGATACAATGGGTCCGTCTTTAACACTAGCTTGTCCTGGACTACTGATAGGAATGGGGGATCTACCGACAGGGCCTGGAGATCACTTACTCTTCTTGCTGAAACTAAAGCTACCAGTAGAGCAGTTTTCAATGAAAGGCATTTTATTGACGCTGAGTGTATGGGCTCAAACGGGGCCTGCGTGAAGGCATCTAAGACCAAGCTAAGGTCCCATGTTGGCAGCTGAGGAATGTGAACCGGGTTCGCTCTCTGGCAAGTGGAAATAAATCTGGCCACCCATTTGTTGCCTGCCACATCTTGGTTATATAAGACTCCTAGAGCCGATACATGGACCTTTAGAGTGTTAACTGACAGCCTCAACTCCCGGCCCTTCTGCAGGAATTCTAGAATAGCCGTTATAGGTACTTCGCTGGAGAGTCTTGCTGAGTGAAAGGCTAAAAATTTTAGCGTAAATTTTTGTTGTGGATTCTTTTCTGCTTTGTAGAAGGGTGTCAACAAATTATTTGAGAACCCTCTTAGCTTCAATAGCTCCCTCTCAAATTCCATGCCGCTAGGTGCAGGGTTTTGATTCGGGGATGGTAACAGGGACCCTGTGAGAGAAGATCCCAATGTAGTGGTAGAATCCATGGATCGGATATTGACATGGCCCTCAGCCATGAGAACCACGGCCTCTTGGGCCAAAACGGGGCTATCAAGATGACTTTCGCCCCTTCTTCCCTTATTTTCCTGACCACTGTTGGCAACAACATCATCGGAGGGAAGGCGTAGGCCTGCCGGAACGTCCAGGATATTTGGAGGGCATCGAGCACGTCTGGATCGTCCGCTCTGTATAGAGAAGCAAACCTTTCTACACACCTGTTGGCCCTTGTCACGAACAGATCTATTTCTGGCCTGCCCCATTTTGCCGCTATCATCTCGAAGAAGTGCCGGCTGAGGACCCACTCCCCCTGATGTAACGTCTGGCGGCTGAGGAAGTCCGCCCTGGAATTGTCCACTCCTTTGATGTGTAGTGCAGACAGGGAGTGGAGGTGTGATTCGGCCACCTGCAAGATTCTTTCCGTGATAGACATGAGCGGTCCTGATTGCATACCTCCTTGCCGGTTTATGTACGCTACTGCGGTGGTATTGTCCAACTGGACCCTCGCGTGGGTTCCTCTTAGCTGCGGGAGAAATTTGGACACAGCATAATATATCGCCGTACGTTCCTTCATATTAGACGACCCCACCGCTTCCATCTCGGACCATTGGCCCTGTATGATATCTTCCCCTAGGTGAGCCCCCCACCCCAAGGGGCTAGCGTCCGTGGTGACTATTTTAGAGGGGACAACCCACCATGGAACCCCTCTCGCTAGGTTGTTTGGGTTCGACCACCACTCTAAGGAACTGATTACCTCTGGTGACAGGGACATTCTTCCTTCCAACCACCCCTGCAGTCTATCCGCTTCTTGCAAAACGGCCCATTGTAATTTTCTGGAATGAAATTGGGCCCATTGCACTGCCGGAATACATGATATTAAGGACCCCAACAAGGACATACCCTCTCTTAAGGACAATGTGGGATTGTTACTTGCCCTGCATATCTTGTTAACTATAACCTGTGCTTTTGTTTCTCGTAGAAAGCATTTCTGACTTACAGAGTCTATTTGTAGGCCCAGGAACGTCTGACAGGTTACCAGTTTCAGTCTGGACTTCACCCAGTTGATTAGCCTGCCTAGCGTCTGCATGGATGAGATAATATCAGCCATCCTGCACTCACATTGATAAACAGAATTCCCTACCATAAGCACGTCATCCAGATATGGGAATATTAATGTGTCCTTCAGTCTTACATGCAACATCACCTCTAGCATTAGCTTGGTAAACACACGGGGCACCATGGATAGTCCAAACGGCATCGCCGTAAACTGGAGATGTCGCATCCGGCCCTCTAACCAGACTGCTACCCGTAGGAATTTCTGGTGCTCTCTGCATATAGGGAGATGGTAATAGGCATCCTTTAGTTCCAAGACTGCCATATAGCACCTAGGGAACAAGAGTTTAATTGCTGAACGTATTGATTCCATTTTGAAAGTGCGCAGCCTTAAAAACATATTAAGCTTTTTTAAATTAATAATTGTCCTAAAGGAGCCGCCTGGCTTCAGGACTAGAAACATTCAATTCCCCTTTCATGTCTTGGAACATCCACCAGAACACGCATAGACAGGAGCGCTATAATTTCCGCTTCCAAAGCCTCCTGCTGCGCTGGGGACTTCCGAGAAGTCAATACGAAGGAGTCCGGCGGGTACTGAACAAATTCTAGTTTTAGGCCTGATGTAACAATATTAATGGCCCAGGGGTTAGATGTAATTTTTCCCCACTGGTGGCTGAATTGCATCAGTCTGCCACCTACAGGTGGATTTGCCCTACCGGAATCTGTCTCCGGATTTGAATGGACATTTTCCAAATAGGCTACCTTTCTGCTTGGGATCCTTATTGCCCCAGTGGTCCTGGGATTTGAAATCTTTTTTCCTACCAAACGGAGGCTTCTTGAAGATTTTCTTGTTAAAGGGAACATACGGGTTAGGGAAACCCTTTTTCCTCTCCCCCGCTTTCGTCAGGATTTCGTCTAGTTCTGTGCCGAATAGGTACTTACCCTGACAGGGTATAGTGCAGAGCTTGGTCTTTGTCTGCATATCGCCTCTCCAACCCTTTAACCATAAGGCCCGCTGGCTTGCATTGGCCAGTCCTGCCCCTCTAGCAGATAATCGGAGAGAGTCGGCTGAGGCATCAGATAGGAAGGCCGCTGCACCCAAAATCAAAGGAATAGAGGAGAGGAGCTTGTCTCTAGATTCTCCGTTTTTTATGTTTTCCTCCAGATCATTCAACCATATCATCATGGACCTTGCCATGCATGTGGCTGTTGTTGCCGGTTTGAAAGCCGCCGTGCATGCCTCCCAAGACCGCTTGAGGAAGGCATTCGTCTTGCGATCGAAGGGATCGAGTAACGTCCCTGAGTCTTCCACTGGTAGGGAAGAATGGTGAGAAGTGGAGGCCACTGCCGCATCTACTTTGGGGGCTCTGGACCAGGACGTTAGCTCGTCATCGTCAAATGGGTATTTTCGTTTAGATGGTAAGGGGAGAAGGGTTCTATTGCCCTGTTTCTCCCATTCCCTTTTCACCTGCTCTTTAATTGCTGGAACTACTGGGAAGGCCCGAACCTTTCTCTGGGAGTTACCCGTGAACATTATCTCCTGCAGTGTTTTAGGCTCTTTAGTGTCAGTCAACCCCATGGTATTCCGAACCGACTTCAACAAATTGCTGACGCTGTCCGTGGGAAAGCAAACTTGCTCCTCCTCGTCTGAGGATAGATACTCCTGAGATCTATCTGAGTCCAGTTCCCTCGTCTCTGAAGGTGATCTCGACGCTGGTGAAGTTATCTCCCTGGTGGCTGAGTGTCCCCCCAGACTACTGGAACCGCCTAGAGCCCGCAGCTCCTCCTTAATTATTGTACGGATATCCTCTTTCTTCCCTGAGGATTCCTCCTGTAGTGTCTGTTCAATACAGGGCTGGCATAACCTCTTAGGGTGACCATCTGGGAGGGGTTGGGAGCATAAGGCACATTCCCTGTTTTTGGCCTTCTCGGTTCTTTTGGCCTAAGGGGTGCGATATAAGATAAAAAACATGCACCATCAGCCAAGGGCTTGACTAAAAACACTCACCCGTGAATTTCATCAGCATAGTACCGGCTGCGGGGTTCGCGACTCAGGTTGAGGCGAGGCGTGAGATGGTTTTCTCTCCTTCCGCTTCTTCTCCGTGGGCTCGCTCTGCCTGGAGCGTCCACTAGTATTTCTCCTGGAGCTTCCACTCCTTCTTGTGCTGTCACTCCTTCTCGTGCTGCCGCTTCTCCTGACACCGTCATGAGGATTGCTCTGGTTGTGCTAACTGGAGCGAAACTGGGTCATTAGATGACAAGGCTGCGCACCGGTGTGCCTCTGGCCGGTGCTCTTATGCAGCCCCCTGGTTTCGCTCATTTCCTCCATTTTTTTTCCCTCGCGCGCATGCGCGCTCGCCGTTGCCATGATACCATGGTCCTCTGCCTCCTCGTGCCCCGGAAGTCCTCCATGCACTTCCGGGTCGCGCTGCCCAGTACAGAAACGCCGGTTTCTTCCTCCACTGGACGATTCCCGACCGCTGCTCCTGCATCGCCGGTGGACATATGCTGACAGCGTCAGGTATGTCATTCCTTCCTTAAGCGCTCCTGGCATCTCTGCGCCCGCATGAGCACAGGGACTCTGACCTCCCCTGGCCTTGCTATGTCAGTGGGGGGAAGGGACATCCATAGCCCCCCGGCGCTGCCGCACTCTGTAATGTGTGCCGCCTCTTCAGGGGGATCCTGGAATCAGCCCATGCCATATCAAGGTGAACCAGGCACATTTCGCCACAGCCTCACCCGCATTACCAGCTGAGGGGGGGAATCCATATTCTGATCCTACCAGGCTAGGCATCCTCTTCTCTGCGGGTTCCTTCCAGGAACAGGAAACCAAAACTGAGGGAGCGAGGGGGCCCACCCCATTTATCTCTCTGTAGGTTTCCTGTTCCTGGGGGCGGATCCCCTCTCTCAGTGGGTGCTGTCGTGGCAAAGAGAAAAAATAGTAAGAGATTTCAAATGATAGAGGTCTTGGAACGTCAGGATATTTTTTCTCCCTCTCTCTCCAAGGCGGGTGGTGGCAGGTAGGGCGTGGGTTGGCATGATGTATGGAAAAATGTTTTGCGTTTGAAAATTATATCGAAATGTTTTATAACTTTTATTGTTCACTTAATAGAAATATATTTAACCCCATTCCTACATTAGATGTACTATTCCATCCATGTGACCTGGGACCTAAGTCCCAAGGACGGAATAGTACGTCTAGTGCGATCAGCTGCGCTCATGGGGGGAGCGCAGCTGATCACGGCCGGGTGTCAGCTGATTATCACAGCTGACACCCGGCACTATGTGTCAGGGGCGGTCACGGACCACCCCCGACACGTTAACCCCTGGCACACCGCGATCAAACATGATCGAGGTGTACTGGGGGTAAAAGGAAGCATCGGCAGGGAGGGGGCTCCCTCCGTGCTTCCCTGAGACCCCCACAGCAGCACAATGTGCAGCGCTGCTGCCTTCCTCCCAGCAGGTCCCCGGATCCAATATGGCGACGGGGGCCTGCAGGTAGCTGGCTTCCTCACTGCCCGCAGAGCGCAGGCATGAGGAAGCCTGCAGCAGTGCCTGTGACAGATCAGCGATCTGTCACATGACAGTGATGTCCCCCCATTATAATAAAGTAAAAAAAAGTGTAAAAATAATTTTAAAAAATCGCTAAATAAATTAAAAAATATATATATTCCCTAATAAATTCATTTTTTGAAAATAAAAAAACAGTAAAAGTACACATATTTGGTATTGCCGCGTCCATAATGACCCACCCTATAAAAGTGTCCCATTAGTTAACCCCTTTAGCGAACCCATTAATAAAAATAAAAAACGAAGCTAAAAATAATGATTATCATACCGCTGAACAAAAAGTGCAATAACGCGCGATCAACAAGACGCATATAAATATCCATGGTACCGCTGAAAACGTCATCTTGTCCTGCAAAAAACGAGCCGCCATACAGCATCATCAGTGAAAAAATAAAAAAGTTGTAGCTCACAGAATAAAGTGATGCAAAAATAATTATTTTTTATATAAAATTGTTTTCTTTGCATAAAAGCGCCAAAACATAAAAAAGACATAAATGAGGTATCGCTGTAACTGTACTGACCCGAAGAATAAAACCACTTTATCAATTTTACCGCACGCGGAACGGTGTAAACGCACCCCGCAAAAGAAATTCATGAAACGCTGGTTTTTGTTCATTCTATGTCCCAAAAATCGGAATAAAAAGTAATCAAAAAATGTCACGTGCCCGAAAATGGTACCAGTAAAAACGTCAACTCGTCCCGCAACAAATAAGACCTCACATGATTCTGTGGGCCAAAATACAGAAAAATTATAGCTCTCAAAATGTGGTGATGCATAAACTATTTTTACAATAAAAAGCGTCTTTTAGCTTGCGACAGCTGCCAAACATAAAAACCTGCCATAAATAGTAAATCAAACCCCCCTTTGTCACCCCCTTAGTTAGAGAAAAATAATAAAATGAAGAAAAATTGATTTATTTCCATTTTCCCTTTAGGGCTAGGGTTAGGGTTAGGGCTAGGGTTGGAGTTAGAATTGGGGGGTTTCCACTGTTTTGGTGCATCAGGGGCTTTCCAAACGCGACATGGCGTCCGATCTCAATTCCAGCCAAAAAAGTTAAATGGCGCTGCTTCCCTTCTGAGCTCTGCCATGTGCCCAAATAGTGGTTTACCCCATATATGAGGTATCAGCGTACTCAGGACAAAATGCACAATAACTTTTGGGGTCCTGTTACTCTTGAGAAAATAGAAATTGGGGGTGAAAAAAATCATTTTTGTGGAAAAATGATTTTTTTTAATTGTATGGCTATACGTTATAAACTTCTGTGAAGTCCTTGGGGGTTCAAAGTGCTCACCACATATCTAGATAAGTTCCTTGGGGGGTCTAGTTTCCAAAATGGGGTCACTTGTGGGGGGTTTCCACTGTTTAGGCACATTAGGAGCTCTCCAAATGTGACATGGCATCCAATCTGAATTCCAGCCAATTTTGCAGTGAAAAAGTCAAACGGCGCTCCTTCCCTTCCGAGCTCTGCCATGTGCCCAAACAGTGGTTCCCCCCACATTTCAGGTATCGGCGTACTCTGGACGAATTGTACAATAACTTTTCCAGTCCAATTTCTCCTGATACCCTTGGTAAAATAAAAAAAATTGAACCTGAAGTAATTTTTGTTTGTGAAAAAAAATTCCTGTGAAGCACCTGAAGGGTTAATAAAACTTCTTGAATCTGGTTTTGAGCACCTTGAGGGGTGCAGTTTTTAGAATGGTGTCACTTTTGGGTATTTTCAATCATATAGACCCCTCAGGCTGAGTGCAGACGGACTTTTTAGCCCTGCGGATTTTTCCGCGCAGAATGGAAGAAATCCGGAGGTCAAATGACCTGCATTTTTCCTGCGGATTTCTTCCATTTTTCCTGCGGTTTTATTGCGGTTTTTGTGCGGTCTTCCACTGCGGTTTTCCCCCTGCGGATTTGGTGACAGGGGAGATGGAAAACCGCACAAAAGAAGTAACATGCTGCGGATTTTGTACCGCAGGAAAACCGCACGGAAAAATCCGCAGGGTCTGCACAGCGGTTTTTTTTTTCATTGATTTTAAGGCTACTGTACATCACAATGCGCATATGCAATGTTTCTGTGCAGTAAAATCCGCTGCGGATCCGCTGCAAATCTGCATCGTGTGCACATGGCCTCAAAGTGACTTCAAATGTGATGTGGTCCTTAAAAATAAAATGGTGTTGTAAACATGAGAAATCGCTGGTCAACTTTTAACCCTTATAACTTCCTAACAAAAAAAAATTTTGGTTCCCTAATTGTGCTGATGTAAAGTAAACATGTGAGAAATGTTTTTTATTAAGTTTTTTGAATGCCATATCTCTGTGATTTAAGAGCATAAAAAATCAAAGTTGGAAAATTGCGAAATTTTCAAAATTTTCGCAAAATTTCTGCTTTTTTCATAAATAAACACAAGTTATATGAATGAAATTTTACCACTAACATGAAATACAATATGTCACGAGAAAACAATGTCAGAATCACCAGGATCCATGGAAGCATTCCAGAGTTATTACCTCATAACGGGAAAGTGGTCAGAATTGTAAAAATTGGCCCGGGAATTAACATGCAAACCACTTTTGGGAGTAAAGGGGTTAAAAAAAAGAAAGCAAAAGTATGATAAAACAAACAAAAAAGATGTGCCTGGTCATCAATGAGGAAAAATTACCGAGTCCTGAACTGGTGAAAAGCAATTTAGTTTATCAAAAGTCACTTTTACCATGCTTACTTGTCCCACAAGGGGACTTGGACGTGGCATTCCTTGATCGCATTGATAATACACTGTATAGTGCATCGTTTAGCCTGTCAGCATGTGACTGACAGCCCATCAGGCGCCTCCTCCAGTGGGCTCTAATAGTGATATAGCAGACTTGGCGGCATTTGACACGCTGCGGAGGGTGCCAATGGGTTAACAGAGGGCATGATCTCCCATTGTCTAACTTCTCACTTGCCATTGTCACTACTGACTGCAATATTTGAAGGGTTAAAGTGCCGAGATCAGAGCTATGTTCGGTCTCAGCACACAGGAGTCGGCTATTATGTACCAAGCTGTTCATGAGATGGAGCGCCCTAATGTGGGAAATTACCTGCAAACCGTCCCTTTGTTGGAAAGGGTTTAACTCATTCATGATGCGGCCAATTTCCATTCATTTTACCACATACTGTACTGAAAAACGGTAAAAAAATCAAAATTACAAGGGAGAGAAAGTGTTAAAAAAAAGCAAAAAAATACAATTGTAGCATATTTTTTGGGAATTGTTTTTACGGTGTACACTTTGTGGTAAAAATGACCTTGCAATGCGATTATGCTCATCAGTACGATAACAGCGATACCAAACATGTCCAGTTTGTTTTATTAGTTTATTGGTGATAAAAAAAATCATCAGTTTTCAAAAAACAAGTTTAGGCGGTGTGTCACCATTTTCCGACACCTGCAACGTTTTCATTTTTCGGTCAATGGAGTTGTGTGACTACTTATTTTTTAAAAAGCAAAACAATGTTTTTATTGATACCATTTTGGGATAAGTTAAACATTTTTTGTGTGCAGCGACCAAAAAAAATAAATAAATTACAGCACGTCTTTAATGAGTTAAAAAATAACCTCCCCCCCAAAAAAAAACACATTTTAATTACTTACATTTGCAAAATATATGACCATATTCTAAATTTCAATTAAAGTTCCTTATACTGTATGTAGTCAATGAAAAAATTAAACTATGGTACATACTTCTAGGAGCACATATCAGTGTCAGTACATTTGGGTTAGTTGGTCAACGCTGACATCTAGTGGTAATTTTGGGGCATTGATTAATTAAAACCAATAGTTTTTTTTTACAAGTCTTGTAATTTCCAATCAGTTTCAAAAGTATACAATGTTAAATAAAAAAAACAATGAAAATGAAAAGTCTGCATAATATAAAGAATCTATAAAGAAGACCGAATTATAGCAAATGCATAGCAAAATATCATGTTGTTGAAAGTTGAAAATTGTACCTTGATCCATCATAAAGTCTGTTAAAAGATTAAAGAGGAAGGTGATAAAGATTGATAGGTATGTTGCATATGGCTATAGAGTGGAACATAACCAAATTTGCCAAAAGAATAATTACAAATGTGGTCTACTATGATCTTGCAGACACGGTTTAACACATTTTATATATGGACATATATATCTATGATGATATATGATATTCCCCTTTACCATGACTTGGTAGTACAACCCCTGGCAAAAATTATGGAATCACTGGCCTTGGACGATGTTCATTCAGTTGTTTAATTTTGTAGAAAAAAAGATCACAGACATGGCACAAAACTAAAGTCATTTCAAATGGCAACCTTCTGGCTTTAAGAAACACTAAAAGAAATCAAGAACAAAAAATGTGGTAGCCAGTAATGGTTACTTTTTAAACCAAGCATAGGGGAAAAATTATGGAATCACTCAATTCTGAGAGAAAAAATTATAGAATCACCCTGTAGATTTTCATTCCCAAAACTAACACCTGCATCAAATTAGATCTGCTCGTTAGTCTGTATCTAAAAACGAGTGATCACACCTTGGAGAGCTGTTGCACCAAGTGGACTGACATGAATCATGGCTCCAACACAAGACATGTCAATTGAAACAAAGGAGAGGATCATCAAACTCTTAAGAGGGTAAATCATCATGCAATGTTGCAAAAGATGTTGGTTGTTCACAGTCAGCTGTGTCTAAAATCTGGACCAAATACAAACAACATGGGAAGGTTGTTAAAGGCAAACATACTGGTAGATCAAGGAAGACATCAAAGCGTCAAGACCGGAAACTTAAAGCAATATGTCTCCAAAACAGGAAATGCACAACAAAACAAATGAGGAATGAATGGGAGGAAACTGGAGTCAACATCTGTGACCGAACTGTAAGAAACACCTAAAGGAAATGGGATTTACATACAGAAAAGCTAAACGAAAGCCATCATTAACACCTAAACAGAAAAAAAACACGGTTACAATGGGCTAAGGAAAAGCAATCATGGACTGTGGATGACTGGATGAAAGTCATATTTAGTGATGAATCGTGAATCTGCATTGGGCAAGGTGATGATGCTGGAAGTTTTGTTTGGTGCTGTTCCAGAGATTTATAAAGACGACTGCCTGAAGAGAACATGCACATTTCCACAGTCATTGATGATATGGGGCTGCATGTCAGGTAAAGACACTGGGGAGATGGCTGTCATTACATCTTCAATAAATGCACAAGTTTATGTTGATATTTTGGACACTTTTCTTATCCCATCAATTGAAAGGATGTTTGGGGATGATGAAATCATTTTTCAAGATGATAATGCATCCTACTATAGAGCAAAAACTGTGAAAACATTCCTTGAAAAAAGACACATAAGGTCAATGTCATGGCCTGCAAATAGTCTGGATCTCAATCCAATTGAAAATCTTTGGTGGAAGTTGAAGAAAATGGTCCATGACAAGGCTTCAACCTGCCAAGCTGATCTGGCAACAGCAATCAGAGAAAGTTGGAGCCAGATTGATGAAGAGTACTGTTTGACACTCAATAAAAGCCAGAGGTGGTGCAACAAAATACTAGTGATGTGTTGGAGTGTTTTTTGCTGGTTTGTTTTTCATGATTCCATAATTTTTTCCCTCAGAATTGAGTGATTCCATAATTTTTCCACTATGCTTGGTTTCAAAAAGTAACCATTACTGACTACCATATTTTTTGTTCTTGATTTCTTTTAGTGTTTCTTAAAGCCAGAAAGTTGCCATTTGGAATGACTTTAGTTTTGTGCCATGTCTGTGACTTGCTTATTTTCTACAAAATTAAACAACTTAATCACATATGAAATCCTTAATGTTTTTAAACCGCTAATACAATGGGGTATATCCCCTCAAAATACAATATTAATCACAAAAATGGGCTCCTATAGAATAGGCAACACTCAAGGGATACTTATAAATAGATTACTTTTATTGAAATAAATTAAAAATCAAATAAAAGAAAGTGGTACTGAAAATACAAAAAAATCAGGGACATCATGCCATAGAGTGCCAACAGTGCAAACAAACTGTAATAAACAGCAAGTCCACAAGCTGATGAAATGATAAATGCCGCTACAACAATAGCACAATTCATATATAGTACATAAAGAATCAATAGAGAAAGATTGCGAAAAGCGCGTCGGGGCAGATGTGGCGCCAGGATCTCCACGTGCATTATACAGGTAAAGGCTTGTAGCCTTTTTAATGTATTATAAGAATATTTATACCACCATGCACTGTTTATAGGGACTAGTTTATCCCTCCTATAAGCACACCATTCATCACCATTCATGATAAGCTTAATAGGTATATTTATTTTCAAAGTTCACATAATGAGCACCTAAGCACTTTAATCCACGATACGGGCATTTGTTCACATAACCCCATATCTGCAGTGTTGGCTCTATTGATTCTTTATGTACTATATATGAATTGTGCTATTGTTGTAGCGGCATTTATCATTTCATCAGCTTGTGGACTTGCTGTTTATTACAGCTTTTTTTGCACTGTTGGCACTCTATGGGATGATGTCCCTGATTTTTTGTATTTTCAGTACCACTTTCTTTTATTTGATTTTTAATTTATTTCAATAAAAATACTCTTTTTATAAGTCTCCCTTGAGTGTTGCCTATTCTATAGGAGCCTATTTTTGTGATTAAAATTAAAGAACTGAATGAACATCCTCTAAGGCCGGTGATTACATAATTTTTGCCAGGAGTTGTATATCAAAGAAGCAATTTAACAAACAAAATAATATCTTTGTATTGTTTGCAATGATAAAGAAATATGCTTCTTTCTCCACCTACGAATATCTTCTCTCCTTTGTCTCCTGAAGTCATCATTCACTCTTTAAAGCATGCTATAATCGATCTTTGTCAAAACAAGATAGCTCATGCCATCACACTAAGGCAGGTGTCACACATCTGTGTTTCGCAGTCCATACTCATGTGTACAATAGTAATATAAAAAACTTTAAAAATAGTTATAGCTGGACACTACAACAGGTAACAGCATATACCCTAAGTATCTGCAAGATCATAATAAAATGTAAATTTAACCCCTTAGTGACAGAGCCAATTTCGTACTTAATGATCAGGCCAATTTTTACAATTCTGACCACTGTCTCTTTGTGAGGTTATAACTCTGGAACGCTTTAGGGGTATATTGAGCAATTTGAACCCAAAGGTACGACACAGAATTTGATAACATTTGCTATTGAAAAAGTTCATTTTTTTTCACAAAAATCTTGCTTTAGGCTGGTTTCACATTTGCGTTTTTTTTTTCGCGGTAATTTAGCGCTAAATAGCGCATGCGTTTTTTTTCCTATACTTTGCATGGGATGCGCTTATGTGCGCATACACATGCGTTTGTACGCGTTTTACCGCGCATGCGTTTTTTTGCGGTATGCGCTCGGGCGCACAAAATGCAACTTGTTGCATTTTTTGTGCGTCCGATTTGCCTCAAAAAAACGCATGCGCGCGCAATGCGTTTTTTTACAGCAAGACACCCATTATAAGTCTATGGTGAGCATATGTGCGCATTGGCATGCTTATGTATGCGTTTTTTTGCACATGCGTTTTTTTTTTTACCATTAGTTTAGACAATGGAATTTAGGGGTTTGGGTAAAGTTAGGGTTAGTTAAGGGGGTTTAGGGTTAGGGTTAGGGTCAGGGTTAGGGTTAGGGTCAGGGTTAGGGTTAAGTATGGTTTGGTTAAGGGTCAGGGTCAGGGTTAGGGTCAGGGTTAGGGTTAAGTATGGTTTGGTTAAGGGTTAGGGTCAGGGTTAGGGTTAGGGTCAGGGTTAGGGTTAAGGTTAAGTATGGTTTGGTTAAGGGTTAGGGTCAGGGTTAGGGTTAAGTATGGTTTGGTTAAGGGTTAGGGTCAGGGTTAGGGTTAGGGTTAGGGTTAGGGTCAGGGTTAGGGTTAGGGTTAAGATTAAGTATGGTTTGGTTAAGGGTTAGGGTCAGGGTTAGGGTTAAGTATGGTTTGGTTAAGGGTTAGGGTTAGGGTTAGGGTTAGGGTTAGGGTTAGGGTCAGGGTTAGGGTTAAGGTTAAGTATGGTTTGGTTAAGGGTTAGGGTCAGGGTTAGGGTTAGGGTTAGGGTCAGGGTTAGGGTTAGGGTTAGGGTTAGGGTCAGGGTTAGGGTTAAGTATGGTTTGGTTAAGGGTTAGGGTTAGGGTCAGGGTTAGGGTTAGGGTTAGGGTCAGGGTTAGGGTTAGGGTTAAGTATGGTTTGGTTAAGGGTTAGGGTTAGGGTCAGGGTTAGGGTTAGGGTTAGGGTTAGGGTCAGGGTTAGGGTTAGGGTTAAGTATGGTTTGGTTAAGGGTTAGGGTCAGGGTTAGGGTTAGGGTTAGGGTCAGGGTTAGGGTTAGGGTTAAGGTTAAGTATGGTTTGGTTAAGGGTTAGGGTCAGGGTTAGGGTTAGGGTTAGGGTTAAGTATGGTTTGGTTAAGGGTTAGGGTTAGGGTTAGGGTCAGGGTTAGGGTTAGGGTTAGGGTCAGGGTTAGGGTTAAGTATGGTTTGGTTAAGGGTTAGGGTTAGGGTTAGGGTCAGGGTTAGGGTTAGTAAAGTCATGGTTTGGGTTAGTGTGAGTGGCCACCTAATGTTGGAAAAAAACGCAAACGCAGTAAAAACGCACTAAAAACGCATACAAACGCTTAAAAACGCTGCGTTTTTTTCATGCATGCTCATAAAAATGCTTGAAAAAAACGCAGCAGTTGTATGCTTTTGTATGCGTTTTTCAATGCGTTTTTTTGCGGGAAAAACGCGCTGCAAAAAAAAGCAAGTGTGAAACAGGCCTTAGACCTGAATTTCTCACTTTTCTCAGAGATTACACCAAAAAAATGGGCTCCAAAATGTATTACCCACTTTCTTATGAGTGGGGATATCCCATATGTAGTTAAAAAGTTCTGTTTGGACTCTGACAGGAAGGGGCACAATGTGACAAATTTGGCTTTATTTGAACAGTCTAACTCCTAAAGGGAAAAGGAATCTAGAAATAGTCTAAAGGTAATTAATTTCCCATTCTATCTAACCAACAGAAATTTCAGTGTCAAGTAAAGGTCTTATGTTTTACCTAGTAGCTAAATTCGATAAGTTTGCTGCATCCCACATATATTCCTTCATTATCTCACATACGTCGTGTCATCAGGTGTCCGGTCTGTGTCTATTGGGGGCATGTTCTTTTTATACCTCACACTCTCACTGACGCCACCCCCTGACAAAGGTTCAAACCGAAACGCACGTAGAGGTTGGTGCGACGCACTGCCTGGATTCCACAGGTATCATCTCTTCAGCCTCCAACTATGCCATAACTTTTTGCCCCGCAAACTTGATGTGACACCATCAGTGCTCCCTTTATTACATCCCTATAAATTCTTTTTAACAGGGAATCTACTATGTGGACTACATCGCCAGGAGCTTTTCAAAATGTTTCCTTGGGGAACATACATACCGACAGATGGGTTACTATCATTGCTCCCTTCATCTACATCCCTATAGTTACAATTCTGCTTTAAATCAAGAATTTCCTTTGTGGATTGCATTGATAGGAGTAATTAATACTGTCTTCTTGGGCGACATACAACAAGCAACCATGGAAGTATGTATGTTATAAACCCATTTACCTCTTTTGTACAACTATGCTATCCTAGATCTGTGGTAAACCAAAAGGTGAAGACCAAAATGGTTTTGGAGGGATAGATAAATTATTATTCCCAAATTGGGGAGAACCCCCCAAAAATCCCTCTCTATTGAACCATAAAAAATAACTTAAATCCACTAAAAGAGGGTACACAAAAAGTGAATTAAAAGATTAACTAGAATGACATCCCGGGATGTCAATACTTATTTCACCACGTGTACGGCGTCATCAGGGGATGCGTCATCAGGGGATGGGACAATGGCGTCATTGTCCCATCCCCTGATGACGCCGCACACGAGGTGAAACGTGATCTAATTAGGGTTGTCTTATTCAGCCAATAAGGATTGACATCTCGGGATGTCATTTTATTTAAATGTCCTAATGCAGCTAAAGGACTAATATAATCTTCAGGCAGATTAGGGGCAATCTTAATTCACTTTTTGTGTTCCCACTTTTAGTGGATTTAATGAAAGTTATTTTTTATGGCTTAATAGAGAGGGATTTTTTTTGTGTTCGCCTCAATTTGGGAATAATAATAGATCTGTGGTACACTCACGTGTAGTACCGCACTACACACACATTTGTTGTGCTCTTACATTTTATGATCTTGTAGATACTTACAGTATAATCTGTTACCTGTTGTAGTGTCCAGTTACAAATATTTTTAAAGTGTTTTATATTACTATTGCAAATATTATTGTGTGGTGTGTGCACCTATCTCTTGCATTGCCACCATTATACCAACCATGTTTTGAATAAAGGTTTATTTATAATTACACCATGATTTTTGACCAATCAGTTCGTCTCTCTCTCCTTGGTATTCATGTCTTTCCTAATAGTCTCTTCTTTATAAGTCTGGCAGGCATTTGTGATCACATTACTTTGGATTAACCATTTATCCCCATTAACTTTGTTACGTATACTACACGCCCTACCCAAGTTTATTGTCAAACTTTATATTACACCATGTAGTCTGCTATTTGCCATCATGTAAGAAACATATTCATGAAGCCTGTGTGTTAGGCCGGAGTCACACTAGCGAGAAATACGGACGAGTGCTATGCGAGAAAAAAATCGCATAGCACTCGGACCAATGTTAATTTTTGGGGCAGCTCCCATCATCCGATTTTTTGCTCTGCAGTTTTATGCATGTGAGCGAAATAGCAGCATGCTGCAATTTCCAGCGTATCTCGGCCGAGAGTCGCCAATGCAAGTCTATGGGTGTGAGGAAAAAAAATCGGATTACACATGGATTATGCGTGTGACTTGCGAGGAATACGGAAGACTTCTCCAGGTGACAGGAAATTCACTCATCCTTTATCAGGAAGTTTTGGCATGCAAATTACCCTGGCACACTCGAGAGCAATCCAGGAAGCACACCTCCACGGAGTCTAGCATCATGTCCAGACACATCAATGCCGAGATGCTGCTAGTTCTGGTCCAGGAGAGGCCAGAACTTTGGGACCAACGCGATGCACATTATGCGGACCGCGCACGGAAGGAGGCAGCATGGAGGACAATCTGTGGCCATATGTACCCTGATTTTGAGGAGCGACCTCGTGAGGTCCAGCAAGAAATTAGTAAGCACAATCCCAAAAAAATTTCTATAGTTTAACATGAGGTAACAAATTACCATAACCACATCATATGTGATGTGTTTTGTAATATGTGGCATATTTCAGACTAAACACATGCTAAAAGTAGCAGCCCACATTACACTGAAGCCAACATGTTGTAAGCCATACAATGTGATTGATAGTTAATATTTTTTTCTTTGCAGTGACTGATGTCACTAGATGCTGGCGGAGTTGCTGGGACCAGTACGGGTGGGAAGGGCAGCTTTTTGAGCGGAGTGGAGATGCAGCCCCCAAGAAACGCAAATATATTTATTTTGACAGCCTCAATTTTCTGGCACCGGTGATGGATCTCAGACCGTAAGTGCATGCATGACCCCACATCTTTTACACATGCTCTAATGGGCATATTTAAACTTGCTTCTAAAATCCAATTTTTGTTTAACAACAGAACGGAGTCAAACCTTACTGAAAGGAAGACTGCTTCTGACTCCGAGGTCAACATTGACCCAATTTGTGAAGGTGACAAAGTGGCTGGGCCATCTTCAGTACCAACAGGCAGCAACCACCCACCACCACCAGCAGAGTCTTCTGCCACACAGGAGGCTAATCCCGAGGATGAGGAAGGGGCCCACAGCAGCAGTCCAACCATGCCTCTGGATACCTTACGCCAGCCTTCAGCAATACCATGCTGTGGGCGACGCATAAGGGTGCTTGCCACCATTGGCACCCGGGGGGGTAAGTTGACACAGGGGTGTTGGACTATGTGTCCAGGGCTGCCCATGACGATGGTTAGGAAGCATACTTCCGCAGTCTGGCATGCTGCTTGTGGCCCCTTCTGCATACGGTGAGGCTGCGGGCCAGAGGTTCCATACAAATCCTCATCAATGCGTGCACACCCCCATACAACCCAACCCGTTTCTGGAAAGGTGGCAAATGTCATCAAGCAACCTTCTGCCGCTGCAAGATATTCCAGAAGAGCAGCCAGGAACAGATGCTGCAGCACCTCCGCCATATATGACACCGCAGACACAGGCCACCCAAGCCCAACATCAACCCCAACCTGGGCCCATGTATGAGTATTCAGCACCAGCCCAATATGGCCACTTGAGCAGACCCACTGTTGGAGGCTGGTCCCAACATGTGTCTGCTCGACATGGCCATATTGGGGGGTATGACCAAATGGGTCACTCCATTAACCAGGAGTTAATGCAGCCACACCCTCCACCCCACTATTATGCTCAGCCACAGGATCGAGCCTTTGTCCAGAATCCTACCTACCCATCTGCCATACCACAGATTGACAGTCAGGTTGGGCAACAACCTAGGTCCCGTTCGGCACATGCTGGCCTCCCGCCATCACCACCCCCAACCTACCAGGACCTGTAATTTTTTTTTTTGCTGTCCTGTAAGGTTTATCTTTATTTTTGTGTTTTTAGTATTTGCATTGTCCTTTAATACTTTATTATTGGCCCTGGTTAGTAGGCCTAAACTGCCATATGATGTTAATATGATGTATTTTTTTTTTTTAACTATTTTTTGAGTAAAAACATTTAAAACAATATGAGTGTCATGTGGTGTTAGGACGACATACGTTATGTGATTTGTATCAAAGACTATACATAGGTTTAGGGAAAAAAAACCCACACACTACAAACAGTAGCATTACTATATTTAATTTCTAACAAAGGGAAAAAAACACTATATAGAAACAGCATTAAAACCTACACAAAAGCAGAGCTTCCAGACCAACATAGACCAATGTACAAAAATGTATGATATAAAAAATCATGACCGCCACGTGGGTATGCATATGCATCACAGGCTTCCTACAAATGGTGGTGCGGGTTACTGACGTTACAGGAAACTTTTCCTTGACCCACACCATCATTGGAAGGCCGATGAGGGTCATTATTTTGATATCCAGGAAGTCAATGACCTCCCTGGAGATCTTGTATGTAAGTTTTATATTGCGGTCGTTCTGATTGAGGATGCCGATGAACTCATAAGGAGCAGGCTCGGGACCCTGCCAAGCCAACAAAAACATTCTCTATGTACCTGTACCAGCACAGAGCATGGGAAGCGGCACATGCACCATCCCCGAAGAGACCCCTCTCCCAGTAACCCAGGAAGAGATTGGCATAAGATGGCGCACATGCTGCCCCTATCGCCGTGCCTTGTTTCAGTAAATAAAATTTATTCTTAAAAGTAAAAAAAATTGTGAGTGAGAACAAATTTCAGCAGCTCCATGATCATGGAACGCAGGGAAGGATCAAGATCCCCCATGCTAAGGAAGAAGTGTACAGCCTCCAGACCTTCCATATGATTGATGCTGGTGTACAGAGATTAAACATCGGCCGCACGAGGAACATGTCCGGCTAAAGCACCAACCCATCTATTTTCCTCAGGACGTCCGTGGTGTCCCTGAGATAGGAGGGCAGGGTCTCAACTATTGGATGCAAATAATGTTAAATAAATTTGCAGACCTGATCACGTAGCCCTCCCATGCCAGAGACAATGGGACACCCTGGGGGCTCAACTGGGTCCTCTTTTTGCAGTTTGTCTACTTAGCATCTCATTCCCTGGGTAGTTTTTCTTAGGATTTGTGGTGCTTGGATAGTGTCCATTTTGAGTGGATTTCAAGTGTTATTTTTTGTCTCCTCTAAAAATTACTTCATCTGTAATTACTGTGATTATTGTTTTTTTATATGACTTTAATAAAATATATTTTGTATATCATACATTTTTGTACATTGGTCTATGTTGGGCTGGAAGCTCTGATTTTGTGTAGGTTTTGATTATGTAGGGAGTTGCCCATTCCGTTTGTGGAATATGAAGATTCTTGTTACCCATTCTGTAAGCTTAATGAAATAGAAACAGCATTATCTTTCCAGGGAGTAGGTCCTTCTGGTGAAACAAAATAAATGGTTAATACATCACGCACTTTTAGTGCAGAGGGCTGATGACGTGGATGAAGGACATGTGTAGTAGACAAGTCAGTATTTGGTGAAGTTGTGAAGCAACACACACGCTTTTATCACCACATTCACATTGCCTTCACCAAGTTGAATGGATGACTGCAGGACCCGCCATTTGGCACAGAGAATGCTGAAGGCACACTCCACCAGACGTTGGGCACGGGAAAGATGAAAATGATTCTGCGCCGGTGGTCCAGGCCTCTCCGTGGATAGGGCCTCATGAGGTTGTGTGATAACTGAAAGGCCTCATCTGCAACCATCACGTAAGGCACCACTTCCATAGTAGCCCGTGGTAGGTGACGAGGGGGTGGAAAATCTAATTCATTATTGCGCAGCCTCGACCCATAATGGAAGAATTGAAGACTCTGGAGTCTCCAGTTCTGCCATAAGCCCCAAAGTCTACAATTATAAACCTGTAGGCACTGTCGACCAGGGCCAACAGCACTACAGAAAAATACTGTTTATAATTATAATATTGGGACCCTGAGTTCGGTGGCTTATGCACACGGATGTGCTTCCAATCCAGGGCTCCAATACAGTGTAGAAATTGTCATGTGTCCTGAAATCGACGGGCTATACGCAACCAGTCTGCCATTTTGGGCTCAGGCGTGACCACTTGATGGAAGCAGGACCAGATTTCTGAGCACGTAGACCAGACAATGCCTGAGATGGTTGATTTTCCTATTAAAAATTCTAAAAGCCCAGTAGAAAGGAAGCTAAAAGTAAACAGAAAAAGAAAAAAAAATTTGAATCCATGCCACCAAATACTAGTTTAATCATTGCTAAAAGTTATAGTCTATAACTAATAAGCCATGCATTAACAACATTAAACTACATGCAATGGCTTTGATCTTTATTATACAAGCATATATTGTAAATGTATAAATGTGGTTTTTGATACATACAAAAAAATGAGCAAAATAAGTAAGGTATAAGGCCATGAAATAAACTAGACTGCTATAAACATCATCAACATAGAGGATTAATACATACCGTAACGTAAGGATAAGCCGCTCTTCTGCAGAAATACATTTGCGCATCCTGGTGTCCTTAAAGGTGATCCCAGGGCACACAATCTCCAGCAAAATATCAAATGTGGCAAGGCTCATCTGACAATATTGAAAGAACTTGTCTGGATGGCTATGCAGAGATACATAGAGACGGTGGAAAAGGCCTTTAGTGAGCTGTCGCCTCAAAAGTGGATAGACCCACATTCGTCTCCGCCTCCTCGGATCCACAATCGCTGGGTATGGCTCCCCAAAACGTTGGGACAAAACCCAGTTGTAAATCACCCGCTCAGTTGTGTTAAAAGTCTGTCTGACATGTTTGTCACAAAGCACAAATAACACAACACAAACAGAATCTACTGCAAAGATTGGAGGTTTCCACTTGTTGTAGAGCCAATAAATAGGGTTCTTGATGATGATTTAAATTACTTTCAGGCCTAAAAGCAGTTATTTATCCATTTTGCAAGGTGACGAGAAAATCTTGCTATATGGATGTCACACGGATGCTTAGATGGGAGGAAATCGCACCCTCTCATCGCACACGGATGACATACGGATCATGTGATTCTCGTCCGTGAAAAACGGACTGATATTTTATATGTCGTGTGTAGAAATGAGCGACTTTGCCTTTTTTAGGGTCGAGTCGGGTTTCATGAAACCCAACTTTCGCAAAAGTCGGGTCGAACGAAATCGGCCGACTATAGCGAAAAGTCGGAGGCCGACTGAAACACGAAACCCAATGCAAGTCAATGGGGAAGCAAAGTCGGCAGGGAGTGGAGGACAGTAAACAAACTTACAGTGCCCATTTCAATGCCAAAAACATCAATTCTTATAACTGAAGCTTGTCAACCTTAATTTACTTCATAATAATAGTTACGCATTGAAAACTGGGGGTTATTTGGCTAAAGTTGTGGGGGGGTAGGGCTGGCTCCAGGTTTTCATGTGCCCTGGGCCAAAGAGTGTCAGTGCGCCCCTTTAACACATACCACAACTCATGATGCTCTGATACGGCACAGAAATATAGGTATAGTACAATGACAAATACTTCACTGCTACATGACATGACTGATCTAATTTAAATTGTACAATAGCTCAAAAACAGGACAGTATATTACTCCATACAGTGTTATGGCCACCATATTGTGCGCCATACAGACTAATGAGCCCCATATATTTCTCCATACAGAGTAATTGGTCACATATAATGTTCCATATAGTATATGATGAGCTCCACATAATGCTACAGTATATGATGGTCCCTATGGACGATGATCCAGTGTGTTATGGGCCCAAATAATGCTCCATATATAATGGGCCCCATTTCTAATGCTCCAGTGTATTATGTGCCCCATAGATGCTGCTCCAGTGTCTGATCTGCCCCATTTATGATGCTCCAGTATATGATGGGCCTCATGGATGATGCTTCAGTGTATGATGGGCCCAAATAATGCTCCATATATAATGGGCCCCATTTCTAATGCTCTAGTGTATAATGGGCCCCGTAAATGCTGCTCCAGTGTCTGATGTCCCCATTTGGAATGCTCCAGTATATGATGGGCCCCATTTTTAATTAACCCAGGCATAGTATGTGAAAAGATCTCCATGGAGTAATCTGAAGTGTGTGCTGCCGCATCCTTCACTTTTGGTGTGGGTGAAGGACACAAGGAAAGGGGTTGCTCCTGACCAGAAGCCTGCACTTACAACTCAGTGCTTGCATTTTTTTAAACTTCAGAAGAGGAGGTGATAGAGCTGGAGGCTGTTTCAGCAATGTAAGCCAAAAACAGTTCCTGATGCTATGGCTTTAAAAGCAGTCTACCTACTCCCAGAAAAGGGAGCCTTACAGGCCTTCCAGAGCTACAACATGACGCAGGCTCAACACCTCCTGCCTTAGCTGCTATTGTGTTTTTTACACTACCAGCAGATGCACCACCACCACCATCAGTACCAGGTGGCCCCCCATGCCCACGTCCGCATCCTCTTCCACCATACTTCCTCGTGTTTTGGAAAATGGACCCAAAATACCAGCAGATATATGGTACTGTATCAGAAGCGTACAGCTCTATACAGTCTAAGGATAACAGTAAATCTCCGTATATATTTCATGAGTCATACACAGACGCTCACAGGCTCAGAATGGATTATCCAATAAAATAAAAAGTTGAAAAAGGGTACAGTATCACCAGATACAAGGTATATATAGTATAGTGTAAACATTCTGAATCTCTGTATACATTTCAGGAGGCAGACACATAGAATCATAGAATCGTAGAGTTGGAAGGGACCTCCTGGGCCATCTGGTCCAACCCCATGCTCAAAGCAGGATTCGCTAAATCATCCCAGACGGATGTCTGTCCAGCCTCTGTTTGAAGACTTCCATTGCAGGAGAACTCACCACTTCTCATAGCAGCCTGTTCCACTCATTGTCAAAAAGTTTTTTCTAATATCTAATCTGTGTCTCCTCCCATTAAGTTTCATCCCATTTCTTCTAGTCTTTCCTTGTGCAAATGAGAATAAAGATGATCCTTCTACAATGTGACAGCCCTTGAGATATTTGTAGACAGCTATTAAGTCTCCTCTCAGTCGTCTCTTTTGCAAGCTAAACATTCCCAAATCATGCAACCTTTCCTCATAAGACAGGGTTTGAAGACCGGTCACCATTCTGGTCGCTCTTTTCTGAACTTGCTCCAGTTTGTTGATGTCTTTTTTAAAATGTGGCGCCCAAAACTGGACACAGTATTCCAGATGAGGTCTGACCAAAGAGGAGTAGAGGGCAATAATGACTTCACATGATCTAGACTGTATGCTTCTGTTAATACATCCTAGAATTGCATTTGCCTTTTTTGCTGCTGCATCACACTGTTGACTCATATTCAGTCTGTGATCTATTAGTATACCCAAGTCTTTTTAACATGTGCTGTTGCTTAGCCCTATTCCTCCCATTCTGTATATGCTTTTTTCATTTTTATTGCCCAGTTGTAGTACTTTGCATTTTTCCCTGTTAAAAACCATTCTGTTAGTTCCTGCCCACTGCTCCAGTTTATTTATATCTTTTTGAATCATCTCACTCTCTTCTCTAGTATTAGCTATCCCTCCTAGCTTTGTGTCATCAGCAAGTTTAATCAGTTTACCTTCAATTCCTTCATCTAAATCGTTGATAAAGATGTTGAACAATACAGGGCCCAGGACAGAGCCCTGTGGTACCCCACTTGAGACATTCTTCCAACTGGATGTGCAGCCATTTATGACCACTCTTTGGGTCCGATCGCTAAGCCAGTTATGAATCCACCTAACAGTTGCCTTGTCCATTCCATACCTAGTCTTTTTTCAATAAGGATTGTGTGAGATACTTTGTCAAAGGCTTTGCTGAAGTCAAGATATATTATATCTACAGCATTTCCCTGATCCACCCAATCCGTGATTCCATCATAGAAGGAAATTAAGTTAGTCTGACATGACTTATTAGTTACAAACCCATGCTGACTCTGTTTAATCACTTCCTTCTTATCCATGTACTGACATACATGTTGTTTAATAATTTGTTCAAAGATCTTTCCTGGTATAGAAGTCAGACTCACTGTTTCCTCACTATATTTCTGTTTATAGATATCCTGGATTCTTCTATTCCCTTAATAGGACAGTGAAGAACTGTTGATGTTGCATTTCCTTTCTGAGAGAAAACAGATGCAAAATAGGAATTTAAAAGTTCGGCCTTTTCAACATCCTGTCTTACCATTTCATCATTTTCATCCTGTAAAAATCCTATAGCATCTTTGATTTTTCTTTTACTCTTAGGCCCAGTATGGATTACACAAGAATATGAAAAGCTGTAAATGGGTAATGTAACACAAGCGTACAGCTGTATACAGTGTTGGAGTAATCTTAAAGCTCCAAATATATTGCTGAAGTAACAGACAGACTTTCACTGGCTCATTATGGATTACACCAGAATCTAAATAGCTAAAAAGGTTACTGTATCAGAAGCGTACTGCTGTATACAGTGTTGGCCAAATTTGAAATCTCTGTATATATTTCCGGAGTCACCCTCAGACGCTCACTCAGTCTTGGTTTGACCATAATAAAAAATGTTGTAAAAAAGGTACTGGATAACAAGATAGCAAGTATATATATTATAGGGTACAATTGAAATCTCCGTATACATAGTCCCGTAGTCACTCTAAGACGCTTACTCAGTATGGATTTGACCGTAATACTAAATGTCAAACAAAGGTACTGTATAACAAGATACAAGCTGTATCGAGTACAGGGTAAAAATTGCTATCTCCGATTCACCGTATATATAGAAGGCGTAAACCACACATGCTCACTCACTATGGATGATACCGTAATACAAAATTTTGAACAAAGGTACTGTTAGGCATCAGGTTTCTGCATCTGCTCTGCAGGAATCCAGAGCCTCACATTCTGCGGTCTCCTGTTGTCTTTCTACTGCAGAGATTACTTTGCAGCAGACCGCTCCAGAGACTAAGTCCCTTTGTGCTCCTACTGGGCATGCTCACGAGGCGATCTCCCATTGGAGATCGGGAGTCATGTACCCAGGTCCTGCTCCAGATCTCATTGGTCCATCTCGGAGATCTGGAAGGTCCCGCACGGCTAGAAAAAGCGCTAATGACCGTTCGGCAATGCGCTCGTATAGACTATACTGCTATGTGTGAATGGTGACGGATGTATGATTCTGGTGACTGACTTATTATGAAACCCCTTCCCTCTGATATTACGCATGTGGTTAGGGAATTAGTTCAGTAGTCTGCGCCAGTCTGTGGCAAGCCTTAGGCCACTGTGCACACCGCACCTCTGCGCTAGCATCCGACATAACACCTGCTTGTAGCGGTGTCTTCCAGCGGCAGTGTCCTGCGCCGTGCTGCAGTTAGAGCCCTTCTTGGTGTTCGCAGTAGTGATGCCGCACACATGGTAGGTCTAGGTGGACACAGCCCCTCTATCTTAGTTCCTGCTCCTGTGACCGTATACCATGTGTGCATTTACCTGAGGCCTGTGACTCTAACAGGCTCAGCCTTTTGTATGTTTTTGTTGCGGCGCCTCTGTGTGTGAACAGAGCCCCCTCTGCACATTTCAGGTGAAGTTGAACCCGTGCGCATTATATCGCCATATTGCTCGTCTGCCATTACTCAGCAGCGGTTGTAACACCTACTGCATGGTGGACCCTGAGCGGCGAAAGCACTTTATTATTATTTTTATTTAGTGCGTTCCGCTGTTCCTAACAGGTACTGTATCAGCACATACCAGGTGTGGCCAGTCTAGGGGTAATTGTAAATTTCCATCTATACTTCCGGAGTCAGACACAGATACTCACAGGCTCACTATGTATTACACCAGAGTTTAAAAAGTAGAAAAAGGGAAATGTAGTCGAAGCGTACAACAGTACACAATGTTGTGGTACTTTTAAATCTTCGTATATATTTCAATCTCAGTAAGCCATTCCAGACTCTCCGCTACTGGAAACTACATGGATACAAGTACAGATGGAAAGTCGAGTGTTAGCAGAAATTTGGGAATTACTCATTGCGGGAAAACTTCCCGGTAGATGTTGCAGAGGCGATGCAGACCCTCAATTACTGTGTCTGTGGAGACAGCGAAAACGTTTTTTTGTGAAGGATTGCTTTATCGCAGTAGCGTGGATCACATCACCGTTACTTGTCTCCATCAAATTGTGATCACAGGGAGAGATGTAGACATGGTCCTCACTACCTATCATGATGTGTCTGGTCAATTTGGAGTGCAAAAGACAGAAGCCACAGGCCGTAGGCGATTTTATTGGATTGGCATGAGAGGAGACATTGAAAAAAGCTGGCAGGAATGTCACACGTCTGTGACTATCACATCTATGAAAGGTGATCATAAAGCCCCACTGCATAGCTTGTAAGTTGACGTCCATTACAAATAGTAGCCATTGATCATCTGAAAGTAGAGGCCAGTAGCATAGGCCATAGCTACATCTTAACCATCATCAATCAATACACCAAATTTCTAGTGGCTGTCCCTCTGAAGGATTTAACTGCCCAGACTACACAGTGGTGGAGCAGGGAGAGGTAAGTATTGCAACTTGCAAGTGCTGTGGCCATGACCAAGCAGGGGGAACACACTCCTGGTCGACGGTACTGGCACAGGGCCCCTTATAGTACGCTGGTGTGTCTGACGGTGAGTGGGCCCCCCCACCGTCAGAGACACTGTATTGTACTATGAGGGGCCCTGTGCCAGTGCCGTCGGCCATCAGTGGGCCCATCCATCTGTTCAGAGCAACGGCACTTGCCCGGGTGCGCCAGATGTTGACCCCAGCCCTTGGGGGGGGTGGGCAGCCCAGTTAGGGAGGTTTAAAAAATGGCATATGTTAATGTGTTGTCTGGACATTCAGCTGCTGCAAAGGGCAGAATTGGGCAAGTCCGAGGAAGAGGAGGACAAAAGTGAGGAAGTTTTCTGGCAACCTATGTGTCATCAGGGGAAGTTGAGACAAAATCCTCTGAAACCCATGCATGGTTCATTTTAAAGAAGGTTTGATCAGCAACATTTTGGGTTGACAGACGGGTCCTTTTTTCTGTCAGGATTGATCCAGCAGCACTGAAGACTCTTTCAGATAACACACTAGCAGCAGGGCAAGCAAGCTCCTGTAAGGCATATTGTGCCAATTCAGGCCACGTGTCCAGTTTAGAGGCCCAATAGTCAAAGGGGAATGACCTGTGAGGGAGATCATCGATATGGGAGTAGTTTGTAACCATAGCTGACAATTGCTGTCTCCTGTCACTTTTAATTGATGCAGCATTAGCAGTCATGTGAGCGGCACTTGAGAAATCATTCCACAACATGGTCATTAACCTCTGTCTCCAATGCCACTTCGGCTGTGTGCACCATGAACCTCTTCCATTGTGCCCACTACGGCTCGTGGGAGAACCAGCACCGCTGCTGTGCTGGGAAAGCCTCAAACGGTTTACCAGAGTTGCTTGTTTGTTTGCCAATATTAGCTCTAGGTTCTCCAGTGGCATGATGTTGTGTAATTTGCCTTCGTAGTGTGGATCGAGGATGCTGGCCAGCCAGTAGTCGTCATCCCTCATCATTTTGGCAATGCGGGGTTCCCTTTTTAGGATCCACAAGGCATAATCGCACATGTGGGCCAATGTTCCAGGTGTCACTGATGCACTGCCACTGCTGGTTGGAGGAGCACTTTCTGGCAAATCCACATCCCTACAGTCACGCACAAACACTGTACCTGACCTTGGAACGCCAACATTTTCTCTTGCCCCCTGAGAAGCATCCTCCTGCCCAAAATATTCATCCCCCTCTTCTTCCTCCACCTCATCTAGGACAGTTCCCTGACCAGACAATGGCTGTCATCAAGGCTTCCCTCCTCCTCCGCTGCAGACGCCGGATCCTTTATGTGCGTCAAACTTTGCATGAGCAGACGCATAAGTGGGTGCTCATACTTATGATGGCGTCGTCTGCGCTTGCCAGCCATGTGCATTCCTCAAAACACTGAAGGACTTTACAGAGGTCTTTCAGCTTTGACCACTGCACACCCGACATTTCCATGTCTTCCCTCTAACTGCCTGCCCGTGTATCCTACCACAAATGCATTACAGCCTGCCTCTGTTCGCACAGCCTCTCAACCATGTGCAGGGTGGAGTTCCAACTGGTTGCAATGTCTATGATTAGGCGGTGCTTGGGGCTTGGGAAGGTGGAGCAATCACTGCAGCTTCTGCATGAGTGAAGTGGACGTTTGAGCGACAGATGTGCGAGCAGTCTTCGCACCTTATGGAGCAGGGATGTTAACTCCAGATAATTATTAAGGAAGCACTGCATCACCAGGTTCAAAGTGTGAGCCAGGCAAGGTATGTGTGTGTTTTCCATGGGCTATGGCTGCCACAAAATTACGGCCGTTATCACTGACTACCTTGCCTGTCTCAAGATGTAGACTGCCCAGCCATGACTGTTTGTCGCTGCAAGTAGTCGGCCAGTACCTCCGCGGTGTGTCTGTCACCCAAAGACATCATCTTTAACACAGCCTGCTGACGCTTACCACTAGCTGTTCAATAGTGGGACACCTCATGTGCAACACTGCCAGCTGCGGATGTAGTGCTCGTGCGACTGCGCTCTGTGGAAGAGCTTTCACTGATAGACGAGGAGGAGGAGGAGCGAAAGCCTACAGCAAACTGTTTCCTATACCGTGGGCTAGGCAGCACTGTTCCACCACCGCTGTCCCCAGTGGAGACTGCATCCACATTAACCCAGTGCGCAGTGATGGACACGTAACAGCCCTGGCCATGCCTACTGGTCCATGCATCCGTTGTGAGGTGCACCTTTCCACTCACTGACTGTTTTAGTGCATGGACAATGCAGTCTTTCACATGCCGGTGGAGGGCAGGGATGGCTTTTCGAGAAAAGAAGTGACGACAGGGTAGGTCATAGCGATGGACAGCGTGGGCCATGAGGTCGCAGAAAGCTTCGCTTTCAACCAAACGGTAGGGCATCATCTCTAATGGGATTAGTTTGGCAATGTAGGCTTTCAAACAGTGTACGCGGATGAGAGGATGAGTACTTTCTTGTCCTACTCAGAGTGTCTGGTAGGGTGAGCTGGACTGGAGAGCTGCATATGAGGGAAGTAGCAGTGGACCAGATGGAGTGAGAGGGGGTTGGTGAGGGTATTGGTGGTGATGGCCTAGATTCAGTGTTGTGTTGCAAAACCATTGTGATTTCCTGAGTGCTTTGGCCTTGCGACGACACCTTCATATTTAGCGCTGGTGGTATGCTTAATGGTGGCGGTGGTCTTACAGTGGGGGTAGCGGAGCATTGTTGGCTACCTTCAGTCGGAGCAGGTGCACATGTGCTACCTGAGGTTTTGTAGTCCGTCCATGCTTGCAAGTGCATGTTGATTAAATGTCTAAGCATGCAGCTGGTATTCAAAGTTGTTTACCTCGGCTAAAGGTCCTTCTGCACTTCTTACAGGTAACCTTTGCCTCATCAGTAGGATTTTGGACAAAGAAGTGCCACACTGCACTCTTCCTACTATGGTATACATTTTCTGGCCTTGCACGCTGTGCTAAGTTGACCATCTGGCCAATCTGTCCTGCAACTCTTTTAGTTTTTGTTCCACGTTTTTGGACAGCTACGGGCCTGCCAGATAACTGCTGCTGCGATGTCAATGCCTGCTGCGGATCCTTCTCCTTATCTGAACTATTGCCTGCGCCACCCTCCTCCCCCAATGGATGCCAATCTGGGTTATCCATCACCTCCTCTGCAAAGTCATCTGCACCTTCCTCTTTGTCACCATGTAAGGTGGTATAGTATGCGGGTAGGGGCACCTGAGTTTCATCAGGGTCAGATTCTGGCTCAGTAGACTGCGACGGCAATGTAGTGCTCTTGGTGAATGTACCAACAGAATCATCTAGCAGTGGCTGTGCATCCGTGCACTCCATGTCAGATTCATCTTGAACAGGGGAATTCAGGATTTGACTGGTTAACCCAGGCATGGTATGTGAAAAGAGCTCCATAGAGTAATCTGAAGTGTGGGCTGCCACATCCCTAACTTTTGGTGGGGGTGAAGGACACAAGGAAAGGTGTTTTTCCTGACCAGAACCCTGCACTGACGACTCCGTGCTTGCAGGTTTCGAATGTTCAGAAGAGGAGGCAATAGAGCTGGTGGCTGTTTCGGCAATGCACGCCAAAACCTGTCCCTGATGCTCTGGCTTTAAAAGCGGTTTTCCTACTCCAAGAAAAGGAAACCTTACAGGCCTTCTTGGGCCAGACGATGACGCAGGCTCAACACCTCCTGCCTTAGCTGCTATTGTGCTTTTACCAGAACCAGCCTATGCACCACCACCATCAGTAACAGCTGCGCCCCCCTGCCCACGTCCTCTTCCACCATACTTCCTCATGTTTGGGAAAATGTACAAAAATACCAGCAGAGAGATGGTACTGTATGAGGAGCGTCCAGCTGTGTAAGGTGTATTAAAAAATTAAATCTATGTATATATTTTATTAGTTACAGACGCTCTCACAGTATGTATTTGACCGTAATCCAACAAGCAGATATACAGAACTGTATCAGAAGTGTACAGCTGTATTCGTTTTTTGTGTAACTAACAATCTCCGTATATGTATTTACGGAGTGTCACACACACACACGCTGACTCTGTATAGATGTCACTGTAATGCTAACGGCAGATATACAATACTGTTTGAGAATCGGACAGCTCTATACGGTGTCTCTATGGAAAATTGTCAATCTCCGTCTATTTGTATACGGACTGACACACGCTGTTTCTGTCTAGTTTTGACCGTATCAAACAGCAGATATACGAAACTTTGAAAAGCGGACAGCTCTATAAGGTGTAGGTCTGGAAAAATGGAAAATCTCCTCGGCTTGTTTTTCCAGAGTCACACCCAAATAGCTTCTATTCGTCCGTGATACCAGCCCATACACGGTAGTCTGTAAGGAGCGTACACCGCTATAAAGTGTCTGTATGAAAAATTGTCAATCTCCGTCTATTTGTATACAGACTGACACGCCATCTCTGTCTAGCTTTGACCGTAATCAAACAGCAGATATACGAAACTGTTTGAAAAGCGGACAGCTCTATAAGGTGTAGGTCTGGAAAAATGGAAAATCTCCTCAGCTTGTTTTTCCAGAGTCACACCCAGATAGCTTCTATTCATCCGTGATACTAGCCCGTACACGGTAGTGTGTGAGGAGCGTACACCGCTATACGGTGTGTGAAAAAATGAACGCTCGGTAACTCACCAGAACAAAATAATAAAAGTTGGAGTGCTTTGAAAAAAAGCAGCTTGAACAGCAGTGTGCACACAGCAATGTAGCTATCAGGTAGCATTAAAAGGCAGCCTAATCGCCACCAGCGCTGCTGAACACAACAAAAATCCTCCCCTTTCACTGCACACTAACTGTACAGTGAAAAGCACTAAAAGCAGAAGCAATTTTTTTTTCTTCTTCCCTGCCTAACGCTCTCCCTATTCAGAATCAGCAGCAGCACCTCTCCCTATTCTAAGATCGGCAGAAGTAAGATGGCGGCCGGCGGTCACGGCCTTTCATACCCACTGTGACGCCACACAAAGCCAGTCAATCACTTCAATGCCCTTCTCTAAGATGGTGGTGGCCGCTGCCCATGTCATCACGTTGCCCACAGTGTGCGTCCTCCGTCATTGGCTGAGAAAAGGCGCTGGAAGCATTATTTGAAACGCGACTTTGGCACTCGGCTCGGCGACCTCATGGCCGACCTCGGGTTTCGATCGGCGAAACCCGACTTTAGCTTATGTTGGCGTTTTTTGAATTTGACCGACCTGTTTCGCTCAACTCTAGTTGTGTGTGGTTCCAGAACTTCATTAGGATATTGCTGGACCACACAAGTCTGTTTTTCTCCATTCTCACTGGATGGGAAATGAATCCCAGAAACGTTAGTTAGTACTGCTCTAACCGGGCTGATGGGCTGGAAAAAAAAATAAACATTTTTCAACAGTATAAAACAAACTGACTTTGCATGAGTCCTACTAGGCAAAAGCAGCATGGAATTTATTTTTTTTTATATACACATGTATTTTTTGCATTACAGAAAAAAAGGACTAAAATGCTATAGAAGGCTCAAATCTGATCCTGCAAACTGATAAAAAGTGGTTAGTTAATCCTACAAGAAAAAGAAATAAAGTGTGATTGAGACCTAATCAGAGGATATTGTATTTTATTGTATGCTGATTTTATCTGTATGTTTAATTCTCAAGGAAAATTGTGTTGCATTGTCGTGAAGCAGCGACACACCTGGCAACTTCCCCCAGCATTTCTCCTGGATTATTGATGAAACAGGTGTCTCCAGTAATAATAGTTTTGTGTGGCATAAATTTTAGCAATAAAATGTCTACTGCTTCGCAAAAAAACTGTTGGCATGATCTTTCCAGCTGACTGCTGGACACAACATTTTTTGTGGTGTTGGTGCCCCATTGAGGTTACATTGCATGGATTCTTTTTGGTTTCAGTATCATGGTGGTGGACCCATGTTTCATCATCCATGATTTAATAGAAGTCTCCAGGATTTTCACTAAGCACGTCTAAATTTTCTAAGCTGCTTATGCATCAACATTCATGGCACCCACCGGGAACTGACTTTTGACAATCAAAACATTGTAAGATTCTGGAAACCATACCAGATTAAATGACTAGATCAAGAGCTATAACACTGACTGAGACCCGACAATCTTCTACAATCATGGCCTTCACTTAGTGGCACATTTTCTCCGACGATACTTGGACAGGTCGCCTTGAATGGAGTTCATCTTAAGTTGGTTCCTTAACCCTTTTTAGGCTAGTTGGCCCAAAACTTTACTTGGTAGAAGGAAGGTGCATTACCACCAAAATAGCCATCCATCTTTCATGGATTTCTTTTCTACCTTTGTAAGGAAATTAATAATGGAACAAAGCTCCATATTCTTCAATGTCCTTGTAGAGATGTACTGTACTGCACTTGCCATCCTGTCACTTCAAGTGCTTTCATCAGACTGAGCTTCTACTGTGTCTGTTGCATGTCCGGACAAGTCTCAATATACACAAATTCTCAGCTCACTAACACTGACTGAACATGCTGGGGTGACTTATTTAACCTATTCATGACATATGACATAATTACATCATGTCATGTCGCTGACTTTGATGCAGGCTCTGAAGCTGAGCCCACATCTTTCCCTGCACATGAGAGCTGCTTTCATCAGCTGTCATGCGCCTTTAAGAGCTGTGGGTGAAGAAGAGCTCCAGCCATGGCTGTTAACCACTTAAATCCCAGTTAATCTGACAGTGGTACGCAACACGCTCTGGCCAGAAGCACATTGTTCCAGCGCACTGGTCACGTGATTGTGAGACGACAATGTGTTGTCATGACAATTGGTGGTCTGCGGAAGACCACTGAACTTGTCATTACAATGCGAATGTGAATGCTGGCTCGTGACCAGTTTTCTTGGATATCTTGATTTCTGGTACACATTGCAACGCTGTAGCCCTGCTATGTATAGCAAAAGCGATCGGACGATTGCAGCTTTGAGTCTCATAAAGGGACAATTTAAGAAAGTAGAAAGTAAAAAAAAAGTTTAAAAATATGAACACCCCCAACAAAACTTTAAACTATCCACCTTTTGTCCCATTGAAAATAAAGCATTAAAAAAAAAACACTTTAGGTATTGCTGCATTTAGAAATGTCCAATAAAAATATATATTTGCTAGATTAGTAAACAGGGTGGCAAGAAAAAAAAATAAAAACACCAGAACTACATTCTATTGGCCACCATAACATTGCAATAAAATGCAACATCAGGCGATCAAAACATTATAATCTCCCCAAAATGGCATCAATAAAAACATCAGTTCAAGGGGCAAAAATTAAGCCCTCACCCAACCCGAGACTCTGAAAAATAGAAACACTACGAGTCTTGGAAAATGGCCACCGGAAGTACTGACTTGCCAAGCTGCTTAGTAGAGTTGAGCGAAACGGGTCGAAAAAATTCAAAAGTCGCTGACTTTTGGCAAAGTCGGGTTTCATGAAACGAAACCTGACCCTAGGATGAGGTCGGCCACGAGGTCGGCGACTTACGCGCCAAAGTCGCGTTTCAAAAGTTTGTTTTGTGCTCTTTTTCAGCCAATCAGGATCCACGGACACTGTGGGCAACGTGATGACCTAGGCACGGGTCACCACCATCTTTCAGAAGGGCATGCAAGTGATTGGCTTGCTTTGGTGGGCGTCACAGGGGGTATAAAAGGGCGTGCACGCCGACCGCCATCTTACTTCTGCCGATCTTAGTATAGGGAGAGGTTGCTGCTGATTCTGTAGGGAGAGCGTTAGGCAGGGAAGAAGACAAAAAAACTGCTTCTGCTGCTAGCGATTTGGCCTGCACAACACACAAGTCACTGTGTGTGCAGTGCAAGGGGAGGCTATATTGTGGTGTATCAGTGGTGTTGGTTGTTGGGCTGCCTTTTAAGGCTTCCTGACACGCTGGCATTGCTGTTTACCCACTGCTCCGCAAACTGCTTTTTTAAAAGCAATCCAATCTCCCTTATCCTCTAGTCACTTTTGTCACAGCTGTGCCATCGAGCGTGTCACATAGCGCTCAGATATCAGTGGGCCTCACACAATCCACAAGTGTCCAGTGTCCAAAAGTGTACGCAGAGATTCAAAATCTCCATTATCCTCTCGTCACTTTGGTCACAGGCAGCTGTGCCATCGAGCGTGTCACATAGCGCTCAGATATCAGTGGGCCTCACACAATCCACAAGTGTCCAGCGTCCAAAAGTGTACGCAGAGATTCAAAATCTCCATTATCCTCTCGTCACTTTGGTCACAGGCAGCTGTGCCATCGAGCGTGTCACATAGCGCTCAGATACCAGTGGGCCTCACACAATCCACAAGTGTCCAGTGTCCAAAAGTGTACGCAGAGATTCAAAATCTCCATTATCCTCTCGTCACTTTGGTCACAGGCAGCTGTGCCATCGAGCGTGTCACATAGCGCTCAGATATCAGTGGGCCTCACACAATCCACAAGTGTCCAGTGTCCAAAAGTGTACGCAGAGATTCAAAATCTCCATTATCCTCTCGTCACTTTGGTCACAGGCAGCTGTGCCATCGAGCGTGTCACATAGCGCTCAGATATCAGTGGGCCTCACACAATCCACAAGTGTCCAGTGTCCAAAAGTGTACGCAGAGATTCAAAATCTCCATTATCCTCTCGTCACTTTGGTCACAGGCAGCTGTGCCATCGAGCGTGTCACATAGCGCTCAGATATCAGTGGGCCTCACACAATCCACAAGTGTCCAGTGTCCAAAAGTGTACGCAGAGATTCAAAATCTCCATTATCCTCTCGCCACTTTGGTCACAGGCAGCTGTGCCATCGAGCGTGTCACATAGCGCTCAGATATCAGTGGGCCTCACACAATCCACAAGTGTCCAGTGTCCAAAAGTGTACGCAGAGATTCAAAATCTCCATTATCCTCTCGTCACTTTGGTCACAGGCAGCTGTGCCATCGAGCGTGTCACATAGCGCTCAGATATCAGTGGGCCTCACACAATCCACAAGTGTCCAGTGTCCAAAAGTGTACGCAGAGATTCAAAATCTCCATTATCCTCTCGTCACTTTGGTCACAGGCAGCTGTGCCATCGAGCGTGTCACATAGCGCTCAGATATCAGTGGGCCTCACACAATCCACAAGTGTCCAGTGTCCAAAAGTGTACGCAGAGATTCAAAATCTCCATTATCCTCTTGTCACTTTGGTCACAGGCAGCTGTGCCATCGAGCGTGTCACATAGCGCTCAGATATCAGTGGGCCTCACACAATCCACAAGTGTCCAGTGTCCAAAAGTGTAGGCAGAGATTCAAAATCTCCATTATCCTCTCGTCACTTTGGTCACAGGCAGCTGTGCCATCGAGGGTGTCACATAGCGCTCAGATATCAGTGGGCCTCACACAATCCACAAGTGTCCAGTGTCCAAAAGTGTACGCAGAGATTCAAAATCTCCATTATCCTCTCGTCACTTTGGTCACAGGCAGCTGTGCCATCGAGCGTGTCACATAGCGCTCAGATATCAGTGGGCCTCACACAATCCACAAGTGTCCAGTGTCCAAAAGTGTACGCAGAGATTCAAAATCTCCATTATCCTCTCGTCACTTTGGTCACAGGCAGCTGTGCCATCGAGCGTGTCACATAGCGCTCAGATATCAGTGGGCCTCACACAATCCACAAGTGTCCACTGTCCACAAGTGTGTGCAGAAATTCTAAAACTCCCCTGTCCTATAGACACCTTGTACCTTGTTTTACATTACTATATAGTTTGTTGGATTTTGTCTACATTTCTACCAAAAATGAGGAAGGCTGGTGGAAGAGGCCGTGGAATTGGGCGGGGGTTGGCAGCTGGTAATGATGGTGTTGGTGGTGGATCTGATGGTAGTGGCAAGAGCAAAATAGGACCGAATGCAGGAGGTGCTGACCCTGCGTCATCGTCTGGCTACATAAGGCCTCGAACGCTTAGTTTTCTAGGAGTTGGCAAACCGCTTTTAAAGGCAGAGCATCAGGAAAAAGTTTTGTCTTACATTGCTGACTCAGCCTCCAGCTCTATCGCCTCCTCTTCTTCAGTTGTAAAAAGTAAAAGCACTGAGTCGTCATTGGAGGCTCATGTTCATGAACCACACCTTTCCTTGTGTCCTTCACCCCAACCAAGATTGAAGGATGACGCAGGCCATACTACTGATTACTCCATGGAGCTGTTTTCACATACCATGCCTGGATTATCAAGTCAAATGGTGAATTACCCAGGCCAAGATGAATCTGACATGGAGTGCACTGATGCACAGCCGCTGATGGATGATTCTGCTGGTACATTCACTCAGAGCACTACATTGTCCTCGCAGTGTACAGAGCCAGATTTTGACCCTGATGAGACTCAGGTGCCCCTTCCCGCACACTATACCACCATACACGGTGACACAGAGAAAGGTGCACATGACATAGAAGAGGAGGTGATGATGACCCAGTTGTTGACCCAGATTGGCATCCATTGGGGGAAGAGGGTGCTGCTTCCAATAGCTCAGATGAGGAGCATCCACAGCAGACATCGACATCGCAACAGCTGTTATCTGGCAGGCCCGGAGCACTCCAAAGACAGGTTCCAAACATCAAAAGAGTTGATGGACAGCTTGTCCAGAGGGTCAAAAGATCACAGCGTGCTAGGCCGCAAAATGTCTGCCAAAGTAGGAAGAGTGCAGTGTGGCACTTTTTTGAACAAAATCCTCATGATCAGGCCAAGGTTATCTGTAAGAAGTGCGCAAAGACCTTTAGCCGAGGGAAAAATCTGAAAAATTTGAATACCAGTTGCATGCTTAGACATTTAACCAGCATGCACTTGCAAGCGTGGACACAACACCAAACCTCAAGTGCCATATGTGCAACTTATCACAACGAAGGTAGTCAGCAACGCTACATTGTTTCCCCCACTGTAAGCCCATCAGTTAGCACAGCAGCAAATGTTGAGGTGTCGTTGCAAGGCCACAGCAGTCAGGGAATCCCACTGTTATATCAACGAAAGACTGATTCTAGGCCATCAGAAAGAACACCAACTCCATCACCATCATCAACCCTCTCTCAGTCCGCCCTGTCCACCGCTACTTCCACCATATGCAGCTCTCAAGTCCAGCTCACCCTCCCAGACACTATGAGTAGGTCAAGAAAGTACTCAGTCTCTCATCCGCGTACACTGGGTTTGAACGCCCACATTGCCAAACTAATCTCGTTTGAGATGATGCCCTTTCGGTTGGTGGAAAGCACAGCTTTCCACGAACTCATGGCCTATGCAGTACCACGCTATGACCTACCCAGTCGCCACTTCTTCTCTCGCAAAGCCATCCCAGCCCTCCACCATCATGTGAAAGACCGCATTGTCCATGCACTCAAGCAGTCAGTGAGCGGAAAGGTGCACCTCACAACTGATGCATGGTCCAGTCGGCATGGCCAGGGCCGTTACGTGTCCATCACTGCGCACTGGGTTAATGTGGTGGATGCAGGGTCCACAGGGGACAGCGGTGGTGGGACAGTGCTGCCTAGCCCACGGTATAGGAAACAGTTGGCTGTAGGCGTTCGACCCTCCTCCTCCTCCTCCAGAAGCGAAAGCTCGTCCACAGAGCGCAGTCGTACGAGCACTCCATCTGCAGCTGCCACTGTTGCACACGATGTGTCCCCCTATCGAGCAGCTAGTGGAAAGCGTCAGCAGGCTGTGTTGCAGATGATGTGTTTGGGCGACAGACACACCGCCGAGGTGCTGGCCGAGTACTTGAAGCGACAAACTGAGTCATGGCTGGGCAGTGTACATCTTGAGGCAGGCAAGGTAGTTAGTGATAACGGCCGTAATTTTGTGGCAGCCATAGCCCTTTCAAAACTCAGCCACATACCTTGCTTGGCTCACACCTTGAACCTGGTGGTGCAGTGCTTCCTCAAAAATTATCCGGAGTTAACAGCCCTGCTCCAGAAGGTGCGAAGACTGTGCGCGCACATCCGCCGGTCGCCTGTACACTCCGTTCGTATGCAGAAGCTGCAGCGATTGCTCCACCTTCCCAACCACCGCCTCATTATCGACATTGCAACAAGGTGGAACTCCACCCTGCACATGGTGGAGCGACTGTGCGAGCAGAGGCAGGCCATAATGCATTTGTGGGAGGATACACGGCCAGGCACTTTGAGAGCAGACATGGAGTTGACAGGCGTGCAGTGGTCGAAGCTGAAAGACCTTTGTAAAGTCCTTCAGTGTTTTGAGGAATGCACACGGCTGGTAAGCGCAGACGACGCCATCCAAAGCATGAGCATCCCACTTATGCGTCTGCTCATGCAAACTTTGACGCACTTTAAGGAGCAGGCGTCTGCAGCCAATGTTGATGAGGAGGAAGAGGAGGAGGGAATCCTTGATGACATTCAGCCATTGTCTGCTCAGGGACCTCTCCTGGACGAGGTGGAGGAAGAAGAGGAGGAGGAGGAGGATGATGGGGATGATTACTTAGGGGAGGAGGATGCATCTCGTGGGGCAAGTGAAAATGTTGGCGTGGCAAGGTCTGGTACAGGGTTTGTGCGTGACTGGAGGGATGTGGATTTGCCAGAAAGTGCTCCTCCACCCAGCACTCGCAGTGCATCATTGACACCGGGAACATTGGCCCACATGTCAGATTATGCCTTGCGGATCCTAAAAAGGGACCCCCGCATTGCCAAAATGATGAACGATGACGACTACTGGTTGGCCAGCATCCTGGATCCACGCTATAAAGGCAAATTACAAAACATCATGCCACAGGAGAACCTTGACCTAATATTGGCTAATAAACAAGCAACTCTGGTAAATCGGTTGCTTGAGGCATTCCCAGCACACAGCAGCGGTGATGGTTCTCACACGAGCCGTACGGGCCGAGGGCAGCTTGGCAGAGGTGTTCGTGGTGCACACAGCAGAAGTGGCGTTGGAGACAGGGGTTTCATGACAATGTTGTGGACTGATTTTTCAAATACCGCTCACACAACTGGTAATACTGCATCGATGGAAAGTGACAGGAGACAGCAGTTGTCAACTATGGTTACAAACTACTTTTCCTCCCATATCGATGTTCTCCCACACAGGTCATTCCCCTTTGACTATTGGGCCGCTAAACTGGACACCTGGCCTGAATTGGCCCAATATGCCTTACAGGAGCTCGCTTGCCCAGCTGCAAGTGTGCTATCGGAAAGAGTCTTCAGTGCAGCTGGATCAATCCTGACAGAAAAAAGGACCCATCTGTCAACCCAAAATGTGGATGATCTAACCTTCATTAAAATGAACCACGCATGGGTTTCCAAGGATTTTGTCCCACCTTCCCCTGATGACACATAGGGTGACAGAAAAATGGCTTGCTTTGGTCCACCTCTTCCTGGTACTTCACCTATTTCGCCTTTTGCATCAGCTGAATGTCCAACATCAACATATGCCACTTTCTAAAACTCCCTAACTGTGCTGCCTCCCCCCCCATGGCCAGGGTAACTGTCATGATTTGTAGTCTTGCCCTGTCCTGTATTTTGTATAATAGGTCATTTAACTTTCCTCTGATTCATTTGCTGTAAATTAACCATGTCTCCTTCCCCCAATACTTTGCAATGTCTTGTGATGTACCTGGACCATAATCTAATTTAGGCTTGTGTCAACAGCTAGTGGAACTTTGGCTATTGTTTTCCTAAGCAGAAGATAACCTACAATACACATCCTGTAGACTCAGTGGAGCCCTTACATTTCTAGAATCTTCTGATGGACCAAACCATTGAATAGTAGGTGTGACCCCCTACCCCCCTTCAGATGGACTGATCCCAGGAGCCCTGACAATACATTCTTGCTTTAAGATCAGATGTGAGTTGGATGCTAAAAGAGAAGGATGAGGCTGTCTGAGGAAGCTTCGGCCTCTGTGTGATCGTGGTGGATTTCTGGGACTCTTAAAGGACTATGGTTTTGTGATCTGGCACAAGGATTGTCGGGAGGTGCCCCCGAATCAGTTTCCTGTGGACTTATTTTGGGACTCTGCAAATTACCTTCGTGTTGTTCCTGTTTTTTGGTCAATAAATCTGTTGGATTATTCCCAGGCCTGTTGTCCCTCCTTGCTCTGGAGAATACTCCCGTCACAAACTGGTTGGCAGCGGTGGGATCGGAGCAGAAGAAATGGAGGACAACGGCCCATCAACTTCTGGAACCAGAGCATCAGAGTACAAGAACTGGACTGCAAAGAACCTACAAACAAAGGCCCGTGAACTGGGAGTCAGCTGCAAGGGACTCTCCAAGGAGCAGCTGATTGAAGCTTTGGAAGCAGTTCGCCTGCAAGATGATGCTGAGGAAGGATCCTCACAGCAAAGAGAGGAAAGGCGGCAGTCGGAGGTAAATACCCAAAAAAGTCAGTGGGTTGTGTGGTACGAGGAGGAGATGGCCTTACTGGGAGAAGAGGCTACCATAGAAGATAAGAGGGAGGTCATGCGCACAGCCAAGGAGAGGCAGCGCAGGATGGAGGAGAGGGCAATGCTGGAGAGGGAGATCGCTTTGGAGGCAGCGAGAAGCTCCAGACAGACTGTACCCACAGCATCCCCCATGAGGGAACTCCCCAGAGTGTCCCGCAAAGACTTCAAGCCGTTTAATGAGGCTTCCGGTGACATTGAGGGCTTCTTCCTGGACTTTGAGCATCAGTGTCGATTAATGGAAGTCCCGGAAAGGGAGCGCGTCCGACATCTTGTGGGGCTCTTAGAGGGTGGAGCTGCCGCAGCCTATAGAGCTATGGACCCTCGGTGGAACTGTGAGTATGCAGAGATTAAACGGACTGTTCTAGAACATTATGCTGTGACCCCAGACACTTACAGGACCCAGTTTCGTACTTTAGCCTGTAATGAGGAAGTGTCTTTCAAGATGTATGCCCACAGACTCAAACAAATATGTAATCGCTGGCTGGAGGCAGAGGAGGCCTTAACCTGGAACACCTGTCTCCAGGTTATCCTAAAAGAACAATTTTTTGCCCAGTGCCCCGCTGAGATCAGGGAATGGGTGCGTGAGAGGAAACCTGCTACAGTGGAAGAAGCTGCATCTCTCGCTGATGAGGCTCTCACCATCAAGCCTCGGTGGAGAGTTCTGTTGGAGGATGGAGAGAGGCCTACCAGCTCCACAACACCGGTGGCCCCCAGTTCTTCTGTCCCCATTGTTCCCCGTTCCTCTGAGCCACCACCTCGTGTTGATACCTGTGTTAATGTGCCTCCTGTTGCTTCCACTGCGTTTTCTGGAATACGACGAGGAGAGGAAGTAGCAGAGCGCAGGTGTTATGGTTGTGGGCATCCGGGGCATCTGCAGGCCTCATGTCCAGCCAGCTCATGGAGGAATCGTCCTCAAACCCCTACAGCACCTTCAGGTGGGAGCCGACCGGCAGGTTCCCTTACTCCTCGCCCAAGAGGACGCATTGGATGGAGTGAGACACAGCACAGATGCTATCGATGTGGGCAGCCTGGGCATCTGCAAGCCTCCTGCCCAGCTGTTCAAATGAGGATTGATCCTGTACCCAATCATATTATTAATTATGTACAGCCAAGTGCCATGGAGGAAGACGTGTCACCACTAAGTGAGGACTGGCCTAGTGCCTCACCCACCCATGTTGCACCACTAGGAGTTTATGGTGTGCGACCCGCAGCTATGACGACTTCAGCTCATCGAGGTAAGCACTTGCAGGAGGTCGTGCTGGATGGACAAAGACTTGTTGGATTTTGTGACTCAGGAGCTTTCCTCACGCTGGCTGATCCCCGAGTGGTTCGGCCTGAGGCAATCCATAGAGGACCTGGAATTGTCATTGAACTGGCTGGTGGACAATGGAGGACTATTCCCACAGCCACTGTGGATCTGAACTTTGGTTTTGGGGTCAGGCGATGTTTGGTTGGGGTGATGGGTGGTCTGCCTGCAGCTGTTCTCCTGGGCAATGATGTGGGAAAGCTACGATGCCAATTCGTGGCTGCATGAAGCCACATGTAAGTTACGCCATGCCTGTGTGTACTTAACCAGTGACCTGTAGAGGTCCCTAGTACGTACACAAATTAGGAGGGGAAGGGATTGTCATGATTTGTAGTCTTGCCCTGTCCTGTATTTTGTATAATAGGTCATTTAACTTTCCTCTGATTCATTTGCTGTAAATTAACCATGTCTCCTTCCCCCAATACTTTGCAATGTCTTGTGATGTACCTGGACCATAATCTAATTTAGGCTTGTGTCAACAGCTAGTGGAACTTTGGCTATTGTTTTCCTAAGCAGAAGATAACCTACAATACACATCCTGTAGACTCAGTGGAGCCCTTACATTTCTAGAATCTTCTGATGGACCAAACCATTGAATAGTAGGTGTGACCCCTACCCCCCTTCAGATGGACTGATCCCAGGAGCCCTGACAATACATTCTTGCTTTAAGATCAGATGTGAGTTGGATGCTAAAAGAGAAGGATGAGGCTGTCTGAGGAAGCTTCGGCCTCTGTGTGATCGTGGTGGATTTCTGGGACTCTTAAAGGACTATGGTTTTGTGATCTGGCACAAGGATTGTCGGGAGGTGCCCCCGAATCAGTTTCCTGTGGACTTATTTTGGGACTCTGCAAATTACCTTCGTGTTGTTCCTGTTTTTTGGTCAATAAATCTGTTGGATTATTCCCAGGCCTGTTGTCCCTCCTTGCTCTGGAGAATACTCCCGTCACAGTAACCACCTAGCGCACGACACCGTGCGAGTGCCGTTGCCCTGGACAGGTGGGTAGGCCGACTCTTGGGCGCGGGCACTGGCACAGGGTCCCTCATAGTGCAATCAAGTGTCTCTGACGGTGGTGGTGCACACCCGCCGTCAGACACACTGCTGTACTATGAGGGGCCCAGTGCCAGTACCGACGCCCACGAGTGGGCCCCCCTTGCTTGGGCAGGGCCCCAGCATTTGCAATCTTTACCTCTCCCTGCTCCTCCGCTGTGTAATCTGGGCCGTCAAATCCATACTGTGCCTGACACCGTCTGAGCCTGCCTCCTGAAACATATATTTTGAATGTGTACGCTATCCATACATGTTATCCAGGGATACGGTACCCTTTCTAACCTTTGTGCAATCACGTGCAATCCATACTGGGCCTAACACCGTCTGAGCCTGCCTCATGCTGTATAGACATATATTTTGAATGTGTACGCTATCCATACATGTTATCCGGGGATACGGTACCCTTTCTAACCTTTGTGCAATGACGTGCAATCCATACTGGGCCTAACACCGTCTGAGCCTGCCTCATGCTGTATAGACATATATTTTGAATGTGTACGCTATCCATACATGTTATCCGGGGATACGGTACCCTTTCTAAACTTTGTGCAATCACGTGCAATCCATACTGGGCCTAACACCGTCTGAGCCTACCTCATGCTGTATAGACATATATTTTAAATGTGTACGCTACCCATACATGTTATCCAGGGATACGGTACCCTTTCTAACCTTTGTGCAATGACGTGCAATCCATACTGGGCCTAACACCGTCTGAGCCTGCCTCATGCTGTATAGACATATATTTTGAATGTGTACGCTATCCATACATGTTATCCGGGGATACGGTACCCTTTCTAACCTTTGTGCAATGACGTGCAATCCATACTGGGCCTAACACCGTCTGAGCCTGCCTCATGCTGTATAGACATATATTTTGAATGTGTACGCTATCCATACATGTTATCCAGGGATACGGTACCCTTTCTAACCTTTGTGCAATGACGTGCAATCCATACTGGGCCTAACACCGTCTGAGCCTGCCTCATGCTGTATAGACATATATTTTGAATGTGTACGCTATCCATACATGTTATCCAGGGATACGGTACCCTTTCTAACCTTTGTGCAATCACGTGCAATCCATACTGGGCCTAACACCGTCTGAGCCTGCCTCATGCTGTATAGACATATATTTTGAATGTGTACGCTATCCATACATGTTATCCGGGGATACGGTACCCTTTCTAACCTTTGTGCAATCACGTGCAATCCATACTGGGCCTAACACCGTCTGAGCCTGCCTCATGCTGTATAGACATATATTTTGAATCTGTACGCTATCCATACATGTTATCCAGGGATACGGTACCCTTTCTAACCTTTGTGCAATGATGTGCAATCCATACTGGGCCTAACACCGTCTGAGCCTGCCTCATGCTGTATAGACATATATTTTGAATGTGTACGCTATCCATACATGTTATCCAGGGATACGGTACCCTTTCTAACCTTTGTGCAATCACGTGCAATCCATACTGGGCCTAACACCGTCTGAGCCTGCCTCATGCTGTATAGACATATATTTTGAATGTGTACGCTATCCATACATGTTATCCGGGGATACGGTACCCTTTCTAACCTTTGTGCAATCACGTGCAATCCATACTGGGCCTAACACCGTCTGAGCCTGCCTCATGCTGTATAGACATATATTTTGAATGTGTACGCTATCCATACATGTTATCCGAGAATACGGTACCCTTTCTAACCTTTGTGCAATCACGTGCAATCCATACTGGGCCTAACACCGTCTGAGCCTGCCTCATGCTGTATAGACATATATTTTGAATGTGTACGCTATCCATACATGTTATCCAGGGATACGGTACCCTTTCTAACCTTTGTGCAATGACGTGCAATCCATACTGGGCCTAACACCGTCTGAGCCTGCCTCATGCTGTATAGACATATATTTTGAATGTGTACGCTATCCATACATGTTATCCAGGGATACGGTACCCTTTCTAACCTTTGTGCAATGACGTGCAATCCATACTGGGCCTAACACCGTCTGAGCCTGCCTCATGCTGTATAGACATATTTTTTGAATGTGTACGCTATCCATACATGTTTTCCAGGGATACGGTACCCTTTCTAACCTTTGTGCAATCACGTGCAATCCATACTGGGCCTAACACCGTCTGAGCCTGCCTCATGCTGTATAGACATATATTTTGAATGTGTACGCTATCCATACATGTTATCCAGGGATACGGTACCCTTTCTAACCTTTGTGCAATGACGTGCAATCCATACTGGGCCTAACACCATCTGAGCCTGCCTCATGCTGTATAGACATATATTTTGAATGTGTACGCTATCCATACATGTTATCCAGGGATACGGTACCCTTTCTAACCTTTGTGCAATCACGTGCAATCCATACTGGGCCTAACACCGTCTGAGCCTGCCTCATGCTGTATAGACATATATTTTGAATGTGTACACTATCCATACATGTTATCCAGGGATACGGTACCCTTTCTAACCTTTGTGCAATGACGTGCAATCCATACTGGGCCTAACACCATCTGAGCCTGCCTCATGCTGTATAGACATATATTTTGAATGTGTACGCTATCCATACATGTTATCCAGGGATACGGTACCCTTTCTAACCTTTGTGCAATCACGTGCAATCCATACTGGGCCTGAGAACGGCTGGCGAGCTGTTAAGCAAGCTACAGCACCTGTCCAGACAAGTACAGGGATTCCCTAGCAAGGAGACTTATTTGATTGTTTTCAATGTTGGGACAGCAATTTTTGGGGAGCACTATACTCTGGAGAATGATAGATTGGGCCCACCATACACTGGAACATTCCAAAGGTGGACATCAGACACTGGAGCAGCATTTACAGGGCCCATTATACACTAGAGCATTAGAAATGGGGCCCATTATGTTTGGAGCATTATTTGGGCCCATAAGACAGTGGAGCTTCATCCATGGGGACCAACATATACTGTAGCATTATGTGGAGCTCATCATATACTGTTTCAAACATTATATGGGACCAATGATTCTGTATGGAGAAATAGATGGGCCTCGTCATGAGATGTAAAAAGTGAGGTATTTTTCATTGTACTATACCGCTATTTATCTGCCGTATCGGAGCATGATGAGTTGTGGTATGTGTTAAAGGGGCGCTCTTTCGCCCAGGGCACATGAAAACCTGCAGCCAGCCCTCCCCCCCCACAACTTTAGCCAAATAACCATTTTTCAGTGCGTAACTTATATTATGAAGTTAATTAAGGTTGACAAGCTTAAGTAAGAAGAATTGATGCTTTTGGCATTCAAATGGGCACTGTAGGTGTGTTTCCTGTCCTCCTCTCACTGCCGACTTTTATTCCCCATTGACTTACATTGGGTTTCGTGTTTCGGGACGACCCCGACTTTTCCCTATAATCGGACGATCTTGCTCGATCCGACTTTTGGAAAAGTCGGGTTTCACGAAACGAAACGCGACCCTAAAAAACCAAAAGTCGCTCAACTCTACTGCTCAGTTTTCTTGTATTGGCCAAGGCTTCCTACTACACATCTGCCTGCTATTCAAGTCAATAGGAGAAGGATGTCCGGACGGCAGCCACTACAAGAAGATGGCCAGCCAAGTTAGTACTTCTGGCCCATGGCCACCTCTGTAGAAACTGATAACAGTTGATTGGCATGTGTGCCGGACCCTGGCTGATCAGACATTGATGTCCTATTTTAAGGAAAGGCCATTAATGTAAAAGTTTTAAGCTCTTTCCACAGATTCTCGATTGGATTCAGGTCTGGACTTTGACTTGGCCATTCTAACACCTGGATATGTTTATTTGTGAACCATTCCATTGTAGATTTTGGTTTATGTTTGGGATCATTGTCTTGTTGGAAGACAAATCTCTGTCCCAGTCTCAGGTCTTTTGCCACTCTTCCATAAAGGCCAGATTTGTGCAGTGTACGACTGATTGTTGTCCTATGGACAGACTGTCCCACCACAGCTGTAGATCTCTGCAGTTCATCCAGAGTGATCATGAGCCTCTTGGCTGCATCTCTGATCAGTCTTCTCCTTGTTTGAGATGAAAGTTTAGAGGGACGGCCGGGTCTTGGTAGATTTGCAGTGGTATGATACTCCTTCCATTTCAATATGATCGCTTGCACAGTGCTCCTTGGGATGTTTAAAGTTTTGGAAATCATTTTGTATCCAAATATGGCTTTAAACTTCTCCACAACAGTATCACAGACCTGCCTGTTGTGTTCCTTGGTCTTCATGATGCTGTGTTTCAAACAGAACCCTGAAACTATCACAGAGCAGGTGCATTTATACAAAGTCTTGATTACACACAGGTGGATTATATTTATCATCATTAGTCATTTAGAACAACATTGGAACTTTCAGAGATCCACAATGAACTTCTGGAGTGAGTTTGCTGCACTGAAAGTAAAGGGGCAGAATAATATTGCACGCTCCACTTTTCAGTTTTTGACTTTCAACAAAAATTTAAAATAACCAATAAATTTCGTTCAACTTCACAATTGTGTTCCACTTGTGGATTCTTCACCAAAAATTTACATTTGGTATCTTTATGCTTGAAGCATGATATGTGGGGAAAGGTTGAAAAGTTCCAGGGGGCTGAATACTATATATGGTTCCTCTTGCAAGAATTTAAAGTCATATTGTATCTGACTCATTCACTTTTTTAGCCTTTAATTATTATATACTTTGATTATGTCCACCTGGTGGTACACATCCCGAGCTCTTGTGGTACCCAAACGATCTCATTGTGCAGTTGAGGTGACATTTTTCCGGTCTTTGAAGCGCATCCCACAATATTTTTTTTCTGTGTGGAATGCATATTGACTGATCGCGCACACGTGGTCTCCACTTCCAACCGATGGAACACATACACGGTCGGCTGTTTTGGAACTCATGTCTGTTGCACATGCTCTCTGACATTTTTTGAGTGGATACGCATGTTTGGCTTCAATGGATGGAACTTTATGGACGCGGCTCCTCCTGAGCAGGCGTTCTATTAGTAATGGTTGGACCTAGTGTTCTGTGATTGCCGCTGACAGCTGTCTGCAATCGGGAGAACTGCAGTAAGTATACTTACTAGGTATATATATCTGACATGATGGATCTTTCTCTGACTTCCCCTGACGAAGCTACACGTGTTAGCGACACGCGTTGGGACTTTTTGGGCCTCGTTATACTCCGGGTTGTGGCAAGTATATGCTTGATAGTGTATATTCTCTGTAGCTGTGAGCAATGTGTGATAATGCAAATTGCTTACAGCAATTATTTACCAACTTTGGTGTCTCTTTTAGACTTTAAGTTGTTTTGTATTTTTTCCTTTCCTCTCCTTTTTTTCTGTGATTGTGCAATATTTGTTCGCTATAAATTGATTTAAAAAGAGGGGTGGTCTAGGAGGCAATTGCTGCAATTCACACATTTGCCGGATGCTTTTGTATTTATGCATCGTTTTTTTTCTTGCCACTGCTGGCTTATTTGCATGGGAGTTGTACTTATTGAACTGAGGATTTATTACTTTTATTAGCCCTTTAATTTATACTCTATTGGGAGTTTGTGCATGTCTATATATGCTTTTTATGGATGTTTTAAAATGTTATATTTTTTGCACTTTATGTTCTCAAAACCTATTTTCATTTGCTATGTGGGAAATGTGCAATTTTATTTGCGCACTCTTTCTTTTTTGTCCATTACATGTTTTCATGTGCAATAGTTGCACCCCTTATTATTATTTTGTAACTATTATGAGCGGTGCCCGCTAATCTCTCTTTTCCATCCTATCAACCTTGCTGCAGCATTCGGGTGAAACTGAGCAAAAAGTATAGCCCTGAACACTTCAGAATTCATGCGGCTGCTTCTATCTTCAGGCACAATCAATAAACACTAAATGGCCAGTTCCATTAGAAGCCATGCATGCTCATGCCATTTCACTGCCTCCACTATGTTTTAGAGAATGTGGTGTGCTTTGGATCATGAACTGTTGCAAGCCTTCTCTGTGCACTCCTCTTCCTGTCATTCTGCTACTGGTTGATCTTGGCTTCATCTGTCCAAAGAATGCTTTTCCAGAACTAGGTTGGCTTCTTTAGATAGTTTTTTGACAAAGTCTAATCTGGCATATTTTTATGGTTGATTAATGGTTTGCACCTTGTGGCGAACCCTTAGTATTTGCCATCATGAAGTCTTCTGTTTATGGAAGACTTGGGTACTGAAACTACTCCCTGGAGAGAGTTCTTCACTTTGTTGAGATATTGTGAAAAGGTTATTTTTTTTATTTCCTAAGCTCTCCAGTGCACTTTTTTGCCCAATGTACCAAACTGTCGATTTTGCCACTCCTTCCTTTTTGATGTACTTTTTTTTTTCTTCAGCATAATGATGGTCCGTTTATTATCTATTGAGAGCTCCTTTGATCACATGTTGTGGGTTCACAGCAACAGCTTCCAAATGCAAATGCCACACTGTTGCAAACCTTTTACCTGCTTAATTGATGATGGATTAAAGAGGGAATAGCCCATTTAGCCCATAAAGGAGCTTTTGAGATAATTGTCCAATTACTTGTCTATTTAAAAAGGGCAGCTACATATTAACACATAGGCCACTGCCCACTTATATATCAGTATCTGAGTTTATTATTTCAGCCCTGCTTGATATATACGTACCCCAATTAATCAAAATTATACAGCATTATATGAACAATATTAGCATCCTAGTGACTTTCCCTTAGCATCTCAGTGTCTTCAGCAGATAGTTGCTGATTGGGGTTCAGCAAAAAGAGCTGTAATGTGTTAAAGAGCTGTAATTCCTAAACCCTTACTGCAATTAGCATGAGTATAACCCCCAATGTTGATTATATAACTGCATCTTAAATATTTCAATTTTATAATATATTTTGGTAAGCAGATAAAATGCCAAAACTTGTATCACTGTCCAAATATTTCTGGACCTCACTGTTTGAACATGAACAGGGGTTTAACACTGAAAAAAAACAAAAAAAAACCAAAGTGGTTTGTGGGCAGTCTTAACATACTTTGGCACATTCCCTTACCCAGACTCTTGTTGCATTCCATACATGAGTTTAGTTACTTACAAAATAAAAAAACAAATGAATTTGAAGAAAAAAAAATCTTTATTGGGTAATGTTTGACGTATTGCTGAGAACAATTTGTATTTTCTTTAATAGTGTTATATTTACATGTTGGCCATTACAAAAGGCACTTAATTAATCCCATAAAAAGGAAAGCCAGCACACCAAAACGCATTTATATTTTCACCATCCACCTAGCCTTTATAGTAGCTGGTTCTACAGATAGCGTTATAAAGCAAAGATATTTAAAAGAGTTACTCCCAATAATGAGAAATCATTGCTTGTTACAAAACGCTAAACAGTGACCCTGTATTTTCTCTTAGAGTATTGCAGACTGGGTCCTAGTTCATGTGCTGCTTAAAAATTTGGATTAAGTGATGATAGACTATCAAATTCAGTGGGTGCCATGTTAACAGCGACTGTTACTAAGAATTTAGTATGGAAGCTCAAAGATAAGTTTGCATTTCCAAAAAGGTCCAAGCACTACATCATCACTGTAATCCTAGTTATTTCCTACTTTTATTTGCATAAAACCATAAATATACAAGAAACAATCATCTGGAAATATTTACATCTGCAATAATTGATAACAGTACATTGAATGTATTATGTTCCTATATAGTTTTTTATGTGCAATACTTTCATTTATAAATGCTTTCGTGTATTGGTTAATCAAGGTTTCGTCATACAGTCCTGGGAAAGTAATTGCCACTCCTCAGATGTTACCAATTACAATTAATAAAGTTCTTCACAAGGAGTCCAAATGCTTGGGAACCACTTTTAAAGCTGTCTCATCTTTTAAAGTGACGGCATATCACATTGGGAAATGCCATCACTTTATCATCAATGGGGTCCTTTACCAATGCAAAGAATGAAGTTAGTAGAGTGCTAAGGCAATGTGCTCCCTTTATCGTTTTTCCAATCTACGTCAACTACGACCACTCAGCGCTGAGAACCGATTCAAGTGCATAGGGCTATGCCTTAGTTTCCTATGCAACTACATGGCAGATTTATCGATTCAATTTTTTCCCTTAAGACAAGTATTGTGATAAATATACAATAAGTGAAATCTGAAGGGGGGAAATATTTTAAGTACAGAATAACTTGTATGAAATCTTTGGAATACAGTTTTGTATGAAAATGCCCATAGCATTTCATGTTAAATATAGGCAATTACTAAACATGCCAAGTCTAATTTTTCCCCAAACCTGAATGAAACCAAATCTTTATCAGGAAGAATTAATAAGATGTTTTTATAATCAAGTAATCTATTCGCAAAATACATTGTCCAGTGGAATAAAGAAAGGATGCCGGCAGGAAAAAAAAATAATTTGGCCTCCTTTGGTTTAGATAACTCCTTTGTTTTACCAATGGCTCCTACAAATAATTTCCCTTCTCACAACTTAGTTGGTGAAATTTTGCTCGATAGAATCTTGGGGTCCATCTTAATTGGGTTTCACCTCTCTACAGCAGCTGCAGGAGTGGGATCAATATGGCATGTATGACAGCGATATATAATCTTGTGAATGCAGATGAAAATGTATTTATGTACCAAAATTATTAAATTAGTCTTGTTTGGAGTGCCTTGGCTATTATAACTACGCCTAAAAAAATACTGTTTGTCTCATTATTTCTCTTATATTTCTATCATTTCTAATATTTTTATTTTATAGCTTTCCTAACATGGCAAGAAATATTTTTATTCACGGTCAATGGCTGATGTTTCGCTTTAGTGCGAAACTTTAAAGAAGGTCCCTTACCCCGATCTCCCATAAACAAAAACACAACAGGGGTTGGTCCCTTAAACAAATGCAGTTGGTCAACTTTATCAGGAAAAAAAATGTATATATTACAAAGTGACTTCCTTGTGTTAGGTTATTGAATAAACACAAATGCCCACCAAACTTATAGGCCCATTTGGATGTGTCACTTTTGGCCTGTTAATGAGCTCTGATTGACCATATATGAAACGATCAAGGCTCATTTACTGGCCAATTCACTTGGCCAACAAAAGCTGTATGGGAAGAGTGATCATTAATACTTTCTGTCTTCATACAGCATCTTGTTATGTCTACAAATGCTGCCATCAACAATTACATTTATGCCAGAAGAAACTGATCACCAGGATAAAGATCAACATATTTACATGGGCCAATAATCGGCCTATGTAAGGAAGGCCTTTAGGAGGTTAAAACAACTCTTCAATGGCTTTCATATGTGCCTGAACATGGTTCACATTTCATTTTACAGTGTCTTAATACCATTGGAAAGTTTAGCTGTATTGTCCCAATCAAATTTAGTTTAGGCTGTGACCCTAAATGAGTGAATTAAGTAAAAAGATATAGTTTCTAGTGGCAAACTATAGGATAAAAAATAAGGTTCAATGGAACTATCCTCTGCTAGACCTATAAAGTGTAAGAGCCAAGGCCTAATGGAGGATCCTCTGCTGGGCCGGTCCAAATCTTGCTTTAAAATCAGACGATCCTACACTAGTTTTCCAACATTTGGCTTTTATAGCAACACTAGAAATAGGCCCGATGCTATCACATCGGTAGTGCGGAGCTATTCCCCACACAGGGGCAGTAACAGCTGGGTAGAGCGCGCAGTTGTGGCTGTTACTGCGCATGCGTGGGAATAGCGGTGACAGACGTTACCGCTATTCCCGCGCATGTGTAGTAACGATGCAGCTGTTACTGCGCCTGCGTGGGAATAGCGGAGACGTGCATGTCACTTGCGCAGTCGCAGTTTATGGCCTTGCGGCCTCGAACTGCGCCAGTGTCATTGCCGCGGTGCCTTATGGGATTCGGGGACAGCGGCCAGAAGTCCCAACTGGCGATAATATAAGATTATAAAAGATTGACCAGTGTTTGGCCAGTATTGCTACCTTTTCAATTTCCATAAAAACCAGCAACTTTGAATGGTCACTTTTTCATATATTTTTTCTCGATAGTTTAAAGTAATTCAGATTAATCTAGAAATTTAGGGCTACAAAAGAGGTGCGTCATGTAAAAGGCTCTATAAAGCGCTAAAGGGAATCTATCACCATGTTTTTGCCGCCTAATCTGAGAGCAGCATAATGTAGGGATCAACAATAGTGCAGCTTTGATAAAAATCACAGTTACCAGCTGGAGATTATCAGTAGAGGACTAGCAAACTTGCAGCAAGGTAGTCAAGCAGCTGTCTGGTAGCCCCCACCACTTACTGGCAGCGGTATAAACTAGTTGGTAGATCTGCAGCAGTCAAATGAGATTTTTACAAAATGACTGCAGCCCATCAAGACAAATTGGTGGATCAGGGTCTCTGTCTTTACATTACGCTGCTCTCAGATGGGCTAGCAAAAACCTGGGGACTTTTTACTTTTATTAAAAAAAAAAAAAACACAGCATAAACAAGGTATTTTAAGTCCATGTACCAAAAAGGAATACATAAAGAGTCAATGCATTTCCTAACAAATATACAATAAAATGTCATACATTCCTAAAGATATGCTTACATGAAAAAAATGTACTTAGGCAGCACAAAATAAAACATGAACAAAATAAGAGGCCGTAAAATATCACGAGGCTCTCCCAGAAAATAAAATAAAGCATATTCCATTAAAAAAAACTAATCAAAAACCTTTACTTGGAAAATAAAAACATTTTAAAGTATAACTCCACTGATAAAATAGGTAGTACCCAACCTTCCCTCAAAATTTTTTTTTTATATACATTTTAGAACAAAATAAACTGATCAGTGATGAACTGTTCTAGGGTTTGTGGTGAGGATCCAGTGGAGACTGAAAACAACACATGTTTATGCTAAAAGTATAGAAATAAAAGTGACTGAAACGGGTCTTTTTCAGTTATATAAAAGCAAAGGAGTTATCCATCGCTCTTTCCTACATGGAAAATCCTGTACAAACTTTGAAGAATATACAGACCTTTATCAGGGTGAATTACTCACTGACCTTGGCAGCACAATCCAGCTTTAGGTGAAGGGGTACAAAAAGTATTTTCTGGGAGATCTTGTGGTCACTGCTAATAGCACACATCCCATTATTCCTATGAATGCCTAATATTAGTGGAATGTTCAACAATTCCTATGAAACGTCTCATATCAAAGGTCATTGGTAATCAGGCAACAGAAAACTAACATAATAGTATTTGTCCTGGATCCCAAAAGTAAAAAAATAAAAATTAAATCTGTGCAAAAATTGTAAAAGCATGACCTGCTGAAATTTGAGTTCTAGCAATCTGTTCTTTCCATTGATTGTAATAATGACATGTATAGGGTCTGTGAAAACGACCTTTCCATAAACAGTAATGCACTTTATTGGAGAATAACTCCATAATAAATCATGTGTTGGACATGAGGGATTTTTTGTTGCTCACAGATATGTATGCATTTTTGACTCCTTGCATCTCTGCAAAAAGGTAAGCCAATAGACGCAATAGCTGTAACATGAAGCAGATAGTACAGCAATATACAGGAGACTGGTTTTCCATAATCTCCGGTATGTTGTTATTTCTTCATCCAAATTACAGGTTTGATGAGCCCACTAGTGGTCATTAGGAGTGACAAATACAGAACGTCACTTCTGGCTTGCTAATAAGTTGTAGTTATTACTGAACAGCAGAATTATATGAATATTAATAAGTAGCAAATGTCACCTTTAATACTGTATCTACACTTCAAATTTCAGTGTGTAGGAAGCCGAGACCAGGACATGCGTTACCCAAGGCACTTTGGACAAACACTATACAATAAAATTGTTCACATTTCCTCGTCAAATGTTGGTGATCTGTGGGCAATGTGTTAAAATGAGCCATATTCTGAGGGTAAAACATGATTTATGAATAATACATATTACTGTGTCCTCTACTGAATGTACTACTTTTTAGTGGTAGCAGCTATTAGAAAAACAAAAATTGGAAACAAGCCAACACAAGATTATAGTTAAATAGAAACTCAGATTATAGACAAAAACTCTGAATGATGGTCGATAGCAGGGTTGTTTTTGTCCAAAAGAGATCTAAAAATTTCCCTTAGTAGCAAATTCTCTATACCAAGGTAAGACAAGATAAGGATTTTTGGACCTGTTGGCAGTTCTATCAGTGACAGCGGTCAGTCACTGACTGTTCCCATGCGCAGTCCTAACATCCCAACTTTAAATGACTTGGGATATGTTCACATGCCCAGTAATGACCAGTTAGATCAGATCCAGGAGAAATCAGTTGTGCCGACTACTTTAGTCGGTTATTCACTAACTGATCTCTGCTGGTTCCAGCTTTTAACACTGGAGTCAATGGGCAACGAATATGACAAGGAGGCATCTGTTGTCGTCCATTTCTAACGGATCCAGCAAGTGAACTAGACACGTGAACACAGCCTAAAACTCAGACTGTACTATCTTTTCTCACAAATCTGTATATCAATCTACTCAAATACCCCTGCTCAATAACATGGTGCCCGCTGATTGTACCAAGTTTTCATGGTGACAGATTCCCTTTAAGAATGATTTATCAAAATATTTCATAAAACACTTAAAATACTACATGTACTCCATATTTGTCTAGTCACTGATATACACAAATATCATTCCACAGTCGTTTTTGCAGCTAGATTATTGTGGCTAAAACACCAACCAGAAACTGTAATATGCATTCTTGTATGCTTATCTAAATAAGATCACGACACACAGGGAAATTCTGAGGATATCAAATACAAGCCTTCACAAGAACCCGATTCACATTCCCACAGCAACAATACTAGGCACAGAGGCAGCATGTAAGCCATTCACGGGCATGAATACAACATTGCTTATGTTAAGTGCTGCCTCTGTCTCCAGCATCATATCCAAGTAAGATGTCATGAACTTGCAAAAATTGTAGATTAAATGTAATTTTAAGGCACTTGGGGTTAGTTGGAAACACTGATCCATACTTGTCGTGCAATTGCTCCAGTGCAGTAAGCAGCAGTGCAAGAATAATGTATTTTGATTACAATGAAATGGGGGTTTATACAATAGTCACTGACACTTTCCCTAAATCAAATTTTTGGCTAAAATTAACTCTGGCAAATACCCAAGGTAATAAAAACAAGTAGAATTGAAAAATTAATAGTAACAGGTATGCCCCCGTGCCCCCACCGGTGGGCTTGAATTCTGTTGCAAAACTAAATGTTAAGGACGTTTTCAGACTTATCAACTCCTGGGAAATTTAAAAAGAGACCAAAATATAAAACATCTCAAATATATAAATATAGCATTTGGAAAACAAAACAAAAAAAAAAAACACCTGTTTAATTTAGTGATAAAATCTCTGGCCCTTTTGGAAAGGGAGACTGAAGTAGGGGCTCTCTCCCATCTCACTATTTTGACAACTGTGTGAGACTTCTTGCTTCTGAGCTGGGAAACAACTGGGTGGGGGAGATTAAGAGTGCACAGGTGGGACTCTGTGATGTGATCTTACTTCATAATGTATGTGCTTCTATAGGAAAAAGATGTAAGATGTATTCTTAATTATTGTAGAGTAGGATACAAACTGCAGCTGGGGTAAATCCTATTACAGTTTTCTTAGTGTGTTGTGGATGTCTGTACAGAATTTAGTTTTAGAGAAGCTGCCAGCAAAGGGTTAATCTGAGACTTTTTACAGTTTCACCTTTTATAAGCAGCAATGTCCTTCCTATCGCAGATTAATCCTTTAGGAGAAGCGGTCTCTTCCTCCTTTAGCTGATCGTCATAATACATATTGACAATATATCACATGACTGGTAATAAAAATAGTCTCCTGAATTAAAGCATTGAGCTTTGTTGACTGATTTGTGTATCACAGATTCATAGATGAATTAATTCACTAGGACACTTGAATCTCCCATTGTATTCTATGGACAAGTGAGCCTGCAAAATCGGTTAATTCTTGCCAGATCTCAGCACAAGGCTCCATTTACCATTCAGCTGCTGTACAGAGTCTGTCCTATAACTGATCGGTCCTCATTTATATCTATACCCATGCTCCCTTGGGTGAAAAAAAAAAGGTGACTTATACATCCATGATATTAACCGAAGGAAAATTGGGGTGAATATTCAAAGGTAAAACATATATGGGGGAAATCCATACAAAATGCATGTTTTGACATACAGTATATCTCATTAGGTCACAATATGATGCCTGTAAACTTGTGTCTATTATGGAGGAACCAGACTCTGGCACCACTCGGATGTTCATCAACAAAAATCTCCATCATCACATTCTAAATAAACCATTATTGACTTGAGTGGCTAACTGATTGTTTCTCAACTTGCCAAAGATTTTCTGGATGTGCCAAAAAGATGTTTTAGCCAGGAGGTTGCGGCTGGTTCAAACACGAATCCACTGATATTAACTTCTGACACATTATCTAGAAAATAATATTAAAAAAAAAAAATGTTTTTGGATGGACTGGCACTCTAAAATCTTCTTCATCTTTATCAACATGGGGCATCCGTTTGTTTTCAGATACCATTGTCTTTAGAATTTGTTTACATAATGCATATAATATTTTTTACCGCAACCATGTACACCAATGGTATGACATAACAGTACACATTTTGAATAGCAGCCTTGGTAAAAAGTGACATTTACTGTTGAGTCAACTGGTCAGAAATTCTACACATGATCATCTCGTCTCCATTAATACGTAGCTGAATGAGCAGAACGCATGGGTTATAGTAGAAATCCCATTTCCCTGGAGTTACATAGTACCTAGGCTGTACTTGTCCATCTCCAGCAGTCCTGTACTGATTGAATGAAGCACAGGCGTGCATGTGGGGCCACTGCTCTATTCCAAGGGGACATTTTAGAGCCTTATTCTTAAGATTGATGTCAATCTCAAAAGCCCTGTGAATAGGTAACACCTTTAAATGTTGGGAATAACCCTTTAACATGCATTTAGTGTTTTAAATTGGCTCTATTTTTATTGAACCATAAAGATTAAAGCTAGAAATGTTGACAACATGTAGATAACCGATATTTTTGGGTAGTTTTTGAAAGGTACTGACTCACCTTTGAGCACATACAATTCTAGAAGAGAGTCTTTTTCCCTTCACAGAAACACTGCCTGTATGCAAATTAGCTCTCCTCCAGAAAGTAGAAAACCACCTATAGATGGAGCAAGAGTAAAAAAGCTTTCTTCCTTCTGGAGGAGAGTCGTTGTGCTTGGGTATCGGTGGTAACTCCAATCTGGCTCATTTCATACGATGTCCATGATAAATGACAATGGACACTGAACAGATAAACTTTAACTGGAGGAAATCTTGTGCTTTGATTCAATAAAATACAGATTTTCATTTCAGATTTGTGGAAGATCCTTGGCACATAATTACTTGTGTTCCTTCAGCTACTCAAATGAAGAGTATAACACTTTAAAAACTATTTCTCTTAACATACTTTAGCAGTCCAATGCAATCTGAATAAAAAGCGATTACAGCAATTATGGTACAGGGGTAAATGAAATCATTAAAAATACTTCACAATACGATTCCTACAAATCTGCCGTCAACTGCTCTAGTGCAGCTTGTCCCTTTGAACCGTCTGACAGCAGATCTCGACCGAGTGCTAGGGAGAGTTTTCTGTCCAGCTTCCGATTGACATGGGCTTCAGCATAAGAATTAGCAAAGCATCATATTTCCCTTAACAACTCATTACCCTGGAGGAACCAACTTAGAGAAGTGCTCTAGATCAATAATATTCCTTTAAAAAAATTAAAAATGAAAAGCCTCCATAGAGAAAAAAGCTTGACTGCCAACAGGTCATTTGGCATTTCTTATTCAGTTACGTCAAATCTGAATCTTCAAAAGCATCGATTTTCACAGATATAGGTTAAAATGTGAAATTCATGGAATTGTAATTACCTTTACACAAATACAATTTGTCACCATCGTGTCTCATTCTCTTAAATAAAACAAATGAGAGAATGTAATTTTTTTTTTCAAAATAAGACTAAAATTTGTATGTGGTCTTAAAGTTGAAACTCCATACCCCCCAAAAAAACAAACAAAAAAAATACATATAATATACCATATTTTCTACTAGCAAAATAAATAAGTTTGATCGTCTAGACTGTATACATTATTCAGGTGTGAACTGTCAAAATTGACAGAAGGTCCAAAAAGCTCTGTAATATAATTAGCTACCAGACGGTAACATTACTTCAATTTCCTTCCCGTTTGTTATAATGCCATTGTTGGAGCAGTGGTTACTTGATACATCCACTGAAGCTGCGAGTGAGGATGGTTGGGTCGGTGCTTTGGCTGGTGGGATAGGGGATGCAGGGGATTGGGCTAGACCCGGCTTCTTTGGAGGAATGGGTGGGGGGTTTCCTCTTTCCACTCTTGATATGGTAGGGGATTTTATTCCTGGAGAGACAGGACTGAGGGGACTGGAAACTTTCAAGGGATTTGGAGAATGGCTCCCATCACTCTTTTGGCTGGAGGGATTGGCAAGAGTCCTATAGTCTGTACCAAAGGGTGAGCTATTAGGAGGCGTAGTTTTGCCAGGGGTTTGCTGGCTTGTAAAACGCGACAACACCTGAGTGACTGTATTGCGAGCCAGCTGCTTGGCAGCAGAGTTATCTGCCAAGGTTGGGGACAAGTCCCTGGAAGGGGGGCTCTGCAGTCCAGAAACATGTTGATCATGTTCAGCTTGAGACTGAAACTTGTGGCGGGCAGCATGAAAACGCTGGTTGATGCCAGCTTGATAAGGAGACTGGTAACCAGGACTACCAGTTGCCCCAATCAAGCGTCTTGAGAGAACTGGAGAGGAGCATGGAGAGGATGTTAACGAAGAGGTTGCAGTACTGCTGGGAGAAGAGGAGGCCCCACTAGAAGGAACAGGTGTGATCATGTGTAAAGGAGATTCCACTCGGACAGGTGATCCTCCATTCTCTGATAAACTGTCATGACAGGTCACTTTCTCTTTAAGGCTCTCCCCCACATTTAACTTTAGGGCATGTTCAGTACTCTGGGTTGCTGTGCCACAATGTCCATTTACTTTCGAACAAGGCTGAGGAATTTTACTTGGTGTTGACAAAGACATATAAGCTTTTGGTAAAGCATCAGGGATACTCTTATCTTGCTGTACATTTTCAGTCTGGCAGCATACAGAGGAAACCTCTGGCTTCTCTGTAGGGATACTAACACTAGATATAATTTCCTTGATGTACTTTTCAGAGGTCTCTTTGAGGTCAGAAACAGCTGTCATGTCCTTTACAAATTTCTTCAAGGACTCCAGCTCCTCCTTCAGAGCTTTGGTACGATTTTCTTCCCGATTCAGCTTGGCCCTTAGCTGTTCCCGTTCAATGTCAAATTCAGAAAGCTGCTTCTCCACCTGAGCTTCCATCTGTAAGCTACGTTTCTTCTCGATAGCCATCTCGTCCTCAAGATGACTCACCTTGCTCCTTGCCTTCTCCAACTTTAAGTTGACATCTTCCACCCGTTGTCCTTCCTCTGCTGCTCTGTTATTTGCTTTTGTGCACTCTTTTAAAAGAACGGAGGACATTTTTTTGTGACAAGCTTTTTCTTCTTCTAACTGAGCTGATAGTTCCTTCTGTTTCTTCTCGAGCTTCTTCACTTGTGATTTTTCAAACTCCAACTGGCATATGATTGGTTGGCAGTAGCAATTTAAAAAAAATAAATAAAAAGAGAAAAAAATTAGTTACATTCCGCTTTGTGACCATTTCTGATGCAATATATTGAAAAACACTTTGGAAGCCCCTAGAGATATAGAAACAGAGAGATGTACAAACATATTTAAAATAAGTACAGGTATGAGCTGCTGCAGAGTATGATCTAAAATTGGGCAAAAACATTGTATAAACAAAAAAATTCATAAAAAAGTGCCCAAAATGTACGATGCGCTAAAAAAGGCATACCGTATATGGCTCAAGGGTCTTTGTACCATATTAAAGAAAGTGGTGTTCCAAAACTGTGCTGCAGTGACATGAAATGAGAATTGCAGTTGCAGCCAGTGCTCATAATATGTAATTACTATAAATCTAATGATTATTTCATTTTAAACATGAACTTCACCATAAAATGTGTAAAATCGCTCAAAATAATCTATTCTGTAAAAAATGTACAATCAAGTCCATGCTGTATTTCATAAACATCAAGTGGTGCAAACAGTTGTGTGCTCCTTAGTCTGCATCATTGGTGTCAAAGACAACCCAAGTATCCGATAAAGGTATAAAACATTTCTAGGCAATTCTACTGCAGTGGCAGAAAGGTCTGCTTACAATGACTGATTGGTGGCATGATACGTCCGCCAATTGGTAACTTTTACCAATCGGCGGTCGTTTGACTACCTGTTTACACAGGAAGACCAAAGCAAATGACACACACCAAGCCATCTACCCATCTACACTACATCGCTCAGTCTGCATAGGCATCCATGGCTCTGGTCAGTGGGAGTCCTGTTTAAATAAGACGATGCACCAGCAAAAACTATGAACTTCTATGCTGTACAAAAGAGGCTTTCACCCGACGAGCGAGCGTTTTGCTTGTTCATTGGGTACTCGGCAGCCATGGGCAGTACCTTGTATGTGATTGGTGTGCATGTGCCACCACACTATATAAGGCTGCCATTTTATGCTTTGTGTATACTTGATAAAGACCAATTGTGGTTGAAACGTCACATCATGGCGGAATAAAGGCTTTTTTTCTTTTTCATCACCTGGACTGGATGGTGGTTCCTTTCTATTGTTTGTTTACACAGCAAGGCTCGCTCACGATCGTCTTGCAGTGTAAATGCGCCTTTACTGCATAACTCTTACACTTCATAAACCATGTGAACTAAAAACTGTTAGAGCCACTTTTGGCAAATTCACAGGCATAAAGCATAAATGTGGAGTTCACGAAAGCAATGAAAAAGTATTTTAAAAGAAAAGTATACAATAGATCTTATATACAGTTTACTACGTTACTGCCTCTTATAGAGCCAGGAATAATCTTTCATTGGAAATGGGGTGTTTGGCATCCTCCTCTTAGAAGTTTTTACCATCCCCTGGGTCAACATGAATCGTAACCATTGGTCAAAACCATGAGTGGTGGGGTTTAGGAGAGTGATCACCTGCTGAGCTAGCCGCTCCCGCTCTTTCTCCAGCATGTATGTCACATCATCTCCATCAGCTGCATCTTGAGCGTGCCTCCTCCGCTCTTCCTCCAAGTCTAGAATAACCTGTGGAAGATGATAAAGAGGTCCAAGTCAGATAATGCATAAAGTGACCCTTTGCCTTTACTTTCTCGCTCGATCTTACAGCAGCTGTGGCGAAACATAGGCAGCATTTAATTCATATGATCCATGCACAAGAGTCCATGGTAGATGTACAGCTCCAGCAAGCTACTGGGGGCAAAGCAGACCTAACACAACATCTCGGGAAGGAAAGTTGTGACGTTTTGTCACTCAGCAGTTTCCCCTCATACACAGGAAAGCTTAGCTGAACACACCTGTGTTTCTTAAAGGGATATTCCCATCTTCAGGATTCTCTCTCAATATGTAGAAGTTTTAATAATAATTAGAAAATACCTCCAAATTAGTATAGTTCTTCTGATTCTCCATGCTGCTTATCCTATGTGCAGGGCATTGCGGTAGCTTAAGAATCCATAGTTACGGTCACAAATAGTGACAATTAGCTGTTAGTGGTTGTAAACATAAATACCTAGGCTACTGCAATGCCATGCACAGTTGTAAGAGACATATTGAATCAGAAGAACTATGCTACATTTATAAATGAAGGTATTTGCTATTATTACTACACCTAATACATATTGGCGTAGGATCTTGCAGATGGGAATATGTCTTTAAGAGTGCCGCAAACAGCATCATCTAGAGACAATTTTTCTCCCAGGCAACAAAAGGATCGGCCATTGAAAATCAGACATGTCAGATTCATTTGTCCCCCATCATCTGTCAGGGGTGAATTTTGAGGCCGCAATACACATTACACTGTTGGAAGATTGCATAGGTACCGCGGTAGGTCCGACAGGCATTGGCCTAAAGCAGAGGTCTCAAACTGCATTCCTCAAGGGCCACAAACAGGTCATGTTTTCAGGATTTCCTTGCATTGCACAGGTGATAATTTTATCACCTGCACAGATAATGATTCCAGCACCTTGTGCAATGCTAAGGAAATCTTGAAAACACGCATGGTTTGCGGCCCTCGAGGAATGCAGTTTGAGACCCATGGTCTAAAGGTATATTGGGGCTTTTATACAAAGGACAGAAATTGTAATAATAAAGTATCTGGGTCAGCTTTGTTTTCTTGTAAAAAGGTAACAGATGCCATTCCTGTTGCACTGTATTAATGGCTGCAAGAAGAATCTGGTTACACAAAGTTAAAAATTCTACATTTGGGAAAAAAAGAGGACTTAAAACTGTTTTAAGTTAGCAACTTGTGAGAGGGCCACAAGGGGGAGCCATTGTAAGGGGAGTGTAAAGTATTGTGTAACAAAAACAAATACTTATTCAATAGAAAATGTACTTTATTAATAATACCTTATTAAAAAGGAAACTACATATATGTGCATGTATATACTTACTAATATATATATATATATATACTAGTATATATATATATATATACACACACACACTAGTGTATATATATATATATATATATTATATATATATTATATATATATATATATATATATATATATATATATATATATATATATATACACACACACACACACACACACACACACACACACAGTACAGACCAAAAGTTTGGACACACCTTCTCATTCAAAGAGTTTTCTTTATTTTCATGACTATGAAAATCGTAGATTCACTCTGAAGGCATCAAAACTATGAATTAACACATGTGGAATTATATAATTAACAAAAAAGTGTGAAACAACTGAAAATATGTCTTATATTCTAGGTTCTTCAAAGTAGCCACCTTTTGCTTTGATTACTGCTTTGCACACTCTTGATGAGCTTCAAGAAGTAGTCACCAGAAATGGTCTTCCAACAGTCTTGAAGGAGTTCCCAGAGATGCTTAGCACTTGTTGGCCCTTTTGCCTTCACTCTGCGGTCCAGCTCACCCCAAACCATCTCGATTGGGTTCAGGTCTGGTGACTGTGGAGGCCAGGTCATATGGCGTAGCTCCCCATCATTCTCCTTCTTGGTCAAATAGCCCTAACACAGCCTGGAGGTGTGTTTCGGGTCATTGTCCTGTTGAAAAATAAATGATGGTCCAACTAAACACAAACCGGGTGGAATAGCATGCCGCTGCAAGATGCTGTGGTAGCCATACTGGTTCAGTATGCCTTCAATTTTGAATAAATCCCCAACAGTGTCACCAGTAAAGCACCCCCACACCATCACACCTCCTCCTCCATGCTTCACGGTGGGCACCAGGCATGTAGAGTCCATCCGTTCACCTTTTCTTCGTCGCACAAAGACATGGTGGTTGGAACCAAAGATCTCAAATTTGGACTCATCAGACCAAAGCACAGATTTCCACTGGCCTAATGTCCATTCCTTGTGTTCTTTAGCCCACACAAGTCTCTTCTGCTTGTTGCCTGTCCTTAGCAGTGGTTTCCTAGCAGCTATTTTACCATGAAGGCCTGCTGCACAAAGTCTCCTCTTAACAGTTGTTGTAGAGATGTGTCTGCTGCTAGAACTCTGTGTGGCATTGACCTGGTCTCTAATCTGAGCTGCTGTTAACCTGCGATTTCTGAGGCTGGTGACTCGGATGAACTTATCCTCCGCAGCAGAGGTGACTCTTGGTCTTCCTTTCCTGGGGCGGTCCTCATGTGAGCCAGTTTCTTTGTAACGCTTGATGGTTTTTTCATTGCACTTGGGGACACTTTCAAAGTTTTCCCAATTTTTCGGACTGACTGACCTTCATTTCTTAAAGTAATGATGGCCACTCGGTTTTCTTTACTTAGCTGCTTTTTTCTTGCCATAATACAAATTCTAACAGTCTATTCAGTAGTACTATCAGCTGTATATCCACCAGACTTATGCACAACACAACTGATGGTCCCAACCTCATTTATAAGGCAAGAAATCCCATTTATTAAACCTGACAGGGCACACCTGTGAAGTGAAAACCATTTCCGGTGACTACCTCTTGAAGCTCATCAAGAGAATGCCAGGAGTGTGCAAAGCAGTAATCAAAGCAAAAGGTGGCTACTATGAAGAACCTAGAATATAAGACACACAGTATTTTCAGTTGTTCCACACTTTTTTGTTAATTATATAATTCCACATGTGTTAATTCATAGTTTTGATGCCTTCACAGTGAATCTACAATTTTCATAGTCATGAAAATAAAGAAAACTCTTTGAATGAGGTGGTGTGTCCAAACTTTTGGTCTGTACTCTCACACGTCTAGACCCCGAGAGTGTCCTAGGTTATGTTGTGAGGCAAAATTTTAACCCCGTGCGTTCCAATTCACCAAACAATTTTGCCCCTATCTACATAATGGGGAAAAAGTGTGTGTGTATCAAGCCCCACCCCTCATTATGATGTCATAATGGTTGCCATGGCGACGCTGATGTCATCATAGGTTGCAAGCCCCGCCGCTCATTATGATGTCATAATGGTTGACTATGGGATGGAAGATGTGTGATGGGTATATGGGCACTGGACTATGGGATGGAGGATATGTATGACGGGTATATGGGCACGGGACTATGGGATGGAGGATGTGTGATGGGTATATGGGCACTGGACTATGGCATGGAGGATATGTATGACGGGTATATGGGCACAGGACTATGGGATGGCGGATATGTATGATGGGTATATGGGCACGGGACTATGGGATGGAGGATATGTATGATGGGTATATGGGCATGGGACTATGAGATGAAGGATGTGTGATGGGTATATGGGCACACGACTATGGGATGGCGAATATGTGCGATGGGTATATGGGCATGGGACTATGGGATGGGGAATATGTGTGATGGGTATATGGGCATGGGACTATGGGATGGAGGATGTGTGATGGGTATATGGGCACTCGACTATGGGATGGAGGATATGTATGATGGGTATATGGGCACGGGCCTTTGGGATGGTGGATATGTATGATGGGTATATGGGCACGGGACTATGGGATGGAAGATAACTATAATTTTCTATAACTAACCACAGTTAGTTACTATGCCCGGGCAGCGCCGGGCTCTCCAGCTAGTCTAATATATAAAGCTCAATGTGTGTGTGTGTGTGTGTGTGTGTGTGTGTGTGTGTATGTATGTATGTATGTATGTATGTATGTATGTGTGTGTGTCCGGGATTGGCATCCGCACCGTCGCAGCTAAAATTTGGCACAGTCACACGTCTGGAACCCGAGAGTGTCCTAGGCTATGTTGTGAGGCGAAATTTTTACCCCGCGCGTTCCAATTAACCAAATAATTTTGCCCCTATCTACATAATGGGGAAAAGTACGCGTGTGTATCAAGCCCCACCCCTCATTATGATGTCATAATGGTTACCATGGCGACGCTGATGTCATCATAGGTTGCCAGCCCCGCCGCTCATTATGATGTCATAATGGTTGACTATGGGATGGGGGATGTGTGATGGGTATATGGGCACTGGACTATGGGATGGAGGATATGTATGATGGGTATATGGGCACGGGACTATGGGATGGAGGATAATTATAATTTGTTATAACCAACCACAGTTAGTTACTATGCCCGGGCAGCGCCGGGCTCTCTCTCGCTCTATATATGTGTGTGTAGAGAGTGAGAGAGAGAGAGAGAGAGAGAGAGAGAGTGTAACTAACTGTGGTTGGTTAGAACAAATTATAATTATCCTCCATCCCATAGGCCCGTGCCCATATACCCATCACACATCCTCCATCCCATAGTCAACCATTATGACATCATAATGAGCGGCAGGGCTTGCCATGGCAACCATTATAGGGGCAAAATTATTTGGTGAATTGGAACGTGGGGGGTTAAAATTTCGCCTCACAACATAGCCTGGGACGCTCTCGGGGTCCAGACGTGTGACTGTGCCAAGTTTTGTGGCTGTAGCTGGGACGGTGCGGATGCCAATCCCGGACATACACACACACAAACACACACACACACATACATACACTTGAACTTTATATATTAGATATATATATTACACACACATACACACCACGTAGAGAATCAGGACTCAACTATTGATGACACTACCTATTCGCGGAGCTTGACACCCTAAATGAAGCATGCAAGTTATGGCGCCCCTGCACACAGTTGTCTCAACCTGGTAAACACTAGGTAGTCCTGTGTACTACAACCCTTCACAGGATATGTGTAGGGAAGGTGACCTGACGGATGGACAGACCTGTCAGTATAGAGAAGGAAAGGTTTGCACAGTTCAGATAGTTGTCAGTTACTACAGTGGGGAAACAGCTAGGAAAGTGTAGTGGACGTGCAGTACCTGGGTTGACCATTAGAGGGCAGGGAGGAGTGTGAGCAAAGGACTTGACATCAGCTTAGGAAACCGTTGGTCATGGGGGGCGGAGTTACAGGGAACCAGGAAAGGTATAAATTTGAGGGAGGGTTCCAGAAAGTTCCAGTCCCCAGGGGGAGCTCAAGTGACAGGAGGACTACGACAGTCTGTGCACTCTGAGGAAAACCAAAGCAGGGGAGACTGAGGAGAGAGAACGTCAGGGGGGTGGTCCTGACAGGAAAGTACCGCAGAATAGACGAGGCACTGAGGTAAAGCATACCGTATTGAGAGAGACGACTGTTCTGTAGAAGTACTGTTGGTTTACGGGCCTAAGGCGGCCACAGTGACGGATCTGACAGGATCGTCGAAGAGTGAAGAGTGAAGAGGGGACAGTGTATACATACACGTCCCCAGTGTAAAGTACGGTGTGCGGGAAGAGGCTCTGGGAACGGAGGGCCGATAAGTAAAGTGAAGAAGTGAATTAAAGTGCGGTGTACTGCGGAGGCTGTCAAGTGGGCGGCAAGAGAGAATAAAACTTGGACCTGTTGTACCCGATATTTGCCTCCATCGTGTCTCTGTTACATCTCTGCGCGGTAAGAGAGGGACCACCCCCCAGCTCAACCCACCGACCCTACATATGCAATATACAAAATACAACAATATGGTAGAGAATATGAAAATGCATAACCGGAATATCTAGAAGACAGTAACAATGCATAACACAAGGATACTAATACTACAATATATACTTCTCCAAAAATTGCAGGAATGCAACATACCATTGTCAGATATATTCAATACTACAAAGTGTCAGTGCCCATTATAAGATGCTGAGAGTGCTCAACTGATACCACAAAAAGAGAAACGCTCTTTTTAATGAAAGTGCGAATATATAAATCAAACAATTGTAGTACGTCTTCGCTTGTTGTTAAATCTGGAAACCTCACATAGCTACCACCAGTTCACCGTGAACTCACCGCTACCTCCTAAAAAGCCTTCTGATGAACCATGAACAAGAATGGGGAAACGAGTTCAGGTCAAAACACGTATAACACAACTAATGGAATTTTCTCTGATTTTTAGCTGTGAAGGCCCAAGTTACAGCGTTTTCAATGCACTTTAAACATTGGGATTAGTTTTGCTCTTTTTGGTAAATTACAAGGGGGAAACCTGGCAGTTTGATGGAGATTTGCTGACATTTGAAGATTGCCTTTTAGAAAGGCACACGCCTCACGAAAAAACAAAGCTGAAGAGGTGACATCACAGAGTGCTTGACATTCCATCCGGCTGTCAAGGCTCAGACAGATACACCAGGCTGGGATTTGAAGGCTTTACAAGCGGTTTCATTGTAGAACTCAACCTTCAAATATACATAAAGCCTTGCACACAGCAGAGCTCATCCAGCTCCTAAAAGGAAACTTTTCTTGCTGAATCTACAGATCAGAGAGTGCTAAAGGAACTTCCGGGACACACAAGTGGAAAAGAGATAATGCCATCATATATCAAAGCATCACCTTTCTGTGTCTGCTCTCAGCTGCCGCCAACTGAGACAGCATCCGCTCCTGCATAGTCTTGCATTGCTTCATCACTTCGCTCAAGACGTACAAGGGATTGGAACAAACAGGAGGTGGCTTCTGTCCATGATTATCTTCCTTAAGGATCTCATAATCCCTCTGTAGGGCAAGCAGCGGGTCGCTGATGTTGTATTTGCCATAGCGTTCCTCTATGAATTGGTCTTTATGCTGGGCCTGGAAAATCAAAGAGACACAAAATAGCAGAACTAAGAAAAGACAAATTAATATTAAAAAAAATATTCTGTACGGTAGAACTGTGTCCCTACTGATCCATATTATCAAGCCATAAACACTCAATGTGCCATCATATAGTAAGTTGTGATGAGCGAGTATACTCGTTGCTCGGGTTTTCCCAAGCATGCTCGGGTGTCCTCCGAGTATTTTAGCGTGCTCGGAGATTTAGTTTGTGTCAACGCAGCTGCATGATTTGTGGCTGCTAGATAGCCTAAATATATGTGGGAATTCCCTAAGAAACAGGCAACCCCCACATGTGTTCGGCCTGTCAAGCAGCCGCAAATCATGCAGCTACGCTGACACAAACTAAATCTCAGAGCACGCTAAAATACTCGGAGGACACCTGAGCATGCTCAGGAAAACCAGACCAACGAGTATACTCGCTCATCACTAATAGGAAGTATTGTGTGAGAGGAAACCGGAGAACCCGGAGGAAACCCACGCAAACACGGCGATGAACCAGCAACTACTCTTACATCATTTAATCCCATTTTTTATGCATGCCTAAATATTGATGTTGCCAGCACCTCTCCCTGTATAGAAAAGGGATGTGCATACTATTATATTTAAGAACTGCATTTAGACCAAACAATCATATTAATCATTCTGTGCCCCAATACAGTTGCTTTAGCAGATGTAAGGGTATGTGCACATGACATGTAAGACACCAGTGGACCTGCCGAGGTATTGCTAGGCCGTTTTTTGCGAAGGCTCCAAAGTAATTGTGTTTTTACTGTATTTTCAACTGTTAAAAGTGGATGGCTTGGTTTGGAAGCAAGTGACCTTATTTTTTCAATCTTTCTGAACCCTGGAGCAGTTAAAAGATGTAGGAAAAAACTGGACAGGTGCCCAACAATGTAGTTTGTATATTTTTTTGCGGCGATTTTGCAGCGCTTTTTCAGATGGGAACATTTTTTTCCACATGCCCTAAAAAGATCTTTTAATGATCACAAGCTGACTTTTTTTTTTTTTATAAATTGTTGATCAGAGACCATTTGTGCAGGTGGTCTAAACTGCGTCAATAAATCCTCAGACTGCAAAACCCGCCGACCCTAACGTGTTTGGGGGTGCCAGCCAACGAACTTTCAGGAGATGTCGATCTGGCATGTCCCAGTTAGGACTTCCAATCGCTTTGTTATCCTGTTATCCAAGAGATAAGCCACTGGCAGAGATGTCCGGCAGCAGCTTTCTCAGACAGAACACAGGAGCGCTCAGCACTTCTTTTAGCAAAAGGAAACCGGCACTTTAATGGACTTCACCTTAGAGATGTGAAGAATCATTTAGCTCAAAACCATTAAACAAAGAAAAGCTACGCAGCAAATTAAATGTGTGAAACGTTGTAAAAGTGCTCGGTAATGGAGCCTTACTTTAAACAAAACATTACACTTAAGGCTCTCTACAGATTGTAATAGCTATTCAACATGTGGCATTGCCAGCCAGTATTGTAATGTGTTCACACAGAAATGGAGACTGTACGGTAGTCAGAGGAATAATATACCAGACTGGGTGGGACCGTGGTGAAGATCTGCTGTTAATTTTTCCCATAATCTCATGTAACCAGACGGCAACTTAAAACCAAACAGACACGTAAAACTTGTTGTCACAACTAGGAAGTGAAACTTAATGGCGATGCATTCTGGCTTTAATTTGTGTGGGATCACTCAGCAGTAAAGCCATCAGCGCTCTCTAAGTCTGAGGACAAGTAATTAGAGTCGACACAGCAGCGCGCGTCAGACTCCTCATTTATAGATGGGATTTAAAAGGCATTTCCCAGAGTGCACGTCTTCTCTAGCATTTCTGAGGCCCCATGATCTAACACAGCTATTACATGTGTTGTCGTAGGTAAGACAGTATAGCAAAAAACCTCAAAGGGGATGTATGCACTCAGTGAAAAACCAAGCAATGCGCTGGAACGAGAATGTATCTGACAGTATTGTTTTTTTCGCAGTTTCAGGACGCTGCAGACAGTATATCAATGTGATGTCATAAAACACTACATAATTTCATTATTTGTGATACGGAGCGGTATAGCACTGGGATTTGGTGTGATAGAGTGTGTGTGTGAGATCGCAGCTAGGTGGTGTAACGGCAGCCATACTGTTGGTGACCAGTCACACATAGAAGAGTTGTCCAGGTGCGCAACACCTGGAACAGCAGAAGAGACCTGGATTACATAAAGTGCTTTACCATGACCGCGTTATTACCCAACCAATTAGAACCTAATCGGTTCAGGTAAGTCAAGATCCGTAGTAACCAAGCAAACAAAGCTTTAGTAATCCCAGAGGCGGTAAAAAAAGGTGTTCAGAGCTTTTCTTGTGGCATTTAATATTACTCTGCAGAAGATTGCAGCTCATGCTTCATTGCTGCGCACAGATCAGTGCCTGAAAAGTGACACTTCACCACACCCTTATCTTCTGTGTTATACAATCTCTTCTTTATTGGCTGGTCACCGCCCTGATCAAATGCTGAGCGAGGACCTTTGGAACCTATTGTGCTAGATCAGTGGGTGTGCCATAAAACATATGTTGTTTATGCCCAATAAAGCCAGCTTTACTGAGCGACATCCTACCTGCTTCTTATTTATAGGTTTTCCTGCTCAGGTCACTGTTACCAATGATCACGGTATGTGCTCATCACCCATATGCTCTGACACAATCCTAAGATACCTGACATACTTGATTACTGGGTCAAATAGTCTCTCATACTTAGTTAACAATACAATAATTTAAAGGGACTTTTACATGAAGCTTTTCTGTGTGAATACTGCAGTTGGACCAATATTGTCTTAGGGATACAGCAAATATCCAAGTCCCCATTCTGTCGTCGATTCCTCCTGTGGTTACAATTAGTCCAGTAATTAGAATGTGGACAGTACTGGTAACCTGAATCAACACAATGACCCTATGACAAAGCTGAACGAGCAAAACAAGAGCACAAACATTCGTCACATACAAGTAGGTGTAGTGAAACAGGCTTGGGATAGCGACAAGCAATAGTACCTAGTGATGAGTGAACAGAGCTCGGATAAGGTGTTATCAGATCATGATCGGGTGCTAAACTGAGTGACTTCAGCGTGCTTGAGTAATATGTTTGAGCCCCGGTGGCTGCATGTGTCGCTGATGTTCGACAGCTGCAACACATGTAGGGGGATTGACTAACAAACTGGCAATCCCTGCATGTGTTCCGGCTGTCGAACAGCCACGAGACATGCAGCCGAAGACACTCAAACAGGTTTTTAGAGCTCGGCAAAGACACTCGGTTAACACACGAGTTATGGTGTTATTCGAGCACGTTTGCTCATCACTAATGGTAGCCAATCAAGGCAGCTTATAACACAGGATAATGATCTTTTATATATTTCTTATGTTCGAGCAACTGAATTGTCCAATATCGCCCACATCTACTATATTAAATTATCTGTCTGACCTTTCATTCTAGGCATCTATGCTAACTGAACAGCAAAAGAGGTCATCCCCTCCTGACACATAGTGGACATCTTCATTATGATGGATCAGATATACATATCTGCCCAAGTAACAAATTTGGTAATAATCACATAAACAAGTTACCATGCCATAAAAAGATGCACACTGAGGGATTAAAAAGAACATTGAAATTCCCCTGGCATTGCTGCAGCTGATATCTTAGAATGATCAAATAGAGGAGATTGTCAGCATTCTACAGATTCTCCACCCTTACTGTAGAGCAGAGTTCATTACATGGATTAAACTACGCTTGTCGCCAAGTTCTGTTACCAACGTCATCTGAGGGGTGCCAAACTGAAATGATCCATATGTTTACCTACACCAGTCCATGGCATGACCTACAATTCTCGGGGGTACGGACCCTTGTGGAGATCCAGCTGGTATAAAGAATGGAAGACTGTAATATCAAACAACTAATCCTGCTCTGTATTGACGAGGAGCAAGAACCACTAGCTACAATGGGCATTTCTGTTTAGAAGATACCCTTTTTCATGGGTTGGACATTGAACTGCTGGGCCACTATCTAAAAGTGGCCATGAGAGCGAGTCATATTCCTCCTGGAGAGAGAATTTGCATATTGATCTGCAGATTTCGATAAACACCAATTTTAGAGTCCGGTAAAACACATGATTCTTAGGGTGCCTGATAAGGAGGTATGTCCAAGACGGTCAACTTCCCTGCTTAATAATTATCCACTCGAATGGGACGGAAGAAGCAAAAATTAGGTAAGACTTAGGTTTCTTGCTCTGCCTGCATGCTGACTTTATTACAAATAACCCTTTAAATTAGCAAAAAAAAGAAAAAACATACTATAAATTATTGCAATTTCACTTGGAAACTCATATCGAGCAGGATGTATTGGGATCCATCTTGGTTCAGTTTGTTGATTCTATTTATCTTCATACTTTGAAACCTTTGAAGGATTGTTTGCAAAAATACCCCAAAAGTTATCCCCGATCCATAGTTCAAAACTATCAGACCTCATTGATCAGCAAGTCATGTTTGGGGGATAACTTGTTTTTTTTATGGGAACAATCCTTAAAATTGCAGTACATTTTTACACCGTCAGTCAGTACTTGACAACAGCACCATAATATAAACAAGATCTGTAAAATGTATTATACGTCAGTAGGGGTCATATCTTAAGGTTGAATCAGATTTCATTCCACATGACTTACATAATGCAGAAATAGAAAATGCCAGTGGACAAAAGTCAAATACAAAAAATACATGGTGTTGACCATATAAAAGAAATAGAATACATATAACTTGCAAAATCTGAAATATCCATTGTGACAAATATTCTGTGAAGTGTTCACCCACAAAAATAATGAAAAGGTTATCCTTGTGAAAAATTATGGTAACTATTATTTTGTAACGATGTCCTTGAGAACACTATCGGAACTGAAGACATGACCACACATAATAACTTACTATTATTAGGGTCCAGTTTCTAATGGTCATTAGCTTTATTTCCATGCACAAGACTTTGCCGCCTGCTTACAGTATATGGCTTCAGTCAGGTAATTATGGGCACTACTAGAGATCTCATCTGCTCTGTGGACAAATGTTGTGCTTTCCTTCCCTAATACCCGTGGTTTTTTTTTTATCATGGGAACTACGTACTGAGGTCATGGGACCACAGATGAGTTCCAGATGGAGTTTGTCGTTTTAATACATAAACCAATGGTCTCAACTCCCACGTATGGGCCGACTTATAATAAAGTGTTCCATTAGCTAGAATATGGCCATCTGATTCTGCACCACAGCCACTTTTATATATGTCATGTCATTATAAGTAGCAAATGTAAGTGCTTTTTACATATTAGTTCTTCATATAGATGTCCTAATTTATAATCCAGCAATTGCACAGGCAGAAACGGCTTCATCTAAACTTTCACTCTTTACTTATATGCAAGCTCCCGAGAAAGGAATTTGCACAATTGTCCTAAGAAAGGAAAATAATGTCCGTTTAATAGGTCATAGATTAAAGGCGTTTATCAACCCGATAGATATAGTGTGGCATATAAGTGTGCACTGTATTGATATGCTAGGTAGAGGGGCCCACCTTAGGTGACTGATGCCACGTTTAGTCCTATTTAATAAGCCCATGGATGTGTTCTGTAAAGTGCATCCATAAGCCAGTATTCAACTATGCAGAAACTGGTCTATTGTATTGGAAGAAGATTGGTCTATGAGTGGAACCTAGCAATAAAATTGTAATTATTACAATCAATACTAGCTCCATCTCACAGTCAGCCAGTGTAGTAATTGTGTTGCAATATAGCAGAGCTGTGAGAGCTGCAGCAAATGTGTATGTAAGAAAACAAAGTTACATGTCTCACACTGGTAACATCCCCTTTCATTAAAGGGAATCTGTCACCCCATTTTTGGCCTATGAGCTGCGGCCACCAACATCAGGGGCTTATCTACAGCATTCTGTAATGCTGTAGATAAGCCCTGATGTAACCTGAAAGATAAGAAAAACGAGTTAGATTATACTTACCGGGGCGCGGGTGCGGTGGGTGTCGCGGTCCGGTGCCTCCCATGTTCATACGATGACGTCCTCCTTCTTACTTCTCCCTCGGCTCCTGCGCAGGCGTACTTTATCTGCCCTACTGAGGGCAGAGTAAAGTACTGCAGTGCGCAGGCACCGGGAAAGGTCAGGGAGGTCCGGCGCCTGCAAACTGCAGTACTTTACTCTGCCCTCAATAGGACAGATAAAGTACGCCTGCGCAGGAGCCGAGAGAGAAGGAGGAGGACGTCATCGTTTGAAGCTGGGAGGCGCCGACCGGACGGCTACACCCATTGGACCGGACTCCCAGGTGATTATAATCTAACGTGTTTTTCTTATCTTTCAGGTTACATCGGGGGGCTTATCTACAGCATTACAGAATGCTGTAGATAAGCCCCTCATGGCGGTGGCCGCAGCTTATAGGGCTACAATGGGGTGACAGATTCCCTTTAAACATAAGCCCGGAGGCAGATTCTCATGCAGATCGATGTCCAGCCCATAGGCCTGACCAGCTCATTTACATATAAAACATGGATTTCTCTGCAATAAGACATTAGATTGCAGATATCAAGGTATAAATTTAGTCAACATCTTATGACCTACATGCCTATATAGACAGCTCAGGAGGGTTGATCCTAACAGATTCTCTTTAATTCATAAAGCAAGGTCCATAAAAGCAAGGTGGGCGAGTTTGGTGTGGCCCGGCACAGAGCACTAACCACATCAAACACCCTTGGGATTAAATAAAATGGAGATTAAAAGCCAGGACCTCATATCCAACAACATTGTCAGACCTTACAAATGCTCTCCTGGATGAACAAAAATTCTCACAAACACAAACCAAAATCTTATAGAACGTAAAGATTCAACAGAATTTTCTTAGAAAAAAAGAAGCTGCAAAGTGGGAATCAACTCCATATTAAAGCATATAGATTGAGAATAGGAGTTCATAACTCCTGTAGGGGTAATGTGTAGGTATCCAAATACTTTTGTTCATTTAGAGTATCCGATTGCCTCTTTCCCCACCTCCCCATTATATCAAACCATTATGTAAGGGGTGCCCTATTCAACCGAACCGGAGCAGAGCTTTAGTTATCGACAATGGTCACTCCACAACTCTACTCTCCGTTTACATCCACCTACCATTGGAGCTGTTAACATCTGATCTGGGTGTGGGATCTCCATGAATCTAATATAATGACTAGGGCAACAAGGCTTCAAACTACTTTTCACTGGCAATTACTAGATAAAATGTGTATGGGACTAAGCTGTTATCTCAGCATCATTTTTGCTTTTTATGCAGCGAAATTGCTTTTGTTCCATAAATAAGAGCACGGAAGGAAATAAACAAAAGTTCTGGAAGTAGGAGCAGCACATACTTCTGTATTATCAAAGAATGACAGGAAATGACTGGGGAGATGAGAAGCGGGAAAGTACTTTCCTAAGAGCTGGGAAATTTACCAGGCTGGGCTCTCTATATGACTAGGATAAATTCCAAATAACTGCATCAGCCACCAAACAAAACTATGCATAGTGGCCCTTCAAACCCTTCATAACCCTGCTATCTATAAACATTAGTGGCACACATATACCAATTTAGTACTTCCTAATTAGTCTTAATTTCCTACCATGCTGCTGCTATGCAACTCCTTCACATAGCTGGCTGTGCTGCTGCTCACAGATTCAACAGCACACTGTGCTTGGCTGGTGTCAGCTCAGGGCTGACAATCATCTTTCTCTTTCTACCTTTGATTGCTAGAATTTCCTGCAGGAAAAGGGATCGGGTATACAACATGGCATAGAAAACTGCCATTAAGTGCCACATTAGAAAAGAGTCAACCGAACCCACAGATTCTAGTGGTTTGTACCATCACTGAAAATTAAAGCAGAGTCATTTGGATGTAAGGAAGAATAGCCATTTTGTTGATGGCTATTATTTTGTATAGACACCATCAGAGAGGAAGGCGAGGACTCCGTCTACATGGGGATGGATCATACAGGCATGCCCAATGGCGTGTAGAGAATGCCAAATCTGCAGGAGAAGGCTCAGTGGTCTTACCACAAATATACAGTCATAAAGGCTGAACAAAGACAGCATGAGATGGGGGTTGAGACACAGGGATGTGTCATTTATTAGACTATGTGATGTTTCAATATACCGTAACTTATTATGCTTTAATATTTCCCGGCACATTACAGACATTATCATTGCTGTCCCCAAAGGGGCTCACAATCTAAATTCCCTATCAGTATGTCTTTAAAGTGGGAGGAAATCAGAGGACCAGAGGAAACCCATGCAAACATGGGTAGAAACTCCTTACTGATGTGGTCCTTATTGGAATTTGAACCCAGGACCCGGGCACTGCAAAGCAACAGTGCTAACCACTGAGCCACTGTGCTGCCCGTAAATGTTTTATCAGGAAATTTTCACTCTCTAGATCATGTTGAGCTCTGGTCCAACCACACACCCTCCTTTGACAAGCAGTTCACCATCAATGGACAATGTACACAGAAAGCTGTGGTGTGGGTGGGGTTAGCTTACTCAGCTTTGGTGTGGGTGGGGTTAGCTTTCTCAGCTCTGCTACATCTAAAAACACAGATTGTGTCACAACTAGTGCACCCAGTAAACCAAGTGATACAGTGTTGGAATTGGTGGATTTTGGTACATTATGATGCTCTCAGATGAAGTACCAAAAACCTGGTGATAGATTACCTTTACATCTTGATCAACCTCTTAAATCCTAAAATAAATTAGCTGCATATCAGTAATATTGGCAGTACGGAATTAACAAATCTGGTGAGCAATCAGTTGCTCTTTTTTAATAAACTACTGAACGGGATTCTATGTTTCACTGCATCCAGAAATCTGGGAAAAAAAAGCTGTTGACTCTTCCGCTACTTGGAGGATACAGTTTTTACAAGACCACCTCATGCTTGTATTTAGTCTATTAGAGTAGTCAGCGTGTGGCTAAGAGGTTACTGTGACGTCAGAAGCACACACCAGCTTAGTGTGCAGCACATGGCTTGGCATAGAGGCTCATTCAGCTACTTCTCGTCTGCCTAAATCTTACATTCCAAGTGGAGTTTCCCTACAGACAGAGTGCATTCTGTCAGAGCACAAGAAAATAATGGCTATCATTTAAGATTTCTGTATCTCTTATCGGAAAGAATGATTAACAGGGATTTCCATGAGGTTGATGGGTCTGTGGTATAACACGCTATGGAGCTAACCGTTATCTGCAGCCGCTAAGTTGGAAAAAAAATGAGCCCAACTTTACAGTAGCTGAAATGGGCTAAACGCCAGTGCTGTATGAAAGACGTTCTGTGCCTGGAAATGTCATTGCAGCCGGTATAAGGGAAGCCTTTATGATACCAAGCACAGTCAACAGGAAGGGAAGTCGGGAGAAGGGGCCTGGGAGAGTTCAGCGAGATAGACCTGACATGAGGGAGGTAGACGCTGATAACGCTCGAGCTAAATCTTACATATTTATCACATTGCTTTAAAAGTGGGGGATTTATAGACGGCCATATAGCTAGAAATATTTCAAGTATTCACAGCATGTGTACTGATTGCATAAGGACTTTAACATTTATAAATTAATTTCATAGCACAGGACTGATAGGCTTCCCAAAAAAGCAAAGGAATTATTTGCACAAAAAAAACCCCCAGAATCAATTTAAGCAGGAGTGCACAGTATTTAGGCCATGTATATTTGCAGAAAAGTTTCTCTGACATAAATTTCACTTCTCAAAATGTGCATGCAAAGACAAAGATAACCTAAAATGTTTATAGTTTATTAACAAATGAGCCAAACAAAACCATTAAAAACATGTAAAAAGCGCAAATGGCTATAACTAAGGTATACCAGACCCCTGAACTATAGCGATTAGGTCTAATCTGTTTGTCTGAAAGATGTTCAATGGGTAACCAAATAAAATACCAAAATATTAAATAAAATAAGGTGCTTAAGACATGTAAATTACATCCTACACAGGAAATCCTAGACCCTCAGATAAGAGATATAGGAGATATATTTATATGCATAACATTTTGGCATTATACTTGGTTACCCATTAAACATCTTGCAGACAAATGGATTAAGTCTAAGCACTATATAGTGCTGTGGTCTGTTATAACTTTGTTATAGCCATTTGTGATTTTTAAATGTTTTTGTTTGGTTTGTTTGTTAATAAACTAGAAACATTTTTTAGGTGATCCTTTTCTGTGCATACTACTTTTCTTATACATTCTCAATACTTTTCTGGTATGTGACAGGTAGATCCCGGTAGCATTTTGGTGGTGCCCTTCATTACTCAAAATCTGCATGCGTCCCGAATTCCACCCTACGCATTGCAATCTGTGAAATCTGCACGTACGGTATTGTATGTCAGGGTACGTCCACACGGGATATATATGACGCGGCATATTCTCAGCAAACCGGCACAGGAAATATTTGCACCAGATTTTGTGGATAATGCAACAGCTTCCACTGTGTTAAAAAAAAATTGCAAGGGACGAGGAAAATGTGCAGAATAAATTAACGTGCTGTGGACGCAGCACTGGACTATTCACTCTGTGGGTTTTGTCCGCAGAGCATGGATGAAAATTCTTAAATTTCCACAGAGCTAATTCAGTAATATGTATATACAGTAATTATCCCTCGAAGGGATAGTATTGGGGCTATGCTCTTCATGCAGGCAGAAAGAAAGAAGGATTTAAACTGTTCTTATACACAGAGAATGGCCTGATCTTGGGTGATCTTCTACCAGGCAAAGGAATTAATTTTATTGTAATAATTATCTAATGATAAGGGGTTGTCCCCTTTCAAAAAAAAATTTGCACCCTACGACAGTTTGAAATAAAAAAAATATATATTTTTCTATACTCATCATCCAAGACAACTTTAAGAATTCCGGAGACACTTGCACTACATCTACTTGTAAAAGAATATGCCGTTTACAGAAGCACTATCACCAACATTTTAAGTCCCTGTGTGAATATGAATATATATATATATATATATATATATATATACATACACACACACACACACACACATACAGCTTTGAGTAAGATGTACATTGCTCTTTTATTCTAAAAACTACTGACATGTCTCCAAATTTCCAAGCAATACATTTTGTATTTATTTTCATTTATTGTCAAACTACTGTGTTTTCTCTTTTTAAATCATATGACAACCCAAAACATACAAATGACCCTGATCAAAAGATCACATACCCCATTTCTTAATCCCGTGTATTGCCCCCTCTATCAATGACAGCTTGAAGTCTTTTGTGGTAGTTGTGGATGAGGTTCTTTATTTTCTCAGATGTTAAAACTTCCCACTCTTGTTGGCAAAAAGCCTCCAGTTCCTGTAAATTCCTGGGCTGTCTAGCATGAACTGCACACTTGAGATGTCCCCCAAGTGGCTCAATGATATGGAGGTCAGGAGACTGAGATGGCCACTCCAGAACCTTCACTTTGTTCTGCTGTAGCCAATGACAGGTCGACTTGACCTTGTGTTTTGGATTGTTGTCATGTTGGAACATCCAAGTACGTCCCATGCGCAGCTTCCGGGCTGATGATTGCACATCTGCCTCCAGTATTTGCTGATAACGTGCTGCATTCATCTTTCCTTCAACTTTGACCAAGTTTCCTGTGTCTTTGTAGATCACACATCCCCAAAACATCAGAGATCTACCTCCATGCTTTACCGTAGGAATGATGTCCCTTTCATCATAGGCATTGATGACCTCTATCCAAATGTAACATTTATGGTTGTGGCCAAAAATTTAAATTTTGGTCTCATCACTCCAAATTACCTTTTTCTAGAAATTTTGAGGCTTGTCTCTGTGCTGTTTTGCGTATTGTATGCAAGATACTTTGTGGCATTTGCACAGTAATGGCTTTCTTCTGGTGACTCGACCATGCAACCCATTTTTCTTCAAGTGCCTCCTTATTCAAGTGCATCTTAAAAGAGCCACACTTAGTTTTCAGAGAGTACAGTATTTCAGCTGATGTTATTTGTGGGTTTTTCTTTGAATACCGAACAATTTTCCTTGTAGTTCAGGGCAAAATTCTTGTTGGTCTACCTGACCGTGGTTTTGTTTTTAACAGAGACCCTGATTTTCCATTTGCTAATCACAGTTTGAACGCTGCTGACTGGCATTATCCATTCCTTGGATATCTTCTTGTATCCCTTTCCTGTTTTATACAGTTCAAATACTTTTTCCCGTAGATCCCTTGACAATTCTTTTGCTTTCCCAATGATTCACAATCCAGAAACATCAGTGGATGGATGAAAGATGCAATAGTCTGTCTGGATCCCAGAAACTCACTCAGCTTTTATGCGCACACACACTGATTACAAGCAAACAGATCACAGGTGAAGATGTTACCTTTAGTAACCATTCAAACCCATTTGTGTCAACTTCTGTGCATGTTATCAGGCCAAAATCACCAGGGTATGTGAACTTTTGATCAGGGTCATTTGGATGTTTTGGATTGTCATTATGATTTAAAAAGAGAAAACACAGTAGTTTGACAATAAATGGCTTCACCCAACCATTAAACATGAGTGGAGAAAAAGTTTTGGCGTTATCATTCATATTCGCTGGAAAAATTCTGCCGGGGGATGTAAACTTTTGAGCACAACTGTATATATTATATATACATACATACACACACACACACTACATTGTGCTTCCCGTGCGTTGTACACGCAGCAGTATCTGTACCAATCAGCACTGGTGTCACTGTCTGCACCTTCGGAGAAATCGAACATTAAGAGGAAGTGAAAGATCAGCCACAGCCGTAACTTCCTCTTGTTGTTCAATTTGTTTGAAGGCAGGAACAGTGACACTAGCACTGAACGGGCGGCGGGCTCATATGCCATAACAACGAGCCCCAGGATTGCGAGTGCTGACATCGCTGGAACGGCGACGGCACCGGAGGCGAGTATAAACTTTTTTTTTTTCTTTCGGGGCCAAGCATGGGGTATGAGAAAGGTTTGTCCAAGCAATGGTCAACTTCTTTAATATATTCTTTATGGCAAACTAAAACAGGACAGTTTTGCATGGGCAAAAACATTCATCTAGATATAGTAGAATGAGAACAACATCAGGAATATAACAGCAATTAAATGGACATATACAAAAGTATTTGCCAAAATCCATTAGCCAAAGTTAAAGTGTAGAATGCAGGCCACATCTGGCCCTCTGGCTGTTCGAGTACAGTCTGAGGATTGAGACAGTCAAAAGGATAAAAAAAAGTGGCCCAAGTGCGGCACCATGCCCTCGCCCGCCCGCATCCCGATGTGATTAGCGGTGAATACATTGGTGGAGGATGAAGCCACAGGCACCTTCTACCACCAATCAGCGTGTGCAACAGACAGCATATTTGCAAAGGCACTTTTATTGCCCACTATTGAGGGAGTAATTGCAATTATGGGGGTATGCTGTTGTAGGTGTGGAGGTATCTAAGCTCTACAGGCTGACTCTTTGCAATAATACTGGGTGACATATTTACTCTAATGTTTGCCATTTATGGAATTTTCTTAAATTATAAGGGTATGCTTTTGTAGTTGTGGAGGTATGTAAGCTCTACAGGCACACCTGCCGTAATAACATTAGAGGGATATATACACTTTTAATTGAATATCCTTGAATATCTCCTGAGTATGTTGATTTGTCGTTTTTCCGCTTTTGTCTGATTTCATTTTTTGTCTGGTTTGAGGCACCAACAAATATTCTGTTTTATTTTTGTGTATTTTTTCAATAAAAATTGTGATATTAATTCTGTGTATGACACTTCTTGAACGAATTCATGGCTCAGAGGCTATGAGATCAGTATGTTTATTGACTATGTGGAGTGTTACCTTCCCCTTGTGCAGGGAAATGGTTCTGGGTTGTATGTTCATCAGAATTAATTTCAGCCTATTGGTTCGGTCCTCCACAATAGACAAGGGGTCTCATGTGGCTCTTCAAGAAAATGAATTGTCCGCCACTGGTCTAATGTGAATGTGGGCTCCAAAACGATTATTTCGGTGGAGAGAAGGATCCGGCTTCGCAATTTCAGACTGCCAATCATGTTGTTCTTTAAGAGAGAAGCCACCTCCACAGATGTCCAGCAGTGGCTGTCTCATAGAGAACAGAGGATCCCTCAACTTGGAAAGTTGGCTGAGGTAGGCGGTGGCCAAACCACTGTCCATCATCTAACGTGTATGTGGGTCTTTAGGCTATGTTTACATTCTTTCCAAAATCTTGCTCAAAAGAACGCTAGGAAAATTCTACCTAGGGAATCCAATTTACTTTTCATGTGAGGAGTTTGAAATCTATATCTTCCCTGTAGATGTTTTGACAAATGAGGAAGAGGATTAGACATTTAGTGCCACCTATTCGAAGTAGCAATCCTAAAAGTCAATATCGACCCTTTAATGAGGCTTATGTATGACTTTGGAAATTTGAGATTATGGTTTGGCTTTTGCCCTGACATGGTGTTTTGCGGTACTGCCCCTCGTCAGTGCAAGAAGGTAATGCCAGCACCAACATTGTTTCTGATATCACCATATGGTACTTACTGAATTGATTAATGAACCCTGCGAGTTGTTATTTGGAGAAACTTAGTGAATATGTAACTACAAGATCATAGAAGCAAGAGACAAAGACATCTCAGTTTTGCTGAACTGGTCTTTGTGGCTTTTTCCTGGCAGCCTGTCACTTCTGCTGCTGGCCACAGCTCCAGATGCTGATGAAATCATTGCCTAGCATACTAAGCACTTCCTATTTTGCGGCTGCCTAACCTCCCCCCTCCTTCCTGGCCTGCTCCATGACATTTATAATAAAAATCACAACATTAAGGAGAGGAAAGAACTGTGATTGATCTCTTGTATCAAGGCCTCATACAACATTCAGTCATCGTCCACTTATGAATGCACACAAGTGCTGGAAACGATAAATGCCCAAATGTCCATGTAGAAAATCTGAGCTGCCCCTTTTTCTGCCAAGCAAAACTTTGACCATTAAGGAAAGGATTTAAGGATAAATCCTGGGATTTTTTTCCCAGCAATAGATTTTGAAGGACACTGTAGTTTTTCATGGTGCAAATTTACATGTGACTTTTGTGTCCCTTTTTGTTGAAAATGTGGTCTATTTTAGAAGACTATCCCATTTCTTTTTTAATTCGGGAGTAAAAAGCCTGATGAGCAGCTGATCCTGTAATATACACTGCTTAAAAAATAAAGGGAACACTTAAACAACAGAATATAACTCCAAGTAAATCAAACTTCTGTGACATCAAACTGTCCACTTAGGAAGCAACACTGATTGACAATCACTTTCACATGCTGTTGTGCAAATGGAATAGACAACAGATGGAAATTATTGGCAATTATCAATACACACTCAATAAAGGAGTGGTTCTGCAGGTGGGGAACACAGACCACATCTCAATGCCAATGCTTTCTAGCTGATGTTTTGGTCACTTTTGAATGTTGGTTGTGCTTCCACACTCGTGGTAGCAGGAAACAGACTCTACAACCCACACAAGTGGCTCAGGTCGTACAGCTCATCCAGGATGGCACATCAATGCGCGCTGTGGCAAGGTTTGCTGTCTGTCAGCGTAGTGTCCAGAGGCTGGAGGCACTACCAAGAGACAGGCCAGTACACCAGGAGATGTGTAGGGGGCCGTAGGAGGGCAACAACCCAGCAGCAGGACCGCTAACTCCACCTTTGTGCAAAGAGGAACAGGAGGAGCATTGCCAGAGCCCTGCAAAATGACCTCCAGCAGGCCACAAATGTGCATGTGTCTGCACAAACAGTTAGAAACTGACTCCATGAGGATGGTCTGAGTGCCCGATGTCCACAGATGGGGGTTGTGCTCACAGCCCAACACCGTGTAGGATGCTTGGCATTTGCCACAGAACACCAGGTTTGGCAAATTCGCCACTGGCGCCCTGTGCTCTTCACAGATGAAAGCAGGTTTACACTGAACACATGTGACAGACGTGACAGAGTCTGGAGACACCATGGAGAGCAATCTGCTGCCTGCAACATCCTTCAGCATGACCGGTTTGGCAATGGGTCAATAATGGTGTGGGGTTGCAGTTCTTTGGAGGGCCGCACAGCCCTCCATGTGCTCGCAAGAGGTAGCCTGACTGCCATTAGTGTTGTGAATTCTCTCTCCGGCTTTACTGAAGGTAGTGGAGCTGGTCAGATTGACAGAGGGGATGCGAGTTCTCTTTCTGGGCTCCCTCTGGTGGTTACTGGAGGTAGTGGAGCTAATCTGATTGACAGAGGCTTGCCACCTGATAATGAGGAAGACGATTGGAGATCTGGGGTTTCTGATTGGGATTTAAGACAGCTGACTCCCTCCTCTATCCCTGCTGGTGGTTTTCTTCCTGTTCCTTCTGAGGTCTGATGTCTCCTGCTCTTTCCCTGCATGGTTCAGCTATGTGGTTCATTTGCTATTCTGTTTCCATTTGATCTAGTTTTGTCTATCTCAGCCAGCTCCGGCTGGGGCTGTGCTGAATCACCGCCCATATGTTACTGCTTGTGCCAGTTTGTTTTGTCCCCCGTTATATTGGTCCCTTTTTGCTTTGCTTTCAGAATATACCAGAGTGCTGATTGTTGTGAATTCGCTTTCTGGCCTCCCTCAAGGTTATTACTGAAGGTAGTGGAGCTGGTCAGATCGACAGAGGGGTTGCGAGTTCTCTTTCTGGGCTCCCTCTGGTGGTTACTGGAGGTAAAGGAGCTGATCTGATTGACAGAGGCTTCCCACCTGATAATGATGATGACGATTGGGCTTTAAGACAGCCGACTCCCTCTATCCCTGCTGGTGATTTGCTTCCTGTTCCTCCTGGGTTAGAAATAAACATAAGCCCAATACTTTCAACAAAACACAATGCGGCAATCCATGGAAATAAGCCGCCATAATAATATTATGTTCCGCTCCTTAAACATACGACTTTAGGAGAAAAAAGGAAGCAAACGCATCCAAGTAGTATAAAAATATCAAAATCCTTTATTAAATGCGAGCACAGACAATATATATATACCGTATATACTCGAATATAAGTCGAGATTTTCAGCCCAAAAAATTGGGCTGAAAGTCCCCCTCTCGTCTTATATTCGAGTCATATACACCGGGGGGTCGGAGGGGGAGGGGGAGCGGGGGTGTCAGGTCATACTTACCCGTCCTGACGCTGTGTCTTGAGCCCCCAGCTTCTCCCCGTGCTCTCTCTTCCTGCCTTCAGCGGTCACGTGGTGCCGCTCATTAAAACTCATGAATATGCGCATATTCATGAGTTTTAATGAGCGGCACCACGTGACCGCTGAAGGCAGGAAGAGAGAGCGCTGAGAAGCTGGGGGCTCAAGACACAGCGTCAGGACGGGTAAGTATAGCGATACTCACCTGTCCTGCGTCCATGGCTGCTTGCTGCTGTCTGTGTCTGTCATCGGTCAGTTACTTCAGACAGCAGAGGGCGCGGTGACGTGGTTAGTGCGCGTCGCGCCCCCTGCAGTCTGAACGTCACTGACTGATGACGTGGCAGATAGCGGGGAGCAGCCATGGACGCAGGACAGGTGAGAATCTGACACCCAGCGACGGAGACGTGAGTATGTCATTTTTTTACTTTTACATGCAGCAGCAGCATGGGGACAGCATATGGGGGAATCATCTATGGAGCTTCTTATGGGGGCAGCATATGGGGGGCATAATCTAAGGAGCTTCTTATGGGGGGGCAGCATATGGGGGGCATAATCTAAGGAGCTTCTTATGGGGGCAGCATATGGGGGGCATAATCTAAGGAGCTTCTTATGGGGGCAGCATATGGGGGAATAATCTATGGAGCTTCTTCTGGGGACATCATATGGGGGAATAATCTATGGAGCATTTCCCACCCTAGACTTATACTCGAGTCAATAAGTTCTCCCAGTTTTTTGTGGCAAAATTAGGGGGGTCGACTTATACTCGGATCGACTTATACTCGAGTATATACGGTATATATATAAATAACCAGCAAAGAGCAGATGACAAATAGACACCAATATTAAGAAGGCAGGTGGGGGTGAAAAAAAAAAAAGACTGCACCTGTATATAACATTAGCCAGGATAGTTTGTAAAATATGCCGACACAAGGGCTGTTACAAATGCCAAATAATCGCCATATAGACTGGACAAAATATCCTCAGGGCAACCAGCCGATGTGTAATCAGGCAATAGGGCTATTGACGGCAAGCAGAATCCATAACATTCATCATAAGTTACATCATATATCGGCGACAGTGATATGGAAAAAGCTTACCAGGTGCTGCACAGTTACCCCCAGCCGTGGAACAAACCTCCGACATACGTTTCACGCTCAGGAGTAGTCCTTTGGGGTCTGCTCTGGGGCAGTTTAGATTTCCCCTTTCTTGCTTCAGGCTTAGTTAGCTCTCCGGCTGTGCCGAGGCGTCTAGGATCATCGTAGGTACACTCCACGGCTACTGCTAGCTGTGTGGACAGGATCAGGGGTCTGCAATCCGCTTAGGTACCAACCTCTCTGGTTTTCTGTGGCTTAGCCTGGACCTGCTCTCCTCCTCGGTGACCCATTCATAACAGCTGATATAGTGGGGGCGAAGTCGTGCGACTTCAGTGTTTTTTGTGCATCAGACGTGTTGGACTTTTTGCAGGGTTCTTTGCGTGATTGCAGACAGTGTCTTTCCTGTCCTGTCTAGTCAGTGTGGGCCCCATCGTTTGCTCAGTCTATTTTTCTGCCTGCGTTTGTGTTTTCATCTTGTCTCACCGACAATATATGTTTGGGGGCTATCTATTCCTTTGGGGTCTGCTCTGGGGCAGCTTAGATTTCCCTTTTCTTGCTTTAGGCTTAGTTAGCTATCCGGCTGTGCCGAGGCGTCTAGGATCATCGTAGGTACGCTCCACGGCTACTGCTAGTTGCGTGGACAGGATCAGGGGTCTGCAATCCGCTTAGTTTCCAACCTCTCTGGTTTTCTGTGGCTTAGCCTGGGCCTGCTATCCTCCTTGGTGACCCATTCATAACACATTAGGTACCGAGATGAGATCCTCAGACCCCTTGTGAGACCATATGCTGGTGCGGTTGGCCCTGGGTTCCTCCTAATGCAGGACAATGCCAGACCTTATGTGGCTGGAGTGTGTCAGCAGTTCCTGCAAGATGAAGGCATTGAAGCTATGGACTGGCCCGCCCATTCCCCAGACCTGAATCCGATTTAGCACATCTGGGACATCATGTCTTGCTCCATCCACCGTCACGTTGCACCATAGATTGTCCAGGAGTTGGCGGATGCTTTATTCCAGGTCTGGGAGGAGATCCCTCAGGAGACCATCCGCCGCCTCATCAGGAGCATGCCCAGGTGTTGTACTGTAGGGAGGTCATACAGGCACGTGGAGGCCACACACAATGCTGAGCCTCATTTTGACTTGTTTTAAGTACATTACATTCCACTTTAATTTTGTGTGTGACTCCAAATCCAAGCCTCCATTGGGTAATAAATTTGATTTCCATTGATGATTTTTGTGTGATTTTGTTGTCAGCACATTCAACTTTGTACAGAACAAAGTCTTCAATGAGAATATTTCATTCATTCAGATCTAGGATGTGTTATTTGAGGGTTCCTTTTATTTTTTTGAGCAGTGTAGAATATCTAAAGAATGGCGGATAGTATACATGGAGAACCAATCCTACAAAGGACAACCTTTTTCCTCTTCTATGACGTCCATATTCTCTGCAGGAGCTAGAGTTCCTCCTACTCTAATCTACTATATAATTGTCTAATTCTGTCTCTGTCTGTCTGTAATGGAAATCCCACCTCGCTGATTGGTCGCGGCAGTTAGGCCACGACCAATCAGCGACAGTTGCTTAGTCGTCGCGGCAAAACGGCTGCATTGCTTATTGTACAGGCACATTACAGCCGTTAAAGGCATCACTGCTGCGTCGCTCATTACACAGGCACAGTCCTGTACATATTCTGGAGTACAATACATTAGGTAACAGCAGAACAGTGACTGCAGCTCTGGGTGTAACTTGCGTACAATACATTAGGTAAGAGCAGAACAGTGACTGCAGCTCTGGGTGTAACTTGAGTACAATACATTTGATAAGATCTGAACAGTGACTGCAGCTCTGGCTGTAACAGGAGTATAATACATTAGGTAAGAGCAGAATGGTGACTGCAGCTCTGGGTGTAACTGGACTACAATACATTAGGTAAAAGCAGAACAGTAACTGCCTCTGGGAGTAACTGGAGTACAATACATTAGATAACAGCAGAACAGTGACAGCAGCTCTGGGTGTAACTGGAGTACAATACATTAGATAACAGCAGAACAGTGACAGCAGCTCTGGGTGTAACATGAGTATAATACACTAGATGGTGGCCCGATTCTATCGCATCGGGTATTCTAGAGTCTCTGTTAAAATAAAAAATAGTCATATACTCACCTTCCGACAGCCCCCGGATTCTGTCCCGCCTCTCACCACGCTCCCGGCATCTTCCGGTCCCAGTAATGATTAGCAAGAAGGGACAGAGATGACGTCACTCACGTGAGCGCGACGTCATCAGCGGTGTTTCGCGCAAAGCACTACTGGGACCGGAAGATGCCGGGAGCATGGAGAGGAGAGAAAAAGTCCAGGGGCCGTCGGAAGGTGAGTATATAACTTTTTTATTTTAACAGAGACTCTAGAATACCCAATGCGATAGAATCGGGCCACCATCTAGTAATTGTATATACTCCCACAGTACACTGTGCACATACTGGCTTGAATTACACATGTAAGAAGTGTTTATTTGCAGGGATACGAAGGATTTTCATAGACTAAATATTAGATTCACATGCAATGTCCATATAGTAAAAAGCACTATACCCGAGGACCAGCTGGCCACACTGACTTAAGGGCCACTGTGACCGATCACAGGATGGGATGAAAACAAATTTTGTTTCTAACAAGTGGATTTAAATATTTACTGCTCTGAGCCCTTATTAAGGCATTTAAATCAGCTCAGGGGTTTAATCTTGGCACACAAGCCTTTCAGAGTCCTGCTAAAGAGCTCAGAGCTCGGCAGCACTTCTGCAAATGGCCCATATTGGGAAATCAAATCCTTGAATGGCGTGACAGAGCATGTGGGTAGGGCCGTCTCACTGGGATGTGCGCAAAGATACATTACTGATATCATTCCTTATCTTAAAGCCGCAGGTGTATTAAATACAGAAATAAACAATGTGTGCCCTACAAATCCACACATCACTCCAAGTCAAAGGCTACGTTCCCACAACATGCTGCGGTTTTGAAAAACGCACCACAGATTGTGTACGCAGTGTTAAAAAGAAGCACAGCGGGCATGAGATTACTATAAATCTATCCACTTTGCTACAACTGCGAGACGCTGCGTTTTTGACAGGTCAAAAATGCACCAAAAGCTCATTGTGGGAACGTAGCATAGCTGTGCCAAAAATTGTACAAATATATAAAAATGGCACAGGAATTGCAGCAAATCACACTGCATCCGAGAGCTAAATGACAGAATTAAACCTGAAAAGAATAGGCGGCTCACATGCCACAGTGTAGGTTTAAAAGGACAGCGAGATGACAGATCGAGGCCAGCTCAGTCGCGTGTCACAGATAAGGAATGGCAATAATATTGTGCAAACGGTAGTGAGGAATGCAATGACGTGATCTATCCACCCGCCATTGTGCGAGATACACAGGCTCTGCAAAATACTAAGAAACATGTTAAAGAGCATGGGAGAGAGCTCGTAAGAAAAAGTACAAGTAACTTTTTTTTCTTCATACAGTAAAGAGGCCTCTCAGATATCTTAGACACCCAAACAGCTCTAAATCCAGCCTTGCTAGGTTGATAGCCTACTCTTTAAGAGTACGTATACGGAGGTAGCTAGCAGTCATAGATTAGCACCGCCTCCTGGACTCCTAGGCACGGAAAGTGCAGAGATTTAACTCACAGAGTTAAACTTTATACTGGCTCTTTTGTCACAAAACTACGGACCCGACTGTTTAAGGCTAGTTTCACATTAGCGTTTGGAGGCGCAGCGGATGCTCGCCGTGAAGCTCCGCCCCCTGTTTGGCGCAGGTCGCCTCACCGTCAAAAGGACGCATGCGGCAGCAAAAGCATACCTGCGCACGGCCTGCGTACCCAATGCTAAAGATAGAGAACGCAGGCCGCATGCAGCGGCATGCGCCCATAGGCGGAGCAGACTGGAGGAGGCGCGGCAGGGGGCAGAGCTTCACGGCGAGAGTCCACTGTGCCTCCAAACGCTAATGTGAAACCACCCTTAGACAGGGGTTGTGCACGCCAGTCTTAATTATCGGATTGATGGTATAAGATGCGCCTAATTCATTACGAGACCCACATCAACGTAATGACTAAGGCACATATTTAAACTTGTAAGCACCGCCGTGCGCCTTCACAACAAATGTTAATGCAGTCCAGAGACCGGAGTAATATTTCTGGCGTAAAGTACGCCACAACTTTTTATAAATTTGTTGGGAGGTCTTTCAGTCCCCGTCACCCCCCAGCTCCACTCACTGTAGCAAAGCTGTCTCAAATTAGCGAGGAAAACACCAAAAGTCACAGAATTTTTGCACAACTTCATATTCTGTAATAATTGAATGCATTCAAAGGTGAAAAAAGGTGAAAACGGACAAAACAGCTTCATGAATCGAGCTGCAAAAAGTGACGAGAAGGTATATTCTAGCACTGTCCGTGATTGTTGAGAGTTCAACCATAGGAACCCTAAGGATACATGGTAAGCAGCTCCAACAATCATTCTGGTTTTTCACTCCCACCGATTCTCTTCACCTTGCCTGGAACGCCTCGGTGTGGGATATATACCATAACATGAGAATACACTTTCACAGGGATCAGAATCTTTTCTTAGGCAATGTTCCAACATTGCGTTTTTTGCTGCGTTTGTTTCTGCAGACTGCATTTTTCAAGTGCATTTGTCGCTTGTGCATGCTGTTTCTGAGTTTTCTGCAGCAAAACCTGATAGCTGTGCTTTTGCATTTCCTTATTGTTTTCTATAGGTGAAAAAAATGGGGAAAAAACGCTGCAAAAAAAAAAAAACCAGCTGAAAGACATGCTGCAGCTTTAGGAAAAAAAACATTAAGAAATCAGTGTGTGTGCATGGGCTTTCTGAAATCTCAGCTTTTGCTGGTACTGAAAAACACAGCTTTTAATTTGAACAAAAAAGCAGCAAAAAAACGCAACATGTGAACATAGCCTTAGAGAGAATCTTTCAGAGGCTGTACAAAACATTGCAGAAGAAGAATGCAAAAAAGTTATTATAGATTAATAACGGAAAGATATACCGTATATACTCGTGTATAAGCCGACCCCCCTAATTTTGCCTCAAAAAACTGGGAAAATTTATTGACTCATGTATAAGCCAAGGGTTAATGGTGATCCAAGAAGATGCTCCATAAATAAAAACCCCCATATGCTGCTGCACAAGGGTTAATGCTGCCCCGTAAGATGCTCCATAAATACCCCCCATATGCTGCTGCACAAGGGTTAATGCTGCCCTGTAAGATGCTCCATAAATACCCCCCATATGCTGCTGCACAAGGGTTAATGCTGCCCCGTAAGATGCTCCATAAATACCCCCATAATATGCTGCTGCACAAGGGTTAATGCTGCCCATAAGATGATCCATAAATACCCCCCATAATATGCTGCTGCACAAGGGTTAATGCTGCCCCATAAGATGCTCCTTAAATACCCCCCCATATTATGCTGCTGCACAAGGGTTAATGCTGCCCCATAAGATGCTCCATAAACACCCCCATATGCTGCTGCACAAGGGTTAATGCTGCCCTGTAAGATGCTCCATAAATACCCCCGATATGCTGTCCCGTAAAATGCTCCATAAATACCCGCCATAATATGCTGTTGCACAAGGGTTAATGCTGCCCCATTAGATGCTCCATAAATACCCCTTACTTGTTGCTGCCGCTGCTGCAATTAAAAAAAAAAATGACATACTCACCTCTTCGTCACTGGGGGGCCAGGTGCCGGTGTCCTGAGCCTCCGGCACTGGCGATATTTACCAGTCCCTGTTCCAGCGCCGTCCACCGCTGTGTCTCCCAGGTCTCTGCAGTGACGTTCATCAGAGGGCACGCACTGACTACGTCATCACGCCCTCTGGTGAAGGAGGACCCAAAGACACAGCGGTGCACGTCGATGGAACGGGGACAGGTGAATATTGCTCTGCCCCCGTCATACTCACCCCCTCCTGGCGCACGGTCTTCTCTGCAACCCCTGCTTCTCCAGCGGTCATCTTCTTCCTGCGTTCAGCAGTCATGTGGTACCGCTCATTGCACTTATGAATATGCGCATATTCATGAATTTAATGAGCGGTACCACGTGACCGCTGAAAGCAGGAAGAAGACGACCGCTGGAGAAGCAGGGGCTGCAGAGACGTGCCAGGAGGGGGTGAGTATGGTCTCTGACACCCCCGCTCCTCCTCCCACCCCCGGGATATGACTCGCGTATAAGCTGAGAGGGGGACTTTCAGCCCCAAAAAATGGGCTGAAAATCTCGGCTTATACACCAGTATATACGGTATATCTTTGTACCGTGTTAGCCAGTAGATAGCAAAATAATTAGAATTGAGAGTCCTCTGTGGTTGATACCTTTTAATGGCTAACTGAAAAGATGGTAAATTGCAAGCTTTTGAGACTACTCCAGTATCTTCATCAAGCTAGACTAACACAAAATCTGAAGAGTCACATATTTATACACAAAACAGCACAGAAATAACGCAATAGAGCAGCAGATAAGACAAGTGACGTGAAGCAGAACTATCATTATGGGAGAGGGATAAATAGTTGTGGCCATAAATATTGGAACAGTTCATAGATAAGGAGTATGAAAGTTTTATTGTCCTCTGATTGGGGTCTGGTTCTGTGTTGTCATGCCCCCACAAGATCTGAGGAGCAAGTTCCTTAATTGACATAAATCCATGCGACACATTCATTCCTGCACTTAGTGTGTCAAAGGTCGTTATAAGTTTATACTCCCAGACTCTTCTATCGCTCTGAGATTTGAAGTTACCTTTTCATACAAATAATTTCATGTCCATGGTAAAAGGTAACTTCAAATCTCAGAGACAGAGGATTCTGGGAGTATAAACTCATCACAATCTTTGACAGACTCAGTGCAGGAATGAATGTGTCACATGGATTTATGTCTTTTTACATTGTCAGGGATTCTACTTGTCTATCCCACTCTCAGTTCCTGATTCAGAGCTGGTGCCCCCCTTTCCCTCAGGTCAGTCAGAGAACTACACCTAAGGTAAGTAGTTGCTAGAAAGGCTGCCTTGCCGTGTACTGGCTATTGGTTACTCTGCAGTAAGGGCGGTATATCTATCCCCAATCTCAGGCTGGAAATACACACATAAATCTCAGTTCCAGTCACTGCCAGGGTGTCCCAAACCCCCCCAGAACACTATGATTCACCAGCTCCTCTTTTGACATTAAAACCAACATCGGCTCAGGAGCCCAACCACAGGGTAGCGTAATTTAGCACGGAAGTCGTGGCAGTTCATTCTTAGAGCAAGGAAAACTAAACTAGTAAATTTGATAGATTTACTCCAGAAAATATAGGCAGTGTTTACAAAAATCCAAAAGGTGTTACAAAAGAGACAAAATACAGTATATACAGACAGAAATAAAGGGATTAAAATAAGAACTTATGCATATCAGTCAGTGGTATGCTTTGCCCATGGGGGGGGGGGGGGACTGTCCCAGAACAAAAGGGTACACCTACGCAGCTTCATTTAGTTGATTCCCCAGGCAAAAGACCCCTTCCTAATAGGGCATCCAAGATTTATACCTTTCCCTTGCTGATCTCACTGGGGGGGGGGGGGCTGAGCTAGAGGATGTACGCCCTCTTCTCAAAAGTTCTTAAAAACTTCTATTTGTCATAACTCTGGTGAAAACCTTGGAAACGAACAACAGCGGTATCATTTTTCTTATTACGACATTATCTTTCGTTTAAAACCAGACATGACGCGTCTGGGTGGTGTGGGCGGGCAGAAATCCGTTTCTTGGTTTCTGGCGTCCGCATAAGCTACAAAACGCTGCTGTGAATAGCTCTAATTATGCAGATTCTAAAAACTTCCTGTCTCTAGGCTTTATCATGGGTTCTTAAATTTGGGTTTGAATAAACAAAGGACACGCTCTAAACCTTTACTTCCGTCTTGAGCCGGGCAGACCAGGATCTCACATTACACAAACTAGTATAGCTGGAGGGAGGGGGCGGGTGGACATTCCAACAAGGTGGAGGGTAGGGGGCTGGAAGCTGCAGCTACAAGCCTGCATGAGATGATCAGTGCTACACCGCAAAAACGAAATGGGAGAGGGGCAGCACGAGCACTGGAAGTGTACATAGAATTTTAGGAAGTATTCATATTTTCCTGACATACATCAATTAAGGAATTTTCTCCTCAGACCTTGTGGGGGAATCACAACTCAGAACCAGACCCAAATCAGAGGACAATAAAACTTTCATACTTTTTATCTATGAACTGTTCCAATATTTATGGCCACCAGTGTTTACCCCTCTCCCATAATGATAGTTCTGCTTCACGTCACTTGTCTTATCAATTGCATTATTTCTGTGCTGTGTGGTGTATAAATGTGACTCTTCAGATTTTGTATTAGTCTATGCCTGATGAAGAGACCGGAGTAGTGTTGAAAGCTTACAATTTGTTACCATCTTTTCAGTTAGTCATTAAAAGGGGTCAACCACTAAGGACTCTCAATTCTAAATATTTTTTATAGATTAATAAATGTTTTAAGTCACAGATCAAAAATGTGTTGCTTTTTAAGTTTTCATTTTACTTCTCTGTCGGTAGAGTTAAACAAAAATAATGAGCGGCAACACAAAACGTACCTTAATTGCCTCGATTACAAGCTCTCGGGCTTCCAGCTCCCCCTCTAAGATGCTTAGTAGTGTCAGCAACTCTGGTTTGCTGAGTTTTTCTAGATTCATGGTGCTGCCCTAAAGTTAGAAAGTAAAAAACAAAAAAATTACATGATTAAAAAAAAAAAAAAATTAATGGTAAAAATAATAGAATATTTTATATGGCTATTCTCCATGACGAAAAGGTTATTACTATAGACCAAAAATTCAGCTTGAAAAATGCACCAAAGAGTGTTATGATACAACACAACCACACATGACATTTGTATGAATGTAGAAATTCAAGGCCCATTTAAAAAGGAAATAATCATGCATAGCCGCAGGCATGAGGATTTGCCATGGTTTGCTATCAGGGAATCTGTAACACAATGAACAGAACATGTTTTTTAATCGGAGTTTCTAGACATCAAATTTGAGAAAACTAAAATTTTTGACAGGAATTGCTGATTTCAGTTTAGAAATGTAGTGACACACCTGACCCTCTGTGGTGCCACATGGTACCCAGTGCCATAATAGCAGTATTCTTCCCCAGAAGTGGTGTTGCATAGTATCTGCATAATACAGCACAACCTGAGACCCGACCGAATAAATGAAATATGAGGCAAACAAGTTTAAAGTAAAAATCATATAGACGTACGGCCAATAAAGAGAACAAATTTTTATCCAAAATGCCCAACTCCCACGCCACACCCACACAGATCACCTTACTCATACCACGGGTGAGGCAGACACACAGACACGACATAGTAGTGAGTGAATCACAAAATACACCGTCCTGTCTTGCTGTGAAAGGATTTCTTAGCAAAGAATGTATCAGCTAAGATTGCAATATGGTTACAATGATCAGGGGAGTGTAGAGGGGTGGCAGCCATTTTGTATGTATCTTCTATGTTCAAGAGTATTCTCCAATGAGTTGGTTTACTGAGGAGGTTGCAAAATGATTTACACATTACACCTGTGGTTTACATCTGCCCCTCAGTAGTGCTTTATTAATGTCACATGTTGAGGGATTTTAGGGGCTTCAATTCACTGCCCAACTTATATAGTCTGTGCTTGTTTTATACAAAGAATGCTGCTATCTGCCTATCAAACGACCCTTAAAATGAATAAACTAGTAGGGACCATACACAGACATCTCAAACTAAGGCAAAATTCATGCCCATGGTCAGAGTATGGGCCATAATGTGCCGACAAGCCACGAATCTCCTGACCCTAACTTAAGGCCCCTTTACATTTAGCGATGCACCAGCGATCCCGACAACGATACGACCCCGTCATGATCGCTGGTGCATCGCTAAATGGTCGCTAGTGAGTTGCCACACAGGCAGATCTCACAGCGACGTAGCGACGCAGCAGCGGTGGTTACTTACCTTTCACACGCCGGGATCCTGACGTCCTCCCACCCACGTCCACGTGTCGCTCGTCGGCGCCAGCAGGAAGCAACCGACGAGAAATGGAGCTGCGCGATCAGCGACAGACAGCGAGGGAGCCGGTCGGAGGTAAGTATCACACATATCGCTGCTGCGTCACAAAATCGGTGACGCTTTAGCGATATCGCTATGTGTAAAGGCCCCTTTAGGCACGTATGAGGCTATTACGTTCAGGTCAGTAGCCAGTCAATTTTTTCTCCAGTAATCCCATCAACAATGAATTAGAAGTCCAGCAAATGCAGCTCTGCGGCATTCACACAACGGCTCTCCAGAGCATGGTGCCCAGGTACCCGCTCTCAGGAACACTGGGGAACATAGAGGTTGGACCTACAGCATTGGGGAATTTGTCCTTCATACTATAGAATAATCCTTTGACGCCTTAGGCACACGGCCATACAGTACATCGGATCCATGTTGCATGGATCTGTAATACAGCAATGAACATGCAGTATGTACATAGATTATGTAGTATCATCTACAGGGGTTGGACAAAATAATGGAAACACCTAACGTTTTTGCATCATAATCTTCGAAAATGTTATAAACATGCAAACCGTGACATATGGTAATGTTTTGTAGTTGATTATTTGTTTTATGTGATATGTGTATGTAAATTAACTGTTTGTTTTGCAGAATTGTAAGAACATTGATGAAAACCTGATACCAATGGCAGACCTCTCGGATTTTAAAAGAGGCCAAATTGTTGGTGCTCGTATGGCAGGCGCTAGTGTAACAAAAAGTGCCCGAATGCTTGGCATGTCAAGAGGTACTGTCTCCAAAGTAATGACTGCGTTTGAAAGAGAAGGAAAAACGTCCGCAGCAAAGCACAGGTCCAGCCGAAAGTCGAAGTTGACTGAGAGAGACCGTCAGACTCTAAAGCGAATTGTGAGAGAGGATCGCAAGACCATGGCTCTGAAAATCACTGCTGAGCTCATTGAACACCTATAGAACCCAGTTTCCACGAAAACTGTTCGTCGGGAGCTGCACAAATCTGGATTCCACGGAAGAGCTGCAATTAGGAAACCGCTGCTCTCAATGACAAATGTTTCCAAGCTTTTAGAGTGGTGTAGAAACCTCCAGAATAGGCCCCACGAACAGTGTAAACATGTGATATTCTCAGACGAATCATTGTTTACCCTATTTCCGACCTCGTATACGTTTGGAGACAGCCGAAAGAAGCATTCCATCCAGACTGCCTTCTCCCAACCGTAAAACAGGGAGGAGGTTCTGTGATGATTTGGGGTGCTAATTCGTGGAGCTCCGCTGGGCCAATGATATCCCTTCATGGAAAAATTAACAGCCGCGATTATTTAGGCATTTTGGGCGACCAAGTGCATCCTATGGTTCAAGCACTGTTCCTGGAGGGGAACGCCATCTTTCAGGATGATAATGCACCAATTCATACAGCTAGAATCGCTAAAGCATGGCACGAGGAACATTGTAATGAAGTTGAGCATCTCATCTGTCCCCCACAATCCCCAGACTTCAACATTATTGAGCATTTATGGTCGATTTTAGAGATTCAAGTTAGACGTTGATTTCCGCCGCCATCGTCGCTCAAAGAACTGGAGGGTGTTTTAACTGAAGAATGGGCTACAATTCCTTTGGAAACAATTCACACCTTGCATGAATCCATACCTTGGAGAATTGAGGATGTAATCGCCGCAAAAGGTGGACCTACACCATATTAAACTAACTTTTGTTGATGTTTCCAGGTGTTTCCATTATTTTGTCCAACCCCTGTATGTATGCCTCACTTTAAAGAGAAGCTTTTTCTCATGGAGTCAGAATCTAGAAACAAGCAGCTTCTCCTTTATGCCTGCAGTGATCCGAAGCCACTATGCCTTTACCTACACCCATTAATGAGCCCTCTGAGGGAAAATACATTGATGCATGATAAAATAATTATTTCTTACACGAAGAGTCTCACTTGCCAAGATCAATTTCATTGCTCAGTAAAATTCCTTTAGTCTGGCACCAGCACTATAGCTCAACACATGTTTGCATCACCAAACTGCAAGATGTCTAGAAAATCAAAGCAGGACACGTGGACTTGGGGGGATGCTCACTTCACACATACAAATTTTCGGCTAATTTGAGACAAATCTGTATCGAAATCCATGGCAAAATCCGCATGTATATGTTATGTTGATGTGTTGCAGATCTTGATTCAGATTTTTTTTGGATTTCACCTTATGGGTTGCAAAGTATTAAACCTGTTAGGGTATGTGCACACGTTGCGGATTGTGCTGCGGATTTTGCTAAATCTGCAGGTAAAATGACCTGCGGATTTAGTGCAGATTTCCTGCGGAAACCACACAAAGAATTGACATGCTGCAGAACTGAACCCGATTTTTCCACAGCATGTGCACAGGGTTTTTTATTTTACATAGGATAGAATAGTACTGTACAACACAGGAGAACCTGCTGCGGATCTGCAGGGCCAAATCCTCAACGTGTGCACAGGGCCTTATACAGTGGGTACGGAAAATACAGTTGTGCTCAAAAGTTTACATACCCTGGCAGAATTTTTTGCTTTCTTGCCCTTTTCTCAGAGAAAATGAATGATAATGCAACAATTTTTTCTCCACTCATGGTTAGTGGTTGGGTGCAGCCATTTATTGTCAAACTACTGTTTTCTCTTTTTAAATCATAATGACAACCCAAAACATCAAAATGACCCTGATCAAAAGGTCACACTGTGTTTTGCCCCCTCTAACATCAATGACAGGTTGAAGTCTTTGTGGTAGTTGTGGATGAGGTTCTTTATTTTCTCAGATGGTAAAGCTGCCACTCTTCTTGGCAAAAAGCCTCCAGTTCCTGTAAATTCCTGGGCTGTCTAGCATGAACTGGGCGCACTTGAGATCTCTCCAGAGTGGCTCAATGATATTGCGGTCAGGAGACTGAGATGGCCACTCCAGAACCTTCACTTTGTTCTGCTGTAGCCAATGACAGGTCGACTTGGCCTTGTTTTTTGGATTGTTATGTTGGAACGTCCAAGTACATCCCATGCGCAGCTTCAGGGCTGATGATTGCACATTTGCCTCCAGTATTTGCTGAAATTTGCTGCTTTCATCTTTACTTCTATTTTGACCAAGCTTCCCGTACCTTTGTAACTCACACAGCCCCAAAACATCTGCAATCCACCTCCATGCTTTACAGTAGGAATGGTGTTCCTTTCATCATAGGCCTTGTTGTCCTCTCTCCAAATATAAAGTTTATGGTTGTGGCCAAAAAGTTCAATTTGGGTCTCATCACTCCAAATTACCTTGTTCCAGAAGTTTTAAGGCTTGTTTCTGTGCTGTTTTACATTATGTAGGTGAGATACTTTGTGGCATTTGCACAGTAATGGCTTTCTTCTGGCAACTCGACCATGCAGCCCATTTTTCTTCAAGTGCCTCCTTATTGTGCATCTTGAAACAGCCACAACGCTAGTTTTCAAAGAGTCCAGTATTTCAGATGATGTTGTTTGTGGGTTTTTGTTTGCATCCCGAACAATTTTCCTGGCATTTGTTGACCAAATTTTTGTTGGTCTACCTGACTGTGGTTTTGTTTTTACAGAGCCTCTGATTTTCCATTTGTTAATCACAGTTTGAATGCTGCTGACTGGCATTATCAATTCCTTGGATATCTTTTTGTATTCCTTTCCTGTTTTATACAGTTCAATTACCTTTTCCCGTAGATCAGTTGACAATTCTTTTGCTTTCCTCATGACTCACAATCCAGAAATGTCAGAGTCTGTCTGGATCCCAGAAACTCACTCAACTTTTATGCACACACACTGATTACAAGCAAACAGGTCACATGTGATGATACTACCTTTAGTAGCCATTCAAACACATTTGTGTCAACTTCTGTGCATGTTATCAGGCCAAAATCGCTAGGGTATGTAAACTTTTGAGCACAACTGTATTCAGACCCCTTTAAATTTTTCACCCTTGGTTTCATTGCAACCATTTGGTAAATTCAAAAAAGTTCTTTTTTTTTTTTCCTCATTCATGTACACTCTGTAACCCCATCTTGACTGAAAAAAAACAAATGTAGAATTTTTCGCAAATTTATTAAAAAAGGAAAACTGAAATATCACATGGTCATAAGGATTCAGACCCTTTGCTCAGAAGAATACTTAGAATTGAGAGTTCTCAGTGGTTGATACCTTTTAATGGCTAACTGAAAAGATGGTAACAAATTGCAAGCTTTCGAGACGACTCAGGACTCTTCATCAGGCTAGACTAATACAACATCTGAAGAATCACATTTATACACAAGAAGTTGTATTAGTCTAGCCTGATGAAGAGACCTGAGTAGTCTCGAAAGCTTGCAATTTGTTACCATCTTTTCAGTTAGCCATTAAAACGGTATCAACCACTGAGGACTCTCAATTCTAAATATTCTTCTATCTACTGGCTAAGGGCGGTTTCACATGTCCAGATAATTCCGGTACCGGAAAAACCAGTACCGGAGCTATCCGTGTCCGTGTGGATACGTAGGCCATCCGTGTGTGATCTGTGTGTACCATCCGTGTGTGATCCATATGCTGTCCTTGTAGTGAAATAATTGGTTTCAATATTAACCCTATGACTCCTAAAACCGCACACGGACGGCACACGGACGCCATCCGTGTGCGGTACGTGTTTACACGGACCCATTGACTTGTATGGGTCCATGTGATCCGTGCTGTTGCACAAAAACGGACATGTCAGTGTATTTTGCACACGGACACACAGTCTGTGAAAACATGCTGACGTCTGCATAGACACATTCATTAGAATGTGTCTATGTGTGTCAGTGTCTCCGGTACGTGAGAAAACTGTCACTACACGCAGCGTCGGACTGGAACACCTTGGGCCCACCAGAGAAAATCATTCTTGGGGCCCACTATGTAGCTGCATAGAGTTAAATACCAGACCACCAATTATGCGGTAAAACACGCTAATATCCGGGTATAATATAAGGTTGTACATGTCTTAATTATGTAGCAGGAGTTGGGGTAGCCCCCTCATAGAATATAAAGCAGCCCCCTCACATAGTATAATGCAGCCATCTCATAGAATATAATGCAGCCAGCTCATAGAATATAATACTGCCCCCCTCATAGGGTATAATGCACCCCCCTCATAGGGTATAATGCACCCCCCTCATAGGGTATAATGCACCTCCTCATAGGGTATAATGCACCCCCTCATAGGGTATAATGCTGCCCCCTCCTCATAGGGTATAATGCTGCCCCCCTCATAGGGTATAATGCTGCCCCCCTCATAGGGTATAATGCTGCCCCCCTCATAGGGTATAATGCTGCCCCCTCATAGGGTATAATGCTGCCCCCCTCATAGGGTATAATGCTGCCCCCCATAGGGGTATAATGCACTCCCTCATAGGGTATAATACTGCCCCCTCATAGGGTATAATGCTGCCCCCCATAGGGGTATAATGCACTCCCTCATAGGGTATAATACTGCCCCCCTCATAGGGTATAATGCTGCCCCCCATAGGGGTATAATGCACTCCCTCATAGGGTATAATGCTGCCTCCTCATAGGGTATAATGCTGCCCCCTCATAGGGTATAATACTGCCCCCCTCATAGGGAATAATGCCCCCCTCATAGGGTATAATGCTATATAGATATATAGATATAGAGTTAGATAGATATAGATAGAAAGATAGATGTAGAAATAGATATAGAGATAGATAGTAGATAATGGATAGAAAGTAGATAATGGATAGATATAGATAGAAAGATTCATAGAGATAGATAGAGATAGATAGAGATAGATATAGAAAGAAAGATAGATAGATAGATAGATAGATAGATAGATAGATAGATAGATAGATCGATAGGTAGATAGATATAGAGATAGATAGAAAATAGATAATGGATAGATAGATAGATATAGAGAGATAGCTATAGATAGAAAGATATAGAGATAGATAGATATATAGATAGAGATAGATAATAGATAGAGATATACAGATATAATAATAATAATAATAATATAGACATATATAGATAGATATAGAGATAAATATATATATATAGATAGATGGCTATAAATAAAAATAGATATAGAGATATATATATAGAGAGATAGATAGATATAGAGATATATATATAGAGAGATAGATAGATATAGAGATAATAGATATAGAGATAGATAGATCGATATAGAGACAGATAGATATAGAAAGATAGATATAGAGATAGATATAGAGATAATAGCTAGATATAGAGATATGTATAGAGATCGACAGATATAGAGTTAGAAAGATAGATATAGAGAGAGATATAGAGATAGCTAGATAGATAGATGGATAGATAGATATAGATAATAGAGATAATAGATAGATATAATAGATAGATATAGATATAGATGGATAGATCAATAGATAGATAAAGAGATAGATAGATAATGAGATATAGAGATAGATATAGAGATATAGTGTTAGATAGAAAGATAGATATAGAGATAGATAGATAGATAGATAGATAGATATAGAGATAGATATAGAGATAACAGATAGATATAGAGATAGATATAGAGATAGATAGATAGATAGATATAGAGATAATATATAGATAGATAGATAGAGATAATATATAGATAGCTATAGAGATATAGAGATAGATATAGAGAGAAACAGATGTAGATATAGAGATAGATAGGTAGATAGATATAGAGATAATAGATAGATATAGAGATAGATAGATATAGATATAAAGATAGATAGAGATAGAGAGAGCGGTAGAGAGATAGATATAGAGAGATATAGATAGAGATCGATAAATAGATAGAGAGATAGATATAGATATAGATAATAGATAGAGATAGATAGATAATAAATATAGAGATAACAGATAGATATAGAGATAGAGTAAGATAGAAAGATATAGAGATAGGTAGATATAGATAATAGAGATAGCTAGATAGACATAATAGATAGATATAGATAGATATAGAGATAGATAGAAAGATAGATATAGAGATAGATATAGAGATAGAAAGATAGATATAGAGAGAGATATAGAGAGAAATAGATATAGATATAGAGATAATAGATATATATAGAGATAGATAGATATAGATATAGAGAGAGATAGATACAGAGAAAAGATATAGAGATAAATAGATAGAGAAAGATAGATAGTTATAGAGATAGAGCGATAGATAGATATACAGAGAGATAGATATAGAGATAGATAGAGATATATAGATAGATAGCTATAGAGAGAGATATAGAGATAGATATAGAGAGAAATAGATATAGAGATAGATATAGAGATACATAGAGATAGATATATATAGATATAGAGATAGATATAGAGATAGAGCGATAGATAGCGAGAGATATAGATATAGAGATAGATAGATACAGAGAAAAGATATAGAGATAGATAACGGATAGATAAATAGATAGGTATAGAGATAGATATAGATATTAGATAGAGATATATATATATATAGATAAAGATAGATAGATATAGATGGTAGCTAGATAGATAATAAATATAGAGATAGATAGAGTAAGATAGATAGATAGATAGACATAATAGATAGATATAGAGATATATATATAGAAAGATATAGAGATAGATGTAGAGATAGAAAGATAGATATAAAGATAGAGCGATAGATAGATAGATATAGAAATAGATAGATATAGATAATAGATAGAGATAGAAAGATAGATATAAGAGAGATAGAGAGAGAGATATATATAGAGATAGATAGAGAGAGCGAGAGAGATATAAAAAACAAAACAAAACACAATACTCACCTCTCCTCCTCGCTCCCACGCTGATCCCGGCTTCAGTGTCAGGAGCTGCCCCCTCTGCCAGACACACAGCGGGTGCGTGATGTAGTGACGTCATCGCGCACTGGCTGTGAGCCAGGAGTAGAGAGGACTGAGGGCGGCGCCGGCCCTGATTTACAGCTGTAGTCTGCAGAGCGGCTTACTGGGCTGGGGGCGGGGCCTCTGGGGGTGGAGACCTGAAATGATATTCACTGCTTCGCAGTGAATATTCATTTCTCTTTAGCAGCGGGGACAGGGGCTCCTGCCTCCTGACACCCGCTGCTGCTCCGCTGGCAGGGGCCCCCATAGCAGCTGCATGGTGTGCGACACACCACTGGCTGGGGGCCCCTGGAGCAGCGGGGACCCTAGGCAACTGCTGGCCCTGTATGCCAGCAGGTGCCAGGGCCCACCAGATGCCAGGGCCCACCGGAGAATCCACCGGTTCTCCGGTGGGCCAGTCCGACGCTGACTACACGTATCGGAGCCACTGACGTGTGAAACTGGCCTAACACGGTACAAAGATATATATCTTTCCTGACCCTTTGCTCAGACACTCCTTTTTAATTCACATGCTGCCCATTTCCTTGTGATCCTCCTTGAGATGGTTCTACTCCTTCACTGGAGTCCAGCTGTGTTTAATTAAACTGTTAGGACTTGATTTTTAAAGGCACACAACTGTGTATATAAGACCTCACAGCTCACAGTGCACGTCAGAACAAATGAGAATCATGAGGTCAAAAGGAACTGGCCAAGGAGCTCAGAGACAGACTTGTAGCAAGGCACAGATCTGGCCAAGGTTACAAAATAATTTCTACAGTACTCAAGGTTCCTAAGGGCACAGTGGCCTCCATAATCCTTAAATGGAAGAAGTTTGGGACCACCAGAAGTCTTTCTAGACCTGGCCGTCCAGCCGAACTGAGCAATCATGGGAGAAGAGCCATGGTGAGAGAGGTTAAAAAGAAGCCCAAGATCACTGTGGCTGAGCTCCACAGATGAATTAGGGAGATGGGAGAAAGTTCCACAAAGGCAACTATCACTGCAGCCATCCACCAGTCAGGCCTTTATGACAGAGTGGCCTGACCGAAGCCTCTCCTCAGTGCAAGATATATGAAAGTCTGCATAGAGTGAAGATTTTTGGCACTCAACTCGTTGCAAAGATGAAAAATTTTTATTTGCAGCCACAAATATAGATGTTTCGGCTGTATCAAATAGCCTTCATCAGTAAACAAGACTGCTCCTATCTCTATAATTTTGTGGACATTATATTGTATGACCAATAGTAAATTAGGTGCTATTGGAGGTGATACCATCCACCATGTAAGAACTGGTATATAAACCTGTAGATTTCAATGAGAAGGGGTAGTAGAGAAATATTCCAAACGAGGTCATATACAGGATTATTAGATCTGTGACTTTGAAAAGCTCCAAAGGTTGCACCACCAGAAGTTGGCATAAAAATCCTATGGCTATACCTGAAGGGAATTGTCCCAAAGGGGATTACTTGTGGGATTGTTAAATCCTGTGACTCATAGAAAACCCCAATTTCACGCTGTAAGAACAGCAGCTGGCTGTAGTTTCAAATGTCTTGTTGGTGGGTGGCAGCAGGACCTGTGTGAACACGGCATCCACCGCTGGTGCCAGCGGTGGATGCCGTGTTCACACAGGTCCTGCTGCCACCCACCAACAAGACATTTGAAACTACAGCCAGCTGCTGTTCTTACAGCGTGAAATTGGGGTTTTCTATGAGTCACAGGATTTAACAATCCCACAAGTAATCCCCTTTGGGACAATTCCCTTCAGGCATAGCCATAGGATTTTTATGCCAACTTCTGGTTGGTGCAACCTTTGGAGCTTTTCAAAGTCACAGATCTAATAATCCTGTATATGACCTCGTTTGGAATATTTCTCTACTACCCCTTCTCATTGAAATCTACAGGTTTATATACCAGTTCTTACATGGTGGATGGTATCACCTCCAATAGCACCTAATTTACTATTGGTCATACAATATAATGTCCACAAAATTATAGAGATAGGAGCAGTCTTGTTTACTGATGAAGGCTATTTGATACAGCCGAAATGTCTATATTTGTGACTGCAAATAAAAATTCTTCATCTTTGCAACGAGTTGAGTGCCAAAAATTTTTTGATTATTCTATACTGGTGTGGGAACCTTCTTTGGTGCACCGACACAGCTGTGCCACGTTATACTATTGAATGCATAGAGTGAAGGACTCCCAGACTACGAGAAATAAGATTCTCTGTTCTGATGAGATGAAGACAGAATTATCACCTAAGCGGTATGTGTGAAGAAAACCAGGCACTGCTCATCACCTGCCCAATACAATCCCAACAGTGAAACATGGTGGTGGCAGCATCATGCTACAGGGGTGTTTTTCAGCTGCAGGGAAAGGAAGACTGGTTGCAATTGGAGGAAACATGAATGCTACCAAGTACAGAGATATCCTGAATGAAAACCTCTTCCAGAGTGCTCTGGACCTCAGACTTGGCCATAGGTTCACCTTCCAATAAGACAATGACCCTAAGCACACAGCTAAAGTAACAGAGGAGTGGCTTCAGAACAACTCTGTGACCATTCTTGACTGGCCCAGCCAGAGCCCTGACCTAAACCCAATTGAGCATCTCTGGCGAGACCTAAAAATGACTGTCCACCAATGTTCACCATCCAATCTGACAGAACTGGAGAGGATCTGCAAGGAAGAATGGCAGAGGATCCACAAATCCAGGTGTGAAAAACTTGTTGCATCATTCCCAGGACTCATGGCTGTACTAGCTCAAAAGGGTGCTTATACTCAATACTGAGTAAAGGGTCTGAATACTTATGACCATGTTATATTTCAGTTATTCTTTTAATAAATTTACAAAAATTTCTACATTTCTGTTTTTTTTTTCAGTCAAGATGGGGTGCAGAGTGTATATTAATGAGAAAAAAGTGAACTTTTTTGAAATTACCAAATGGCTGCAACTAAACAAATAGAGAAAAATTTAAAGGGGTCTGAATACTTTCCGTAGCCACTGTACATATCCACAGAATAAAACTGACATGCTGTGGACTAAAGATCTACACCACAGGTCAATTTCAGCTGCAGGGTTTGTTTTGTTTTTTGCTATGCAATATGCCCCATATTCGCCAAATACAAACCCAGACAGAATATCTGCAGTATATGTGCCCCATGTAAACATAACCCGAAAAATACAGAAGCAATAATGAGGCTCCACTACATAGAAAGCACAGCGATAATTACACATTTTTTATTCATCTTATATAAGTGCTATTTTCTCTTAGAGTAGGTTTTCACCCACATAAAAACCTTCAATAACTGTCATCTTCTCGAGGTAGAGGAGGTAGGAGTGCACAGTTCTTAAGAGCACAAAGAAAGCAAGTCGAAATGGTATCACTTCGGTAATAGCGTCTCTGAGTGAGAGTCACTTTGATTCCAATACAGCTGGATCCTATGGAAGGCTCGATGCACCACCACTCTCCAACCCGTAGACCACGGGCTGCTGTAGACTCACGGCCTACAAGACGTTAATCTTGTAGAAAACTTGGCACTCAGGTAAATGTTGTAAGCAGATTATTTTTGGATTGCCTGAACACAAAATTAAGACGTTTCGGTTCTACAATAACCTTCATCAGTCAGACAGATTGCAGTGTGCACAGAGTTACAGGCAGAATGCTTACAACATTTACCTGAGTGCCAAGTATTCTACAATATTTACATGGGATAGGATGCTACTTGGGCATCATCCACAGGAGTGCCGTAATTACCAATTTTGATCATACAAAATGTTAATGTCCTGGCATTAGTACTTATGGGGGGTCATTTATTTTGGAGTCATTATCTGGTTAAAGGGAGTTTTATTACTGGGTTAAACCTGCTTTGCCCTGGGCACTGACACCAGACTACGCGCCACTGACTATCATACAACATGTTTGTAAGTCCCATCTATATTTTTTGCAAATAGCCTTTCCTCGTCATAAAGGTCATGCACTTCTCTTACAGACTAAAGTTGCTACATAAAAAGTGCCCATATGATGAGGTCATGTGTTTGGAAGCTTCTGTTTTTTTGGCAACATGTGTGTTAAAGAAACACCTGTGGATGTATTTTAATGCACACCTGAAACACACTGCTTCTTTGTGTAGCATAATGGGAAAGTCTAAAGAAATCAGCAAAGATATCAGGAAGAGAATTGTGGAGTTGCACAAGTCTGGCTCATCCTTGGGTAACATTTTAAAATACCTGAAGGTGCGTTGTTCATCTGTACAAACAATTATACGCAAGTACAAACAAGATGGGAATGTCCAGCCATCATACCGCTCAGGAAGAAGACGGGTTCTGAGTCCCAGAAATGAACGTACTTTGGTCTGACATGTGCATATCAACCCAAGGACAAAAACAAAAGATCTTGTGAAAGATGATGGTTGGAAGCTGGTAAGAAAGTGTCAACATCCACAGTGAAACGAGTACTGTATCAACATGGGCTGAAAGGCCACTCTGCATGAGATCATGTATATTTTGCACATAGCCTTTCCTCGTCTGACAGATTAAAGTTGCTACATAAAAGCCTGCCCATATCCTCTGCCGTAATATTTTTGAATGCCTATCAAAAAGCATTTAAAAAAAAAATAAGATCTGTTACCCATTAGGTAGTGAACGTGTTTTTATAAACTGCTGCTCTATAAACTAGATTAGATATTTCCTCCTGCTTTATTATACTGCCATTGTGGATTTCATGTTAGTAGATTCCTTTGAGCAAACACTATTACTACAATTCTCTTACAACAGCCATAACGTACGTCTCCTATAACAATAACTGGGGGGGGAACTTAAAATGACGGATTAAGATATGGGCTACAGGGCTACTTTTTATAGCGCTACTTATGCAGTCCACCTACTTGCAGACCACTCAATGTATTCTTTTGGACTGCAGCTTTAGCTAAATGGATAAAAATGAAATCAGTAGTGCTGCAAAAAGTTGCAGCGTAAACCAGTCTATCATGCTCCTGGCATGGTTTTCTTGCGTGTATACTGTATACCGGAGGCGGACATTCTCCGAGAGTACACTGCTCACTTGCAGGCATTCAGGAGAAAATATCATCATGTAATTTGTTTGGGTGTGAGCCATTGTAATATACAAAAGGTGGAATCTGTGAGATCAAAGCTCGGCTCCATTATAGTCATTTACTACCAAATTGCCTTGTCAATTTGTGTGATCTAATGTATATGGCAAAGCTCAGTAATAAGACTAAAGGGTGGCTGAACCCGGGCGAGCATGCTTGTGACATAGGTGAAAAGAGAACGGCTGTACAGACCACCATCGAATTTATACCGGCACTTTAGAGCTAGGGTCTTTAACAACATACTATTATGTCATGGTAAGTAGGTTATTCCTGACGATTGACATTAAAGTACCTGGTGACCAAGGAGGGCTCAGCAGTAACCAACAACCCATTTGCGCAATTGCAATAAAGCTACTAAACCTTTCCATTTTTTTACAAAAAAATATTTTGTTAATGTAGGTTCACACTGAGTTTTAAAGCTGACTTGTATTAAAGTCCACATCAAAAACTGCTTCAAATACTCTTTAATATGGACTATGAAGCAGATCAGCTTCATAATCTATTTATCGTACCATAAAGAAACTATCGCATAGTAGAAAATGTAAAAAAGTGTTCCCTATCCAGTGCAGTTACTACATGGGGGGGGATCCTTCACATGGAAGCTGTATGAATATCAAAAATGGATGATTTACATCCCGGGATAAATTAGCTTATAAACTCCTGGATACATTAAAGGCCATCATTGTTGATTAATGTCTAGACTGATGAGTCCTCGGATTAACCACATCCACAGAAATTATTTGGCTAATTTAGAAAAGGTAATCATCATGAATGTAGATATCTGGAATCCATACAAACCACACTAAAATGGCATAGGCACAATGACAATGCAACACAAATGAAAAAGGAACCCAAAATTTGAACCTTGAACCACAAATAAAGAAAAATATGGGCATCACTAGATGGACTTCAGAAGTTTCATATGTGAAAAAAATGGACTGATTGTCATCAGTTTTGGATCAGATATTCAGCAGTGGTGAGTGCATCCGTGTTTACCGTCAGTGATTCATCAGATTCTTCTACCCAATACAATGATGGCATCAGTGCGCAGTCTGGGACTTTCACAACCCTATACACTCGCATGGGTGATTTTTATCTGTAACTCGGATGAAGGTTTTTGTTTTTTTTTTCCTTTGGTGGATACAGGATCTGCCAAACACGAACATGTAGACAGCAACGTATGCTATATATGTGCACACGTCGAGTATTTGGAAGGAGAAAGTTCTGTACCATTTCTACATGCCCTTGGTATTTCTTGGCATGAAAACCGCAGCAGACAAAACGCAAGTTTTTGTTCAGCGAAGATGGCTATTAGTAACTTATAACGCTAGTTGACAGAGGGAAAAAAAAAAAGCTTATATAAAAGAGAGATCGATAGATAGCTATGGGACAGCCAGATATCAGGCAAATATATAATCCCACAACCCCAAAACACACTAGTGCCTTGTGGGTTTAGCTAATTGTACATGTATTAACCGATTAAATAAAGAAAAACATTTTTATAACCAGCAAATGTAAAGTAGACACCTGAGAGCCGATATCAGGCTGGGAAGGTCCCCGATTATTGGCCTCTTCCCAGCCTAAAAATACAAGCCCGCAGCAGCGCCACATGTGCAGCATCACATGCTCCAATTCTGGTGCTTCACCTTCGCTCTTCCCGATTGCCCAGGTGCGTTGGCAATCTGGGTAATGGGGCTTGGTGTGATGTCAGTTGTAATCCACAAACCCCAGTATAAATAAAAAAGGAAGCATGATGAGATCCATTAGCATAAAAATTCACTTTTATTAATGAATAAAAAACAAAATACATGAATAAAAAAGCAGAGTGCCTCACCAAGGAGACAGCCCAGACTTCCAATAGATGACAATCTAGAATTATGAAAATATAAGTAACCGAGATAGGGACTATACCGTTTTCAAAACAAATGAGGTCACCCAATAGAGAAATGTACTTATCAGTACAAATAATTGAATAAAGTGCCTAGTGCTTAGCAAATTTGAATGTCCTGAATCAATGTATTCCTATCATGCTCTGAAGCAGGGGTCCCCAACCTTTAGCTCGGGAGCCACATGTGGCTCGCGGTCCCATAAATTGTGGCTCTCGGCTGTCTGCCAGCATGGTGCATTAGTTCCAGGTCTAACAAACAGGTATGAAGAGAACATCACAAAATTCACCATTTTGAGAGTAGCCCTGCACAGAAGAGCAGATCTGGATGCAGTTTACCGGTCTTAGGGGTTTAGAGATGTTTTATGTATGGTACGCTAGAGGATGACACTACATGTTAGAGGAGGTGCTCAAAGCTGGTTGTGACAGTGTTGGGAGTCCTTGATGGGAGAATACTGAATGGGGGTATTGTGGGAACCCCTGGATCTCAATGTACTGCTTTGGAGTGATTTTTGTGGAAAAGCTTTGGTTATCATTATACCTGTAATGGGGGCTTGAGATGACAATACTTTGAAGAGGGTGGGAGCTGGATGTGGCTCGTAACCCTCACTCAGTGCTGATGTGGCTCTCAAGGTCAGAAAGGTTGGGGACCACTGTTCTAAAGATTTTCCCTTGAAAGGGAGGATATAAGTAGTTAGTAAATACGAAATTCACAATGCATATCATTAGATCATAGTAACAGGTCTAAGTATAGCGTATAAGGTAATAGCAAATAGTAAGGAGGGAAACAAATGGCCGAAGACCATAGAAAAGATGTTGGCAAAGTAAAGGAAACGGATTCACCTTGGAGAGTCTGGAGTAGCGTATCCGCACGTATCCTCACCCCAAATGTATTTTGTTTCTTTAATCATTAATAAAAGTTAATTTTATGCTAATGGATCTCTTCATTCCCCCTTGTTTATTTATACTGGGGTTAATGGATTACATATTGATGTGAAGTGCCATTGCCTGATAGTGTTTGGAGACCTTTTTGATAAATTGATGTCAGCTGTGTAGTGTTTAAAAACACAGCCAGCTTCCAGTCCTAGTGTTAGCAATGGAGAGGCGTTCATCAGACCGCCCCCATTAATAAATCAGTAATAAAAAAAATCCTACACGGGTCCACCATAATCCAGTGAACGGAAACCTGAAATCATCATACACACAAAACACGGAAATAAAACCAAAACCAAGACACTTTCCCTCATTCACCACTGTTTTTCTTTTTTATTTATTTATTTATTTTTTTTTTAAAATTTCCCACGCAGGTCCGATGTAGTCCACCAACTCTGATGTACAAAGCTTTGGAGCCTCGCTCTTTTGCTCCATAAGCTTTTTGCAAACGGCCACTTTCGGGACCCGGCGACTCTGAAGAGCGGTGACGTCAGTGACACCAACACTCATCAGAGGCGCCAGGTCTCACACAGCAAAGCGTGACTCGGAAGAGGAGGTTATAAGGCCGGGATCACACATGTGAGAAACTCGGAGGAGTCTCGAATGTTAATACCCAGCACTCGGGAGCGGAGCGTGCGACTATGAATTGCTATGCGGCCGCACGGTCCGATCCGAGTGCCGGGTATTAACATGCGAGACTCGTCTGAGTTTCTCGCATGTGTGATCCCGGCCTAACACACACATGCTCACACAAAATGGTGGAGCATTCTTTGGAGCAAAAACATTACAAAAACTTAGCAAATCTGCAATCATTTTTATACCTGTGCTTTTATAACATTTGTGACTGACTTCATTGTAGTCAATGGGTGAAAAAAACGCTGCAAAAATGTTGAAAGTATTGACGTGCTGCAGATTAGAATCTGCACCAAATCAGCAAGTCACAAATAAGCAGCGTGTGACACTTCAGGACTCTCATTCACTTCGCTGGTATGAGGAATCCGTACAGCTTTTCTGACAAATCTGCTCATCAAAAATGCAACGTGTGCACACAGCCTAATGAACGCCCTCCCCTTAGTGAATACAAGGGGGGGTCGTATGATAACGCGGCTCCCATATTAATTTGATGGTGTTCAGTTGGTTTGTTAAGCTCTGGTTTACAAAGAGTTAGTGTTTCAGTAAGCTGTGATATTTCATGAGCAGGTTCCCTGTTGTCAGGCAGATTTGGCTTCCCGCTCTTTTTTTGAACATGCTTTGATTGGCTGACAGAGTATGAGCAGGAAGAACTTGTTATATAATCAGCTGTGTGAGACAGTTACCTCAGTTTACCTCAAGAAGATTTCAAGATCCCTCCCACCCTGTTAACCCCTTAATGAACCCTGCATGAACCCTTAACAAAATCTAAAGGGAGCGGAAACCTAAAGGAGCAAGCGGTACTTATAGAAGTTTCTTGAACTAGAATGGTTAGAAACTGGAATTTTTAGTACCCCCGTTATACCACTGTGCATACCATAAGCAGGAGTGGGAGTGACATCCAAGCAAGCGAACTCGGTTCTCTATGGCGCTTCCATAGAAATGAATGAAGAGAGCCTTGTTCTCAAACTGAATGCGAGTCCCAGAAGCCTAACACACTGCGCTAACAAATTTTTGGCATATCTAGCAAATATGCTCTAAAATTTGATTTGATGGTTACCTTTAGGTTTAAAAGCAAAAGGTTATTAAAATTAGGAGCCTGGGACTGCGTAGCGGCGACACGAGAAGACACATGATGCCGTTAGTTGGGGCCAAGAATGGTGTCTAAAATATGAATGGGAGAATTCAGTCTTCATACACCATGTGAACCATCTAGGACGTTAAGCACTTGTACAAAGTGATTGAACACAGGTTTCACAATGTTCAATTGAAACCACTTAATGGGAACTTGCATTGCGAAAAGTCATCAATGAAAAAGCTCTACCATTTTGCAGCTGCAGAGTGTCTGGTTGCTTTACTCGACACATACTGTAACATGGCGGTAGGCCCCCCATTCACTAGATGGGGGCTCAAAGTCTAATCTTTTGGCTGATAAGGAAGACTTGAATGATGTTTAAATGTATAGACGGCACTTTCCTATACAGAGGGCTACTGTAAAGAAACCTATAACAAGCAGCATAAGTTGATTTACAATGAGTCCCTGTGGTGGACAGATGCCCATCGGGATCATACCTCCTGAGTGTATACGTCAGACAATGGGCACAGATGTCGTGTGGGCCGAGCCCAAGTGCTTTTACCTAGCAGAGTGCTCTGCAAAATTCTCTAAGTTCTATGTGACTGTAGAGTTGGGAATCCTCACATTGCGAGCACTGCATGCTGTGAAGATTCTCCGATGCCAGAGAGGGTGGTCATGTGACTGCAAGTAAGCGATTTGCATACTGTTGGCCACATGCCAACTAGACTCTGTCCCACCTAGATGGGCGTGGCTCTAGCTTAATGCAAGTGTATTGAGCGAGGTGGCGCCCATCTAGTCGGCATGTGACTGCATGAATGCAAATCACATACTTGCCGTCATGCCTCGGCCGTTCCTGGCATAGGCACAGAAGTATCCTCATTAAACGGAGAGCACATGATGTGAGGATTCACAAGTCTACAGACACGTAGGCTACAAGTCTGTAGTCGAGCTAAAGGCGGAATACCACTTTAATGATCCTGGCACCGGTGTGGCCATTAGGGCACAGACAGATGGCTATAGCTCTCATGTGAGGATGACATCGCAGTGCATGGACTGCGTGATGTATTTCTATGCAGCTGTCACGCTCAGGGCAGGAGAGCACACAGTCAGTCCAAGGATTGCGATGCAATCCTCCCACGAGAAATGCGTCTGTCTGCTCCCTTTCATCAACAAGTAGAGATTTTAAAAACTTTAAAGAATTGACATCAGACATATATTATACAAGTTTATATGTGTTATGGCAGAACTCATTTGCCGAGGTGGATATCCAGCTGTCACTGTCCCTACACACCCCTTGTCCCTGGAGTCCCTGAACAGTCAGCGATAGGATGCAACACTATGAAGCCATCCTGGGTATTTTCATGACACTTGAGAATAAGATAAAATCTGATTAAAGAACAAAAAACCTGCTATATGACACAAAGCTGAAAATACGGTAGGTTTCCTTCATTTCCTCTGGAAAATATTAAACCGCAGTATTTAATACAAGTATATACATGTAGCTTCTAGGTGATCACTCAGCGAGCTCCTGGTCTGCGCTTCCTCTTTAGCACTTGCCGCAAGCACACAGGACACCAAGATCTATTGTAAATGGAGTCTACAGCCCGAGGCTACAGAATTAATGCGGCTACATTCCTGACCCCGTGAGAGGTTTAATGTTTAATCAGTTACAACTGTTGTCTCAAAGGCACAAAAAAAAAGGTAAATTACCGTAAGCCATGTACTCAAGTGCATGGGCTAAAGCACAATACAGGACACAATGTACATCCACAACAGTCCTAAATACAGAGAAGATGTAGGATTACAGCCCCTAGGGTATAGTGTTAATGGGTAGTCATATGGGTAACAGAATTAGCTGCATGCAGAATAGACTCATTACCCATTCACACCATCCACCACCTGAGTCCGGGTTAGGAGAGTCCTCCAGCTTTTCTTCCTCCCCTTTTCCGCGTATTCCCAGGGAAGAGTCGTATACACTCGGCAGACACAATGGAGCAGCACAGTGGCTTTCACTCTGTTAGAGGACGTCTGCATGACAAGTGAGAAAGTGGCATATAATTAAAGCCATAACCAGATTCTGCCTTGGAAATTAATTTTCTGGTCAGAAACATAATAATCTTGTGTGTACAACAACCACAAATATGAACTCGCTGCTTTGTCTCTTTATACAGAACAGATCTGATAGATTTTCTAATGGATCCTGAAGAATCGACTTCGGTGGGATGTCAGGTTTACAGCTTATGTCATGGGCAAAGCTTCAATTTATCCTTGCTCCAGGGTATTTTGGTCCCTTTTATTAGTGCTGAATTCCAAGTTCATGGTATGGGTATGTATCCCAAGACTTGTTTTATACTGCATTTATGGTGCGTGCCTAACACTCTGTCCAAGGCTCAATCTAAATCCCATTTTTCAGGGAAATTGCAGCTTGCAATATGTAAAAATTAAAAAAAATACGAATCAAAAGACAAATAAGAATTTTTATCATTTGTCATAGTACATTGAGGGTTGAAATGTGGCTCCATATACTTGCAATGTGGCAGTACCATAATTTTTGGCCGTATGACATGCACAGTCTTGCCCCAGTCTCAAAGTAAATATTTTATCACATTTTTGTATTTTTGTAGTATAATATGAGAACAGCAGGTTGTAAAGTCAGAGAGCCTGATTCCAGTGTGTTTAATCAGGAGATTGTCACTCCAGGACTAGGAGTTTTGTGCCTCGTAATCAACTGCTCTGTGTAACCACACCCACAACACTGATTGGTAGATTTCTTACAGAGTTACTAGAAATCTGCCAATCAGTGGTGTGTGGGGGCGGGTTATACAGAGCTCAGCATTCTGAGAACTGGTAGATCTGCAGCAGAGAAAACAATTTTATCAAAAGGACAAGCAGCAGCCCAGAAAGTGACACATTGCTGAAGTCAAGGCTACTGTCCCTACACTATGCTGCTCTCAGATTATATAGCAAAAACATGGTTACAGATACCATTTAAGCTGCACATTACACTTACGTGGTTGACTGAAAGCTTGTTCGACTAACAGCCATCTCACTTGTGTATATACTGTAGGTGAACGCTCGACAAGGAGTAGCGTTCATATGTTCTCTAAGGGGAGAGCAAAGAAAAAGCCCCCATACATAATAAACAAAAGTCAGCAGAACCTGCCGATTTTCTATCTAAGGGCAGGTGCAGATGACTTGCATGGCCGAGTACGATCTAAATATCGGATCAAATTCAGACATGCAGCAATTTTTTCCTAGGACAAATTGTGTCCGAGGGCAAAACATCGGACATATGCACACCTCACAGGCTAACTCTGATCTGGGTGCGATCTGATGTTTTGTTGAATTGCTAATATGACTGTTTGCACTTGTCCTAATGTGAATAGTGGCATCTGACTGTCCCGTAACGGGGGAGAGAAGGAACCAGTCATTGGAATTTGAACAGCTGACTCGTGTTTGGCAGCAAAATAAGCCGCAACTCTTGTAGGTAGAGAAGAGGAATGCTCGACCCCTGTCAATTTGTACCCCAGCTATCTAATGTGTATGGCCAAGTAAAAGGCCCATTTAGATCAACTAAAAATTGTGAATGTGAACATCCACTGGGGATTCCATTCCATGAGGAAAGGGATGGAGGAAGAAAGCAGTATATTTGTTTCGAAAGCACTTCCACTTAGTATTTAGGGCTATTAAAGAGAGTATTACAAATGTGATAAAGAGCTCCTAATTACTACCATCTAAGGGTTAATACAGAAGACAGGTTCCCTTTAATGCACACCTAATGATGCTACAATTCTGGCTGCCTTGTCTAAACCTGCCATTAAGTGACTGACTGCCGATGAACTTGAATATACGGTAGTCGAAATTCACCTTTAGCCATTAAAGACTTACCTGGAAAACAAAAGGAATGCTAAAGCAGGGGGGTCTATGTGCAGGTGCCGGGCAGGTTTATCACGCTATTATCCAGCAGATTAACAGCGTTTTTTCATGTGACAGGTTCGCTTTAAGATATATTGCTGATCACAGAGGATTTGATCGCAGGGACACCTGGCAATCTCAAGATCAGTGCGCTGAAATCCCAAGAACGGCTGGGAAATGCAGAAGCATCTCGAACGGAGCGGGGGAGAGCAACCTCGACCTCCGCTCAACATCATTGTATCACTGGCAAAAACAACATGAAAAACACTGTGAAACTAGCAAAAATATCTACCAACAGAGAAACTACAATTGCAGCCATTTCCAACTCTCAAAAGTCCCGTTTCCTCAATATGTGCATGGTAATAGACCCCACGCAACCGGAACCATGTAATGTTAGTATATTACAGGAAGGATGTACAAGGTGGAAGTATAGTAAAAGCAAATCTAAAGTTATTACAAATCTCAATAACTATTGCCATGGAGATACAAACTGGAAATTACTGATCCAGGTTCTGTACGTCAGTGACAGCCACCCTGATCTTGGCTTCAGTTCAAGCTCGGAGTTTCACTTCAGCAAGAACAAGGCTTGCATCACTCCGAACTTTACCAGTACATCAGCTCTGCCAGCCGTCCACACCTCCACCCACCCACAGAGCTGTGATTCATGAGGGGAGAGAAGTAGAAAACACCTGGCCTGCCAGAAAGACAAGATATGTAGAAGCCTGCAGAAATTCCAGTCAGGGGTTGTCCATTTTAAACTATGGCTTTTTGTCAGAGGGATCTTCCCTCCGCAGGTTGATCACACTATGGCCCTTTCCTTGGGAACCCAGGAAACCAGAGGCAAGTGCGCAACTTCAGTTTCATATTCAGGGCTGTGGAGTCGGGAAAGTCTGGGAAATTGAGTTGGAGGTTTGTCTTCACCAACGCCACAGGCCTGAGCAAAACGATCGATCCCTGGCTGAAATTATATATAAAGCTTTTAAAAAGAGGACTACCAGGTCACAAGTGTCCAGTACTGCTTTTGTTTTATCCCCTCTGAGCCCCAGAACATTTTTTTTTTAATCTAACATATTGTTCCTTTTTATTTCGTGCCCCAATAAATGGATTTTTTTCGTCTTTACCAATCTACTGTTGCTCACACTGTAATATAGAGCAGCCTAAAGCAACTCCACAGAGGATACTTTGTGCCACGTCCCTTTCATAAACACTATAAAAAATTAAAACTAAATAAAAAATATATACCTCTGGTACTGTACATCGGACATTAAAAAAAAAAATGTGGAATACTCAGGGGAGCAGCAGGAATAAAAACTTCTGACCTGATGACAGATCATTCTAAAAATGATCGTTCTCAGCATAAATAGGATAATGTACTGCCGACAACAATGACTGCCTATTTTCTCAGGAGGATCACATTATTGATTATTCCGTGTGTATGGGAGAGTGGACAGTAGGTTATTAAATGAGCGCCAACTGGCTTGCATGCAGTGGATTGGTGGTGGTTTAATAGACGTGGAAGGCCTGTGTAAATGAACCCTATGAGAATCTTTTGAGCCATGCTCAAGTTTTTATTATAGTCATAGATACAAAGGATTAAAAAAAAAAAAAAAAAGACATAGGTCCATCAAGTTCAACCTTTCTCCACCATTACAGAATGCTGTAGATAAGCCCTGATGGCGGTGCCGGCAGCTGAATGGGGTGACAGATCCCCTTTAACTCCATACATTCTGTTCAGCTTCTTAATCATTTAAATGATTTCTCTCCCTAGCTCTGTGGCCAAGAAGTGACGTCCTTGCACTATCCGGATTCATCCAAAAATGGCAGCTTCATTTCCTGCTTCTGTCTATATATAGCTTAAGATATTCCATACTGATTGTGTTATGATTGGGTCACCGAGAAGGAAAACAAAACCAAGCTAAGTCACAAAAAACAAGAGAGGTTGGTAACTACGCGGATTGCAGACCCCTGATCCTAACCACACAACTAACAGCAGCCGTGGAGCGTACCTACGATGATTCTAGACGCCTCGTCACAGCCGGAGGACTAAATAAGCCTAAAGCAAGAAAAGGGGAAATCTAAACTGCCCCAGAGCAGACCCCAAAGGAGTAGACAGCCCCCACACATGTATTGACGGTGAAACAAGATGAAAGTACAAACACAGGTAGGAAAATAGGCTGAGCAAACGATGGGGCCCACATTAACTAGAAAGGACAGGAAAGGAAAGATACTGTCTGCAATCACGCCAAAAAACCCTGCAAAAAATGTCCAACACTTCTGATAGCAAAAAAACCCTGAAGTCACTAGACTTCACCCACTATATCAGCACTCTGGCATATTCTGAGAACAGAGCAAAAAGAGGCCAATCTAATAAGGGACAAAAAGCAAACTGGCACATACAGTAACATAAAAGTGGAAATTCAGCACAGCTCCAGCCAGGGCTGGCTGACCACACAAAACTGGATAGACAAAACCAAATCAAATGTGAACATTAGCAGAGAAAACTTAGCTTGAGAAGACAGGAACTGAGCTGGAAACCAAGACCTCAGGAGGCAGGAAAAAATCACCAGAATGGGAATAGGGAGTCAGCTGTCTTAAATCCAGTCTGAGACTCCAGATGTTCAATCGTTGTCCTAATTATCTGGTGGCAGGTCTCTGTTAATTAGATCAGCTTCATTACCTCCTGCCACCACCAGAGGGTACCCGGAAAGAGAACTCACAACTCCTCTGTCAGCACAAACAGTTCCCAAACCAGAGGCAGACCAGAAAATGAGTTGACAACAGATTGGCTGTGTTATATCATGTGATGGGAATACCCGCCAAGTACAGATTTTATCAGCCTCTGGCTTATGTAATCTTTTGCAATGTGAAAAATGGTGGCACCAGCAAAGCAAATTGCAAGATGCTTAAATTCATAGAGTTCAGAAAATTCATAAAAATGTCATCTATGACTGCTATGATGAACAGTGATCTAGTCACTCAACACCTACATTAACCTCATCTTGCCACGGACAATTTTTATTTTTTGTGCTTTTGTTACTACCTCCTCTTCATCTAGAACTTGACTTGAACTTTCAAATCATATCAGCCACTTTACCATATAAAATACTGAAAAATGGGGTGAAATGGTGAAAAGAACCCATGCCTTTCTGCCCCTTTTTTCAGTTTAATTTTTTATTGCATCCATTATGCAAGATAAGCTGTATTTTTACTGGTAGCATTTTTGGGTGCATACAACTATTTTAATTCAGTGACAGGGGAGCAGAAATGACCTAGAAAGGGCTTTTCTCAGATGCAACATAAACAGAGTCTCAGTCATAAGATTCTATGTCCAAGTAGAGAAGAGGTCGCACTCAACGAACTGGTGGATTAATGGCTTGATTTATTGTTACATGTTACACATGTCAGGCATGATGACCCGTCGAAGCGCTTGGATAGCGGGAAACGATGGTTGTCAGCTCCCTCTGCACTCCTGATGTCACTCCCCCGGCCTGACATGTGTAACATGTAACAATAAATCAAGCCATTAATTCACCAGTTCGTTGAGTGCGACCTCTTCTCTACTTGTACAGAGTTTTGTGGATTCTCAGGTCTAGCACCCGAAGCTGCCAGTGATCAGTGCCCCGAATGCCGCACACCATCTGAGGATACACAGTAACAGCAGTGCCGTCCGCGTTTTTTCTTTCATTTCATGCTCATTCATAAGATTGCCCTATACATATCATTTCACACATTTTTTCACGTTGGACAATGTCGCATAGTATGAAAGAAAAGCAATTATTCAATAACTTGCTGTATTTACTGTTACAGATAGATAACGCTCCACATCCGGTAGATCCGTAACCAACCTCAACAGAAGCAGCACAGGCCAGTGTAGGGAAAGCCGGCAGGTCACTCTGCGTAAAGCCACTTGAATAATGGGATTTGCAGGCTCCATCTACACAGCATTCTCTCAATGGGAAGCTCATGACCCAGTGGTACCTTTCCAATTACATAATGCCATTCTAGGACTACAAATTGCACATTTTAAAACTGCTTATTTCAATCCCAGCACAGCTCGTGAATGCTGGTTACACGTAATCATGTTCTGACAAACTACTATACGTTGGTTAGAGCAACATAAAGACTCAAAATCAAACTTAAGAAATATATATTATAGTTACCATGGTCACACTTTGATAATGGTCACTTGCAACTTGTACACTAGTAGCAAATTATCGAAGATGCGTCAAAATTTTCTACAATTATTTTCGTTGCCATGTGGCCATTATCTTAAACAGAACAGTGGCTCAGTGGTTAGCACTGTTTTCTTGCTGCACTGGTGGAGGCTCTATCTTCTCCCTTTTCGCAGTGGTTTTCAGCTTGATACTCCAGGTTTCTCCCATTCTCCAAAACCGTTCGCCTAGGTAAGGCTATGTTCACACTTATATGTCAGTGGGGACAGGATATGTTGGTGCTAGTTGGTAACCCGCAAGATAAATAGACATGCTGCGGTCTGGTAAGACACACCGCATGTCCGGATACACAGGGCCACCGGTTGCGGCCCTGCACGCATAGTGGAGATGGGATTTCATAAAATCCCATCCACTATACTGTAACATCTGGACGCTGCGGCTGTACACAGCGTTCAATCTGCAGCAATTCCTGATGTAATCCGGCCCGTGGAAACTTACCCTGAATGTCCAAAGCGCCGGTAATCCGGCGCATGCAAACATACCCTTATAGGACATTTCATAACGTTCCCAAATTATTATGAAAAAATACTCAGCACATGCTGCATTGTAATACTGTACCCAATTTATTATATATTTTAGGAGTCCAAGTCGGTCCATTCTATACCGATTCCCATCAAAATGGACACTGACTCCATGACTCCGGCTCCACAGCCCTGATAATACATATAATACTTATATCATGTTTTTAGGGGCACATTTTGAAACGTTTGCCAAAATAACGCTTCAGAACAATTACCTTTTTAACAATCTTCAAACAAAGCATGGCCCCCAGGAAATACCTCAGTCCCACACTAGACAGCTCCCTTTCAACTCTGAAAGCAAAAGTGCCCAAAAGATAATGGCAGATAATCATATGGTGCTTTACCTCTCCACTGAATAGGAACTGAAGCGCTTTATGTACTGATCACCTCGCCAGCGGCCGCCATGCAACGAACAGTGAAATAACTGTGTATACAGCAACTCAGAACATCCTGGAAATCTGATGGCTATGGCTTTGGGCGCGAGAAATAACTCATGGAAACGCTGCAAACATGGCTTTCTGCATGATCAAAGACCTGATCACCCAAAGACAAATGAGTAATGATGGATTTTTACCAGCTAATTCACGCACTACACTTAATGCAGCTATACGGGTCCAGAATCGCGCTTAGGCTGGCACATAAACCATATCATATCGTTACGTCAAGTTCAAAAGACGGTATACGGTATTTGATCCGTATGCTGTCAGTGTGAAAAAAAGTTGAATAACGTTGGTCCGTCATTATTTTCACGGACAGCACTTGGACCAAAAATAGGGTCATGTGAACGTAGCTTAATGCTGTGTCCCATATATTAAGCCCATAAACCTACTACTAGGCGACTACTATCAGTCATCTGGCTACTATTGGTGATCATCATTCGCCACTATTGTATCATTTATACACATCTTTGCCCTCATCACAGATGGGTCCAGGAGCTGCCTGCTATTTCATACATTATTCTGGTCTGTAAAATGGACTATAATAATGTATTCAGATTTTTGCCTTTGGTTGGGGGTGGAAAAATTGCTTGAGTATGTTAGCACAAGGTTATACATTGGACAGTGTGTTGTCCTTTGCGTATAACCAGCAGCAAATCTCGACGAAAATACGTCCTTAAGCATAACGTAATATCAAAGGAAATGTGAAACCACCATCAGTCCTTGCCACTACCCAATATTTCAGATTGACATGTAAGGGGCTGCAATAAAGCCCAGACAAGTTTTATTTTTAATTTTGCTGATAAACCTGAACAGAGAGCCAAGGCATGCATAATTTTCATGACCTCTCCTCTTAGGATTTTCTGCTATGTGAAATTAAATACTGAAGATACCCAAGAATGTATAAGATCTCTTTAGGAGAGGCTCTGAAGTGCACATAAGAAGGTGTCAGTCCTCCTGTAGAGAGTGCTTAACACTTTGGCACTTGCTGTGGACAGGCCAACTCACATCCAGAAAACCTTAATATAAATAATCCACTTAACCCCAAGTTATGAGTACTGCATGGTGGATAAGTATTCGTCTGTATTTCTCAGCACTGAGCATTACAAGAAATGGGCAACATTGAGGACTGTAGACACAGTGGTTGCCCAAAGTGCAGCAGATGAAAGACACATCATGTTAACTTTCTTCTAAATTGGAAGATGTTCAGCAGTGCCATCAAGTCAGAATGGGCAGCAACCAGAGGGACCCAGCTACACCCATCTACAGTTCAGAGAAGTCTGATCAGAAATACAGGCAGATACTTATCTTTCATGTAGTACCATCAGGGAGACATCCAATTGACTCTGCATAAGGAAAATGAGCCGAAACATACTACCAATATCATTATAAACCAACACGAGCATAAAGAAAAACAAGGAGGTCCGGAAGTTATGATAACGCCCCCCGCAAAGCCTTGATTTCATCATCAAATCTGTTTGGAATTACATGAAGTAATAAACAATATTTTCTCCACCCACAAATCTGATATTGATGACCTATCATAAGTAGACATGAGCGAATATCTTCGGCTCCCTCCTTATTTGGCAAGCTATAGAGCTTACCGAACAAGCTGCCGCGGGAACCCGGATACATGGATCACTCCTGCTTATCAGCTGTTCAGCGCCGCAGCTGCATGTGTCACGGTTGTGTCACAACACATGCATGGAGAGCCTGTTTGTTGGGCTCGTTCGATAAGCGCTATAGCTTGCCTAATAAGGAGGGAGCCAAAGATATTTGGCCATGTCTACTCATAAGTATTGATTTATCACACTAGATGCTCAAAAAAAAAAAAACAACACTAGGCAGCCCTGCTTAATCCCATAGAAAATAAACACACTATAAATATATGTTGAGGCAACAATTGCCGACAGTTGATGTGACACTGCTGTAAAGTGTTCGCTTCAGCCATTGAGTATTCCATGATCAGTTACAGCCTTTACCATTTAGTCTGAGTGGACCTTCACTCGGATGGAATATTGATGAGCTGCAGTTAATCAGTTAGCCGCTGATTGGCTGCAGTGGTCATGTGACAATGTCACATGACCTGCTAGAAAAAGCAGCACTGACCTCACTGGAACGACTCCATTAGTAGCCATTCAAACCCATTTGTGTCAACTTCTGTGCATGTTATCCCTGTGCAAAATCACCAGGGTATGTGAACTTTTGATCCGGGTCATTTGGATGTTTTGGGTTGTCATTATGATCTAAAAAGAGAAACCACAGTAGTTTGACAATAAATGGCTTTACCCAACCACTAACCATGAGTGGAGAAAAGGTGTTGGTGTTATCATTCATATTCTCTGAAAAAAGGCCAAGAAAGCAAAAATTCTGCCTGGGTATGTAAACTTTTGAGCACAACTGTATGCTTTAATCCAATGTCTGAGTCATGTGTCTATATAGCATCACAAAGTAATGGGATAGAAGGATAACGCTCACAAGAGAACTAAACACAGTTATTGTCTATCGAGTACATTATGGATTTCTCAACTTCCATCATGTAATTTCTAGTAAACCGGGAAGTAATGATGAGAGGTCCTATTCATTCTCCGTACACATAATGGAAACTTCAGTCCTACGACTCTGGGTCAGAGAGGAATTCAAGGAAAATAAACAAGCGAAGCTCCATTCATGACTAAATATAGCTCTGTGCCATAAGGATTCAATCAAATGTCCATAATTGCCTGGAAATTGGCTGAAAAAGCCATCTTTTATAAGGACAATGGCTACATTACGACCAGCATGGAGTTATGAGAAACCAAAGAGCAAGTATCACAGGATACTGGAGATTCTTAATGGAATCATGGGGCAGCTCTTTAAGAGTCCCATGTGGCTTACAAAAAGGGAAATGAGTACATCAGCAAGCTCAGCCAACAAACTAACGTGTATGGGGGCCTCCCGACTTTCTCCAGACAGATGAAGAAGTGCGGTTTCTGATCCTTTTGTTCTCTCATAGAAATCATAGGAGATCTCAGAAGAGTGAGTGCTCATATATGGAGAAGTCGGAAACAGATAGCAGTCAACTAAACAATCGGCAAAACCGTCATTCAGTCAACAACCATCCATTATGTATGGGGCCCCTTAGGCTACGTTACCAAGAAAGCTATTCGGGCTGTGTGCCGTCTGTGGTCACATCAAAGTGCATAGGACCAAATGTAGCCTAAGGGCTTGTCATCAGGGAAACACTCACTATTTTGGTCCATTTTACAGGCCAGAATAACGCATGTAAAGGACCCAGTAATTTCCCTCATGTGAAATTAGAGAACGTGGAAGTTCTTATGCTTTCTCTACACAAAATTGAAAGAGAAAGAAGGTAGAATTTTACACATCTTTGAATAATAAAGAAAGGTATAAAGAGTCCTGATTGTTTATAGGGACATGTTGCGACCCTAGAGCAGCTGTGACTTTGACCCCACAGTCAGCAGAAATCCAACTGTGTTGGATTTGTGTGCGTCTCTAATCATCATCACTACTTGCGATAGTGGTAGTGATGCTACTTACATTTTAATTATCCTATCAAGTCAGAAAGCTGATCTGTAATATTAACAGGGATAGCTGGTTGAAAGTAATTAATTCTTTATCACTATATAAATGAAAACTTCTGCTTTACTGTCCTGGTGGAATGTGAAGGCAGCGGCCCAGAAGCGGCCACAGATTGGCAGCAGCCGTCATGTGACATTGCATATGTCTGGGGATTGGTGGAGACACCGAAGCCAGGACATAAGAGAGTCGTCGGTCTGTGAGGCAAGAATAGTTTTTTTTATTTTTAAATTCTCCGTCCTTGGCCCAAAAACAATAAGATAATACAAGGCAAGTTCCGGAAAACCCTTTACTTTCTCACCAAGAGGTTAGTTTTTAGATTGTGAATAAAATAGCTCTTGTCCTGCTTCAAAATAACAAATACATGCAAAATTTTGCCTGTTTTTCATCAGGGAGAAAGAAACATTTGCAACATACATTAATGAATATGGTACAACAGGTTGCTGTGTTCTTTAGGAACCAGTCCGATCACTCCAGGAGCCAACCGAAATTGATTAATGGCTTAAAAATAAGACACCAACAGAAAGATGCCTGGCTCTTGGGACCTATACAGCTCTGCTAGACTGTATTACTATACTTGCTCCCCTCACCTAGTCACGGATTACATGGCTTCAACATATTCTTCAGTGCCATACTATTAAGGATCCATTTACCCCAACAGAGAGCGGGGACACCATTAGCAATAGATTGTTCGACAAAAACATTTGTCTAGTGGATACTTTATACTGGAACCAAAAGACAGGGCAGAGTACGAAAAGGGGACATTAAAAGCTTCTAGGGAGTGACTCAGAACAGAATTAGCCATCATTTAGGATTATCCAATAATCAGGAAAAACATGTGCCGTTTCGCCCCTCAGGCCACCAATCAATATGTCCAAATGCATGAAAAGAATACAGTAGAACTGCTTAACGATCTGTATTAAGATGGAAAAAGCTATTTGGATATCCCAATATAGTGTGGAGGTCGATGTTCGGATTGTAGAAGCAATGCTACTTATCCCCATGACAAAACTTCCTGCACTTGTGTTCAATATTTTCAACTTGTAACAACACAGGAACGAGGTAAAAACAGTCCCATTATAATCCAACTAATGGGGGCTGTAGTAAGCAGCCATTAAGAAACATGGCTGGTTTGTGCCAAGAAAAGAAAGAAAAAAAAGCACATATCCCTGATAATTGTTTTAATATATTTATGTATGGTATCTTATTGTCACGTGTACTATTGATTTATGGAGTAAACATTAAAACAATGGTTGTTCTTTAAGGGACTCTGTGGACAGATGTAGCGCTTACGGTAATTTATTGTAAAAGCCATGTTATCTTAATTTTTTTAACCCAAACTTTGGAAAGGAGAAGAATTATACATGCCTTACCAACCCTCCACCACACCGATCAGGTTCTCGACATCCTGACCTCCAGTAATTTTGTCTCAACTCAGGCATGTGAACACTGCAGCCAATCACTGCAGCAGCCATCACTATGGCCACTGCTGGATGCAGTCCATGATTAACATTGTAGTGGATTGGAGAAGAATGGTCATTTATATACCGTAGTTATTTTTCCAGATGTGAAAATCAATGATGAAACACTGATGGTAAAAACTGACAATGAGCAAACACTACGCGAAAAATCACAGATATCTGAATGAGGCCTTACTGGGTAGGTTATTTTGTACGATTGTTATCTTTTGTTAACAATTTAAGGGTATGTGCACAGGGTCAGTAAACTCTACGTAGTTGCGCAGCATCCAACCAGCAGGGTTCAGATGTTACAGCATAGTGGATGGGATTTTAATAAATCCCATGCCCACTAGGCGTGCACAGACGCCCCCGGCTTACTTGCGGAGACGGACATGCGGCACGTCTTTCCAGACCGCAGCATGTCTATTCATCTCAATAAATTTCACCTGTATTGGATGCGATGAGTCGTCACGGTTCAGTGAACACATGCGGATTCACCTGCGTTCAATAGCCGGCAGCGCTTTGGACGCAATGGACATGTGCTGTGTCCAAAGCGCTGCCAATTACTGAAGGTTTGCACATAGCCATAAGGATTGTCCAACCCCTTTGGAGACTTTGTCCCGATGAACAGGCCCTGCGTGACCTTGAAATACATTGTCTTTTAAACCTGTTTAAAGAAATGTTTTACCTTCACTTAGATTTTGCTATCGCATGAGTGATACCTCAGTCTTCCTCTTTATGTGTGGCTTACATGCATTTTCAGTGTTTTCGCATCGGAAAGGCACCAAAAACACATATGCCTTTTTTTTACCTGTCGATTTTCCGCATCTACTGCAATTCTATAGTGAACATCCGCCGAGCAGACCAAAAGGTGCAATACATAGCGGATTTCAATCATAAACCGCTGGTCAACACAAAGATTCAAAAAAGTACAGTGGGCATGACATTACTATAAAGCCCATCCACTTTGCTGGAGCGTTTTTTTTTTGTGCAGCGAAAATGTGCAACTTCAAAAACTTGCCAATAAAGTAATCTGAAGAACTTAAACTAACAAGAACGGCAGTTAAGTATGGGAAATAAATGATAAATACTGTGGTTACTAGGACTGCCTCAGACCCCCAACTTACAATGTAGTCATGCTGCAGCCATTAATTACAGTGAAGCCAGCAATGCCGAAAAATAGCAGGTAAGCATTAGCTAAGGGTATGTTACCCAGTGTTTGATTATTTTTCAATATCTTTTCTTCAGGAGCTCCCTGCTTGTTGCATTGCCGCGGTCGGTGCTGTCCTGAAGACTGACAGTGTGGCCGCTCCGTGGCTCCAAACTGTGCTCCCCTCTAAAGCAGCATGTGAGAATGACAAGATCCGAACTGCTACAGAGCAGATGTAAAACATGGAGTCCGCTAACAGGACACGCTACTAACCCCGGTAACCGGCCAGTCAGACTGCAGGGTGGCTGGTAACCTAGGCAACAAGCTGTACACTATAGAGTTAAAAAAGCTGAATGTTTTTGAGAGCAGAGAGGATTTGTAACAAGCACTTTGTCATTTAAATAGGAAATTTAGACATCGCCTTTAAGATCAATTTTAAACAGCGTGAAGACAGCACGGAGGGTCAACCGTCACTTCTACAACCTATGTGACCACCCATCGGCCCAGCAGAGCTTGTATAAGAGCGGTAGGTGTACACCGTGGCCATGTGTGAGAGATGCGTTTTCCTCTTCCTGGCAGGCGGCCAGATGGTACGGCACAGGGTGCTGGAAACATTCATCTGGTGATAACAGAGCCGGATCGCAGCGCTTTCTGTCAGTCACTCACAGGTACATCAGTATGGCTCACTATTAATAGAGCATGACTCAGAATAGAACATTCCTGCTGATAGAAAGAAAAGAACAGATTTCACCGGAGGATCCCACCAACTGAAAGCTCTTCGAATGTGCACTACAGGTGGCATTAACTACAGTGGAAGATGAGGCATTAGAGGTCACAGACCTCCAATCCACATTATACGTGATACATGGATGCCATGTTCATACCTCCATAGGAAGGGGACAGCTTCCTGATTGCTGGGGAGGGGGGTCTAACCACTGGTATCCCCAAGCTATCTGGAGAACAGGAGCTCCAAGAACCCCCTTGTGAATGGAGAGGTGGTAAATCATGCGCATCTCAGCTCCATTCATTATCAACCAAGCGCAGCATTTCACTGTTTTTTTGTCAATCTTATTAGATGTGAATGGAGCCGAGAAACACATGATCGACCACCGACTCATTTACAAGGGGCTCTGTTCTCGGAATTAATGGAGGCCCAACAACTGGAAAACCACACAGATCTGCTACAGAGTGAACTGTGTACTGAGCGGTGACTGTAGCCAATTCATGCACTCTTCCGAGTCAAAGCCGGCACCTCCCCAGAGGAATAAAGCTCATTGTCTCCCAGTGGCGTCCAGACAGCAATGTGAGGTCGGGATCACACGTGCGAGAAACTCGGACGAGTCTCCCCCTGCACTCGGGAGCGGAGCATGCGGCTCCATGTATTTCTATGCAGCCGCACGCTCCGCTTCTGAGTGCCGGCGGCAGTGCCGGGTATTAAGTTGCAAGACTCGTCCAAGTATCTTGCATGTGTGATCCCGGCCTAATGCTGTTAACCTGCAGATTAGCCCTATATGTGCAAGCTAACAGCATTTGAGTCAGGTTACCTTGATGTAAAACATCCTTAGGCTACGGCCACACTGTCAGTATTTGTTCAGTATTTTTTCTCAGCATTTGTAAGCCAAAACCAGGTGAGCAACAATCAGACGACAAGGTATAGTAGAAACAAGTGCACCAATTCTGCATGTTTGACCCACTCCAGGTTTTGGCTTACAAATACTGACGGGAAATACTGACTAAATACTGATAGTGTGGCCATGGCCTTACCGCCACTTACTGAACAATTACCAGTCTGCAATTCTAGTAATACTTTTATACCTGCATTCAGTGGTAGTGGTGTGACATTAGTGCACCTCCAAACCCATGCCTGACTTATTGCAGGGCTAGGAGGAACTATTGTATGCTGCTTTCTAATTCTCTTATAGGAGTCAGAAGAGGCTGGTGTATGAGCGGATGATATTCTTCTACGGCCTTTTCCCCCATGAATGCTGCACATCAGTTTGGTAGTAGGGGTGTACAATTGAAAGTTGCATCTGGGGATACCAGTGCCCTCTGCCAAGCTGCTATTCCCCCGATAGAGGTCATTTAGGATAAATTGGGTGACAAGTGTTCTGAACAGGTATATCTATTGCCATGTGGCTGATGTGCAAGACAAAGAGTTGGTGGCCACCTTACAGGAGATGCATGTCACCCTGCTTTCCCATAACAGTTACGGTGACTTAAAGGAGATGTCCACTACTTAGATACTGATGATCTATCGACACCCAGCAAGTCCCAACTAGCAGCGGTATTCATTTCTCGCAGAGTCAAAACAGCACAACCACATCTATAAAATGTAGTGGCCATTATCAAGCGTTGATCTCAACTACAATAACGTTAATAGGAGCTAAACGGTAATATTAACAACGGCCACTACACAGTGTACAGGGCAATGCCATTACAACCCAATAGACCTATGGTATAGCTGGCCGACATGCAGCGCTGCAAACAGCAGGTCAAAATGGGTGCTGGATAGCATATAAATATGTAAGTAGTGGTACAATGGCCCTCACAGTCCCCTGATTTGGGCATCATTGAAAATCTGTGGCTAGGCTTCAAAATAGCAGTGCATACAAGACGACCCAGGAATCTCACAGAACTGGAAGAATTTTCCATGGAAGAATAGATGAAAATCCATCAAACAAGAATTGAAAGACTGGCTACAGAAAGCGTTTACAAGTTGTGATACTTGCAAAAGGTGATGCTAATAGGTACTAACGCAGGGTGCCCAAACTTGTGCACAGACTCAATTTCCTTTTTGTAATTTTTAAAATGTAAAAGATGAACCAGATTTATTTATATTTATTCTTTTGCCAAAAACATAATGGAAATGTGTCATCTTTAACTTTAGCCCTTTTAGAGATCATTTAATCATCAACTTGCTTATCTGTTCAAAACAGTAATTTTGACCAGGGGTACCCAAACTTTTACAGGCCGCTGTAGCTAGTGACGGCATATTCTGATGGTACCCTGGTGATTACATGATCACTGTGCAAAGCCCTGAAAGGCCAGGAGTCACTTAGGAGTTGGGCTTCAGCACAAAAGTAATAAAAGTGAATTCATTCATTTTACAAAGGAAAAACACAAAGGTCATGAGAAATACTAAGTGAACTCTATGGACCCAGAGAAAACGTAAGAGCAAAAAATAAAGCTGCGCAGGAGGCAGAGGAGACAAAACACTGGAAAATATTATTCCGGATTATTAATAGTACGGTTTTATTCTAATTTACTGAATGTCTGGAAAATGTTAGGTAGGAACTCGGCACTGCTGGACACACAGAAATAACTATAAGCAGAGGGACCGGCGGGCACATGTGCCATGTTTACCAGTGGCATGGACAACATTTAGTACTGAACGGAAATATCCCCTCACATCCTTCTGTCATATACTATACAAAAAGTTTCCAAGAGTCTCCTCCAGACATGTCCACAGCACCATAGAAGGTACATGTTCCATCAATAAAAAACAGAACCATCTACATAAAACACAGATACCTCAATGTGGCCACGATACGGCTCCCTTCATATACTTTAAATGGAACATATCATGTCGCTAAATGATATTTACCTGCAGACAAAGAGTTAATTGAGTTCCAATGCGGTCCAGCCATTACTGAAGGCATGACTACTGAGAGAAAGAACTTTAGCGCCCAGGAGCCACCAGCTTTTAATTAGCTGTATGCATGGAGACGTTACAGCCTAAGCATTGAGCATGCTCCGACACTTTGATTGACAGTTCGCTCTGCAAGGCAAGTGTGCAGAGTGAACTGTCAAAATACCATGCTTGTTTACAGCTACCACTCACTGTGTACTGGGTAGTGGCTGAAGCCACGTCATCCACACCTCTAACTGAAAGCCAGAGGCTGCCTGGGGAAGATCATCTGCTTCAGGCAGCCACGCTTTCAGTAAAGCAGCCAGCCAACACTAACACTATTAATCTGGAGATTAACCCCATTTCTGCAGGTTAATAACATTTGGGGACATGACAAGTTCCCTTTAAGGTACTGTCACACTTAGCGATATCGCTAGCAATATCGCTATAACTTGTGACGTTATAGCGATATTGCTAGCGATATCGCTGTGTGTGATACTTACCTACGACCCGCTCCCCCGCTGGTTATCGCTGATCACGCGAGAACGGCCTGGACCGTTTCTCGTCGTCGGCTTCCTGTGGAGAGACGAGCGTGGACGCGGGCGGGAGGACGTCAGGATCGCCTCGTCTGACAGGTAAGTAGCGACCCCCGACCCCTGTGATGTCGCTGGTGAGATCTGCCTGTGTGGCAGCTCACTAGCGACCACTTAGCGATGCACCAGCGATCCTGACCGTGTCATATCGCTGGTCGGGATCGCTGGTGCATCGCTAAGTGTGACAGTACCTTTAATAGAAGCTGTAACCTGATCCTACAGTGAGCAGTTTTTCAGAGAGAATGAGGAGCCCATGCACTCATCATTAGAAATGAGCAAATATCTTCAGTTCCCCACTTATTCCGCAAACTATAGCGCTTGCCGAATAAGCTACAGCGGGAACCTTAATCTCGCCGACTGAACAGCTGATCTCCACCGCAGCTGCATGCGTCGCGGCTGTGTCGCTGTCACAGCACATGCATGGAGAGCCCAACACACAGGCTTTGCAAACATGTGATGTGACTGACACAGCTGCGACACATGGGATCCAGGAAGTCGGGTTCCCGTTGTAGCTTATTCGGCAAGCGCTATAGCTATAACCATCCACAACCTGTCTCCTCCAAACACGGTACTTACCTGCACTCAATCTCTGATCCTCACAAGATCTCCTTATCTACTCCCCTCTTAGCTCCTCTTCCTACAATCACATACAAGAATCCTCCCATGCATCTCCCCCTTACTCTGCAACTCTCTACCTCAACTTATCAGGCTCTCGCCTAACACGAAAACCTTCAAAAAGGAACCTGAAGACCTACCTCTTCCGACAAGCCTACAACCTGCAGTAACCACCGATCCACCAAACCACTGCACGACCAGCTCTACCCTCACCTACTGTATCCTCACCCATCCCTTGTAGATTGTGAGCCCTCCTGGACCAGTCGTGACTTGTATTGTTTAAGATTACGGTTCTCGTTTTTATGTATCCCCCTCCTCACATGTAAACTGCCATGGAATAAATGGCGCTACAATAATAAATAATAATAATGATTCCAGGACACAGAGAGAAGAAGTGGCTAATAAGTGGATACATATATTTATTTGGTAAGATGTATTACAAGGTTTTACATATTCACTTGTATTACGGATTTTTGAAAAGTTTGTTGAAATGCCAGTGACCATTGAACCAGTTCGGAGTATGAATCTGAACGGAGCGCGTCCAAAGGTAACATCAGCATGAAGTTTACGTGTTCTCCGTTTCCCACCCACATTGTAGACCACTTATAATGGCCACCTATAAAATTGACACTGAAGTGTGTGAACAGATGGGAGAATGAATTAAGATTTGTATACGGCGCCGTTGTTGATCATGAAATGGTCGACCATCCAGTAGGTATACATGTCCTATACTGACTGACAATGGCATCCCTCAGCCGCTTCCTCTGTTGCATGTAAGGATTTGCGTTATCTATATCAGTTAACCCTTACTTCACAACACACTGATGACCTATTCTATGGCATAGGAGCTTTGTGCAGTATGTGGCAGCTACACATGGAATGGAACGGCATTCTCCCGGAGGCAATTTCATGTCGCAGCCAGAACAGATGAACGGGTGTTGGGCCCACAATGATTTGATATCGATGACTTATCCCACAGATAGATCTTCAATATGCTGTGACCAGATAACACTTCTATACTTTATTTTTTCATACCTTGGGAAGCTTCATATTAGGGGCTTCACATAACTAGTTTCCAATAGTTTTATATCTCAAGTTTCAATAGTATCAGGAAGAATGTATATATGCAAGTAACTCTCCATACAGGTTCAGAATCAGTAGTATTAGTATATATCCAAACACACACAATACGTACCAGTCCCCGCACAGAGGGTATACAGCTCCAGCATCAGTATATACCCTGGCACAGACACTATGCACCAGTCCCCACACATAGGGTATACAGCTCCAGTATCAGTACATACCCTGGCACACGCACATACTGTACCAGTCCCAACACACATGGTATACAGCTCCAGTATCAGTACATACCCTGGCACACACACAAACTGTACCAGTCCCCACACACAGGGTATACAGCTCCAGCATCAGTACATACCCTGGCACACGCACATACTGTACCAGTCCCCACACACATGGTATACAGCTCCAGTATCAGTACATACCCTGGCACACATACTGTACCAGTCCCCACACACAGGGTATACAGCTCCAGTATCAGTACATACCCTGGCACACGCACATACTGTACCAGTCCCCACACACATGGTATACAGCTCCAGTATCAGTACATACCCTGGCACACATACTGTACCAGTCCCCACACACAGGGTATACAGCTCCAGCATCAGTATATACCCTGGCGCACACACATACTGTACCAGTCCCTACACACATGGTATACAGCTCCAGCATCAGTATATACCCTGGCACACAGACATACTGTACCAGTCCCCACACACATGGTATACAGCTCCAGTATCAGTATATACCCTGGCACACACACATACTGTACCAGTCCCCACACACAGGGTATACAGCTCCAGCATCAGTATATACCCTGGCACACACACATACTGTACCAGTCCCCACACACAGGGTATACAGCTCCAGCATCAGTATATACCCTGGCACAGACACTATGCACCAGTCCCCACACACAGGGTATACAGCTCCAGCATCAGTATATACCCTGGCGCACACACATACTGTACCAGTCCCTACACACATGGTATACAGCTCCAGCATCAGTATATACCCTGGCACACAGACATACTGTACCAGTCCCCACACACAGGGTATACAGCTCCAGTGTCAGTATATACCCTGGCACACACATACTGTAACAGTCCCCACACACAGGGTATACAGCTCCAGTATCAGTACATACCCTGGCACACACACATACTGTACAAGTCCCCACACACATGGTATACAGCTCCAGCATCAGTATATACCCTGGCACAGACACTATGCACCAGTCCCCACACATAGGGTATACAGCTCCAGTATCAGTACATACCCTGGCACACACCATGTACGCACAAAGGGCATCTCAAGTTTCAATAGTATCAGGAAGAATGTATATATGCAAGTAACTCTCCATACAGGTTCAGAAACAGTAGTATTAGTATATATCCAAACACACACAATACGTACCAGTCCCCGCACAGAGGGTATACAGCTCCAGCATCAGTATATACCCTGGCACAGACACTATGCACCAGTCCCCACACATAGGGTATACAGCTCCAGTATCAGTACATACCCTGGCACACGAACATACTGTACCAGTCCCAACACACATGGTATACAGCTCCAGTATCAGTACATACCCTGGCACACACACATACTGTACCAGTCCCCACACACAGGGTATACAGCTCCAGCATCAGTACATACCCTGGCACACGCACATACTGTACCAGTCCCCACACACATGGTATACAGCTCCAGTATCAGTACATACCCTGGCACACATACTGTACCAGTCCCCACACACAGGGTATACAGCTCCAGTATCAGTACATACCCTGGCACACGCACATACTGTACCAGTCCCCACACACATGGTATACAGCTCCAGTATCAGTACATACCCTGGCACACATACTGTACCAGTCCCCACACACAGGGTATACAGCTCCAGCATCAGTATATACCCTGGCGCACACACATACTGTACCAGTCCCCACACACATGGTATACAGCTCCAGTATCAGTATATACCCTGGCACACACACATACTGTACCAGTCCCCACACACAGGGTATACAGCTCCAGCATCAGTATATACCCTGGCACACACACATACTGTACCTGTCCCCACACAAAGGGTATACAGCTCCAGCATCAGTATATACCCTGGCACACACACATACTGTACCAGTCCCCACACACAGGGTATACAGCTCCAGCATCAGTATATACCCTGGCACAGACACTATGCACCAGTCCCCACACACAGGGTATACAGCTCCAGTATCAGTATATACCCTGGCACACACATACTGTAACAGTCCCCACACACAGGGTATACAGCTCCAGTATCAGTACATACCCTGGCACACACACATACTGTACAAGTCCCCACACACATGGTATACAGCTCCAGCATCAGTATATACCCTGGCACAGACACTATGCACCAGTCCCCACACATAGGGTATACAGCTCCAGTATCAGTACATACCCTGGCACACACCATGTACGCACAAAGGGCATCTCAAGTTTCAATAGTATCAGGAAGAAGGTATATATGCAAGTAACTCTCCATACAGGTTCAGAATCAGTAGTATTAGTATATATCCAAACACACACAATACGTACCAGTCCCCGCACAGAGGGTATACAGCTCCAGCATCAGTATATACCCTGGCACAGACACTATGCACCAGTCCCCACATACAGGGTATACAGCTCCAGTATCAGTATATACCCTGGCACACACATACTGTAACAGTCCCCACACACAGGGTATACAGCTCCAGTATCAGTACATACCCTGGCACACACACATACTGTACAAGTCCCCACACACATGGTATACAGCTCCAGCATCAGTATATACCCTGGCACAGACACTATGCACCAGTCCCCACACATAGGGTATACAGCTCCAGTATCAGTACATACCCTGGCACACACCATGTACGCACAAAGGGCATCTCAAGTTTCAATAGTATCAGGAAGAAGGTATATATGCAAGTAACTCTCCATACAGGTTCAGAATCAGTAGTATTAGTATATATCCAAACACACACAATACGTACCAGTCCCCGCACAGAGGGTATACAGCTCCAGCATCAGTATATACCCTGGCACAGACACTATGCACCAGTCTCCACACATAGGGTATACAGCTCCAGTATCAGTACCTACCCTGGCACACACACATACTGTACCAGTCCCCACACACAGGGTATACAGCTCCAGTATCAGTATATACCCTGGCACACACATACTGTACCAGTCCCCACACACAGGGTATACAGCTCCAGCATCAGTATATACACTGGCACACACACACACACAGGGTAAACAGCTGAATTATCAGTATATACCCTGGCACACACCATGTACACACACAGGGTATACAGCTCCAGTATCAGTATATACCCTGGCACACACACACACACACACAGGGTATACAGCTGAATTATCAGTATATACCCTGGCACACACCATGTACACACACAGGGTATACAGCTCCAGTATCAGTATATACCCTGGCACACACATACTGTAACAGTCCCCACACACAGGGTATACAGCTCCAGTATCAGTACATACCCTGGCACACACATACTGTAACAGTCCCCACACACAGGGTATACAGCTCCAGTATCAGTACATACCCTGGCACACACACACACAGTACAAGTCCCCACACACATAGTATACAGCTCCAGCATCAGTATATACCCTGGCACAGACACTATGCACCAGTCCCCACACATAGGGTATACAGCTCCAGTATCAGTACATACCCTGGCACACACCATGTACGCACAAAGGGCATCTCAAGTTTCAATAGTATCAGGTAGAAGGTATATATACAAGTAACTCTCCATACAGGTTCAGAATCAGTAGTATTAGTACATATCCAAACACACACAATACGTACCAGTCCCCGCACAGAGGGTATACAGCTCCAGCATCAGTATATACCCTGGCACAGACACTATGCACCAGTCCCCACACATAGGGTATACAGCTCCAGTATCAGTACATACCCTGGCACACACACATACTGTACCAGTCCCCACACACAGGGTATACAGCTCCAGTATCAGTATATACCCTGGCACACACATACTGTACCAGTCCCCACACACAGGGTATACAGCTCCAGCATCAGTATATACCCTGGCACACACACACAGGGTATACAGCTGAATTATCAGTATATACCCTGGCACACACCATGTACACACACAGGGTATACAGCTCCAGTATCAGTATATACCCTGGCACACACACACACACACAGGGTATACAGCTCCAGTATCAGTATATACCCTGGCACAGACACTATGCACCAGTTTCCACACACAGGGTATACAGCTCCAACATCAGTATATACCCTGGCACACACACACAGGGTATACAGCTGAATTATCAGTATATACCCTGGCACACACCATGTACACACACAGGGTATACAGCTCCAGTATCAGTATATACCCTGGCACACACACAGGGTATACAGCTCCAGTATCAGTATATACCCTGGCACAGACACTATGCACCAGTCTCCACACACAGGGTATACAGCTCCAGTATCAGTACATACCCTGGCACACACACAGGGTATACAGCTGAATTATCAGTATATACCCTGGCACACACCATGTAAGCACAAAGGGCATACAGCTCCAGTGTCAGTATATACCCTGGCACACACACACAGGGCATACAGCTCCAGTATCAGTACATACCCTGGCACACACACATACTGTACCAGTCCCCACACACAGGGTATACAGCTCCAGTATCAGTATATACCCTGGCACACACATACTGTACCAGTCCCCACACACAGGGTATACAGCTCCAGCATCAGTATATACCCTGGCACACACACACAGGGTATACAGCTGAATTATCAGTATATACCCTGGCACACACCATGTGCACACACAGGGTATACAGCTCCAGTGTCAGTATATACCCTGGCACACACACACAGGGCATACAGCTCCAGTATCAGTATGTACCCTGGCACAGACACTATGCACCAGTCCCCACACACAGGGTATACAGCTCCAGTATCAGTACCTACCCTGGCACACACACATACTGTACCAGTCCCCACACACAGGGTATACAGCTCCAGTATCAGTATATACCCTGGCACACACATACTGTACCAGTCCCCACACACAGGGTATACAGCTCCAGCATCAGTATATACACTGGCACACACACACACAGGGTAAACAGCTGAATTATCAGTATATACCCTGGCACACACCATGTACACACACAGGGTATACAGCTCCAGTATCAGTATATACCCTGGCACACACACACACAGGGTATACAGCTGAATTATCAGTATATACCCTGGCACACACCATGTACACACACAGGGTATACAGCTCCAGTATCAGTATATACCCTGGCACACACATACTGTAACAGTCCCCACACACAGGGTATACAGCTCCAGTATCAGTACATACCCTGGCACACACATACTGTAACAGTCCCCACACACAGGGTATACAGCTCCAGTATCAGTACATACCCTGGCACACACACACACAGTACAAGTCCCCACACACATAGTATACAGCTCCAGCATCAGTATATACCCTGGCACAGACACTATGCACCAGTCCCCACACATAGGGTATACAGCTCCAGTATCAGTACATACCCTGGCACACACCATGTACGCACAAAGGGCATCTCAAGTTTCAATAGTATCAGGAAGAAGGTATATATACAAGTAACTCTCCATACAGGTTCAGAATCAGTAGTATTAGTACATGTCCAAACACACACAATACGTACCAGTCCCCGCACAGAGGGTATACAGCTCCAGCATCAGTATATACCCTGGCACAGACACTATGCACCAGTCCCCACACATAGGGTATACAGCTCCAGTATCAGTACATACCCTGGCACACACACATACTGTACCAGTCCCCACACACAGGGTATACAGCTCCAGTATCAGTATATACCCTGGCACACACATACTGTACCAGTCCCCACACACAGGGTATACAGCGCCAGCATCAGTATATACCCTGGCACACACACACAGGGTATACAGCTGAATTATCAGTATATACCCTGGCACACACCATGTGCACACACAGGGTATACAGCTCCAGTGTCAGTATATACCCTGGCACACACACACAGGGCATACAGCTCCAGTATCAGTATGTACCCTGGCACAGACACTATGCACCAGTCCCCACACACAGGGTATACAGCTCCAGTATCAGTACATACCCTGGCACACGCACATACTGTACCAGTCCCCACACACAGGGTATACAGCTCCAGTGTCAGTATATACCCTGACACACACACAGGGTATCCAGCTGCATTATCAGTATATACCCTGGCACACACCATGTACCCACACAGGGTATACAGCTCCAGTGTCAGTATATACCCTGGCACACACACAGGGTATCCAGCTGCATTATCAGTATATACCCTGGCACACACCATGTACCCACAAAGGGCATACAGCTCCAGTATCAGTATATACCCTGGCACACACACACAGGGTATACAGCTCCAGTATCAGTATATACCCTGGCACACACCATGTACACACACAGGGTATCCAGCTCCAGTATCACTATATACCCTGGCACACACACAGGGTATACAGCTCCAGTATCAGTATATACCCTGGCACACACACACAGGGTATACAGCTCCAGTATCAGTATATACCCTGACACACACAGGGTATACAGCTGCATTATCAGTATATACCCTGGCACACACACAGGGTATACAGCTCCAGTATCAGTATATACCCTGGCACACACACAGGGTACACAGCTGCATTATCAGTATATACCCTGGCACACACCATGTACCCACAAAGGGCATACAGCTTCAGTATCAGTATATACCCTGGCACACACACAGGGTATACAGCTCCAGTATCAGTATATACCCTGGCACACACCATGTACACACACAGGGTATCCAGCTCCAGTATCAGTATATACCCTGGCACACACACACAGGGTATACAGCTCCAGTATCAGTATATACCCTGGCACACACATACTGTAACAGTCCCCACACACAGGGTATACAGCTCCAGTATCAGTACATACCCTGGCACACACACATACTGTACAAGTCCCCACACACATGGTATACAGCTCCAGCATCAGTATATACCCTGGCACAGACACTATGCACCAGTCCCCACACATAGGGTATACAGCTCCAGTATCAGTACATACCCTGGCACACACCATGTACGCACAAAGGGCATCTCAAGTTTCAATAGTATCAGGAAGAAGGTATATATGCAAGTAACTCTCCATACAGGTTCAGAATCAGTAGTATTAGTATATATATCCAAACACACACAATACGTACCAGTCCCCGCACAGAGGGTATACAGCTCCAGCATCAGTATATACCCTGGCACAGACACTATGCACCAGTCCCCACATACAGGGTATACAGCTCCAGTATCAGTATATACCCTGGCACACACATACTGTAACAGTCCCCACACACAGGGTATACAGCTCCAGTATCAGTACATACCCTGGCGCACACACATACTGTACAAGTCCCCACACACATGGTATACAGCTCCAGCATCAGTATATACCCTGGCACAGACACTATGCACCAGTCCCCACACATAGGGTATACAGCTCCAGTATCAGTACATACCCTGGCACACACCATGTACGCACAAAGGGCATCTCAAGTTTCAATAGTATCAGGAAGAAGGTATATATGCAAGTAACTCTCCATACAGGTTCAGAATCAGTAGTATTAGTATATATATCCAAACACACACAATACGTACCAGTCCCCGCACAGAGGGTATACAGCTCCAGCATCAGTATATACCCTGGCACAGACACTATGCACCAGTCCCCACACATAGGGTATACAGCTCCAGTATCAGTACATACCCTGGCACACACACATACTGTACCAGTCCCCACACACAGGGTATACAGCTCCAGTATCAGTATATACCCTGGCACACACATACTGTACCAGTCCCCACACACAGGGTATACAGCTCGAGCATCAGTATATACCCTGGCACACACACACACAGGGTAAACAGCTGAATTATCAGTATATACCCTGGCACACACCATGTACACACACAGGGTATACAGCTCCAGTATCAGTATATACCCTGGCACACACACACACACACAGGGTATACAGCTGAATTATCAGTATATACCCTGGCACACACCATGTACACACACAGGGTATACAGCTCCAGTATCAGTATATACCCTGGCACACACATACTGTAACAGTCCCCACACACAGGGTATACAGCTCCAGTATCAGTACATACCCTGGCACACACATACTGTAACAGTCCCCACACACAGGGTATACAGCTCCAGTATCAGTACATACCCTGGCACACACACACACTGTACAAGTCCCTACACACATAGTATACAGCTCCAGCATCAGTATATAACCTGGCACAGACACTATGCACCAGTCCCCACACATAGGGTATACAGCTCCAGTATCAGTACATACCCTGGCACACACCATGTACGCACAAAGGGCATCTCAAGTTTCAATAGTATCAGGAAGGAGGTATATATACAAGTAACTCTCCATACAGGTTCAGAATCAGTAGTATTAGTACATATCCAAACACACACAATACGTACCAGTCCCCGCACAGAGGGTATACAGCTCCAGCATCAGTATATACCCTGGCACAGACACTATGCACCAGTCCCCACACATAGGGTATACAGCTCCAGTATCAGTACATACCCTGGCACACACACATACTGTACCAGTCCCCACACACAGGGTATACAGCTCCAGTATCAGTATATACCCTGGCACACACATACTGTACCAGTCCCCACACACAGGGTATACAGCTCCAGCATCAGTATATACCCTGGCACACACACACAGGGTATACAGCTGAATTATCAGTATATACCCTGGCACACACCATGTACACACACAGGGTATACAGCTCCAGTATCAGTATATACCCTGGCACACACACACAGGGTATACAGCTCCAGTATCAGTATATACCCTGGCACAGACACTATGCACCAGTCTCCACACACAGGGTATACAGCTCCAGCATCAGTATATACCCTGGCACACACACACAGGGTATACAGCTGAATTATCATTATATACCCTGGCACACACCATGTACACACACAGGGTATACAGCTCCAGTATCAGTATATACCCTGGCACACACACAGGGTATACAGCTCCAGTATCAGTATATACCCTGGCACAGACACTATGCACCAGTCTCCACACACAGGGTATACAGCTCCAGTATCAGTACATACCCTGACACACACACACAGGGTATACAGCTGAATTATCAGTATATACCCTGGCACACACCATGTAAGCACAAAGGGCATACAGCTCCAGTGTCAGTATATACCCTGGCACACACACACAGGGCATACAGCTCCAGTATCAGTATATACCCTGGCACAGACACTATGCACCAGTCCCCACACACAGGGTATACAGCTCCAGTATCAGTATATACCCTGGCACACACATACTGTACCAGTCCCCACACACAGGGTATACAGCTCCAGCATCAGTATATACCCTGGCACACACACACAGGGTATACAGCTGAATTATCAGTATATACCCTGGCACACACCATGTGCACACACAGGGTATACAGCTCCAGTGTCAGTATATACCCTGGCACACACACACAGGGCATACAGCTCCAGTATCAGTATGTACCCTGGCACAGACACTATGCACCAGTCCCCACACACAGGGTATACAGCTCCAGTATCAGTACATACCCTGGCACACGCACATACTGTACCAGTCCCCACACACAGGGTATACAGCTCCAGTGTTAGTATATACCCTGGCACACACACAGGGTATCCAGCTGCATTATCAGTATATACCCTGGCACACACCATGTACCCACACAGGGTATACAGCTCCAGTGTCAGTATATACCCTGGCACACACACAGGGTATCCAGCTGCATTATCAGTATATACCCTGGCACACACCATGTACCCACAAAGGGCATACAGCTCCAGTATCAGTATATACCCTGGCACACACACACAGGGTATACAGCTCCAGTATCAGTATATACCCTGGCACACACCATGTACACACACAGGGTATCCAGCTCCAGTATCAGTATATACCCTGGCACACACACACAGGGTATACAGCTCCAGTATCAGTATATACCCTGGCACACACACACAGGGTATACAGCTCCAGTATCAGTATATACCCTGGCACACACACAGGGTATACAGCTCCAGTATCAGTATATATCCTGACACACACACAGGGTATACAGCTGCATTATCAGTATATACCCTGGCACACACACAGGGTATACAGCTCCAGTATCAGTATATACCCTGGCACACACACAGGGTACACAGCTGCATTATCAGTATATACCCTGGCACACACCATGTACCCACAAAGGGCATACAGCTCCAGTATCAGTATATACCCTGGCACACACACAGGGTATACAGCTCCAGTATCAGTATATACCCTGGCACACACACACTGGGTATACAGCTCCAGTATCAGTATATACCCTGGCACACACCATGTACACACACAGGGTATCCAGCTCCAGTATCAGTATATACCCTGGCACACACACACAGGGTATACAGCTCCAGTATCAGTATATACCCTGGCACACACACACAGGGTATACAGCTCCAGTATCAGTATATACCCTGGCACACACACACAGGGTATACAGCTGCATTATCAGTATATACCCTGGCACACACACAGGGTATACAGCTCCAGTATCAGTATATACCCTGGCACACACACAGGGTACACAGCTGCATTATCAGTATATACCCTGGCACACACCATGTACCCACAAAGGGCATACAGCTCCAGTATCAGTATATACCCTGGCACACACACAGGGTATACAGCTCCAGTATCAGTATATACCCTGGCACACACACAGGGTATACAGCTCCAGTATCAGTATATACCCTGGCACACACACAGGGTATACAGCTCCAGTATCAGTATATACCCTGGCACACACACAGGGTATACAGCTCCAGTATCAGTATATACCCTGACACACACACAGGGTATACAGCTGCATTATCAGTATATACCCTGGCACACACACAGGGTATACAGCTGCATTATCAGTATATACCCTGGCACACACACAGGGTATACAGCTGCATTATCAGTATATACCCTGGCACACACACAGGGTATACAGCTCCAGTATCAGTATATACCCTGGCACACACACAGGGTACACAGCTGCATTATCAGTATATACCCTGGCACACACCATGTACCCACAAAGGGCATACAGCTCCAGTATCAGTATATACCCTGGCACACACACACAGGGTATACAGCTCCAGTATCAGTATATACCCTGGCACACACACACAGGGTATACAGCTCCAGTATCAGTATATACCCTGGCACACACCATGTACACACACAGGGTATCCAGCTCCAGTATCAGTATATACCCTGGCACACACACACAGGGTATACAGCTCCAGTATCAGTATATACCCTGGCACACACCATGTACCCACACAGGGTATCCAGCTGCAGTGTCAGTATATACCCTGGCACACACACAGGGTACACAGCTGCATTATCAGTATATACCCTGGCACACACCATGTACCCACACAGGGTATCCAGCTGCAGTGTAATCTGAGGCTGCCGCCAGCTCGGCCGCTGCTACCTCCAGTACAGCATCCCGTCCGCCCCCATGTCGCCCCCTGCGCCCCCGGCCCGGGCTGTACTCACTTGTCCCTTTGTTGCAGAGCAGGACTCACAACCTCCGCTCAGGTTTCCTCCCAGCTCTCTACAATCAGGACAAGGCTGAGCCCCGGCCGCGCTCCGTGTAAACCGCGCCACGATTGGCTGCAGTCAGCCGCCAGAGGAGATTGGTCCGCTCCCCACACAGGACTGGGAGAGGCCACATCCATCCATCCATCCATCCATCCCTGCTCTGTCATCCGGGGCTGCAGGGAAACAATAGTGCAACTTCTGCGTCCCCCACCCCCTCCTCACATCTGTGATAATGGGGGTCATAGTGGGGAGAGGAGGGGGCTGGTGTGCCCTATGGCCAGGCACTGATGCGCTCAGACTGCGGGTGTGCAATGTCCTGGAATAGCCCACGGTCTGTGCAGACCCCACGGTGTTATCACTACAGAGCCCAATGTGGACGGAAGATTTGGGGAAAACTTCACTTTACTCATTTTCAATTCTGTAAAATGGCTGATAAGACGTCACAATCAGCAAATGCCTAAGATTTACCGGATGGCCGAGTCGTAAAATTCTTGACACTTCGTAAAAAACTTTAGGGTATGTGCACACATTGCGGATTTGGCTGCGGATCCGCAGCAGTTTTCCATGTGGCTGTACAGTACCATGTAAACCTATGGAAAACCAAATCCGCTGTTCCATGCTGCGGATTTTTCAGCGCAGATTTGCTGCGGTTTATTTTCCGCAGCATGTCAATTCTTTGTGCAGAATCCGCAGCGTTTTTACACCCCTTCCATTATAGGAATCCGCAGGTGTAAAAGCGCAGGCGAAATCTGCACTAAATCTGCAGGTAAAACACGGGTCATTTTACCTGCAGATTCAGCAAAATCCGTGCGGAAAAATCCACAGCAGAATCCGCAACGTGTGCCCATACCCTTAGAGAATCGCAAAATATTTACACAACGCAAAGCAATTTGTCATTTTCACACCATTTTCGCCCAGCGCAGACAAAGTGAGGAAGCTGGGTAGTGGTTACCCCATCTTCATGACAAGCGGTGGTGCTTCTTTTCCCCAAATCTCTCTGTGGAGCCCTCGGAGGTCCATTACCTTGTGCCTCACCTGACTATGGAGGTGTGCGCCCGGTAATGGATCCGGAGTGTCGGACCATCTGACTATAGAGGTGGGCCCGGTGATGGATCCAGAGTGTTGGACTGTCAAACTATAGAGGTGTGCCCGGTAATGGATCCGGAGTGTCGGACCGTCTGACTATAGAGGTGGGCCCAGTGATGGATCCAGAGTGTTGGACTGTCTAACTATAGAGGTGTGCCCGGTAATGGATCCGGAGTGTCGGACCTTCTAACTATAGTGGTGTGCCCAGTAATGGATCCGTAGTGTCGGACCTTCTGACTATAGAGGTGAGCCCGGTAATGGATCCAGAGAGTGAGACCGTCTGACTATAAAGGTGAGCCCTGTAATGGATCCAGAGTGTCAGACCATCTGACTATAGAGGTGTGCCTGATAATGGATCCGGTGTGTCAGACCGTCTGACTATAGAGGTGTGTCCGGTAATGGATCCAGAGTGTCAGACCGTCTGACTATAGAGGTAAGCCCGGTAATGGATCCGGAGTGTCGGACCGTCTGACTATGGAGTTCAGCCCGGTAATGGATCCGGAATGTCTGACTATAGAGGTGCGCCTGGTAATGGATGCAGAGTGTCGGACCATGTGACTATAGAGGTGAGCCCTGTAATGGATCCGAAGTGTTGGACCGTCTGACTATAGAGTTGTGCCCGCTAATGGATCCGGAGTGTTGGACAGTCTGACTATAGAGGAGCGCCCGGTAATGGATCCGGAGTGTCAGACTATCTGACTATAGAGATAAGTCCGGTAATGGATCCGGAGTGTCGGACCATCTGACTATAAACGTGAGCCCGGTAATGGATCCGGAGTGTCGGACCATCTGACTATAAACGTGAGCCTGGTAATGGATCCGGAGTGTCGGACAATCTGACTATAGAGATGAGCCCGGTAATGGGTTCAGGAGTGTCGGACTGTCTGACTATAGAGGAGCGCCCGGTAATGGATCCGGAGTGTCAGACCGTCTGACTATAGAGGTGCGCCCGGAAATGGATACAGAGTGTTAGACCATCTAACTATAGAGACGCGCCCAGTAATGGATCCGGAGTGTCAGACCGTCTGATTATAGAGGTGTGCCCGGTAATGGATCTGGAGTGTCGGATTATCTGACTATAGAGGTGCGCCCAGTAATGGATCCAGAGTGTTGGACCGTCTGACTATAGAGGTGCCCAGTAATGGATCCGGAGTGTCTGACTATACAGGTGTGCCCGGTAATGGATCCAGAGTGTCGGACCATCTGACTATAGAGGTGCGCCCGGTAATGGATCCGGAGTGTCGAACCGTCTGACTATGGAGTTCAGCCCGGTAATGGATCCGGAGTGTCTGACTATAGAGGTGCGCCTGGTAATGGATGCAGAGTGTCGGACCATGTGACTATAGAGGTGAGCCCTGTAATGGATCCGAAGTGTTGGACCGTCTGACTATAGAGTTGTGCCCGGTAATGGATCCGGAGTGTTGGACAGTCTGACTATAGAGATGAGCCCGGTAATGGGTTCAGGAGTGTCAGACTGTCTGACTATAGAGGAGCACCCGGTAATGGATCCGGAGTGTCAGACTATCTGACTATAGAGATAAGCCCGGTAATGGATCCGGAGTGTCGGACCATCTGACTATAAACGTGAGCCCGATAATGGATCCGGAGTGTCGGACCATCTGACTATAAACGTGAGCCCGGCAATGGATCCGGAGTGTCTGACTATAGAGGTGCGCCTGGTAATGGATCCGGAGTGTCGGACAATCTGACTATAGAGATGAGCCCGGTAATGGGTTCAGGAGTGTCGGACTGTCTGACTATAGAGGAGCGCCCGGTAATGGATCCGGAGTGTCAGACCGTCTGACTATAGAGGTGCGCCCGGTAATGGATCCGGAGTGTCGGACCATCTGACTATAAACGTGAGCCCGATAATGGATCCGGAGTGTCGGACCATCTGACTATAAACGTGAGCCCGGCAATGGATCCGGAGTGTCTGACTATAGAGGTGCGCCTGGTAATGGATCCGGAGTGTCGGACAATCTGACTATAGAGATGAGCCCGGTAATGGGTTCAGGAGTGTCGGACTGTCTGACTATAGAGGAGCGCCCGGTAATGGATCCGGAGTGTCAGACCGTCTAACTATAGAGGTGCGCCCGGTAATGGATACAGAGTGTTAGACCATCTAACTATAGAGGCGCGCCCAGTAATGGATCCGGAGTGTCGGACCATCTGATTATAGAGGTGTGCCCGGTAATGGATCTGGAGTGTCGGATTATCTGACTATAGAGATAAGTCCGGTAATGGATCCGGAGTGTCGGACCATCTGACTATAAACGTGAGCCCGGTAATGGATCCGGAGTGTCGGACCATCTGACTATAAACGTGAGCCTGGTAATGGATCCGGAGTGTCGGACAATCTGACTATAGAGATGAGCCCGGTAATGGGTTCAGGAGTGTCGGACTGTCTGACTATAGAGGAGCGCCCGGTAATGGATCCGGAGTGTCAGACCGTCTGACTATAGAGGTGCGCCCGGAAATGGATACAGAGTGTTAGACCATCTAACTATAGAGACGCGCCCAGTAATGGATCCGGAGTGTCAGACCGTCTGATTATAGAGGTGTGCCCGGTAATGAATCTGGAGTGTTGGATTATCTGACTATAGAGGTGCGCCCAGTAATGGATCCAGAGTGTTGGACCGTCTGACTATAGAGGTGCCCAGTAATGGATCCGGAGTGTCTGACTATACAGGTGCGCCTGGTAATGGATGCAGAGTGTCGGACCATGTGACTATAGAGGTGAGCCCTGTAATGGATCCGAAGTGTTGGACCGTCTGACTATAGAGTTGTGCCCGGCAATGGATCCGGAGTGTTGGACAGTCTGACTATAGAGATGAGCCCGGTAATGGGTTCAGGAGTGTCAGACTGTCTGACTATAGAGGAGCACCCGGTAATGGATCCGGAGTGTCAGACTATCTGACTATAGAGATAAGCCCGGTAATGGATCCGGAGTGTCGGACCATCTGACTATAAACGTGAGCCCGATAATGGATCCGGAGTGTCGGACCATCTGACTATAAACGTGAGCCCGGCAATGGATCCGGAGTGTCTGACTATAGAGGTGCGCCTGGTAATGGATCCGGAGTGTCGGAGAATCTGACTATAGAGATGAGCCCGGTAATGGGTTCAGGAGTGTCGGACTGTCTGACTATAGAGGAGCGCCCGGTAATGGATCCGGAGTGTCAGACCGTCTGACTATAGAGGTGCGCCCGGTAATGGATACAGAGTGTTAGACCATCTAACTATAGAGGCGCGCCCAGTAATGGATCCGGAGTGTCGGACCATCTGATTATAGAGGTGTGCCCGGTAATGGATCTGGAGTGTCGGATTATCTGACTATAGAGATAAGTCCGGTAATGGATCCGGAGTGTCGGACCATCTGACTATAAACGTGAGCCCGGTAATGGATCCGGAGTGTCGGACCATCTGACTATAAACGTGAGCCTGGTAATGGATCCGGAGTGTCGGACAATCTGACTATAGAGATGAGCCCGGTAATGGGTTCAGGAGTGTCGGACTGTCTGACTATAGAGGAGCGCCCGGTAATGGATCCGGAGTGTCAGACCGTCTGACTATAGAGGTGCGCCCGGAAATGGATACAGAGTGTTAGACCATCTAACTATAGAGACGCGCCCAGTAATGGATCCGGAGTGTCAGACCGTCTGATTATAGAGGTGTGCCCGGTAATGAATCTGGAGTGTCGGATTATCTGACTATAGAGGTGCGCCCAGTAATGGATCCAGAGTGTTGGACCGTCTGACTATAGAGGTGCCCAGTAATGGATCCGGAGTGTCTGACTATACAGGTGTGCCCGGTAATGGATCCAGAGTGTCGGACCATCTGACTATAGAGGTGCGCCCGGTAATGGATCCGGAGTGTCGGACCGTCTGACTATGGAGTTCAGCCCGGTAATGGATCCGGAGTGTCTGACTATAGAGGTGCGCCTGGTAATGGATGCAGAGTGTCGGACCATGTGACTATAGAGGTGAGCCCTGTAATGGATCCGAAGTGTTGGACCGTCTGACTATAGAGTTGTGCCCGGTAATGGATCCGGAGTGTTGGACAGTCTGACTATAGAGATGAGCCCGGTAATGGGTTCAGGAGTGTCAGACTGTCTGACTATAGAGGAGCACCCGGTAATGGATCCGGAGTGTCAGACTACCTGACTATAGAGATAAGCCCGGTAATGGATCCGGAGTGTCGGACCATCTGACTATAAACGTGAGCCCGATAATGGATCCGGAGTGTCGGACCATCTGACTATAAACGTGAGCCCGGCAATGGATCCGGAGTGTCTGACTATAGAGGTGCGCCTGGTAATGGATCCGGAGTGTCGGACAATCTGACTATAGAGATGAGCCCGGTAATGGGTTCAGGAGTGTCGGACTGTCTGACTATAGAGGAGCGCCCGGTAATGGATCCGGAGTGTCAGACCGTCTGACTATAGAGGTGCGCCCGGTAATGGATACAGAGTGTTAGACCATCTAACTATAGAGGCGCGCCCAGTAATGGATCCGGAGTGTCGGACCATCTGATTATAGAGGTGTGCCCGGTAATGGATCTGGAGTGTCGGATTATCTGAATATAGAGGTGCGCCCAGTAATGGATCCAGAGTGTTGGACCGTCTGACTATAGAGGTGCCCAGTAATGGATCCGGAGTGTCTGACTATACAGGTGTGCCCAGTAATGGATCCAGAGTGTTGGACCATCTGACTATAGAGGTGCGCCCAGTAATGGATCTGGAGCATCCGACTCCAGCACACCTCATTAAGGTCGGAGTAAAAATGCCGGTCTTGATAAATCGGAGCCTGTGTGTCTTTGTGACCATAATGTTATATACACTCATCAACATATTGCAACACTAAGAAGGGAAAGTCATGGAATTGTGGAAATCACAGGATGGATTGATATGGTAATCATATGCAAATGATGAAAAAATGGAAACATTGTCAAAACATCTTGATTTATTCAGGTGTGAGTGCCACGCACAGAATAACACACACACATTGGCACAAATGAGTTTATACATGTTTGATTAATATTCTGCCAAACTGAATGCACTTGGCACAGAAATCATCAAGATCTTCTGCTGGCAGCTTCCTTTTTAATTGCTGACCAATGACATTCTCAATGTGCTTGATGGGAGACAACTGTACATATTGTGCCAGGGTTTCCATGGGACTCAGGATCTCATCTTCCATCCTTCTGCTGTAGACGTTACGGAGTAGAAATAGGAATTCAGTGCCCAGCTTGTACCAATGTAGTGTTTCCGGTTTTCAGAAACAGCCTAATATTTGTCTGAATGTGCGACAGGGCTCTAGAATGAGTGTTCAATACATTTCTGTTGAAGTAAATGACTTATTCCACACTCTGCGCTGAGCATTGAATTCACATGAAACCCCAGAAAGATCCGTTCACTATAGTGAGGCAACAGAGTTACTCTGGACTCCATCTAGCCTCTGTTCAGTGGTGTCCTTTTTACAGAAGTGCACAAAACTGGCGGGCTGCACTTTTATGCAATCCTATGCAAAATAGACACTGTCGGATTATAGGACAGACGGCGTCCACAGTGCCTTCATCTGCCCCATTATAGGGAATCTTCCGCCGGGGGTTCCATCTGAATCACATATTTCAGAGATTTACACAGAAATTCCAGTGTAAGTGCTCAGCCCAGAGTGCAGTATAAATGTGCGCCGAGCCTTACTACAATTTTTGGGAGTCAGAAAGAACAAATCAACAGCAGGTGAAGAATTGGTTTTATCTATTTTTACGCAGCTCCTCGTGTGGTATAAGTGATTAGGCGACTTTATCGGATCATTTCAATTACTGCGATACCAGATTTATATTTTTTTGTGTTTTGGCACTTTTACACAATAAAATGTACTTTATAGAAAAATGAATTATTTTTGCATCGCTTTATTCTGAGAACTATAACGTGTTTATTTTTCCGCTGATGGAGCTGTATGGCAGCATGTATTATTGATTGTGTTTTGTTCAACTTTTTGTTCGACGGTATGATGAATGTGCGCCAAGCCTTACTACAATTTTTGGGAGTCAGAAAGAACAAATCAACAGCAGGTGAAGAATTGGTTTTATCTATTTTTACGCAGCTCCTCGTGTGGTATAAGTGATTAGGCGACTTTATCAGATCATTTCAATTACTGCGATACCAGATTTATATTTTTTTTGTGTTTTGGCACTTTTACACAATAAAATGTACTTTATAGAAAAATGAATTATTTTTGCATCGCTTTATTCTGAGAACTATAACGTGTTTATTTTTCCGCTGATGGAGCTGTATGGCAGCTTGTATTATTGATTGTGTTTTGTTCAACTTTTTGTTCGACGGTATGATGAAACAGCACAGTTTTTTGCCTTGTATTTTTTTTTTCTACTGTGTTCACTGAAGGTGTTAGGCTGGTTTCACACTTGCGTTTTTTTGCACTGTGTTTTAGCGCAAAAAAAGCATGCTTTTTTTCCCTATACTTTAACATGGGTGCGCATATGTGCGCATACACATGCGTTTGTACGCGTTTGTATGAGCATGCGTTTTTTTGTAGTGTGCGCTCGGGCGCACAAAATGCATCCTGTTGCATTTTTTGTGCGTCCGACTTGCCCCAAAAAACCGCATGCGCACGCAATGCATTTTCTTTACAACAAAACACCCATTAACCCCTTCACCACAAAGGGTGGTTTGCACGTTAACTCCCGGGCCAATTTTTACAATTCTGACCACTGTCCCTTTAGGAGGTAATAACTCTGAAATGCTTCCATGGATCCTGGTGATTCTGACAATGCTTTCTCGTGACATATTGTACTTCATGTTATTGGTAAAATTTCATTCAAATAACTTGCGTTTATTTTTGAAAAAAATGGAAATTTGGCGAAAATTTTTAAAATTTTGCAATTTTCCAACTTTGAATTTTTATGCCCTTAAATCACAGAGCTACAGCACACAAAAAACGTAATAAATAACATTTCCCACATGTGTACTTTACATCAGCACAATTTTGGAACCAAATTTTTTTTTTGTTAGGAAGTTATAAGGGTTAAAAGTTGACCAGCGATTTCTCATTTTTGCAACACCATTTTAATTTTACGGACCACATCACATTTGAAGCCACTTTGAGGGGTCTATATGATAGAAAATACCCAAAAGTGACACCATTCTAAAAACTGCACCCCTCAAGGTGCTCAAAACCACTTTCAAGAAGTTTATTAACCCTTCATGTGCATCACAGGAATTTTTTTGAATATTTAAAAAAAATGAACATTTAACTTTTTTTCACAAAAAAATACTTCACGTTCAATTTTTTTTATTTTACCAAGGGTAACAGGAGAAATTGGACTGGAAAAGTTATTGTGCAATTTGTCCTGAGTACGCTGATACTTGATATGTGGGGGGGAACCACTGTTTCGGCGCATGGGAGAGCTCAGAATGGAAGGAGCGCCGTTTGACTTTTTCAATGCAAAATTGGCTGGAATTCAGATCGGACACCATGTCACGTTTGGAAAGCCCTGATGTACCTATACAGTGGAAACCCCCCACAAGTGACCCCATTTTGGAAACTAGACCCCCCCCAAGGAACTTATCTAGATATGTGGTGTGAACTTTGAACCCACAAGAGCTTCACAGAAGTTTATAACGTACAGCCGTACAATTAAAAAATCATATTTTTTTCCACAAAAATGATCTTTTTACCCTCAATTTTTATTTTCCTAAGGGTAACAGGACCCTAAAAGTTATTGTGCAATTTGTCCTTGGTACACTGATACCCCACATGTGGGTTTAAACGACTATTTTGGGGCATGGCAGAGCTCAGAAGGGAAGCAGCGCCGTTTGGCTTTTTTGGCTGGAATTGAGATCGGACACCATGTCGCGTATGGAAAGCCCCTGATGTACCAAAACAGTGGAAACCCCCACAAATGACCCCATTTTGGAAACTAGACCACCTAAGGAACTTATCTACATGTGTGGTGAGCACTTTGAACCCCCAAGGGCTTCACAGAAGTTTATAATGCCCGGGCATGAAAATAAAAAAATCGTATTTTTTCCACAAACATGATCTTTTAGTCACCAATTTTTTTATTTTTCCAAGGGTACCAGGAGAAATTGGACCCCAAAAGTTGTTGTCCAATTTGTCCTGGGTACGCTGATACCCCATATGTGGGAGAAAACTACTGTATGGGCACACGTCGGGGCTCGGGGGGGAATTAGTGACGTTTTGGAATGCAGAATTTGATGGAATGGTCTGCAGGTGTCATGTTGCTTTTGGAGAGCCCCTGATGTACCTAAACAGTGGAAACCCCCCACAAGTGACCCCATTTTGGAAACTAGACCCCCTAAGGAACTTATCTACATGTGTGGTGAGCACTTTGAACTCCCAAGTGCTTCGCAGAAGTTTATAACGCCCGGGCGTGAAAATAAAAAAATAATTTTTTTCCACAAAAATGATATTTTTGCCCCCAATTTTTTATTTTCCTAAGGGTAACAGGAGAAATTGGACCCCAAAAGTTGTTTTGCACTTTGTCCTGAGTAGGCTGATACCCTATATGTGGGGGTAAAACACTGGGCGCATGGCAGAGCTTGGAAGGGAAGGAGCACCATTTGACTTTTTCAACGCAGAATTGGCTGGAATTGAGATCAGACGCCATGCTGCATTTGGAGAGCACCTGATGTGCCCAAACAGTGGAAACCCCCAATTATAACTCCAACCCTAACCCCAACACACCCCTAACCCTAATCTCAGCCCTAACCCTAATGGGAAAATGGAAATAAATACATTTTGTTTTAATTTTATTATTTTTCCCTAACTAAGGGGGTGATAACGGGGGGTTTGATTTACTATTTATAGCGGGTTTTTATGTTTGCCAGCTGTCGAACGCTAAAAGACGCTTTTTATTGTAAAAATAGTTTTTACATCACCACATATTGAGAGCTATAATTTTTCCATATTTTGACCCACTGAGTCATGTGAGGTCTTATTTTTTGCAGGACGAGTTGACGTTTTTATTGGTACCATTTTCGGGCATGTGACTTCTTTTGATCACTTTTTATTCCGATTTTTGGGGCGCAGAAAGAACAAAAACCAGCGTTTCATGAATTTCTTTTGGGGGGTGCGTTTTCACCGCTCCGCCTGCGGTAAAATTGATAAGGCGCTTTTATTCTTCGGGTCAGTACGGTTACAGCGATACCTCATTTAGGTCTTTTTTTATGTTTTAGCGTTTTTATGCAATGAAAACAATTTTATATAAAAAATAATTATTTTTGCATCGCTTTATTCTGCGAGCTATAACTTTTTTACTTTTTTGCTGATGATGCTGTATGGTGGCTCGTTTTTTGTGGGACAAGATGACGTTTTCTGCGGTACCATGGATATTTATATGCATCTTTTTGATCGCATGTTATTGCACTTTTTGTTCGGCGGTATGATAGTAAATCATTATTTTTTGCTTCGTTTTTTATTTTTTAAGGGGTTTGCTAAAGGGGTTAACTAATGGGACAGTTTTATAGGGCGGGTCGTTACGGACGCGGCGATACCAAATATGTGTACTTTTATTGTTTGTTTTTTTTATTTCCAAAAAATGAATTTATTAGGGAATATTTTTTTGCGTATTTTTTTTTAAAAAATGCACCATAACCCGCAAAAAAAGCATACAAACGCATGATGCGTTTTTTTCATGCGTTTGTGTGCACAAAAAACGCGCAGCAAAAAAACGCAAGTGTGAAAGTAGCCTTAGCTAGTGTGATTGTTTTATAGGTTGGGTCTTTCTGGATGTGGCAATACCAAGTATGCATACTTTTTCGTTTTGTTTTTTGTTTTTTACAAAAAAAATTATGGGTACAATATATTTTTATTTTTTTATTATTATTTTGTAATTTAATCCCTCTAACACCGAGGGTGGTTTGCACTTTAATGACTGAGCAATTTTTACAATTCTGACCACTGTCCATTTATGAGGTAATAACTCTGGAATGCTTTAACGCAGTGTTCCCCAACTCCAGTCTTCAAGGCCCACCAACAGGTCATGTTTTCAGGATTTCCTTTGTATTGCACAGGTGATGGAATTATCACTTGGGCAATACTAAGGAAATCCTGAAAACATGACCTGTTGGTGGGCCTTGAAGACTGGAGTTGGGGAACCCTGCTTTAACGGATCCTGGTGATTCTGAGCTTGTTTTTTCGTGACATTTTGTACTTCACATTAGTGGTAAAATTTCTTTGATATAACTTATTATATGCGATTATTTGTGTAAAAAACGGAAATTTGGCATAAATTTGGAAAATTTTGCAATTTTCAAACTTTGAATTTTTATGCCCTTAAATCAATTAAATATGTCACGCAAAATAGTTCATAAATAACATTTCTCACATGTCTACTTTACGTCAGCACAATTTTTGATACAAAATTTTTCTTCATTAGGATGTTATAAGGGTTAAAAGTTGACCAACGATTTCTAGTTTTTACAACAAAATTTACAAAACCATTTTTTTAGGGACCACCTCACATTTGAAGTCACTTTGAGGGGTCTATATGGCTGAAAATACCCAAAAGTGATGCTATGATTTAGTGAGTTATCACCGGAAGCGGTGCAGTCAGCGTTCCTGGCAGTGAGTCTGGTGTCAGCTGTCATATTCGCAAACGGACGGCAGCAATCGCGCGCGCGCACAGAAGCTGTGAACGCAAAATCACCAGGACCTATCCATATGTCCTAGATCAAGAAGTCCTTCCCAACCAGGATGGATGTATGGATACGTCTAAGGTTGTGAAGGAGTTAATTTAAGACATTTTTTATTTGCTAAACCCTTAAGCCTCCTACAAGAAATATACATACTCGGTATCAAAGCGTTCATAAAGACTCATATACTGTGAAGCTATATAATTTTTTATCCTGTACACAAATGCTATTAGAAAAAAAACAGATGAAAAACTATGCCATAATTGCTCTTTTGTTGATCTTAGCTAAATAAAAGAAATGTGATTAAAAAGCCATATGTCTTCCAAAATGGTATCAATAAAAATAGCCCTCATTGTGCAAAAAACGAGCCCTTATACTATTGTGTAAATAAAAAAGTGAAAAACTTAGGGTTCAATATTTTTTCCTGTGAAAAAGTAGTAACACTTAAAAGGAACCTGTCACCAGAAAAAAAACGAACGATAATAACCTGCAGGTAAGGGGTTAATATGCAGGTTCATAACATTACTAAACAGCCTGGCGCCTGCATGTAGCCGAATGCTGCTTGGAGAAAATGCGCTGGCTCAGTCACCGTGTATAGAGTGAAGCCGCTGTAACCGCACCCCCGGCCCTGTCTTATACTCGCTCTGCATTAGGTTCGGCTGTCACTTATGGCCAGGCATGCGGTTACGCACACGGCTCTGTAACTGAACCTGTGCTGGTGTCAACCCCGTGACTGAAGCCGAAAACTGCCAGAGGGAATAAAGATAATTTTCTCCCTGCAGTGTTTGGCTAAGTACAGGCGCTGGACAGGTTAATAACGTTGACATGTCAAATGAAACTCAATTCTTGTGTTATGTCAATTATTCTGCACGGTGAAATGAGCCTCACATAGCCTCCCATATACAGCTTGAGCCCTACATAGCCTCCCATATATCACTGGAGCCCCACATAGCCCCCTTATGCAGTTGAAATCCCATAAAGCCTCCCATATACAGCTGGAGCCCCAATATCTTTCCTGATCTTTATTTTTACTCCTCTGTCTACAGTCTTGTCAGGAGCACCAGGTCATGGCTGTGTTATGGTGAAATGATGTTCTTTCCATGTCCAGATTATCACCCAAACAGTGGTCATTTAAGTAGCTTAGAAATTCTTCTGTAACCAATGCCATCAGTATGTTTATCAACAATAAGGTTGCATGGGTATTGAAACAGCTGATATTAGTGATAGATTTCAGCTTGTGTCATGACTTTCCATGGCTTTCTGTTCCTCTTTTTTCATGTGTTCAATAGTTTTTAATTGTGTCATTTCTCATTAATAGTTTTTAATTGTGTAATTTCTCATTATTACATATAACTTAATTTATGGACATCTATGTTTATTTAATTTCCTGTGTATTGGAACAACACATAAAATAGAGAAAAAGAGGAAATTAGGCATAATTTAACACAAAACCCTCAAAATGGTCCGGACAATATTGTTGGCACTCCCAAGTTAATAATTGGTTGTAATTTCTTTAGAATAAATAACTGCAATCAGTCGCTTCCTAGAACTATCAGCAAGCTTCTTACACCTCTCAACTGGAATTTTGGACCACTCTTCTTTTGCAAACAACTCCAGGTCTCTCATATTTGAAGGGTGCCTTCTCCCAACAGCAATTCTAAGAACTCTCCAAAGGTGTTCAATGGGATGGCAACTTCAGAACTCTCCAGCACTTTGTTTCCATCAATTTATGGGTGCATCTAGAAGTATGTTTGAGGTCATTGTCATGCTGGAAGACCCATGACGTAGCATGCAAACCCAGCTTTCTGACACTGTGCACTATCTTGCGAGCCAAAATCCTTTGGTAAAATTCAGATTTCATGATACCTTCCACCCAGTGCCAGAGGCAGCAACTCAACCCCAAAACTTCTTATAACCTACACCATATTTGACTGTAGGTACTGCGTTCTCTTTTTTTTTTGTAGGCCTCACTCCATTTTCAGCAAACAGTAGAATCATGTGCTTTACCAAAAAGATCTTTCTTAGTCTCATCTGTCCATAAGGATTTTGGATTACTCACAGACATTCTGGTAATTTGAACTGCAGTCTAGTTATTTTTATGTCTCTGTGTCAGCAGTGGGATCCTTGAATTTCTTTGGAACTTGACTGGGATTGCTTTATCACCATCCGGACTTTCCGATGTTGCAACCTTTCATCAATTTTTCTCTACCGTCCATGTCCCGGAAGATTAGCTACAGTGCCATGGGATGTAAATTCGTTGATTATGTTGCACACCGTGGAAAAAGGAACATCAAGATCTCTGAAGATGGACTTGTAACCATGAGATTGGTGATGTTTTTCAGGTTCTCCATGCTTAGCGTTATACACACACAAAAATTTAGCAAAACTTAAGTCAACGTACCTTTTTATCTGGTTTCAGGTGTAATTTTCATTTTTCCCACACCTGTTGCTTGCCACAGGTGAGTTTGAACGAGCATCACGCATGAAAGAAAGTTGCTTACCCACATTTTTGGAAAAGTTCCAAAACATTTGTCTGGCCCATTTTTTAGGTTTTATGTGAAATTATTTTCAATTTGCCTTTTTTTCTTTGTGTTTTTGTGTTGTTCCAATATACACAGAAGAAAAAAATTGTGTATAACAACATGTGTAATTGCAATAACTTTCGGGGAGAAATACTTAATTTTCTGGAACAAATTCAACACTTTTTTGCCATGACTGTATATACAGTATATATGTATGTATGTATATATATAGATAGATAGCTAGATAGATAAGATAGATAGATAGATAGATAGATAGATAGATAGATAGATAGCTATAGATAGCTATAGATATATAGATGGATGAATATACCTTCCCTCTAAACGTTTCAGGTTTACTGTTTCAATATATTCATACTGTTTCTATATATTCATACTATATACACTGCAGTGTCTTCATATAATGTAATATCAATCTGTAAAAATAGTAGGCCTGAAATTATTAGAGGGAAGGTATGTCTCACACAGGAATACTTGGTAAGAAAGTAATGTAGAAAAGCTGGATTTTTCAGCAAAGCTAGTTTGCTCTGTTTTTGACTTGCTGGGGAAGTCTGCATTTAGACTCTAGGATTTATTAAATTCTTGTTTAGGCTATGAAACTTGCTGAGTTAGTGGTCGAAGTGCAGGGCTGGTTTTAGATAAAGTGGGGCCCTGGGCAAAAGTTTAAAGTGGGGCCCCAAATGCTCACATATTACACCATCACACAGAAACATTTCTGTCACATTTATATACACTGAGTTCAGGCCGTTAAACGAGCGTGATTGACAATATTGAAGTCGTTTGACGCTTGTTTCCCGGCCTCTTTACTCCGGCTGAGGAAGAATGATGGGGACAGATAGTCCTCGATACAGTATAATGCAGCCCTATCAGAGTATAATGCAGCCCCCCAACACACAGTATAATTCAACCCACCACACACACACACACACACAGTATAGTGCAACCCCCACACAGAATAATGCAGCCCCCCACACCCCCAGTATAATGCAGCCCCCCTACACACACACAGTATAATGCAGCCCCCTACACACATTATAATGCAGCCCCCCACATACACAGTATAGTGCAGTCTCCCACTCACAGTATAATGCAGTCCCCTCACACACAGTATAATGCAGTCCCCCTGACACAGTACAACCCACCCCCCACACACAGACACAGTATAGAGCAGGCACACACACAGACAGACAGATACAGACACAATAATGCATAGACACAATACTTACCTCTCCGCCTCGTTCCTCCGCTGCTCTGGCTTCTGCAGAGCGTCTCAGCTCCACTGCTGGCACACGCTGAGTCAGAGGCAGAGGATTGATGGGAGAGGGAGCAACACATGACACTCTCTCCTCCATCACTGCTCTCAACTGTATCACCGATTAGATGAAGCGACACATCACTGGCTGGAGTCCTCTGGAGGAGCGGGGGGCCTAAGCAGCAATCTGGTCTGCCTGCCCCTAATACCGACCCTGTCGAAGTGTTACGGTTTTGCATTGCAAATACAGCTTTGCTGTGTACAAGAAATTAAAGCTGGTTCTTGCCAATTTAAAGCAAAGTCTCCAGTTGGAGGGAAGGTTATACTCATACATTTGTGATATGTTCTCATAGTACCACCAAACAAATCTGATCCATCCAGATTTGCACTCCAAAAGAATCTGTCTTTATGATATTAGTAGCATATCTTTTAAATCCTTTTAATGGTTACATAAGTTGTCCACTACTAGGACAACTTCTTCTCATACCCCTTGCTCAGATAACATATTAAAGCTCATAATCAACTCCCGTGTCATCGCTGTTCCCGCGGTGTGGGCACTTGCTTTCTCTTGTGTGGTGTTGTGAGACATGACGTTGGCGCCCAATGAGAGTTGGCATCACTATCCCCACTTTCGGACGTTTTGAGCAGGAAGAGGAAGCCGGGGATCAGCTGCAGCCCGGACTTCCTCTTAAAGTTCAAAATGTCCGAAGGCGGAGACAGTGACGCCAGCCCTGATTGGGCGCCGGCGTCATGTGTCACAACACCGCACAAGAGCCCCAGGGAAAGCGCATGCTGACACTGCAGGAGCGGTTACGGCACTGGAGGTGAGTATAGCCGTTATTATGTTATCGGGGCCAAACATTTCGATCAAGAAGGAATTGTCGTAGTAGTGGACAACCCCTTTAAGTGTGACCTCCATGGATTTTACATGATGCTCAATTGTATTGACAACTCAAAACTTTGAAGGCCAATCAACAACTTGGATTTGTTGCTATGCTACTCAAACTATTCCTAAGTTTTGAAGTGCGGCAAGATGCATTACTCTGCTGAAAAAGGCCACTATTATTAGGAAATGCTGCTACCTTGAAAAGAGTGTATTTGATCTACCACAATGCTTAGGTAGGTGCAGGGTCGGCTCCAGGTTTTAGTGACCCAGGGTGAAAGAGTCTCAGTGGGTCCCTTTAACACATCCCACAATTCATGATGTACAGTTATGCAGAGAAATATAGGTATAGTACAATGCCAAAGATTTCACTTACTTCTACATTACATGAGTGATATCTATTGTAAATTCTATATGCAGTATTATGGGCACCACATAGTACTCCCTACAAAATTATGAGCCCCATATAGTCCTCCATACAGTATTATGAACACCACACAGCGTTCCATATAGAATAATGAGCCCCATATATGCTCCATACAGTATTATGGGTACCATATAGTGCTCCGTACAGAATAATGAGCCCCATATATTGCTCCATACAGTATTATGGGCACCACATAGAGCTCCATACAGAATGAGCCCCATATATTGCTCCATACAGTATTATGGGCACCACATAGTGCTCCATACAGAATAATGAGCCCCATATATTGCTTCATACAGTATTACGGACACCACATAGTGTTCCATACAGTATTATGGGCACCACATAGAGCTCCATACAGAATAATGAACCTCATATAATGCTCCATACAGTATTATGGGCAGCACATAGTGCTCTATACAGAATAATGAACCAATATAATGCTCCATATAGTATTATGGGCAGCACATGGTGCTCTATACAGAATAATGAACCAATATAATGCTCCATATAGTATTATGGGCACCACATAGTGCTCCATACAGAATAATGGGAATAAAAATGAGACCAAGCGCACCGCTATATATAAATCCAAAGTTCAAAAGAACAGGGGTGCAAAAACAGTAGTGAATAGGAGGAGCAGTTCAAATAGGAAAGGCACCACTGAAAGGCATGCACACCACAACAGGTGACAAAGTAATAAACAGCAATTTTATTGATACAAAAAATACTATTAAAACACAATTAAAAACCATGAAACCGTATCTACTCAGAGTATATGTAACAGTAATGACCCCAATACATGAAAATGACATATCAATATCTGTCCAAAAATCCCCTTCTAAAGGCTCATGAGGCAAGGAAATAATAATAACATATCCTCAACCTAAGACATGAAATATACTGTACAATGAAAAACAAGGGGAAACAACAGATAGGGGAAAATAACTCAGGAAAACACCAGTCCAGTAACCGGTGGTCAACCCAGGATACCAGTCTAATAACAGGTAATAAAGATACCTCAAAAAGAAGGGGGGAAGCCCACATGTATGGGAAAATTCCCACAAAAGCCCTCAACTATGATCTGGATTCCCAGAGGGAATCAGGTTCATAGACAGTCCCGTAACTCAGGACCCTGAGTGGAAAATAGACGTGGCCCCACGCATATCGCCCCCGCAAGAGGGGCTTCGTCAGGGGTAGTAAAGAAAATTGTGACCAGAACAGTTTAAATAACAAATAAACCTAATAGTTAATAGCTCATCGGTGTGAGCCAGTGCGAGCAATCCGGAAGAGGAATGCCAGCGATGAAGCTGCGCATAACCACTGTGCCTGAGGCTAAGGGGGAGAACTGAACCGGCGCAAAATGAAATGCAGGGAGGGCCAGCGCGCCTGCGTCATGTGAAACGCAAGTGTTCAATACGGCCGCTGTGCCCCAAGCCAAGGGAGGGAGCCGTGCCTGTGCACAATAAAACGCAGGGAAGGCCAGTGCGCCTGTGTCACCTGGAACGCAAGCGCTCCATGTGACCACCGTGCCCCAATCAGAGGGAGGAAGCTGCGCCTGCGCATGAAGAGCCGCAGGGAGCACCAGCGTACCTGCGTGAAATGTGGCACATGCACTAGATAATGCCAAACAGAACAGACCAGGGAAGGGGCGCCGCATGAGACAGCCACACATCAGAACTGTAGCCATGTGTACATGGAGTGGAGCACAAGGAACAATGCTCCTAAATGGAAAGAATGGAAAAAGGAGAGGGTGTCTGGCCGACACAATCAAAACATGCACACATACACAGCCCCCGGGGGAGGGACAACTGGCACACTGCACCTGCGACATGGCACAATCTATATGTGTATGAAATAAAAGTGACCAGAGCAAGACACAGAAAACTGTTGGTTTAAATATATATCAACATCATGAGTAAATATGAAAAACTTTATTAAAGTATAAATATACATATATGACCGTAAATTACAAGGATTTACAAAAATATCCAAAAGATGATAATAGTATATATTCAAACAGAGAGCAAAGAGGCAGCAAAGCCCCAAGCTCCATAAAGAAAGGCAAGAAAAAAATCTTGTCAATAAGATATAAAATTTAGATATAGATTATGGGCCCAAAATAAAAACCCCAAATGTACAAATATTAGCCAATTTACGTGTGGAAAAACACACAATAACATGACCCCAATAAATAAGATCAACCTCATGAGTCAAAAGTACCTATAAAGACCAACCCCGCCCCATAAACAGCAAGGACAACCAATGACACAGATAGAAACCTAGTAACATGACCATTATAAATATAATAAATATCTTGAGACAAAAATATGCACGGGAACCAACCCTACCCCATGAGCCATCATTAACAATCAATTTCCCCAAGAAACATGAAAACAAGACCCTATAGCTATATATTGAATCAATCGATATAAAGAAATCCAGCAAGGGAAAGCCAAGTGGCCATGATGATGATTTGACCAATAATTTGAAGATTTATTCAAAGGCCAGACACAAGGTGGGATTCAAATAGGACTCAAAAATCAAATAAACCACAAGCTGGAACTCCTAAAAAGGGGGTGCACATCCAGAGATTGTAAGACGAGGCATCCCAATCAAATGAAAACTGGATTTCACCAACCCTACTTTTTTTCTGCTGAGCCATGGACCCAATGCAGACCTTTGCCCAAATGCTGCAGAACTTTACTGATGAGATTAGGGGGCTGCGTGGTGGGTTGGTGATAATGTCACGTGGACCCGTTCTGTGTGACATGACCCGCAGGTCGGTAACTAAAACAACAAAACTGGCACGTGTAACTGTTTCCCCTTCCCCCGTGTCTTGTTTCAGTTACCGGCCTGCGGGTCGTGTCACACAGGACAGTTACACGTGCCAGTTTTGTTGTTTTAGTTACCGACCTGTGGGTCGTGTCACACAGGACAAGCCCACGTGACAGAAAAAGTATTGAACACATGAAGAAAGAGATGTGAAAAAAGCCGAGGAATGTCAGTAAATAGAAAGCAATCCTGTCACTTATTAAAAAATAATATCAGCTGCATAAACTGATGGCCTATAAAAAGGTGTCTCATTACCAAGGTGCCATACAAGAAACATGTAATGATGGGTAAAAACAGTGCGCTGTCTCGAAACCTTTGCAACCTTATTGTTGCAAAACATATCAATATCATTGGTTACAGAAAATGTTTTAAACTACTGATGGTTCCAGTGAGCACTGTTGGGATGATAATCCGGAAGTGGACAAAACATCATTTCACCATAAATCGGCCACGACCAGATGCTCCTCACAAAGTTTCAGACAGATAAATGAAAATAACTATCAAAAGAGTTGTCCAAGAGCCAAGGACCAATTGTGCAGAGCCACAGAAAGACCTGGAATCAGCAGGTACAATTGTTTCAAAGAAATCTATAAGTAATGCACTCAGCTGTTATGAATGAGTCACCGAGGAGGAAAAACAAAAACAAGCTAAGCCACAGAAAACCAGAGAGGTTGGTAACTAAGCGGATTGCAGACCCCTGATCCTATCCACACAACTAGCAGTAGCCGTAGAGCGTACCTGCGATGATCCTAGACGCCTCGTCACAGCCGGAGAACTAAATAAGCCTAAAGCAAGAAAAGGGGAAATCTAAACTGCCCCAGAGCAGACCCCAAAGCAATAGACAGCCCCCGAACATGTATTGTCGCTGAGACAAGATGAAAACACAAACAGATAGAAAAATAGGCTGAGCAAACGATGGGGCCCACACTAATTAGAAAGGACAGGAAAGGAAAGATACTGTCTGCAATCACGCACATAACCCTGCCAAAAAATGTCCAACACTTTGATAACAAAAACCCTGAAGTCGCTAGACTTAAATTCCCTATATCAGCACTCTGGTATATTCTGAAGACAGAGCAAAAAGAGACCAATCTGATCAGGGACAAAAGCAAACTGGCATAAACAGAGACATAAGAATGGAAATTCAGCACAGCCCCAGCAGGGGCCGGCTGACCACAAAAACTGAGCAAACCAGACCAAATCTCATGTGAAAAAATAGCAGAGCACACTTAGCTTGAGAAGGCAGGAACAGGGCTGGAAACCAGAACCTCAGGGCAGGAGAAAATCACCAGCACAAAATTAGGGAGTCGTCTGTCTTAAATCCAGTCAGAGACTCCTGATGTCCACTCTCAGTCCTCCTCCTCCTCAGGTGGCAGGTCTCTGCCATTTAGATCAGCTTCATTACCTACTGTCACCACTAGAGGGAGCCCGGATGGAGAACTCACAACTCCTCTATCAACACAGCCAGCTCCACCACCCTCACCAGAAGCCAGAGGTAAACCAGAAAATGAGTTCACAACAGTACCCCCCTTGAGGAAGGGTCACCGAACCCTCATCCATGCCACCAGGCCGATCAGGATGGGCCCGGTGAAAAGCATGAACCAATCTATTGACATGAAAGTCAGAGGCAGAGATCCAAGAATTGTCCTCCTGGCCATAACCCTTCCACTTGACCAAATACTGGAGTCTCTGTCTAGCCAGACGAGAATCCAGTATTTTCTCTACCTCATATTCCACATTACCTTCAACCAACACAGGGTCAGGAGGTGCCGCCATAGGAACCACTGGCTCAACAAACCTCTTCAACAGAGACTTATGAAACACGTTATGGATCTTAAACGTAACTGGAAGAGCCAATCGAAAAGAAACCGGGTTAAAAATCTCCAAAATCCTATAAGGTCCAATAAATCTTGGCTTGAACTTTGGAGACGCAAACTTCATAGAGATATTTTTTGACGACAACCAAACCATATCACCCACTTTAAACCGGGGACCAATGGTCCTATGCCGGTTGGAAAACCGCTGGGCCTTTTCTTGAGAGGGGGACAACTTATCCACCACTTGGTCCCAAATCTGCTGCATTCTCTCTACCACAGTGTCACCACCTGGGCAGGTTGAAGATTCCACTTGCCCTGAAGAAAATCGAGGATGAAACCCAAAGTTACAGAAAAAGGGCGACATCAATGTGGCAGAACTAGCTCTATTATTTAGGGCGAATTCGGCCAAGGGCAAAAATGAGACCCAATCATCCTGATCAGCAGATATAAAACATCTCAAATAGGACTCCAAAGTCTGGTTTGTTCTCAGTCTGCCCATTGGTCTGTGGGTGAAACGCAGAGGAGAAGGATAACTGAATTCCCAGCTTGGAACAAAAAGCTTTCCAAAATCTGGAGACAAACTGGACTCCTCTGTCCGACACAATGTTCTCAGGAATCCCATGCAACCGAACCACCTGTTATAAAAACAAGGGCACCAACTCTGAGGAAGATGGCAGCTTTGGGAGTGGTACAAGATGGACCATCTTAGAAAATCTGTCACAAATTACCCAGATAACAGTCATTCTCTGAGACAGGAAGATCAGAAATAAAATCCATTGAGATATGGGTCCATGGCCTCTTGGGCACCGGCAAGGGCATCAACAACGCACTAGAACGAGAACAGGGTTTAGACCAGGAACAAGTCCCACAAGACTGCACAAAATTCCTGACATCACGAGATAAGGCAGGCCACCAAAAAGACCGACTCACCAAATCTCTGGTACCAAAAATAGCTGGATGACCAGCCTGCGTGGAGCAATGAACTTCAGACATCTCTCTGTTCCTCCACTGGTCAGGAACTTATAATTTTCCCATAGGACAACGCTCAGGTTTGTCCTCCTGAAATTCTTCCAGGGCACGTCTCAAATCGGGTGAGATGGCAGAAAGAACTACCCCCTCACCTAGGATGGTAGTAGGTTTGGTCACAATAGGAGAATCAGCAAAGAAACTCCTAGAAAGGGCGTCTGCCTTAACATTCTTAGTGCCCAGAAGAAAGGAGACCACAAAATCAAAACGCGTGAAAAACAAGGCCCACCTAGCCTGTCTAGGATTCAAGCGTTTGGCCGACTCCAGGTAAATCAAATTCTTGTGGTCAGTGAGGACCACAACTTGATGTCTAGCTCCCTCCAACCAATGTCTCCACTCCTCGAATGCCCACTTCATGGCCAACAATTCCCAATTCCCCACATCATAGTTGCGTTCAGATGGGGAGAACTTTCGGGAAAAGAAGGCACAGGGATTCATTTTAGAAGTCACCGGATCTTTTTGGGACAAAACAGCTCCTGCACCAATCTCCGAAGCATCTACCTCTACCTGAAATGGAAGTGAGACATCAGTTTGCCGTAAAACCGGAGCAGAAGTGAACCTCCGCTTCAGCTCTTGAAATGCCAAAACAGCCTCTGGAGACCAATTCAGCACATCAGCGCCCTTCTTGGTCAGATCAGTCAGTGGTTTGGCAATACCAGAAAAATTAGCTATAAATTTACGATAAAAATTAGCAAAACCCAAAAACTTCTGGAGAGCCTTCAAAGAAGTGGGCTGAACCCAATCATAAATGGCCTGTACCTTGGCCGAGTCCATTTCAATAGTTGACGGAGACAAAATAAATCCCAAACATGAAATCCTCTGTACACCAAAAAGGCATTTCGATTCCTTAACATACAGGGAATTCTCCCTCAAAATCCGGAACACAGTCCGAACATGTTCCACATGAGAATCCCAATCACTGGAAAAGATCAGAATATCATCCAAATAGATGACCAAAAACTTATCCACAAAGTCCCGGAAAATATCATTCATGAAGGATTGGAAGACAGAACGGGCATTAGCCCAAAAGGCATCACCAGGTACTCAAAATGTCCCTCCGGAGTATTAAACGCTGTCTTCCTTTCATCCCCATGCTTGATGCGAATAAGATTATACGCCCCCCTGAGGTCAAGCTTAGTAAACCAGCAGGCACCTTTAACTCTGGAGAATAAATCAGAAATCAGGGGTAACGGATACTGATATTTAACCGTAATCTTGTTAAGGGAACGATAGTCAATACAAGGCCTTAATGAACCATCTTTCTTGGCCACGAAAAAAAAAACAGCACCTAAGGGTGAAGAGGATGGTCTAATATGACCCTTCTCCAATGACTCCTTAATATAAGATCGCATAGCCTTGTGTTCAGGTACAGATAAGTTGAAAAGCCGACCCTTGGGAAATTTACACCCAGGCCTCAACTCAATTGCACAGTCATAGCTCCTATGAGGAGGCAGGGACGCAGACTTACTCTCACTAAATACATCATAAAAATCAGCCAAATAGTCAGGAACATCATGAGACTGGGGAGAGGTGGAGAAAACAGGAGTGTCACCAAGAGCACACCGACAGCCCCAACTCACCACAGACACAGATTTCCAATCCAAAACTGGATTATGGATTTGCAACCAGGGAAAACCCAGAACAATAGTATCATGCAAATTATGCAGTACCAAAAATCTACAATTTTCTTGGTGGTCTGGGGCGACCCGCATTATCACCTGGGTCCAAAACTGAGGTTTATTCTCCGCCATAGGAGTAGCATCAATACCCCTCAAAGGAATAGGCGTCCGCAGAGGTATCATGGGAAAACCACAACGTTTAGCAAAATCCAAATCCATCAGATTCAAAGCCGCTCCTGAATCCACAAAAGCCTTGGCGGAAAATGTGGATAAGGAGCAGATCAGAGTAATTGCCAAAAGAAACTTAGGTTGTACACCACCCACAGCAAATGTGTGTGCAAAACGTTTCTCTTGTTTAGGGCAGACAGAAATAATATGAGAGGCATCTATTCTCCACAGAAAAAACACAGCTTATTACGCCTTCAATACTCCTGACGTTGCACCCTAGACAAAACTCTATCACATTGCATAGGTTCAGACATTTGTTGAAAAGGTGGCAACACCTCTCGTGTAGTTTTACGTTCACATAAACGCCGATCAACTTGAATGGCTAATGACATAGAATCGTCAAGACCAGAGGGAACAGGAAATCCCACCATAATATCTTATATGGTTTCTGATAAACCCTTGCGAAAGAGAGCTGCCAAGGCACCATCATTCCATGTAGTAAGGACCGCCCACTTTCGGAATTTTTGACAGTATAACTCTGCAGAATCCTGACCCTGGTTCAATGCCAATAGGGCTTTCTCAGCTTGATCAATAGCATTAGGTTCATCATACAACAACCCCAAGGCTAGAAAAAATGCATCCACATTAGTTAGAATAGGATTTTCAGGTGTCAAAGAAAACGCCCAATCCTGAGGATCGCCGCGCAGCAAGGAGATGACAATTTTAACCTGCTGCGCAGAGCTCCCCGATGAGTTAGGCTTCAAGGCAAGAAATAATTTGCAATTATTCTTAAAATTCAAAAATTTAGACCGATCCCCAGAAAACACATCAGGAGTAGGGATTTTTGGTTCAACAGCATGTGATAGAGCGAGATAGGAGGAAATTCCTCGCACTTCAGCAGCAAGCTGCTCCACACAAACAGACAATTGATTAGTCTCCATTAAGGAAAAAATCCTCCTATGGCCCCAGAGAAAAAGAGGAAAAAATACATATAAAAAAAAAAAATTCTGACACTTTTTTTTTCCCCCTGCTTTTAAGTACCCTACAATCTGCTGTATGGATGGTGATTCTGTTATGAATGAGTCACCGAGGAGGAAAAACAAAAACAAGCTAAGCCACAGAAAACCAGAGAGGTTGGTAACTAAGCGGATTGCAGACCCCTGATCCTATCCACACAACTAGCAGTAGCCGTGGAGCGTACCTGCGATGATCCTAGACGCCTCATCACAGCCGGAGAACTAAATAAGCCTAAAGCAAGAAAAGGGGAAATCTAAACTGCCCCAGAGCAGACCCCAAAGCAATAGACAGCCCCCGAACATGTATTGTCGCTGAGACAAGATGAAAACACAAACACAGATAGAAAAATAGGCTGAGCAAACGATGGGGCCCACACTAAATAGAAAGGACAGGAAAGGAAATCACGCACAAAATCTTGCCAAAAAATGTCCAACACTTTCTGATAACAAAAACCCTGAAGTCGCTAGACTTAAATTCTCTATATCAGCACTCTAGTATATTCTGAAGACAGAGCAAAAAGAGACCAATCTGATCAGGGACAAAAGCAAACTGGCATAAAGAGAGACATAAGAATGGGAATTCAGCATAGCCCCAGCAGGGGCCGGCTGACCACAAAAACTGAGCAAACCAGACCAAATCTCATGTGAAAAAATAGCAGAGCACACTTAGCTTGAGAAGGCAGGAACAGAGCTGGAAACCAGAACCTCAGGGCAGGAGAAAATTACCAGCACAAAATTAGGGAGTCGTCTGTCTTAAATCCAGTCAGAGACTCCTGATGTCCACTCACAGTCCTCCTCCTCAGGTGGCAGGTCTCTGCCATTTAGATCAGCTTCATTACCTACTGTCACCAATAGAGGGAGCCCGTATGGAGAACTCACAACTCCTCTATCAACACAGCCAGCTCCACCACCCTCACCAGAAGCCAGAGGTAAACCAGAAAATGAGTTCATAACACTCAGCCTTCATGGTCTGTATGTACACTCACCATGCAAGACTCCATTGCTGAACAAAAAGCATGTTTAAGCTCCTTTAAAGCTTGCTCAACAATGTATAGACAAGCCCATTGTGATGAACAAAGCAGGATTTAGTGCTCCAATGTTGAATAGCAAGGCCTTTTAGTATGATAATGAGATAAGGCCCAAAACAGAACTCAAAGCTTGAGTAGGAGCCACGCCTGCATGGGGCAGGAATTGGCCTGGGGGCTTCAATTAGAATATACCTGTCAGCTAGACACAGAAATACACATCCAATGTCTCTCCGAGCTGCCCTGACTCCATCCTAGGATCATGGATTATGAGCACATCTTTCGAGTTATGGACTCATGAAAAATATCCGCGCGACCCTGAGGAAATCGCGCATCTGGCAGTGCGACTCCTGAGTCGGTGAGGGCTCTGGGACCTGAGATATAGAGATTGGCCCTCCACAGCGACCCAATGCCCAATGGGGCCATGTTTGCTCTCCACACGACAGGCAAAACAAACCGCATTCACTGGTACCTCTCATGTCCTGATCCGATCATGTTGAAAGTTACCCCCTTTCTTAGATATTGGGAATAAGTTCTGCAGGGAGCTAAAGGGTGGAGATTATTAGCCCACCCTCCGACACAGGGGGAGGAGCCTAGCGTGCTTAAGAACTAGCAGCACATGGCAGAGACTCTCTCTCTCAGAAGAACCAGACAATGATGATCTAAGAAGGAACTGGGGACAGATCTGCCAAGGGGAGCAGCGGCTGCGCTTTGGGGTCTGTCCAGCAACTAAGATTCTGGTACCTGTGGACTGCAGAGCAACCTACAATCTGGTAAATTGACCTCCAGCTTAATATCTCTAATTCTTGTACCCTTATTGTTATATTTTACTCTGACTGCAAATCAACTGTAATTCCAATGTATAGCTTACTGTATATTTCTGTAATTATCTAGTGCGCTCTTAAGGCAATTAAACCATAAAATTAATCTTGGGCTGATGCTTTTACTCTGATTATGAATCTTAGAATACCCAGCGGGTAACAGGACATCCTCCCCGGTGGCCATTTGCTCTAGGTGCAGTTCCCTTACTGACCTGAGAGACAAATGGGGCGCTGGAGAGCTGTGCCTGTGTTGTTACGTCACATTGGTGACGTGGGAGGAACGGGTCCTGTTCCTCCACACCCATAATATACTGGAAGAATATAGTCTATTTAGATGAGACCAAAATTGAGCTCTTTGGATGCCATAATACACACGTTGGGATGCCAAAAGACACTGCATATCGCCCCAAAAGCACAAAACTAACAGTGAAATTCGGAGGTGGGAATATCATGTTGTGGGGCTGTTTTTCAGCATACGGCACTGGCAAACTTCATATAGTTGAAGGATGGATCACTGGACAAATGTACAGAGACATGCTTGATAAAAATCTGCTGCCATTTACCAGGATGATGAAGGTGAAACAAGGGTGGACATTTCAGCAAAACAATTATGCCAAAGAAACTCTCAATTGGTTTCAGAGAAAGAAAATAAAGCTGCTAGAATGGCAGGCAGTGACCAGATAGTTGGGTCCCTATCCTGATGTTGCAGTTGGGCTCAAATACTTTGGCCAATTAATGAGCTAAGTACCTTCTTTTTACTGTAAATTTTCTTGTAGCAATATCATATTTACAATTTTCCAAAATTCCTTATGTACATAATATAACACTTAACTAATTTTCTATGGCAGTAAGGCAGTTCCAATTTTCTAGATTTACCATTCTAATCAATCCAGAGTGCAGCTTTGTATTTTCTTAGAAATGTTATGTTAGCTGGCACCTGTTCACACTAGTTGGGATGTGCTGGTCAGTTTTTCTGTTTATAGCAAGCTGATGTGACATTTGCACTCCCATGCCCATTCCCATGAGTCATATATTGTAGGCTTTTTAGTCCAAGAGAGGTGTCTTATCAGGACAGGGACCCAACTGTAAGGTATGCATTGACGTTGCATTTGGGCTCAAATACATTGGCCAATTCATGTGCCAAGTACCTTCTTTTTACTGTAAATTTTCCTGTAGCAATTTTGCATTTCCATTTTTCCAAAATTCCAGATGGATATACTATAGCACTTAACCAATTTTCTATGGCAGTAACGCAATTCCAATTTTCTAGATTTACCATTCTAAACAATCCAGAGTGAAGATTTGTATTTTCTTTCAGCTCCTGTTGATAGTCACCTGGTCAGGGAAATGAGGAAGAATATTAGACGCGGCAATTATATTGCTATTTGGTCTCTTGTTTCTGCCGATCAGGTGACCTCCGATAAGGAGAGCTCTTTTGAAAGGATTGACAGGAGGGTTAAAGTAGCTAAGATGTTCGGTAATTGTTAACAGGCCTTTCTTGTTTTGGCTCACGAGATTTGTCGTTTACAGCCAGAAAAATATCTGGAATTGTGAATTAGATGTACACCATATTTAGTGTCCATAAATGGGAATACGATGAGGAGTTCCGCTGATGCATGGCGCTATGTCCTGGGGTTGGTTGGGCGATCAAACCTACGGATGTTTGGATTGAACTAATTTTGGCTAAATGTCCACAACAACGGTCCTTTCGGTTCTTTCCTTTTAGTTCCTCTTCCACCGATCAGTCCCAAGTGTCAGTTGCACCCAGACCTAATTGGACATGTTGGTTATACAATGAGGGGCACTGCTGATTTTATGACACATTTAAGTTTAAATATGAATGTACGGTATGTGAGGGAGCACATATAACGTTGCGGTGTTTCCATAGACAGAGACAGAATGCCAGAATGGGTACTGCCAGTGCAAGCGAGAATGCCAGGGAAAAAGGAAGTTCATCGGTACCCCAATGGTACCCCAAGAAATAGGAAGCAAAGGTGTTGTTGGAGGGGTTTTTGTGAGGGTTTCAGGATAACGTTGCAATTTTCAGAGTCTGTCACAGACAAGTGGTGGTATACTGCGTCTGACACAAGGATGCTGAACAAACTGAAGCACTCGGACTACTAATCCGGGGGGTTTATGCAACAGTACCCCCAAGTCTACAAATTCACATTAACCGAGACGTGTCCTGCCTTAAATAATCAGGATTCCCATGACTCCACAACACTTTTAAACAGTCTGTAATTGACAAAGGCCGGATGTGGCCGAAACGTTTTATTTTGGACTGCATTAAATAAACACCAAAAGCATCTCTCTAAGTTGAGTGCCTAGTTTTTCATTATAAGAGCCATTTGGTGAGCTGCATTTCTTGCTACATGTTCACAGACATACCAGTGGAAAAGCCAAACTTCACATGCCAGAAATGCAAGCTTGTGTCCCTGTTAGAGAAAAAGTTGCAAAATCTAGAAAAGAGGTTAACTACATTGAAAATCAAGGTGAAGAGTTCTTAGCAGAATTATCTCTTCATGTTACAGAAAGAGAAGAAATTGAAGTGCACCTGAAGAAACAGAGAAAAGGAAGCATGTGACCCAGAGAAGCAGGAGGATCGGGAGGCTGTCAGCAACCATACTGCTCAGGAACCAGTACCAGGCTCTCACGCAGGAGAACGATGAAGAAATACGTGAAGACTTTGCCCACAAAGAACAACTTAACACCCTCAGAGTCCTCCTGGATGGAGAAAGAAAAATGGTATGACGATTGCTCAATGTTAAGGTTTCAAGACATGTTCAGGCCTTGGGCGGGGTGGTATTGAGACATAGAGAGTTATAACGGGACAATAGGGATGTACTTAAGAGTGATAGGATTAACCTAAATGAGATAGGGATGGACATTTTTCTGTCAGGTTTACAAGATGGTTTGGAAAGACTTTTATTATTGTCAGGTGAGGTTGGTTGGAATTCAATGCAGGGTTACATTGTCTCCCATCATGGCAGTTCTCATCCATGTTCAATAAGTTTTATTTGAAAGGCCCGCTGCACAGCACTGGTTGGCCTTTGGAAATTTTATTAGTTATAAACCATAAATTGAGTATTTACGACAAATGATTTTTTGGCAATGTATGTATGGTGTTTTTGGTCAAATAAAAAAGCTGTGGCCAACCCACATAACTCAGCATTGATGTGCAGTATCTTTATTCAAGGTTCATCTCAGGATATGATTGGTCTGTCATGAATGGTAAGATAAGGTATGGTGAAGTGTTACACTCCTTGCAGTCTATTTGGCCCTGAACTGATTAAGTCGAAGGCCTAGGAGTGTGAGGGAGTTGTTTGGGCGCCTTAACTGTTAAGTAAAAGTGTGGGAATATTTGTGGCTGCATCACGGATTTTGGGGGTGTGGTGTGAAAAAAATATATAAAATGGGGGAAAAGGCACCAATGGTCATGCAGATAGCATCTTATCATAGAAATCACTATGACTATTTTCTTCTCAAAATATCATAGTCAGTAACTGGAGACAGATAATCTCAATGTAGGTGAAATATGACATTGATTCTGAAGAATAGATATACAGCAGCAAAGTTTTCAATGTTCAACAGAAAACCTCCTGGCAATAATATTCCAGATGTGAAACTATGCTGCCATAGATCATTTGCACATACAGTCATATGTTAAAGTTTGGGCACCCCTATTAATGTTAACCTTTTTTCTTTATAACAATTTTGTTTTTTGCAACAGCTATCTCAGTTTCATATATCTAATAATTGATGGACTCAGTTATATTTCTGGATTCAAATGAGGTTTATTGTACTAACAGAAAATGTGCAATCTGCATTTAAACAAAATTTGACCGGTGCAAAAGTATGGGCACCCTTATCATTTTCTTGATTTGAACACTCCTAACTACTTTTTCTGACCTCCTGAAGCACTAAATTGGTTTTGTAACCTCATTGAGCTTTGTACTTCATAGCCAGGTGTATCAAATCATGAGAAAAGGTATTTAAGGTGGCCACTTGCAAGTAGTTCTCCTATTTGATTCTCTTATGAAGAGTGGCATCATAGGCTCCTCAAAACAACTCTCAAATGATCTGAAAACAAAGATTATTCAACATAGCTTTTCAGGGGAAGGATACAAAAAGTTGTCTCAGAGATTTAAGTCAGTTTCCACTGTGAGGAACATAGTAAGGAAATGTAAGAACACAGGTACAGTTCTTGTTAAGCCCAGAAGTGGCAGGCCAAGAAAAATATCAGAAAGGCAGAGAAGAAGAATGGTGAGAACAGTCAAGGACAATCCACAGACCACCTCCAAAGACCTGCAGCATCATCTTGCTGCAGATGGTGTCACTGTGCATCGGTCAACAATAGAGCACACTTTGCACAAAGAGAAGCTGTATGGGAGAGTGATGCGAAATAAGCCGTTTCTGCAAGCACGCCACAAACAGAGTCGCCTGAGGTATGCAAAAGCACATTTGGACAAGCCAGATACATTTTGGAAGAAGGTCCTGTGGACTGATGAAACAAAGATTGAGTTGTTTGGTCATACAAAAAGGCGTTATGCATGGAGGCTAAAAAACACAGCATTCCAAGAAAAACACTTGCTACCCACAGTATAATTTGGTGGAGGTTCCATCATGCTTTGGGACTGTGTGGCCAATGCCGGCACCGGGAATCTTGTTAAAGTTGAGAGTCGCATGGATTCAACTCAGTATCAGCAGATTCTTGACAATAATGTGCAAGAATCAGTGACGAAGTTGAAGTTACGCAGGGGATGGATATTTCAGCAAGACATTGATCCAAAACACCGCTCCAAATCTACTCAGGCATTCATGCAGAGGAACAATTACAATGTTCTGGAATGGCCATCCCAGTCCCCAGACCTGAATATCATTGAACATCTGTGGGATGATTTGAAGCGGGCTGTCCATGCTCGGCGACCATCAAACTTAACTGAACTGGAATTGTTTTGTAAACAGGAATGGTCACAAATACCTTCATCCAGGATCCAGGAACTCATTAATAGCTACAGGAAGTGACTAGAGGCTGTTATTTTTGCAAAAGGAGGATCTACGAAATATTAATGTCACTTTTATGTTGAGGTGCCCATACTTTTGCACCGGTCAAATTTTGTTTAAATGCAGATTGCACATTTTCTGTTAGTACAATAAACCTCATTTGAATCCAGAAATATAACTGAGTCCATCAGTTATTAGATATATGAAACTGAAATAGCTGTTGCAAAAACCAAAATTGTTATAAAGAAAAAAGGTTAACATTACTAGGGTGCCCAAACTTTAACATATGACTGTATGCTATAGTATTCTGCAGGTAGTGTTATGCTACTTGTCTATAATCTAGGGATCTGGGAAATGAGTTCAGCTGAGGTCTCGAGTCAATACGTTTCCAGTCATTGTATCCTATATTTTGCTACATTCCTGACTGAATATTAAATTGTGATATATTAATTGCATTTTAAGCATCAAATCCAGTATTTCCAAGAAATATTTAAAATGGTAGTCCAAGACTCAAATATTGATACCCTTAAGAAAGGTTAACAATATCAAATGATTGGGGGCAAGGACATCGCTAGGCACTTTGATCCGGGGCTTGAGCCTTGAATAATAAGTGCACTGCCCAAATCTCCAGTGCAGCGTTTTACAATTTTAAATAAAATTTGTTTTACCTGTGTAACTAAGAAGCATCGCTGCAGTGACTTCTCATTGCGTGCTATGTAAGGCAGTGGTGTTTCCACCAGTGAATTTAGCGAGACAGTGACCCAGGCAAGTTAAGAAAACGTCCTTTATGGTCCAAGTACCGCACACATGAAATTGCTCAAATACGAATTGCAGCCAGGAACACAAAAATAAAGTCCAGTGCCGCTTGCAACGCCCATCGGACCGGACGGAGCATATTTACATACAGCGCGGGAGGAATAAAAACGGTATTTATGGAACATACGTGGGGAGTGAAGGGGTATCAAAAGTACTTGTATAATGCATAGATGGCACAAATTGAATGATATTTTTTACCTGGCAGCCCACTGAGGTGGTGACAGGTTCCCTTTAAGGGTACTACTTATTCCTCAGTGCCACTGTTTAACAGCAGTGAGAAATAAGGTTATAGCGCCTCCCAGAGCGGAAATCCTCCAGGATCTTGGCTCCTGGAGATTGCTGAGACCCTGGACACATCAGAGGAGAGAGACGGGGTCCCCTGAGCCCCCCTCCGGCACCTCCGGTGTCCCTGGACCCTCCGTTGGCATCTTCTTCTGGGAAGAAAATGGTGGGCGCATGCGCAGTGCACCCGCCGAGATCTGCCAGCTGGCACCCGTCAATAATAGGAAATTTTTCCCATTGGTTCATTATGAGCACTGTGATAGACCCTATCATAGTGATCAAAATAAATAAAAAATAGTAACTCAAACTCCCTTTATCACCCTCTTAGGTAAAAATAATATAATAAAAATGTATTTATTTCCATTTTTCCATTAAGGTTAGGGTTGGGTTAGGGTTGTGGTTGGAGCTAGAGCTAGGGTTAGGGTTGGGTTATGGTTGGGGCTTTGGTTAGGGTTGGGGCTAGGGTTGTGTTGGGGTTAGGGATGTGGTTAGGGTAATGGTTGTGGTTATGGTTGGGATTAGAGTTGGGGCTAGGGTTAGCGGTGTGTTAGGGTTGGGGCTAGGGTTAGGGGGTTAGGGTTGTGGTTAGGGTAATGGCTTTGGTTATGTTTGGGATTAGAGTTGGGGCTAGGGTTAGCAGTGTGTTAGGGTTGTGGTTAGGGCTATGTGTCATGATCTCAGTGCGGGTTTGACTCGCACATGTGGGGTTAATGTCTGGAACCAGTGCTGATGACTGGCATTTCTGGGGTTAAAGCTTGTGATCCCAGTGCAGGCTTACCTGCACACCTGGGGCTTATGATTGTGGCCTCTCCCTGGTTCTGGGAGAGGCTTCTTATAGCCTCAGGAAGCTCCTATCCCCGTCAGTTATACTTTCACCCTTGGCATAGTGTGGTGACCCCTGAGTGTGTTTGTGCTGTGTTCTTGTTTATCTGATACTCTGTGTATGACTTGGTCTGTTCTCTGGATACTGCTTGTGGGATTCTGCTTGGTACCTTCTGCAATCTATGTGTATGACCTCCATTTTGCCTGACTCTGAGTATTTCTGTATAGTGTCCTGCTGATCTCTGGAAGCAGGACGCTAAGCCCCGCCCCTTTCAGTCACATGACCGTAGGTCCTGCTCTGCTTGCTAAACTTCAGTATCCCCAGGTCCTGTTTGTCAGTACTTTCCAGCCGTACCTGACCCCGGGCTCCCCTACAGTGCAGGTGAGTCCCTGCTCAGTGGAGGCTGCATGCCGGCGCTGACAGGACCCTGACATTATGGTTAGGGTTTGGATTAGGGTTATGGGTGTGTTGGGGTCAGGGTTGTATTTAGGATTATGGTTAGGGTTGGGATTAGGCTTGGGGGTGTGTTGGGGTTAGGGTTGGAGGTAGAATTGGGGGGTTCCACTGTTTAGGTACATCAGGGAGTCTACAAACGCTACATGGAACCCACCATTGATTCCAGTTAATTTTGTGTTCAAAAAGTCAAACAGTGCTCCCTCCCTTCTGAGCCCTGTCTTGCACCCTAACAGTTGCTTTCCGTCACATACGAGGTATTGGAGTACTCAGGAGAAATTGTACAACCAATTTTTGTTGTCCATTTTCTCCTGATACCCTTGTGAAAATAAAAAAAATTGGTTCAAAACTAAATTTTTTGTGAAAAAAGTAAAATGTTAATTTTTTCCTTCCACATTGCTTTAGTTCTTGTGAAGCACCTGAAGAGTTAATAAACTTCTTGAATGTGGTCCTGCACACCTTGAGAGGTGCAGTTTTTAAAATGGTGTTACTTTTGGGTATTTTCTGTTAGATTGACCCCCCAAAATCACGTCAAATGTGAGGTGGTCCCTAAAAAAAATGGCTTTGTAAATTTTGTTGGAAAAATGAGAGATCGCTGGTCAACTTTTAACCCTTATAATGTCCTAACAAAGAAAATTATGTTTCCAAAATTGTACTGATGTAAAGTTGACATGTGGGAAATGTTGTTTATTAACTATTTTGTGTGACACAACTGTTTGATTTAAGGGTAGAAAAATTTAATGTTTGAAAATTGCAAAATTTTTGCCAAATTTCCGTTTTTTTCATACACTACCGTTCAAAAGTTTAGGGTCACTTAGAAATTTCCTTATTTTTGAAAGAAAAGCACAGTTTTTTCCAATGAAGCTAACATTAAATGATTCAGAAATACACTCTATACATTGTTATTGTTGTAAATGACTATTCTAGCTGCAAACGTCTGGTTTGTAATGCAATATCTTCATAGGTGTATAGAGGTCCATTTCCAACAACCATCACTCCAGTGTTCTTATGGTACTTTGTGTTTACTAACTGTGTAAGAAGGCTAATGGATGGTTAGAATACCCTTGAAAACCCTGTTAGCACAGCTGAAAACAGTTTGACTGATTAGAGAAGTTATAAACCTGACCTTCCTTTGAGCTAGTTGAGAATCTGGAGCATTACATTTGTTGGTTCCATTAAACTCTCAAAATGGCCAGAAAAAAATAATTTTAAATAAAAAAGGGGAGAAGCCAGCGCTGCCTATGGTCAGAACGCAATATATAAAGTGCATATGCACATATTAATTTCTAACTGTATTTTAAAATGAGACATTTAGCAAACATTTGATCAATTCTTTGAGCTACCCCACCACGCCAAGGCATTCTCATATGGGGCAGTCCTACTCTACGTTTTTTTATATTCCCTGTGCCATTACGACCTCCTAAATGTATTAAAAGCAAGACTATATTAAATGACCATAGGCAGCGCTGGCTTCTCCACTTTCTTATCATTATATTTGTTGGTTCCATTGGTTCCATTAAACTCTCAAAATGGCCAGAGAAGAAGAACATTCATGTGAAACTCAACAGTCTATTCTTGTTCTTAGAAATGAAGGCTATTCCATGCGAGAAATTGCCAAGAAACTGAAGATTTCCTACAACGGTGTGTAATACTCCCTTCAGAGGAGAGCACAAACAGGCTCTAACCAGAGTAGAAAGAGAAGTGGGAGGTCTTGCTGGACAACTGAGCAACAAGACAAGTACATTAGAGTCTTTAGTTTGAGAAATCGATGCCTCACAGGTCCTCAACTGGCAGCTTCATTAAATAGTATACGCAAAGCGCCAGTGTCAACGTCTACAGTGAAGAGGCGACTCCGGGTTGTTGGCCTTCAGGGCAGAGTGGCAAAGAAAAAGCCATATCTGAGACTGGCTAATAAAAGGAAAAGATTAATATGGGCCAAAGAACACAGAGATTGGACAGAGGAAGATTGGAAAAAAGTGTTATGGACAGACGAATCCAAGTTTGAGGATCACACAGAAAAACATTTGTGAGACGCAAAACAACTGAAAAGATGCTGGAACAGTGCCTGACGCCATCTGTCAGGCATGGTGGAGGTAATGTGATGGTCTGGGGTTGCTTTTGTGCTGGTAAAGTGGGAGATTTTTACAAGGTAAAAGTGATTTTTAATAAGGAAGGCTATCACTCCATTTTGCAACGCCATGCCATACTCTGTGGACAGCGCTTGTTTGGAGCCAATTTCATCCTACAACAGGACAATGACCCAAAGCACACCTCCAAATTACGAAAGAACTATTTAGGGAAGAAGCAGGCAGCTGGTATTCTATCTGTAATGGAGTGGCCAGCGCAGTTACCAGATCTCAACCCCTTTGAGATTTTGTAGGAGCAGCTTGACCGTATGATACGCAAAAAGTGCCCATTAAGCCAAACCAACTTGTGGGAGAGGCTTCTGGAAGCATGAGGTGAAATTTCTCCAGATTACCTCAGCAAGTTAACTGCTAGAATGCCAAACGTCTACAATGCTGTAATTGCTGCAAAGGGAGCATTCTTTGACGAAAGCAAAGTTTGAAGGAGAAAATTATTATTACAAATAAAAAAATTTTTTTGAACCCTGTCAATGTCTGGACTAGATTTTAAATTCATTTGGCAACTCATTTGATAAATAAAAGTATGAGTTTTCATGGAAAACACAAAATTGTCAGGGTGACCACAAATTTTTGAATGGTAGTGTAATTAAATGCAACTTATATGGAAGAAATTTTAACACTATCATGAAGTACAATATGCCTCAAAAAAAAAATCTCAGAAGCAGTGGGATATGTTGTAGTGTCCCAGAGCTATAACTTCATAAAGTGACAGTGGTAATAATTGTAAAAATTGGCCCGGTCATTAAGTACCAAATAGGCTCTGTCACTAAGGGGTTAAGCAGAATGGCTGGCCCGTTTAATTTCCCTCCGTTTACTAATCTTTGTATTTCAGTTTTAGTTGTCATACCAAAGAAAGGATGCAGAAAAATTTTGTCTCATACATTATTTGTCATACTCTAGAGGAAAATCAATTGTGTACCATTTGACTGGTCAGTAGCGCTGATCAAGTCAGCTGGACATGATGTTTTACTGGCCAAATTAGACATACAGTCGATGTTTAGATTATTGCCGGTGCACCCGGATTATTACCACCTACAAGGTTGAATAGGCAAACAAAAATATTATTATTATTACATGTGCCTGTCCATGAGGTGTTCCATCTCCTGTCATTACTTTGAGATGTTTAGTTAATTCCTCGAATGGGTGATACGTTATAAACCAGCCGCTATATCTATAATACACTACTTACATGATTTCCTTTTTATCGGTCCTGCTCTCAGTGACCATTGCCAATTCTAACTGAATAAATTTTGTTATTTCATGTGCTGTTTCTGCAGTCCTATAGCGGAAGACAAAACAGAGAGTCCAATTACACATTTACAATTCTGACGCCATGGTTTTTAAGCTTCCGACTGAGAAAGTAATAACAGCTGGTTGTTACAGTATCAAAAAAAAGAAATCACACTCACAGGTGCAAGGAGGAAGACATAGACATTAACAATATTTCATTATACACAGATGCAGCTGGTTCCTCTGGTCTTTTGGGCAATTTTTGGGATCCATTTGTGTGCCCCACTTGGCTGTGGTGTAAAAAATTTGACACTGCTAGAGACGTTTACTATTGTGCTAGCAGTTGAGATATGAGGTAAATGAATGGAAAACAAAAAAGTTTGGTTTTGGTGCGATATGGGGTGAGGGAGGGGACAGATTAGGGTTTAACAGGGACATAGTAAGGTTGGAGGTCCAGGCCTTCTACCATCAAGAGTACCCATGGGACTGGGATAGTTAGGGTCCCATTTCCAGGGACAGTTACTTCAGATTGTCACATCGTGACAGGAGCACACAAAAACATGCTCTATATTGGAAGCTAGTGATACCCACAGATGAGTGAGTCAGTTGTGGCACCCCATAAATTATGACCAGGTAGGCAATGATTAGTGTTTAAATAAGAGTCGAGAAATAATTAATAATTAGTAATTAATTAGTAAGTAATATGTATTTATCATCAATTTATCAATTAATATGTATATATCATCAAGTTTGCAGGATATTGACAGGAACTTGAACACGCTAACATATATGCCGATCCAGAGCATCCCAAACATGGTCAATGGGTAACATGTCCGGTGAGTATGTTGGCCGTGCAAGTACTTCGCACAGCCATTAAGAGGGTTGGACCAACTTTCCACAGGCCACACTCAACAAACTGATCAACTCTATGCAAAGGAGAAGACAAATGGTGGTCACACCAGATACTGACTGGTTTTCTGACACCCCAGACCCACCCAATACTGTAAAACTTCACATTTTAGAGTGGTCTTTTATTGTGGCAGTGTAAGGAGATAGACCGGACCTCGGGTACCTGCATGCTGGGTCCGGAACTAGAAGGGTTGCATCCTCTGTTCCCGGGGGAAGCCTAGCCTGAGAGAGACAGAGTTTCCTGCTGACAGGGGGAGGCAGGGAGAGACAGAAAAGGGCGCACACAGCAGCCTGCAGATAAAAGGAGAAAGCACGCCAAAGGAGTCAGTGTGGCCCTGGCGCAGAGCAGTGCAGAAGGCAGCGCGCTCTGCTTCCCCTATCAGTGTCCCGGTGTGGTGACGGACCATATAGAAGGAGCCCTCATCGCCTGCAGAGCAGAGCCGTGCCTGCAGAGTAGAGCTGTGTCAGCAGAGCAGAGCCGTGCCAGCAGTGAGAGCCGTGCACCCAGAGCAGAGCCGAGCCGGGTATCACAACAGACCAAGAGAGGGGTGCTCCGGCCGGGAGCACCAACGCCAGGGAGACCAGCGTCGCCCGCCGTCAACATCGGGGACCAAGGAGAGCGGCATGTGCGGTGTGTGTCCAGTGACAGTCAGAGAGTACCAGGTGCCATACACTACCTGATCATGAATACCGCACACACACTGCCTAAGAGAAACCACGCAGGACTGACACTCGCACTCTGACGTGGACACAAAATAGTTGTCCTGACCTTTGTGACCTACAGTTAAGGTGCCGCTTTGGACTTGTACCGGTCTGTGGCCCGTGCCTTTAATAGCCCCAGCAGTATATGGACAAGGGGCAGTGGAAGGTACTGGAGACTTACCACTGTAACCAGAAGACGGGGGTATTATCGTTTACCTGACCCCACTAGAGAGGGCACCGCACCAACAGGGATGGAGCCTTTACATATATGCTACATATACAGTATATAACCTGATTGCACTGGATCTGTACACCCAGCATCATCAGTATGCAGCAGAGATGAGGTCACATACAGGTCACCAGACTCCATAAATGGGAAGGGGGGACAATCAGCACACAGTAGGGTCAGTATATACTGCACAGGCATGAAGTGCAGCTTCTCATCATCATACATATACCATTCAGTGTCTCTAGTACCTGTGACTGCCCAGCTCCACTATAGCAATGGAAGACACTGTATGTGTCAATGCTCTGTCCCATCATACATATAGCCAGAACTCATGAAGACTCTGTATAATACAGCAGAAATGTGAAACAACAGCAATGTCTGCAAGGAGGTCACACAAGAGCTGCTTCTACAGTGTGTGAGGTATATAGCAGACCCATGAATTAACATGGCAGCTACCTGAATTTCTGAGGTAATATTGCTCCCATATTGTCATGATCCTTGCTGGATCAGGACTGATAAAAAGCACAGGTAACCTTTTTTTTTACCTAAGCTGTGCTTAAGTTTGGTTTGCCCCCGGTGGCCATTAGGATTATTGCACTGTGGTGTCTTTTGTTCTAAATTTGCCCCCGGTAGTGGTGAGCGTCATTGCACTCTGGTTTCTTTAGTTAGAGCACATGATTATAATGCAGGTGTGATTGCTCTGGCTCTGCTATAGGGTTGGTGATAGTGTTCATTTCAACCATCCTTGGTGGAGGAAGGAGCTGGAGAGCGTTCCTTGCAACATTGTCTTAGTCCAGGCGTGGAAGGAGTCAGAGGGGATTTCCTTGTAGCTCTGACAGAGCTTGGTGGCAGCTATTCAGGAGGAGAGCTGCATTGTGATGGTGGACTCTGTTGCCAGGAGCAAATGCAACAGAGTAAAGCTAAGTGGTGCTTCCCTGTTTGTGTTTTTCCTTAGTGTGTATTAGTACAGCGGTGGGGCCAGTGCCTGCACCACCCAGCTCCCTAGCAAGGGATAGGTGTAGAGTGTGCTAGGGCGACAGGTTCCTGATCGGCGCCCGGTGCGGAACCGGCATAGGGAACGTTAGGAGTGTTAGGTACACTGACTCAGGGGAGTGCAGAAGGTCTCTATGTCCCCTTTCCCTATCGCAGGGCCCACCTTTTTAACTGTTTCCTGTCATGAACTCATTTTCTGCTCCACCAGTTGAGAGTTCCCCTTCCGTTCTCCCTCTCGTGGCGACAGGAGGTAGTGCGGTTGGTTTAAGTGGTAGTGATCTGCCACCTGATGAGGAAGATAACGATTGGATCTCTGGAGTATCAGACTGGATATAAGACAGCCAACGCCCTATCCGGGTGCTGGTGATTCAGTCTGCTTCTCAGGTCCTGGACTTCAGCTCTCTTCCAGTCTTCTCAAGTTAAGTTTGTTTTTTGCTATTGTACACACTTGCGCTTGTTGGTCAATTCAGTTTTTTGTATAATCAGCCTGCCCCTTCTGGGGCTATGCTGAAATTCCACTCCTTTTGATCAGTATTTGCCAATCTGCTTTTTGTCCCTTATTAGATTGGCCTCTTTTTTGCTCTGTCTCAGAATATTTCAGAGTGCTGATATAGGTTTAGAAGTCTAGTGACTTCAGGGTTAATTTTGCTATCAGAAGTGTTGGACAATATTTTTGTAGGTTTTTTTGGCAGATTGCAGACAGTGTCTTTCCTTTTCTGTCCTTTTTAGTTAGCCGGGCCCCATCATTTGCTCAGCCTTTTTTCCTGCCTTTGTTTGTGTTTTCATCTTGTTTCACCGTCAATACATGTGGGGGGCTGTCTTTATTTGGGTTCTGCTCTGGGGCAGTTAGTTTTCCTCTTTTCCTGCTTTAGGCTTATGTAGTTCTCCGGTTGTGACGAGGCGTCTAGGACCAACGTAGGAACGCTCCACGACTGATGCTAGTTGTGCGGTTTAGATCAGGGATCTGCAATCTGCATAGTTACCGACTTCTCTGGTTTTCTGAGACTTAGCTTGTTGTCTTTTTTTTCCTCCTCGGTTTCCCATTCATAACAGTTTCCCCTTTCCCCGTGTCTTGTTGTTGTAGTACCGGCCAGCTGGCCGTGTCACACAGGACAGTATCACGTGCCACGTCTTGTAGTTGTAGTCATCGTGACACCTATATGATGTAGGAGCTGATACTACACTAATACACAATGTATGAGGTGAATGTGATTTAGTATCTCAGCCATGTCTGCAGGGAGGTCACCCAGAATCTGCCTCTGTAGTATGTGAGGTAAAATGTAGCACATGAGGAAACATGGTGGCTACATGAATTTCTGAGGTAATATTGATCCCATATATAATGTAGGAGCTGTTACTACACTAGTACATGATGTGTGAGGTGAATGTGCTCCTATCATCTGTAATGTGAGGAGATAACCCCATTATTAATATTCCTGAAACTGCAGACACGTTTCCTCCAGTTCATCCTGTGAGAGAAAGAGGGAAAGAGAGCCAGAGTTACCTCCTCTATATAAGCCCCACCCACCTCACAGTAACACACCAAGCACAGACATACTGAGCTCCTTCCTCTTAAAGTAACATCACTCTTGCTTAAAATCTACACCGCTACATTATACAAACAAAGCTGCAGGAGTTAATGGTCCACCCCTCCCAAAGTCATGTCCTTCTCTGCCTAGTGCTCTGGTGCTTTCTAGAAATTCCATCTCCACTATGTGTTTTTTTTTCGTATATGTACCTACCTACTGTCAATGTAATGCCTTTATGCATCTGTATCTGTACTTGTTCCTGCCTTGCTGCTGTAATGCTCTGAATTTCCCCTTGGTGGGACGATTAAAGGATTATCTTATCTTATCTTAGATGCCCACACCTCACCTGCAGAGACAGACATGCAGCGCGTCTTTCCAGACCGCAGCATGTCAATTTATCCTGCATAGATGCGAGTCTCCACAAGAGAAATCTCACCCGTACAATGTATTGGACCCAGTGATTCAACACAGGTTCAATGAACACATGCAAAATCACCTGTGTTCAAAAGATAGCATCACTTTGGATGCAGCACATGTCTGCTGTGTCCAAAGTGCTGCCATTTCTGGATCGTTTTCACAGAGCTCTGGGACCACAGTGAGTAAATCATTACACTCTGACCTGTTTGTTGCTCTTACCAGGTTCTGCAGCTTCACTTATGCATATCCATTCTCAGGACAGTGCTAGGAGCAGCCATGATGAGGACTCAGGAGGAGACTACACAGACCTGCAGGCATCTTCCTGGCTGGCTTTGACCTCTGCGCTGTCACTGTGCTGTAATTGGCCCCTCCCCTTCACTCTCAACTTCTCACCTGACTGAAGGGAGAAAGAGAGAGCCAGGGGGGCTCAAGGGGGGATTGGGAAAGACACTCCGGGACTACAGAGCAATGCACAGCATTTTTCACTGCTGTACACCCTCTGAGCCCTGCCCCAAACGCTGGCCCTGGATAAAGTATTTTTCTCCCTATAGTTTTTTAGAGCTTCAACGGCGCCATCCTGCTTTAGTAGTTTAAATACTTTCTTTTTACTGTTAATTGCCCCTCTTACTTCTTTGTTTAGCCACATTGGGTTTTCCTATTTCTTGTCCTTTTATTCCCATAAGGTATAAACTGCTTACAGTGCCTATTTAGGATGTTCTTAAACATTTTGCATTTATTATCTGTATTCTTATTTCTGATGGCATTGTCCCAGTCAACCAGATTAAGGGCATCTCTAAGATGGTCAAACTTTGCCTTCCTAAAGTTCAATGTTTTTGTGACTCCCTGACAAGTCCCTCTAGCGAAAGAGAAGTGAAACTGTACAATATTGTGGTTGCTATTTCCTAGATACCCAACAACCTGCAGATTTGTTATTCTGTCATGTCTATTAGATAGTATTAGGTCTAAAAGTGCTGCTCCTCTGGTTGGATTCTGCACCAATTGTGAAAGATAATTTTTCTTGCTGATTAGCTGAAACCTGATGTCTTATAATAATCTTTAATAACCTTTATTTTTATATAGCGCTAACATATTCCGCAGCGCTTTACAGTTTTCACACATTTTCACTGTCCCCAATGGGGCTCACAATCTAAATTCCCTATAAGTATGTCTTTGGAGTGTGGGAGGAAACCGGAGTACCCGGAGGAAACCCACGCAAACACAGGGAGAACATACAAACTCCTTGCAGATGTTGTCCTTGGTGGGATTCGAACCCAGGACCCCAGCGCTGCAAGGCTGCAGCGCTAACCACTGAGCCACCGTGCTTCCCGTGTGTTTCACAGGTCTCTGTTTCCCAGTTAATATCTAGGTAGTTAAAGTCCCCCATAACAAGGACCTCATTATGGGTTGCAGCTTCATCTGTCTGCCTTAGTAGTAGACTTTCCATGATTTCTGTTATATTTGGGGGTGTGTAACAGACCCCAATGAGAATCTTGTTACTATTTTCCCTCCATGTATTTTGACCAATATGGACTCGCATCCTCATTCCCTTTGCTCCCTTAAAGTGGACTTTAGACAAGACTTTACATAAAAACAAACCCCTCCTCCTCTCCGATTTTTACGATCCTTTCTAAACAGACTGTAACCCTGTAAGTTAACTGCCCAGTCACTGATTTCTTTTAACCATGTCTCGGTTATTCCCACTATGTCATAGTTACCTGTAGATATTTCTGCTTCTAGTTCTTCCATCTTGTTTGTCAGGCTTATGGTGTTTGCGAGCATGCAGTTTAGAGGATTTTGTTTTGTTCCAATCTCCTCCCTATGGATTGTTTTAGAAATTTTCTTACGTCCCTTCCGAATATGTTGTCTTGGGTCTTCTTTACCACACCTAATATCCTTCATCAGTATAATTTCTGGCTTCATGTTCGTGTGTAACGTTTTTTCTTCCCGTCCCCTCTTCTTCTCGTTTAACACCCTCCTGATGAGTGTAGCGAGTCTTCAGGCGAATGTGTGTTTCCCAGGTTTGTTGAGGTATAGTCCGTCTCTGGAGAGGAGTCAGTTGTACAGGTAATTCACACCCTGGTCCAGCATTCTGAATCCTTGTTGTCTGCACCATCGTCTTAGTCAGTAGTTCGCATCAAGGATCCTGTTCCATCTCCTGCTGCCATGTCCGTCTACTGGAAGGACGGAAGAAAAAACTACCTGTGCATCCAGTTCCTTTACTTTCTTCCCCAACTGTTCAAAGTCCTTGCAGATTTTCGGTAGGTCCTTCCTTGCTGTATCATTGGTGCCAACATGTATCAGAAGAATTGGGTGAACGTCCTTGGAACTGATAAGCTTTGGTATCCTGTCAGTCACATCCTTAATCTTCGCACCTTGGAGGCAGCATACTTCTCTTGCGGTTATGTCTGTTCTGCAGATGGCTGCTTCTGTGCCTTTCAGTAGTGAGTCTCCCTCCACTAACACTTCTTGGCTGTACTTTTTATTATCACTTCTGTGTGTTGCTGTGTGCCCCTTTCTTCTTTGCTTGCTGGTAGTGCCTCATCCTTAGGAGTGCCATCTCCTCCACAAGGCCTTGGTAACAGTTTCTCAGTTATGTGGTTGGTGATGTCGCCATCGTCTTCTTGCTTTTTTTGGTCACATGCTTCCACTCATCTGCTTTTGGAGGTTCTCTGACACTTTCTTCACCTTCTGTGATCAGTAGAGATGCTTCTGTTCTGTCTAGGAAGTTTTCATTTTCTTTGATGAGTTTCAAAGTTGCAATTCTTTATTCTAGACCCCTCTCCTTTTCTTCTAAAAGGGCCAGTAGTCTACAGATCTGGCAGGTGAAGTTGAATTCTTCTTCTGGTCGATCTGTGAACATGTAGCACATGTTGCAGCTCACCATGTAGGTTGTCACATCTGACATGTTGCTCCTAGATCCTGCTGACTTGCTGTGTGTCTTCCTTCTCATGTAATCTGCTGTGTGTTTTCAGCCAAACATTCTTGCAATAATGTCCTATAGTCAAAGATTACGTTTGGCAATGCTGTCACGATCCATTTTTGGATCTGTGTCAGATTCTGGATTCTCTAATATAAACTTTTTTCCTTTCAGGCCATCAGGGGGTTAATATTAGTTTTTGCCCCCCCCCCGGTGGCCGCTGGTGTTACTACATGTTTGGTTAGTCTGAGTCTGCTGATGGTGACCACTCCAACCTTCCTATAAAGGGTCACCTGAGGCATCAGCTGGTGTTGGTACACTTCCTTTTGATACCAACTGTGGTGAACTCAGGAGCTGGCTGAGTGCAGTGGAGCTTCAGCTGAATGCTGATCTGGAGCCTTACTCTGCTGCTTGGAGCATAGGCAGCAGAGAAAGCTAAGTTTTGTTTTTTAGTTGATTAACCCCGATGTCACGCATGGTGAGGGAAAACCAAGTGTAACATAAAATGGAAATGGGGAAGGGGGCCCAGACACTAAGGTAGGGATTCGGAGACCCCTAGGCTAGATCTAATCTCTCCCTAGAACTCCTACCCAGTCCCTATATTGGTTCCTCACCAATCACCGAGCTGGAACCTGAGGCCCTGAATCTCCCTAGGGCCTAGTCCTGAATAGGGAACGGGGGGGGGGGGAGATGCGCGCTAGGCTGTCTCTGTTAAACTAAAGACGGTAAGGTGAGACAAACAGGGGAACACTTACCTGAATTGCCAGATACGGATACCAGAAGAGAGGTTCCAGACACCTAACTGGAGCACTCTGAGAAAGTCTAACACTCTAGCAAGCAGAAGTGGAAATTAAGCTATTACCCGCACTGGGTCACAGCTGAGCCACTAAATAAATAGATACAAACTTCTCAGGGCAGGAGGAGGTCGATGCTGGGTCCTAGAGGCACATGGTTCAGGGAGCAGTCTGTATGGACAGGCGCTCAGATCTTCTGAGGCCTGACACAGGATGATAGCCTGACACCTCCGAAGCGCTCATGATACCTGAGGTGTCTGTCTTATCTTTCCTTTGGTTTTTGGTGCAATTCACTTTTTTCCCTGTCTCACCTCCTGGGGAGGGGGTTGGGGATTTAGCTCAGGGCTAAACAGGAGATAGGGACAGGTCGATGACTTGGGCCTCACTACAAATGCTTCCACGCAGCTTGTCCCAGCTGTACCCAATGATCTTCTTGCTGAGGGAGACTCTTCGCTTTTCCCAAAAGGCACCTGGAATATGCAAATTGCCCTATTCAAGCTACAATCCCTACAGCTACAAGCTACAATACAAGCTACAAGTTGGCTACTCAAATTTACAGGAAATGAGTTGGCAGAGGAAAAAGAAATGTTTAAGTTACAGTATGAGAAAAAAACTGATTTCTGAACCGCATATTATATGACTAAAGCCTGAGATTTAGACATAAGTCACTAACAAAAATGTTAATGTACATCAGGGGTCCCCAAGCTATAGCTCGGGAGCCACATGTGGCTCGCGGGCTCATGAATTGTGGCTTGCGGCTGTCTGCCAGCTTGGCGCATTAGCTCCAAACCTAGCAAACAGGTATGAAGAGCGCATGTGAAAATGGTACATTTTGTGAGCAGCCCTGCACAGAAGAGCAGATCTGGAGGCACATATACTGGTCTTAGGGGTTTTGAGATAATTTAAGTATGGTACGCTGGAGACAAGATGATACCACCTGTCAGAGGAGGTGCTTGAAGCTTGATGTGACAGAGTGTTGGGAGTGCTTGATGAGAGAGAACTGAATGGGGGTATTGTGGGAACCCCTGGATTTTGATATACTGCTTTGGGGTGATTTCTGTGGAAAATGTTTGGTTACCATTATGCCTGTAATGGGGGCTTTGGTTTCCACTATTGTGAGGGAGCGGGAGCTGAATGTGGTTCGCGACCCTCTCTCAGAGCTGAATGTGGCTTGCGACCCTCTCTCAGAGCTGAATGTGGCTCGCGACCCTCTCTCAGAGCTGAATGTGGCTCGTGACCCTCTCTGAGCTGAATGTGGCTTGCGACCCTCTCTTAGAGCTGAATGTGGCTTGCAACCCTCTCTCAAGGCTGGATGTGGCTCACGACCCTCTCTCAGAGCTGAATGTGGCTTTCCAGGTCAGAAAGGTTGGCGACCTCTGATGTACATCCATAGTGCATAAACTTTGGCTCAGAGTTACTATATGGCACCTTTTACTATAAAATTGGTTCCTTACTGCAAGATATCAACATCACTTGTCCCACTTAGTTGTTTCATTTGTACTGTTAGATATATCACTCTCTAATCCTAAACTATGGGCTGGCACCTTGCTGTTGCGATTTTGTTCTAGAGTTTTCGCACTATGTTGATGTGATCAGCTCATTGACAATTCTTACCAAAAATAAATGAAATAAACTCAATTATGTAGAAAATAAAGTGATTATAATCTGACATTTATCAATGCATGAACCGATTTTTGGAGCCTTCATTGAAATTACTTAAAGGGAATCTGTCAGCAGGCTTGTGCTACAACATCTGAGAGCAGAGGCCATCATTCCAGTGATGCAGCCCGAACAATACATAATAAATTATTTTAAAAAATGGCGTGGGGTCCCCCATAATTTTTATAACCAGCTGAGGGAAAGCTGACTATGCTACTATTCTGATCAGAGGCCAAGGCCATAATGCTTCCCAGGCTATTAATATTAAGATCACAGCTGTTTGCTCAGCCATTACTGGTTACTCTAGGAGAGAACAACTAAAGGTACTGTCACACTTAGCGATGTACCAGCGATCCCGACCAGCGATATGACGCGGTCAGGATCGCTGGTACATCGCTAAGTAGTCGCTAGTGAGCTGCCACATAGGCAGATCTCACTAGCGACATCGCTGGGGACGGGGATCGCTACTTACCTGTCACATCAGGCAATCCTGCGTCCTCCCGCCCGGCTCCACGCGTCGCTCGTCTTCACAGCAGGAAGCGCCACAGGAAGCTGACGATGAGAAACAGTCCTGAACGTTCTCGCGCGATCAGCGATAACCAGCGGGGGAGCGGGTCGCTGGTAAGTATCAGACACAGAGATATCGCTAGCAATATCGCTATAACGTCATTAGTTATAGCGATATTGCTAGCGATATCTCTTAGTGTGACATGCCCTTAAGTGAATAGATTGTGAAGCAGGCCAGGTGGCCATAAACAGAGAGACAAAGGGAAATTAATTAAATGAAACCTCCCCTTGAGAAAGCAATACCCGAAACAGGCATCAGAGCAGCATTGGTGGGCTTAATCTGATTCTTGCATGACTATGGGTAAGCAACACTTCATTTAGTTAATCTCCTTTGTCTCACTCTGTGTGTATGGTCACCTGATCCACTTCACAGTCTATTCACTGATTTCGTCTGGGTGTTTCTATATTTTGCACACTGTGTGCTGCTTTATGTATAGGATTTTAATATAGCTCCCCATCTTTCCTCATTAATGAACTCATTTTGTATCCGATGATAATAATTTTAGCATGAATTATTTCAACAAATGATCTTTTTTTAATCCTACTTGTGGTTCCTGGTTGCTCTTTTGTTCTTTCTGCTTCAATGATCATGGGCAAGTGGGAAGAGTTGGGCAAAATGCCAGAATTTGTGCATCTAATGGCTGAAAATACCAGCCCCCAGCGGTACGCTTTACCTTGGCTGGTTATCAAAAGTAGGGGGGACTTCACCCCATTTTTTTATATTATTCATTTAAATAATAAAAAATAATGCCATGGTCACCCCTCTATATACATTTCAAAGAATGTTCTTCTTGTTTTGCATTTAAAACTCAATAAAAAGATATTTAAAAAAAAAAAAAAAAGATAAAGCTGACAGCGGTGGGCTGCAGCATGTAGATGTCAGTTTTACCTGCATTGGTTGTCAAAAATAGACGAGATCCCACATCTTTTTTTTATCATGCAAATGGACAGGTGCATCGCACACCTGATCTCACTGCTATCAGTGACACCAAGCGTACGATGATTAGTGTATTACTCTAACCTTCTCACCACCAGTCACAGCTGCAGGCTCACATACTGTCATTTGTGTGATCAGAGCAAGTGTTTCTCACACTGTCATACAGATGACAGTGTGAGAAACACCGTATGTTTGTACCCCTCATTCACTTGAATGGGGTTCAAGTTCTTTTTTGAGTTCTGGGACCATTTTGGTGCCCGAACCAAACTTTTTATTAACGTTTGGCTGAACCTGAACATCAACGTTTCCACCCATCACTACTTACTAAGCTTCTTGCTGCTGTTTTTATACAATCCCTATTTTCCCTGCTGCAGACCTACCAGTTCTCTAAATGCTGAGCTCTGTTCAACTCCGTCCACACCACTGATTTTTGCTTTCTGTGTACATTGTGTATAGGCAGAACGCTTCCAATCAGTGGTGGAGGTGGGGCTATACAAAGCTCATGAGTATGGAGAACTACTTGTAAGCAGTTTTTCTAGCCCTCTAGTAATAACCTCCTGCTCATAAAACTCCTGATCATTTTATGAAAAATACAGTAAGCGACCCAGAAAGTGAGAATCACTGGAATCAGGGGCTCTGCCTTTACATTATGCTCTCTCTGATTAAGTGTCAAAAACTTAGTGACAGATTCCATACGTATGAGGTATCCTATATAATTGTTCACTGTACTCCCCTTTTGTGCAATGCAAATTAATGCTGAGCATATAAACAAGGCTGGTGGTATTTTAAGTAAGCTGAACTATGCAACTTTTTACATGTTTACCATAGTAATCTAAAAGAGAGATATATCAATACCATTTCGTATTCACTCAGTTTACTATATGGTTTCTTGTTACTGGGGAAGTACAATTTCTCTATGAATGAATAATAAATTGCAAAACACTAGCAAGAGGACGTTATGTGATAAAGGATAGCACTATACATATCAAGTTAGGATACTATGTAATAAGTAGTGTTGAGCGATACCTTCCGATATCGGGAAATATCGGATCGGATTGGATCGGACCGATACCCAAAAAGTATCGGATATCGCCGATTCCGATACCGGAAACCAATGCAAGTCAATGGGACAGAAATATCGGAATTAAAATAAACCCTTTCTTTCCTTGTAGGTTAATTCTACATGAAGGAAAACAACTAAGAATAATGTAGAATGTATTGGGGGAGGTGGAGGAGACATTAAAGGCATAGAGGTGTAGCCCAATCAAATGTAATAGCAGGAATTAATTTTTTTTTGTAAGACGTTCGGAGTTACAAAGATATTGACTATGATAACCTTTTTTATATTTTGTCAGATTTGTATGTTTCACTACTTCCATGCTCTTCACCTTCTTTTTTTCTTCTCCCACACTTTCTCCTTCATGATTCTCAGCAGGAGCAGCATCTTTTTCTTCAACTTCTTCTTCACCTTATTCATCTTCTTCTTCTTCACCTTCTTCCTATTATTCTTTTTTTTTACATTCTTCATATTCTTCTTATTCAACTATTATTCTTCTCCATATTCTACTTCTTCATCTTCTTCCTATTCTTCTTCTTCATCATATTCTTATTTGTGACAGGCATTCCTGTAGTTGTTATCTATGAAAGTTTGAAGATTACACCTTCCATTCTGCCTGTCACAAAAGATTTGCAACAGGATTTGTCCGCGTTCAGCTTGGCCTGCAGCAGCAGGAATTTTCCAGGGGCACCACGAGGAGGAATGGACTCACCCCCATACACTGCTTGTCTTCTTCTGCTTATAATTTAGATAATATCTTTTGCTCTGATTTTTAGTCTTATGCTTAATGTTCTTCTGCTTTTTGTTCTTCTGCTTTTTGTTCTTCTGCTTCTTGGTCTTCTGTCTCTTGTTGTTCTGTATCTTGGTGGTTGTCTTTATGTTCTTTGTCCTCTTGTTCATCTTCTTCAGGGTCATGTTTGGTCTTCTTTGGGGTGGTCTTCAGGGTCGTCGTCTTCAGGGTCATCATCTTCTTCGGGGTGGTCTTCAGGGTCATCGTCTTCAGGGTCATCGTCTTCGGGGTCGTCTTCTTCGGGGTAGTCTTCAGGGTTGTCGTCTTCAGGGTCGTCGTCAGGGAGATCCAGAGTGATTGCCAAAAACCATTTCAAAAAGCTTGAACTTGGAAATGTAGCAGAAGGTACAAGAAGGCTGAGGAACTGCCGAGAACCAGCTGACGGTACTGGAACCCGGATGGGTAGCAGAAGGAACAAGAGCCAATGGCACTACCGAGGACCAGCTGATGGTACTGGAACCCAGTTACTAAGCAGGAGGTACCTGTGCCAGAAAGCACTACCAAGGACCAGCAGACGTTGCTGGAACTCGGATACCGAGAAGGAGGCACCAAAGCCAAAGGCACTGTCGAGAACCAGCTGACGGTGCTGGAACCCGGATGGGTAGCAGAAGCTGCAAGAGCCAATGGAACTACCGAGGACCAGCTGATGGTGCTGGAACCCAGAGTGGCAGCAGAAGCTACAAGAGCCAATGGAACTACCGAGGACCAGCTGATGGTGCTGGAACCTGGAGGGGCAGCAGAAGGAACAAGAGCCAATGGCACTACCAAAGACCAGCTGATGGTACAGGAACACGGTTACTAAGCAGGAGGTACCTGTGCCAGAAGGCACTACCAAGGACTAGCAGACGTTGCTGGAACTCTGATACCAAGAAGGAGGCACCTAAGCCGAAGGCACTGCCGAGAACCAGCTGACGGTACTGGAACCCGGATAGGTAGCACAAGGTACCCATGAAAAACAAAGTTGCAAGGCTGTGAGCCGGCTGCAGTTACTGAAACCCAACAGTCCAACAGGGGGTGCTTGTCCTATTGGCACTACGGAACCAGCCTTTATTGCCAGATCCCGCAACCCACATAGGAAGCACCTAAACTGCAGGCACCATAGAGTCGGCTAACCTGACCGCAATACGACAGGACAAAGTTTTGGAGGCAAAGTGACGTTGACACTACACAGAAACAGCTGGCGTGCTGGAACCAGGCTGGGCAGGAGGGAGTACCCGTGCCAAAGACACTGCTGGGAACCAGCTGGCAGTGCTGGAACTCAGGGTAAATACTACAAACAGAGAGGAGACAGAGGCTTAATTGGAGCAAGTTTAAAATCTGTAGTTGTGTGAGTGTGGACAGAGCAGGAGAAATTGCCGGACACACAGCTGGGGATCAGCTGACATTACAGAACCCCAATAACACTGGAGCATATGTTGATAGTGCAGACGGCACTTCTGCGCAGCAACTGGCGGTGTTGGAGCCAAGGGTAAATACTAGAGACAGAGTGGAGCCAGAGGCCTAATTGGAGCAAGTTTAAAATCAGTAGTAGTGTGAATGTGGACAGAGCAGGAGACATTGCCGGACACACAGCAGGGGAGCAGCTGACGTTACTGTACCCCACTAACACAGGAGCTAGTGTTTTTCTCTGTGTAGACGGCACTTCTGAGCAGCAACTGGCAGTGTTGGAGTCCAGGGTCAATCAGGGTGTAGGCTGAGGCCTAATTGAAGCAAGTTTAATATCTGCTGTTGTGTGAATGTGGAGGGAGCAGGAGATATTGCCGGACACACATCATGGGAGCAGCTGACATTACTGAACCCCACTAACACAGGAGCTAGTGTTTGTCTCTGTGCAGTCGGCACTTCTGAGCAGTAACTGGCGGTGTTGGAGCCCAGGGTCAATCAGGGTGTAGGCTGAGGCCTAATTGGAGCAAGTTTAATATCTGAGGTTGTGTGAATGTGGAGGGAGCAGGAGATATTGCCGGACACACAGCAGGGGAGCAGCTGACATTACTGAACCCCACTAACACAGGAGCTAGTGTTTTTCTCTTTGCAGACGGCACTTCTGAGCAGCAACTGGCAGTGTTGGAGCCCAGGGTCAATCAGGGTGTAGGCTGAGGCCTAATTGGAGCAAGTTTAATATCTGATGTTCTGTCAATGTGGAGGGAGCAGGAGATATTGCCGGACACACAGCAGGGGAGCAACTCACATTACTGAACCCCACTAACACAGGATCTAGTGTTTTTCTCTGTGCAGACGGCACTTCTGAGCAGCAACTGGCAGTGTTGGAGCCCAGGGTCAATCAGGGTGTAGGCTGAGGCCTAATTGGAGCAAGTTTAATATCTGATGTTGTGTGAATGTGGAGGGAGCAGGAGATATTGCCGGACACACAGCAGGGGAGCAGCTGACATTACTGAACCCCACTAACACAGGAGCTAGTGTTTTTCTCTGTGCAGACAGCACTTCTGAGCAGCAACTGGCAGTGTTGGAGCCCAGGGTCAATCAGGGTGTAGGCTGAGGCCTAATTGGAGCAAGTTTAATATATGATGTTGTGTGAATGTGGAGGCAGCAGGTGATATTGCTGGATGCACAGCAGGGGAGCAGCTGACATTACTGAACCCCACTAACACAGGAGCTAGTGTTTTTCTCTGTGCAGACAGCACTTCTGAGCAGCAACTGGCAGTGTTAGAGCCCAGGGTCAATCAGGGTGTAGGCTGAGGCCTAATTGGAGCAAGTTTAATATCTGATGTGTGAATGTGGACGGAGCAGAAGATATTGCCGGACACACAGCAGGGGAGCAGCTGGCGTTACTGAACCCCACTAACACAGGAGCTAGGGTTTTCCTGTGCAGATGGCACTTCTGAGCAGCAACTGGCGGTGTTGGAGCCCAGGGATTACAGTTCAGGTGGTAGAAACATGAACACAACAGGAGACCTGGATACTGTTGCCAACCAATTATTTAATCTGGAAGAGGACTGGCAAATTTTGGCGAGATCCAGGCCTTGTTCATTTTCAGAAAAGTAAGCCGGTCAACGTTATCGGAGGATAGTCGCATGCGACGGTCTGTTAGTACACCACCTGCGGCACTAAAGACGCATTCCGATAATGCACTAGCAGCAGGGCAAGCCAGCACCTCCAATGCATACTGGCTAAGCTCTGGCCATGTGTCCAGCTTAGAGACCCAAAACTTGAAGGGGGAAGAGCCGTCTGGGAGTACACTGAGAGGACAAGACATGTATTCTGTCACTATCTGATGGAAACTTTGCCTTCTGCTGCCTGGAGCCGTCTGTGATGGTGTAGACATTTGTGGCGGGGACACAAAACTTTGCCACATTTGGGCCATACTGGTCTTGCCTTGTGCTGAGGCGCTGCTTTTGCTCCCTCTTTCTGCAGAGTTTCCTCCACTGCCTCAACGCATAGAGCTGCTTTGTAAAGCACTAGCAGCACTGCTCTCGGGTGGAATGGAGAACATGATAGAATGCAGCAGTGAGTCTTGGTACTCCCGTATTTTACGCTCCCGGTTCAACGGTGTTATGAGGCTTTGTAAGTTGTCCTGGTAGCGAGGATCTAGGAGGGTGTACACCCAATAATCAGCCGTGTTGAGAATGTGGGCGATGCGGCGGTCGTTTCTCAGGCACTGCAGCATGAAATCAACCATGTGCTGCAGACTCCCAACTGGCCAAGAAACGCTGTCCCCTGCTTGAGGCGTCATCTCTGCCTGCTCTGCATCACCCCACCCTCGCTCTACATACTGACTACTAGAGCATTGTGTACCTCCCTCCTCTGGAGAGATGTCTTCCTCCTCCATTGACTCCTCCTCATCCTCCTCACAAAGTGTCCCCTGCCTAGGCCTTTTTGAGGAACCACCTTGCTCAGACTGTCCAGAAGCAGATGGCATTTGTGACTCCTCATCCTCCACCTCTGCCACAACCTCCTCCCTTAGTGCTTGCAGTGTTTTTTCAAGCAGGCAGATAAGGGGGACAGTCATGCTGACTAGTGCATCATCTGCACTCGCCATCTGCATGGAATCATCAAAGGCACGCAAAACGTGTCAGATGTCTTTCATAGAGACCCACTCAGTGGTGGTGAAGTGTGAACGGCACGCAGTGCGACTTGTTTGCGCCTGATGCAGCTGGTACTCCATTACTGCTGCCTGCTGCTCACACAATCTCTCCAACATATGTAACGTTGAATTCCACCTGGCGGGTAGGTCACATATGATGCGATGTTCCGGAAGGCGGAATCTGCGCTGCAGAGCTGCAATGTGCGATCTTGCCATGCTGGAACGCCGCAAGTGAGCGCACTCTATGCGGACCTTGTGCAACAGTGCATCAAGATCTGGATAGTCCCTCAAAAAACTTTGCATGACCAAGTTGAGCACATGTGCCAGACATGGGATGTGAGTGAGGTTGCCTAGGCCCAGAGCTGCCACCAGATTTCGGCAATTGTCACACACTACCAAGCCTGGCTGAAGATTCGGTGGCACAAACCACACGTCGCTCTCCTGCTTGATGGCATGCCAGAGCTCCTGCGCTGTGTGGCTTCGATTCCCCCAAAGAAATTAATTTCAGTACGGCCTGTTGACATTTGGCCACGGCTGTGCTCATATCGGTCGTAACAGGTAAGCGTTCACGGGTCCATGTGGAGGTAAACCGTGACGGCTCCTGCAGTGCTTATTCAGAGGAACTGGAGTATGAGGAGGAGTCAATGTGTACAGACTGGATTCCTGCAATCCTTGGAGTTGGCAGAACACGTACAGCGCCACTCTCGATATCTGTACCCGGCTTCACAACATTGACCTAATGGGCAGTGAGGGAAAGGTATCGTCCCTGTCCATGGTTACTGGTCCACGCATCGGTGGTCAGGTGGACCTTGCTACTGACGGCGTTTAGTAGCCCATGTTTAATTTTTCCCTCCACATGCTTTTGCAGGGCAGGGACGGCTTGCCTGCTGTAATAAAAGCGGCTGGGCACGTTGTATTTTGGGACTGCCCATGCCATGAAGTTACGGAAGGTGTCAGTCTCCACCAGCCTGAATGAGAGCATTTCAAGGGACAGTAGTTTTGCAATGCCAGCATTCAGAGCCTGTGCTCGGGGATGGTTTGCCGAGTATGGCCGCCTTTTCTCCCATGCCTGTGCTACCAATGGCTGTAGAGTGGCCTGGGAGTGTGAGGATGACAGGGAACGTGGTGCTGTGGGTGGAATTACACTGGGTCTCTGTACAACAGTGCCAGAGGTTCTTCCATGGTGATCATGTCAGGAAGCCGAACCAGTTGTGTGTGAGCTGGAGGAAGAGGCTACAACACGAGCTGAAGAGGTGGTAGGTGGTGCTGTAGGTTGGCCTACATCTTCAGTGTGTCTTTGTAACTCCACCACGTGCTTGGTCCGCACATGTTTCCACATATTTGTGGTATTGAGGCTGCTGACACTTTTCCCTCTTTTGACTTTCTGATTACACAGCTTGCATTTGACAAAGCAAATGTCATCTGCAACTGTGTCAAAAAAGGACCACGCACTGCAAGTCCTGGGAGCGCCCGTTTTGGGTTTTGGAAGAGAAATGCTCCTAATGATTGCCGAAGTGGAGGCTACAAGCAACCAAGTCTGCCCCCTCCCTCTCCCTCCTGTTTTGGCCATTCGGGGAATCTCTTCCTCAGAGCTGCTCCCACCACCTTCCTGTTCCTCACGCCATGATGGGTCAAGGACCTCATCATCTACACTACCCTCTTCAAACACCTGTTTCTCCTGGGTAGTCTCGCCAGCACAGTACGCACCAGAAAGTGGCACCTGAGTCTCATCATCTGATGCGTACTGAGGTGTGCTGACCATAGGCACTGGCCCACCCGCCTCTTCAGATTCAGAGAGACAAAGCTGTTGCGCATCACTGCATACTCCCTCTTCTTCACATTCTAGAATGCTGCTTGGCTGGACCCCTCTTTCCAAGCCAAGAGATTCAGAGAACAGAAGTAGAGATGGCTCCTGTTCTGGGCTCTCTGACTGCCTGGGCAATTTGACAAGTGGTGAAGAGACAGATGGTTGCTCTTCAGTGCTCTGGACCTGAGAGGATGTGGAAGTAATTGAAGTCGATGCGTTAGCTGCCATCCATCCGACAACGGCTTCAATTTGTTCCTCCCGAAGCAGTGGGGTACGGCGAGCTCCTACAAAGCTGCGCATAAAGGACTGTTCCCTGGTAAAACTGGGGGATGCTGAGTCACTGGTGCCCACAGCAGGCACAGAATCCCCACGTCCTCTCCCTGCTGAAACTCCATGCCCACGACCACGTCCCTTACTTCCTGCCTTCTTCATCTTGGTAGATTGATAAAGATAGGCAGAAAAGTACTAAGGGCTTAGTGTGCTTATTCCTGAACAGCTGCTAACAGGTATAAGAAACACTAATTTTATAATGTGTGGACTACACTTTAATATGGGCTAATGTGGCCTACACAACTGTAAAGTGGAGTGATTGGTGAACTTTTTTTACGTGTTTTTTTTCCCAAAAAAAAAGGATGTGACCAAAGATGTAAAAGTGATAGTATCACAAACTTTTTGTAGCTTTTACAATACAGGAAGGTAACCTACAATGCAATAGATGAGGCTACAGAAAATAGGCTAATACTAATCTGGCTGGGGCTGCAGGGCACAAGCCAGCGGAAAGCTCCTCTATCTACTCCTATATAGTGTTTGTAATCAATCTAGCTAGATACGGATGGAAGCACACTAATAGGAGAAATTCAGGAAAAATAAGCAGCACTACAGCAAAAAAGGACAATGTATGAGGCAGTGACGCACGCTGAGTGGACTACAACCAGAGGTGGCTGCAGAACACACTACAGCGTGAGCTGCAGTCACACACAGAGACCTCACAGACAGCCATGAACAGTGCAGAGAACTGTGCACTAGCACTGAAAGGCTGCAGAAAGGCTCCGCTATCTACTCCTATAAAGTGTTTGCAACCAATGTAGATGGATACGGATGGAAGCACACTAATAGGAGAAATCAGGAAAACTGAGCAGCAATAAAACAAAAAAAGGACTATGTATGAGGCAGTGACGCACGCTGAGCAGACTACAACCAGAGGTGGCTGCAGAACACTACAGCGTGAGCTGCACTCACACACACAGACCTTGCAGACAGCTGTGAACAGCGCTGCAAGGCAAAAGAAAGCTACAGCGGTTGATAAAGTAGCCTGGGTAAAGCACTATATAGAAAATCGCTATCTCTAACTGTCTCCCAGAGTCTGAACAGCAGCGTCCTGTCCCTAACTGAATTCACAGCAGAGTGAACCCAAAATGGCGGCGGTGGCTTTTATAGTGCATCATGACATCATTTCAGCAGCCAATCACAGCCATGCCATTAGTTAACATGTCTACATGCCTAACAGGATGTGCCCACACTTCTTAGGATTCCTCATTGGCTGAATCAAATCAAATTGGCTCAAAGCATTATGGGAACTTCCGATTCCGGTATTCGATATGCAAAAAGTATCGGAACTCAGTATCGGAATTCCGATACCGCGAATATCGGCCGATACCCGATATTTGCAGTATAGGAATGCTCAACACTACTCTTGACTATATGATTATATAATTATTTATTTATTTACATTTATTGTATATCTTTGATACCTAACCTTATGTTGTAATATATCTTAGTCCGTGTCTTTAATGTTTGGAGCATTTATTTTCTTTCTTTGTTTATGTAGACATTGTTAGTATCCTCTTTTTGTGGATATACAATTATATATACACATGTAGATATGGTAATAATTATCGCTCTATTAGTGCCCAAACTTTTCTACTCTTCAATTTGGCCCTAGTGGGGCTTTATATGCCCCCTACAGATTTCAATAGTGGTATGCGATTCTGCAGGGCAATTTGCTCTTTTTGAATAGTGTGGGTGCACTGCGATTACTGTTGGAGGGCGGGACCTGGTGTTGCCTGGGATACGGCCTAGCACCGTTCGCTCTCACACGATGTCAGCTTACTGCGGTATCCTTCTTGGTGTATCTGCCATTGCCCGGGTGACGGTCTGGCGCCGGCCGCCCCATTGTGACGTCAGTGCGCCTTACAATAGCCTTACTTACAGTATGTTCTCCCACACATCAGCAGGACACATGCCCGGTACTTGCTACCTGATTGGCCCCCGCTTACCATGTGACCGCTCTCAGCCGGATATTTAATCAGGTTACTTTACATTCTTAGCCACGCCCCCCGAGGAAGCGGTATCTACACCGCGAAACGCGCGTTTGAGTATACAAACCAGCGCTTTATCCACACCAGTACATCATGGGTATGTTTACATGAGGACATTTCCTTTCCCTCTTCAAAGTGCTTTGTGCAATATATACAATATGTGTGGAATTAGCGTTTTTTTTGCTTTAATTACCTTGCACATGTATGGTGATAGCGTTGGTCCTGTGGTGATATCTGTTGCCCCAGTTGATACATGTTTTATTCACAGATTATAGTGTATTACATTTAATTCTGTACCAGTGGGGGGCCACATTCATCGCCGCGGCACCACGCAACTGCACTGCCAGGGTTTAGTGCAATATATTACATTGTAGGATTGATCATCCTTAGCATTTTCCCTTGCTTTTTCCACCTGCACATATTAACTCCCTTGATTATGGGCCTAAGTGTGTTTACGCTTATCAGTTGATAGCTGGTTTGTCAGTTCTTTTTTCCAGGCTAATTGCGCACTTTTATTGTATTGTCACTATTGTCCTGTTTCTCTATATGTGCCTGTTTATCGCTAATAAAATTTGCATTGCTTTTGATAGATTTGGACTCCAGCATTTTCTTGTTTCTCTCATATTAGTAGGAGTCATCGCTATCGGTTGAAACTTCATGAGATATATTTTCTGCACTGACAGTAATGGACTAAAAATGTTGTTTTGGAGGTTTTTCTCATTAACACATAATCTTGGTGTTAAAAGTGTAAATTATTTTTTCTTCACTGCCCAATGGTATGAAAGTTTGTGACACACCTGTGGTGTCAATATAATCATTGTGTGACACGGGTCAGACGAAGACACAGGCTGGAAGCGGACACGAGATAGTGGGCACTGGGAGGAACACAAGGACCAGGTTAAACAGGGAGCACGGGAAAAGGAAAGGAGTAACGGGAAACGACAGGCAGACTGAGAGCCAGAGTCAAAGTAAGAGACACAAGTGACGATCAGGCGGTGATTCAGAGGAAGAGGCTGCCTCTTATGGAGACAAGAGTTCCGGGTCAGGTCAGCAGGGTCAGGAAGGCGGGGAGAAGGACTGGCTTGGCCTGTACTGGGATCTGAGGCGCAAGGCGCGTATGCGCCCTGGGTAGGCCACCGGGACTGAGCGCGGGCCAGAGGGCAGGAGTGCAGGCGAGCGCGCGCCTGCTGCAGGAGCGCGCCGAAGGCGGCGGGCGCTCCCGGAGGCCACGGGCGATGCGGAGCCCGATAGGGAGGCGACAGCAGGAGCCGAACATGAGGTGGGGGCGGTGAGCGTGGAGCCAGCGGAGGCGGTAAGCGTGACAGTACCCCCCCTTTTACGCCCCTTCCTCCCAAGGCCGGAAAGAGACTTAGCTAAAATCTGGGGGGCTTGAATGTTCTCCCGGGGTTCCCAGGATCTCTCCTCTGGGCCAAAGCCTTTCCAGTCAATTAAAAAAAAGGTTTTACCTCTAGATCTTTTCATAGCAAGAATTTCCTTAACCTCAAAGACATCCTGTGCGGACACGGGCGCGGGAGTACTGCCAGTAGAAGCATGGAACTGGTTGAGTATGATCGGTTTCAAGAGAGAAACATGAAATGAATTAGGAATCCGTAGAGAAGCGGGGAGTCTTAGCTTGTAGGCAACGTCATTTATACGAGCTAAAACCTCAAAGGGTCCGATGTAGCGGGGACCTAGTTTATAGGAGGGAATTTTGAGACGAAAAAATTTTGAGGATAGCCAAACTTTATCCCCAGGGCGGTACAACGGAGAATTCAGGCGTTTCTTATCGGCATGCCTCTTGAACCCGTCACGTGCTCGCTTAATTGCGGTTTTGGTCTCCTGCCAGACCCTGGAGAACTCCTCGGTCAGAAGATCGGCCGCCGGCACACCTGAGGTCGGGAGTACCGGCAGAGGTATACCAGGATGTTGACCGTAGACAGTAAAGAAAGGCGACTTGGCGGAGGATTCACTGGTATGGTTGTTGTAAGCGAATTCGGCCCAAGGGAGCAAGCTGGACCAATTGTTCTGGTGGGCGTTGGAAAAATGTTGGAGGTATGTTATGAGGATCTGGTTCGTGCGTTCCGCTTGACCGTTGGATTGAGGGTGATAAGCGGAGGAAAAGTCCAACGTTACTTCCATTAGCTTGCATAGGGCCCTCCAGAAACGCGAGGTAAACTGAGCCCCTCTGTCCGAGACAATGTGCTTGGGGAAGCCATGAATCCGGAAGACATGAGATATAAAAATTCTCGCCAGGTCAGGGGCGGAAGGTAAACCGGGCAGAGGGATGAAGTGGGCCATCTTGGAGAAGCGGTCCACGACCACCAGAATGACTGTGTGACCTGAGGACCGAGGCAGATCCATAATAAAATCCATCGCGATATGCTGTCACGGAGCCGAGGGAACCGGAAGTGGATGCAGAAAACCGGAGGGTGGCTGTCATGGGACCTTGTTCTTGGCACACGAAGGGCAGGAGAGGATGAAACTTCGGACATCTTGGGACAAAGAAGGCCACCAATAAAAGCGAGAGATGAGGAAGAGTGTTTTCTTGAGGCCGGCATGACCAGCTAACTTGTTAGCATGACCCCAATGTAGAACTCGCCTCCTGTCATCATTTTGGACAAAAGTCTTGCCGGGGGGCAAGGAAGTCAGGTTAACCGGTGCGACTACGATGAGCTTGTTTGGCTCCACAATGTGCGAAGGCTCCTCCTCGTTGTCGGTGACCAGGAAGGATCGGGATAGGGCATCCGCTTTGAGATTCTTATCACCCGGACGGAAATGGAGCTCAAAATCGAACCGGTTAAAGAATAATGACCATCGAGCCTGCCGGGGATTAAGCCTTTGTGCTGATTGAATGTAGGCTAGATTCTTGTGGTCGGTGTAGATCTGGAGTGGGTGTACAGCTCCCTCCAGAAGATACCGCCACTCCTCCAAGGCTAGCTTAATGGCAAGCAGCTCTCTGTCCCCGATGGTATAGTTTCTCTCCGAAGGGGAGAATGTCTTGGAGAAGAAGCCACAGGTAACCAAGCGACCGGAAGGAGATCTCTGAGAGAGAACCGCACCGACTCCGGTGGCAGAAGCGTCTACCTCTAGGGTGAATGGTTTGTTAGCCTCTGGACGGTGTAGCACCGGGGCTGTGGCAAAGGCTTGCCTCAAGGTTCGGAAGGCGTTCTCGGCCTCAGGAGGCCAGTGGTGAGGATCGACTCCCTTTCGGATCAAAGCAGAGATGGGAGCGGTCAGAGAGGAAAAGTGCGGAATAAACTGCCGGTAATAGTTGGCGAATCCCAGGAACCGCTGGATTGCCTTAATTCCCTGAGGACGCGGCCAGTTGAGTACAGCAGACACTTTTCCCGGATCCATGCGCAAGCCAGAATCGGAAATGATGTAACCCAAGAACGGCAGAGACGACTGTTCGAAGGCGCATTTCTCCAGCTTGGCGTAGAGACGATGTGTTCTCAAACGAAGTAAAACTTGACGCACGTCTCTTCGGTGTGTGGACAAATCCGGGGAGAACACCAGAATGTCGTCCAAGTAAACCACCACGCGGGAGTAGAGAAGATCTCGGAGCATTGCATAAGCCGAAGGGCATAACCAGGTACTCATAATGGCCGTCACGGGTGTTGAAGGCGGTCTTCCATTCATCACCAGAGCGGATCCGGACCAGATTGTAGGCCCCTCGAAGATCTAATTTTGTGAAGATCCGTGCACCCCGTAGACGGTCAAATAGCTCCGGAATGAGGGGAAGAGGGTATAATCAATACAGGGACGCAGGGACCCATCCTTCTTCTTGACAAAAAAGAACCCAGCTCCTGAAGGTGAGGAAGACTTGCAAATAAAGCCTTTGGCCAAGTTTTCCTGTACGTATTTGGACATAGCTTGGGTCTTGGAGGGAGACAGCGGGTAGATCCGACCACGAGGCGGCGTAGAACCGGGGAGCAGATCGATGGGGCAGTTATATGGACGATGCGGGGGCAGGGTCTCTGCTTCCTTCTTGTCAAAGACGTCCAAAAAGGCCCTGTAGGCGGAGGGTAACTCGGTTGACACCAACATTGAACGTGGGAATTTCGGCGGCTGTACAGGGAGTAAACACTTGTCTTGACAAAGTTGACCCCACCGCAGAACGTTACCAGAGCGCCAATCCAGGATAGGCTCGTGGATCCTTAGCCAGGGGAGTCCCAGGAGGATGGCATGGGACAAAGAAGGCAGCACGTAGAATACTATCTTCTCCCGGTGTAAGGCTCCGACCTGAAGCTCCACCTCTTCAGTAACCTGAGTAACGGACTCCCGCAGGGGTTGACCGTCGACCGAAGCAATCTGCCGAGGGGTCTCCAGGGATCTGACAGGAATTCCAAGTCTCTTAACCGCCTCAAGTTGAATGAAGTTACCGGCCGCCCCAGAATCTATATAGGCCCATTCAGAAAAACGTTTAGAACCCAGATGCAAAAGGACAGATAGAGTCAAGGGTAGAGAGGAGTCAAAATTACCTAGGAAGACCTCTCTTACCTGTCCTAGGCGGAGGCGTTTCCCGGGCGAGTGGGGCAGGCGCGAAGAAAGTGGGACGCACTCCCACAGTAGAAACAGAGCCCCTGTTCGACCCTCTCTCTCCGACGCTCCTCCACCGGTTTGAGGCAATCCACTTGCATGCGTTCCGGTAGCGGGAGCGTGGAAGCTGGTGTTGAGCGGACTCGAGGTGGACTCCAAGCGGCCGGAAGAGCGCGAGGGGGTCTCCTGTCCCTAGCGAGCTCTCGGGAACGTTCTTGAAAGCGGAGGTCGATGCGGGTAGCCAAAGAGATTAAATCCTCCAAGGAGGTGGGGGTATCACGACCCGCCAACTCGTCCTTGATTCGCCCCGAAAGACCCCGCCAAAAGGCTCCCACCAAGGCCTCATTGTTCCAACCCAACTCTGAGGACAGGGTGCGAAACCGAATGGCGTACTGACCTACTGAGAGCGTGCCCTGATGAAGATTGAACAACGCTTCGGTGGTGGAGGCAAGGCAACCGGGTTCATCAAACACCTTACGAAAGGTGTCTAGGAAAAAGGAGAGTTGGGTGACCAAGGGGTCTTCTCGTTCCCAGAGGGGGTTAACCCAGGCTAGGGCCTCTCCTTCTAAGTGGGACACGATAAAGGCCACCTTGGCACGGTCGGTGGGGTACTGTTGTGGCAGCAACTCAAAATGTAGCTGGCATTGATTTAAAAACCCTCTACACATCTTGGGGTCGCCACTATATCGCGGGGGTTTAGCCAAACGCGGGGATGGGAGCGGCACCGCAGGCTGTGCCGGGGCTGCAGCCGCAGTCTGGAGGGCCAGCAAGCGGTTGTCGACCGAGGCCATGTAGTTCAGGATATGAGCCTGAGTGTCGCGCTGCTGGGCAAGCTCCTGCTGGAGACCGGCGATCTGGGTGGCACTCCCTGGATCCGAGGCCTGTAATGACGAGAGACTAGACTCCATGGACTTGAGGAATGACATGATCCTTGCTTGGTTTTCCCGCAGGAACAGAAGTTCCTTTTTGGTCGGGGTTGGGGTCGAAGTACCAGCGGGGTCCATGGCCTGATCGTTCTGTGATGGTTCCCAAGGGTGAACCCACTGGACCGCGGTAAGCGAACCTCCCCTGGGCGAGCGGGCCAGGTGGACCACCCCCTATACAGGGAGCGTTAGGGACAGGCCCAGGGGAAACTACTCACCACGGCAGCTGGTACCCGAGGAGGACGGAGGGGCACGACAAGAGATGTAACAGGCAGGCAGATGGATGAGCTGGACCGGAACCGGTAGGACTGGAACCCAGGAACGGAGGCTGGAGGATACTGGCAGACAAGGCAGAAACGGTGAAGCACGGGTCAGATTAAGACACAGGCTGGAAGCGGACACGAGATGGCGGGCACTGGGAGGAACACAAGGACCAGGTTAAACAGGGAGCACGGGAAAAGGAAAGGAGTAACGGGAAACGACAGGCAGACTGAGAGCCAGAGTCACAGTAAGAGACACAAGTGACGATCAGGCGGTGATTCAGAGGAAGAGGCTGCCTCTTATGGAGACAAGAGTTCCGGGTCAGGTCAGCAGGGTCAGGAAGGCGGGGAGAAGGACTGGCTTGGCCTGTACTGGGATCTGAGGCGCAAGGCGCGCATGTGCCCCGGGTAGGCCACCGGGACTGAGCACGGGCCAGAGGGCAGGAGTGCAGGCGAGCGCGCGCCTGCTGCAGGAGCGCGCCGAAGGCTGCGGGCGCTCCCGGAGGCCACGGGCGACGCGGAGCCCGATAGGGAGGAGACAGCAGGAGCCGAACACGAGGTGGGGGCGGTGAGCGTGGAGCCAGCGGAGGCGGTAAGCGTGACACACTGCACCCCTAGATGAATTCATTGAGAGGTTTAATTGGTAAAATGGGGTCACTTATGGGAGGTTCTGCTGTTCTGACACCCCAGAGGCTCTGTCAATGTGGCATAGCACACTCAAACAAGTGCAGCAAAATCTGCACTGTAATATGGCGCTACTTCCCTTCTGAACTTTACACTGTGCCTCAAAAGTAGTTTTTGATCACATATAGGTTATCTGTGAACTCAGGAGAAATTGCACAACAAACTTTGGGGTCGATTTTCTCCTTTTGCCCTTGTAAAAATAGAAAACTTGTAGCTAAAACAGATTTTTGTGGGAAAAATGTGATTTTTTTTTAATTTCACGGCTTAACATTATAAACTTCTGTGAAGCACCTGGAGGTTCAATGTGCTCAATACACATCTAGATAAGATCCCAAAGGGGTCTACTTTCCAAAATGTTGTCACTTGTGGGGGGTTTCCTGTGTTTAGGAACATCAGGGGCTCTTCAAACGCTACATGGCGTCTGCTAATTATTCCATCAAATTTTGCATTCAAAAAGTCAAATGGTGCTCCTTCCCTTCCAACCCCTGCAATGCACCCAAAAAATTGTTTTCCTCCACAGATTGGGTATTGGCATGCTCAGGAGAAATTGCATGGTCCATTTTCTCCTGTTACGATTGCAAAAGTAAAAAAAAATTAGGTCTAAAGGAATTTTTTTGTGAAAGAAAAGTGTTTATTTTTTCCTTCCACATTCCAAAATTCCTTGAAGGGTTAATAAACTTCTTGAATGTGGTTTTGAGCACCTTGAGGGGAGCAGTTTTTAGAATGTTGTCATTTTTGGTTATTTTCTGTCATATAGGCCCCTCAAAGTCTCTTCAAATGTGAGGTGGTCCTTAAAAAATGGTTTTGCAAATTCTGTTGTAAAAATGATAAATCGCTGGTCAAATTTTAACCCTTATAACTTCCTAAGAAAAATTCCAAAATTGTGCTGATGTAAAGTAGACATGTGGAAAATGTTATTTATTAACTATTTTGTGTGATATGACTCTCTGACTTAAGGGCATAAAAATTAAAAATTTGAAAATTGCAAAATTTTCACCAAATTTCCATTTTTTTCATGAATAAATGCAAGTCATGTCAAAGAAATGTTACCAATATCATAAAGTACAATATCTCACGAGAAAACATTCTCTGAATCAACAAGGTCCGTTGAAGTGTTCCAGAGTTATTTCCTCATAAAGTGACAGTGATCAGATTTGTAAAAATTGACCTGGTCAGGAAGGTGAAAACAGGCTTTGGGGCGAAGGGGTTAAAACGGTTGTCCACTCCAAAGTAGATTTTTTTTTTAGAAGTGTTTGAAATATAGATATATAGATGTTACTAATCTGTTTGTATTGACTAAGGCATATATGAATTCCAGTACCTCATCACTGCAGTTACTCTTACTGCTTGTGCTTAACACAGGATAGGGTTGAGTTACTTTTAATAAAGTCTAGTAATGAAACTTGCCAGCTTGTACCTAAAACGTGATTGAGCTACTGACCATGTGACTGACGCGGAACTAATTTATTTTACTTTATAAGTTGGTGACATCTAGTGGTCAAAAGTGGTGATACATGTTTTCTCAAAGCAGCCTGAAAAATGAGCACACCACAAATTTTAGATGTAGGCATACCCCCTGGGTTTTTCAAAAGGAGGATGCATTAAGAAAAATTATGGCGGTGTTATTAGTGGGGCATATTTTTGGGACTTTTGTGTGTCAATTTTTGCTTTTTGTTAACATTTTATATACAATATTGAGTGTCTGCCAAGCGGAAGCCACCTGAATAATTGTCAGGTCACTTCTTTCAAGCACTTTGCAATTTTCAAAGCCTGAGTTGGTTGAAAGAAGATCAAAAAGAATGGTTACGTGCACAACAAGTGCATATGTTAATTCTTTTATCATTTAAGTACTATTTCAGGCGAGGTTTGGAGTTGACTTGCCTGGAAAAGATGTTGTGTGCTCATACTCTAAAGACTTTTTGAGATCTCCATTTTTCAAGTTAGTGTGCTGGGTTTTTTTTTATTTTTTTTTTTAACACATATAACTTTGACACATTGTAGTCTATGGGAATGTTCACATGTCTCTTTTTTCCATGCATAATAGATTGTCTTAAAGAAAAATGAAGACATGTCTGATATTGTTCTAATTTGCAGATCAGGGTCATCCATTCAAGAAAAGGGATGCAATTATGTATGCCACTGGGGTGCCATCTATGTATCATGACAGTGCAGTCAAATTTTCACTAAGTTTTTGATAGGTGAAACTTTTAAAAATCTCTAGTATTTTTTTCTTTAAATTCTCTTTCCTTTAGTCTTAAGTAGCAGCACTAATGGGGATTTTATCCTCCTGGAACAAAGGACAGAGACTGGATCTAACTTACTCTCCTTGCAGACATCTTAAGGGGGTTTTACACATAGCGATATCGCTATAACGTCACCAATTTTGTGACATTATAGCGATATCGCTAGCGATATCGCTATGTACTTACCTCCGACCGGCTCCCCCGCTGTACATCGCTGATCGCGCGAGAATGTCCGGCTCCATTTCTCGTCGTCAGCTTCCTGCTTTGGCTTCCTGCTGTGACGACGAGCGATGCGTGGAGGCGGGCGGGAGGACGTCAGGATCGCTTTGTGTGAAAGGTGAGTATCGTGCGCTGCGTCGCTGCTGCATCGCTGTGAGGTCTGCCTGTGTGGCAGCTCACTAGCGATCATTTAGCGATGCACCAGCGATCCTGACCGGGTCGGATCGCTGGTGCATTTCTAAATGTAAAAGGGCCTTTAGTCACAAGAAATCAGGTCATGAGGGATACATACTTTATCTGCCAACTCCCACAGGCTCAAAAGGAGCCTTATCTGTAATAGTAGGTCAGATTTTTTTAACATCTTCCATAAACCTCTGAATAAGTGGTTTCTGGGTCAAGGCAGATATCTGGACTCTAATAGTATTGGGTTTGAGACGTTTACCAAAATCATCTTGCAGGAAGTGCAGAACATAATGCAAGGTAAAAGAATAAAAGAATGAGAGGACACCTGCTTCTTCATACACCAAGCCAAAAAAAACCTTTATGATTCTCGAATAGGTATTGTTGGTGCTTGCACCTCTGGAAAGGTGGAAGGCATCTTATCGAAATGGGGATGATCAACCTCCAAGCCCTCAGATGAAGGCGGTCCAGGTGAGGACAACATCGGCCGTCCTGAGTCACCAGATGAGGGATGATTGGAAGTCTCCTGTACATTCCCGTGCTCAACCATCAGGTGTGAACCATGCTCTCTTGGGCTAATAAGGGCATATTATCATCATCAAGGCTGGTTTTCTCTTGATCTTCTGCAGGCTTCTGAGAATTATCAGTATAACATACATGCTTGAAGGAACGTACGTGGTAATGCTAGAGCATCTAGTGCCCCAGGTATGTCGCTCTTTTAGAGGGAGAAAAAAACGATCTACCTTTGTATTTTCTTTGGTAGCCATCAATTCGATCTGAGGGCTCCCCCAGAATTTCATAATTTGATGGAAAATTCTTTGGTCTAAAGACCATTCCTTTGGAAGGGGTAGATCGCAACTTAGCCTGTCTGCTAAGGCATTTCAGCACCTCTTGAGATTTATGGCTGTCAACCGCTTCAATCGTGTCTCTGCCCAGATAAAAGTTGGTGCCACCTCCAATGAGTGATATGGATCTTGTGCCTCCCTGGTGGTTTATATATTATACACTCATCTGATTGTTGGACCTGATCCTTATGGCTTTTCTTTGGATGGATGGATAAAAAAGCAAAAGAGCTCTCTGAACTGCTGTCATCTCTCTGAGATTGTATGACAGGAGTTTCTCTCTTGCCCTTGATATGGGCATCTCATCCTGTTAAACATGCACATGATTCTATCTTCTTCCATACAAGCAGAGCAAAGGGTATGTCATTCTTGAAGTGAAGCCACCATCTCGCTTCTCTTGAGCTGAATATCAATTCGTCCAGAGAACGCAAGTTTCTGTCCCCTTTTTGCATTATCTACAGCTATAAAGGGCACATGTGCCATTTGGCCCATTTGATCGCCTAACTGGCCTCTACCATCAGCCTTGGGTCCTCATCTATTGTCGAAGGTATCCTGGTCTGGGCTGTTACAAGAATTTGACTGCAGGCTTGAGCGTTCAAAGTCTTTGCCCAGGAAGAGACAGGGACATACTTCTGTTGTCCAGAATGAACCCTAGGAATATTCTCTCTTGGGATGTAGATATGAAATTTTTACCCAATTGAATATCCATCCTAGTGCTTAGATATGTATGAATATCAAATCCACATAAATATAGAGGGTGTCTTCTGATGAGGCCATTATAAGCAAATTGTCCAGGTTTGGGAAGATTCTTGTACCTTTCTCTCTGAGTCCTGTGATTGCTGCCGCCACAATCTCTGTGAAAGCTAGAGGAGCAGAGGACATCCCGAAGGGAAGTGAGCTGGAGAGGAGTTAAAATGCAACCTACCCAGAAGGTATCTTCGATGATTCATTTGGATGGGAATAAGTAGATACACATCCTTTAGGTTGATGGCAGCTAGGGAATGTCCTTACTCTAGAAGGGGTAGAATCGATCTTATTGATTCCATGTGGAACCTTGTTTTGATTATGAAGTTGTTCAGAAATCTGAGATCTATAATAGCTCCAAAACCCAAAAACAAGTGAAAAAATCATGGAGTAAACCTGCAAGCTCCTTTAGTTCAAGAGAGCATCCTCGAGGATAGATCTCTTTAGAACAAATTGCTTTTTCTTGCACAACTTCTGTTTTGAAAAAGATGAGGGGCCCCGACGTCCTCTCTGCCTCCTACCAGAGAATGTTTGTGTGGCTCCATCTGTTAGGCTTCGGATTCCTGCAGCTACACAACAGGAATCCAGTGCCTCACATGCTGCTCTGCAGCAAGTCATTCCTGAGGCTAAGTTCCTCTGCCGCTCTACTGAGCATGCTCATGAGACAATCTCCCATTGGAGGTTGGGAGACACATGCTCAGGTCCTTCTCTAGATCTGATTGGTCCATCTCGGAGATCTGGAAGGTCCTGGCAGCGCACGGCTATAAAAGGCCCACACTCGTCCATGCACTAGTATAGACTCTTACTAGATGTGTGAATGGTGATGGATGTATGATTCTGGTGACTGACTTATTAAGATTCCCCTCCCTCTGATATTACGCATGTGGACAGGGAACTGTTGTGAGTTCATTTTCCCCTTCACTACTGAGGCCCGAGGAACTCCCTCTTCTGGTAAAGAAAGGTAGTGAGCCTGATTATCAAACACCTGAGGATGATGATGATGACTGGCTGAGTGGAGTTACTGACTGGATATAAGGCTGTCGACGCCCTTCTGCCCTGCGGGTGATTTCTCTGTGGGATCCTTGGAGACCAGTCTGAATTCCTGCTCCTCTAAAGCTAAGTTTGCTGCTCGGCTTTTTGCATTTGTGCTTTGACTTTGTTTTGCTTTGTTTTTCTGGATTTCTGCCATTCCCTGCTGGGGTGTGCTGAATTCCTTTAGCTCTGTCTTCTGAAAATACCTGAGTGCTGATTTAGTTTTTGAAGCCTAGCTGCTTCAGGGTCTTTTTCATATCAGCTTGTTGGCTTATGTCTTTGATAGGGTTTTTGCAGATTGCAGACAGCAGCCTTCCTGTCCTTTCCTATCTAGGTAGTTTTGGGCCCTGGCTTTGCTCAGTCTATCTTTCTGTCTGTGTTAGGCTACTTTCACACATCAGGTTTTCGGCGTCAGGCGCGATACGGCGTCGTGCCGGAATGCCGGATCCGGCAAATGTTTTGTAAAACCTGATGTGCCGGATCCGGTTTTCTGCCGGATCCGTCTTGTTCTTGACAGACAAAACCAGATCCGTCTCATCCGGTTCATCCGTTTTTCTATCCGTTTTTCGACGGATTACGCCGGATCTGGTTTTTAAAATTGACCCTTGTGGCCTTCCGAACGGGATTGGCTACTGGAAAACTATATATAGCATGTTCCTACAGCCCTTCTTTGACAGGTTGTAGAGGAGAAAGTGCAGGTTGGAGAGAAGAGCAAGTTACTGGCGAAGATGGATGTTGTCATTGGAAATATTACCACTAGAAGTTCTGTGACGGTTTCAGTAATGAGGGACAATTTTGCACTATACTTTATGTCACCTCAAGGCAGAGTACACTGGCAGGATGACAGAGTGTGAAAGATTTGTGCCCTAACCAAACTTGTGTACCTTCTGGACCAACAGTATATACCTTTGCCAACCAAAGTTGGCTATCTTGTCATGGTCTTACTATTTTTAGCTTTAGGCCACAGGTGTGTACCTGGTTGTGTTTAATGCAAAGTATTTCACCTTTTAACAAAAGTTGTGTACATTGTTAGGAAATCACCAACAATAAACACAACTTTTCAGGTGAAATACTTTGCTTCAAACACAACCAGGAACACAACTGTGGCAAAAAGCTAAAATTTACCCACAGTTATATACCTGGTTTTGAATACCTTTTTACCTTTTAAATACCCTGTATTTAACCTTTTTTTTAAACATATTTCGCCACAGAAAGAAATGACAGACAACTAGTGTAAACAATAATTTAACTTTTATTTAAAATATTTTTTTTTGTGTAAACTGTTTTTAAAGTTAAAAAAACTTTTTTAATAAAGGTTTGAAATGGGCATTTTTATTACAAAAAAAACATTATAACTCGGTGTAGTGTGGGGTGGAAATACTGCTGGAGGGGCTGCGGGACACTTCGACAATGGGAGTGTGGAGAGAGGACTGGGATCGTGGTGGGGAAGGAACAGTTAGAGGTGATGGTGTGGAAAAAGCTACAGAATGGGTGGACATGTGGGAGGCAGAAGAGGTGGTGGGCGGTGGAGTGGAGGGTTGGGCAGGGACTGTAGGAGCAGATGATGTTGATGGAAAGTTGTATGGGGAAGGAGTTTGGTACGGGGAAGGAGTTTGGTACGGGGAAGGAGTTTGGTATGGGGCAGGTTGCTGGAAGTGGGGAGATGTCTGGTACTGGGGAGGTTGCTGGTACTGGGAAGGTTGCTGGTACTGGTGAGGTTGCTGGTATGTAATAGGAGGGGGAGGATGGAAAGTGGCTGGAGGGGGTACAGATGTAATAGGAGGGGGAGGATGGAAAGTGGCTGGAGGGGGTGCAGATGTAATAGGAGGGGGAGGATGGAAAGTGGCTGGAGGGGGTGCAGGTGGAGGAACTACAGTGGTGGGAGGTGGAGGTTGGGAGGTAACCTGCTGTAGAGCACCGTGGCACGAATGCATTACATGCATCTGCTGGGTAGGAGATAGTGTTGCCATGCGCTCCACAACAGACCTGAAAAAGGTGTGGTTTGGCGAAGATCTTGCTTCTGAATGCATGGTTTGCAGAAGTGTCTTCACCTCCAGAATGCTGGAGTTGATCTGCTGAAAGCCTGCGGAGATTTGCTCTGACAAGACTTTTAGACAGTTCTGGAAAGATGCATTCAGATGCAAGAACTCTGGCGCATAACTCTTTTCCTGACCCCTCTGCCGCTGCCGCCCAGTACCCGCAGGTGTACTAGAGGTGGCAGGGGCAGAAGGGTGGGGTAAAGGGAAAGCGATCTCCTCACCAGCAGCTTCATGTAATGTAGGCGGCCACGATGCTCCTGTGCTGGTGGATGGGACAGATGGGTCGAATGTGTGGGAAGGCTGGGAAGGTGCAGATGTACCGGGGCGGTCGAAGTGTCCCTCGGTGCCGGTCTCCTCAGGGATCGCCTCAGAAGGGTCCAATTGTGCAGGCTCCCGAGTGCTGCTCACCGTGCTGTGGAATAAAGAGAAAAAAAAACAATTAAAATACTGACATGGTATGGCCCTGGCTGAAAAAAAAAAGTTACATCTAAACATTTTTTTTCACATGTGGTGTGTAATATTTACCTTCTAGTGACCATTGTTTCCCGGAGGAATGACAGGGCTTGTGCGTACTTGTACTTGCTCCTGCGTCCTCCAGATCCACTCGGGGCCCGCATCTCTTTATTGAACTCCTTCTTGAAACGATCCCTCACAGACCGCCACCGATTCACAATTCTGTTCCCTGAAATGAGAAAGGAGTGGTTAGTATACAACATCAGTGTTTCCCAAACTCCAGTCCTCATGGTCCCCAGGGGTCATGTTTTCAGGATTTCCATAGTAAATAGAAATCCTGAACACATGATCCGTGGGGACCACGAGGACTGGAGTTCGGGAAACACTGGTTTACATCAAGCAACCGGTACTGTATATACTTACGCTCTTTAATCTGGGCCCGAACATCGAGGTCCTCCCAGCGGCCCACAAGGAGCGAACAGATTTCCTCCCAGAGTCGTCGGGTAACGATAAGGTCAGTGTGGCGGCGGTCAGCCATATTCCAGAGCGGCTCCCTTTCTCTGACGAGATCGATGAGGTGGTCCACATCGAGTCCTCCATCCTCACCGTCAGAGTCGGGAGCACGCTGTGAAGGCTGTTAAAGAAAAAGACAAAAATAACATAATTAGCCTCCACAAAAGAAATGAAATAAAAAGTGCAAAAAAACAAAGCAAAAATATTTATACTTACACGCTGGTGACCGCCGCGTTGCTGTCGCCGACGACCCTGGGAGGCACTGCGAGGACCTCTTGGCCGAGCACCAGATTGGGAAGACTAGAGAAGAAAACAAAAAATGTTATGTCTTTGGATGTAGGCATTTGTTTGCTGTGTGTGGTCTGCAGAACATTGTTTTCTATGTGTTGTGTGTAGTGTGATGTTGTGTTTCTGCGTTTGATGCAAAAAACTTACCAATTGTGAGCCCACTCCAGGTGTCTGTCCACCCCTTCCTTCTTCTTCTGGGAGCTCCTCTTCATCTTGTGAATCCTGTTTTGAAATAAAAGGCAATGAATAGACATATATTACAGAGATGATGGATTTTGGAAATAAAAACTTACCGTCAAATGCTGACGATGCGAGGGAGGGCTCCCAGAAGATGATGTGCTGTCTTCCTGGTGGCCACACTCCATGCCTGTGGGTAGTGTTCCAGCTGCTGCCATTGCTGCTGCTGCTGCTGCTGCATCTATTGGGCGGCTGTTGAATAAAGAGAAACAAAGGGCCAATGAATATCTTGATATTCAATAGCCCTAGTTTGGAGGAATGGGGGATTTGATAATTACCATCTCTCATCTGCTGCTGGCCTCCCCTCCTCAGCATGTTGCATTTGCTGCTCCATTTGGGGTGGTTGTGGTGCTGATGGTGCTGCAGTGGTCTCCTGCCTTCTCCTGCTGCGCTTGGTTGCTTTCTTGGGTGGCATGTTGGGTGTGGCTGTGGGTCCCACTGTCTTGCTTTTATATATGTCTTGTGGGCAGAGCTACTGAGCATGCTCAGACCAAAAAAACCGGATCCGGCCACCGGATCCGACTTTCGCCGGATCAGGCGCATTGCGGCGCTCATAGGCTTTCATTGTGTGAAAAAGACGGACGCGCCGGATCCGGTGTGTCCGGCTTTTTCGCCGGAGACAAAAAACGTTACAGTAGCCGTTTTTTCCAGACGCCGGATCGCGACACATTGCCGGATCCGGCGAAAACCGGATGAAACGCATGGCCATCCGGCGCGATCCGGCGCAAATGCAAGTCAATGGGGGGGAAACCGGATCCGGCATTGCATTTCGCCGGATCCGGTTTCTGTCAAAAGCGCCGGATCGCGCCGGACGGCGAAAACCTGATGTGTGAAAGAGGCCTTAGTGTTGTCATCTTGCTTCACCGTCATTATATGTTGGGGGCTGCCTATTGCTTTGGGGTCTGCTCTGGGGCAGTTTAGATTTCCCCCCTCTTTAGGCCTATTTAAATCTCCGGCTGTGATTGAGGGGTCTAGGGCATCGTAGGAACCCCCCACGGCTACTGCTAGTTGTGTTGATAGGTTCAGGGGTCTGCAATCTGATAGTTGCCAACTTCTCTGGTTTTTTGGACTTAGCTTGTATTTCTGTTTTTGCCTCCTACGGTGACTCAATCATAACAGAATCACCCGCCATACCGCAGATCCTAGGGTACTCAATAGCAGGAAAGAATTGTAAAAAAAAAAAAAAAAAAATGTGTATATTTTTTCCTCTATATCTCTGAGGCCGTAGGGGGAATTTTTTTTTTCTCTCAATGGAGATAAAGCAATTGTCTGATCGTATGGAGCAGCTCGCTGCGGAAGTGCGGGGAATTTCCGCCTACCTTGCTCATTCACATGCTGCTGAACCAAAGATTCCTACACCTGATGTATTTTTTGGGGATCGGTCTAAATTTTTGAATTTCAAAAATAATTGTAAATTATTTTTTGCCTTGAAGCCTAACTCGTCAGGGAGCTCCACGCAGCAGGTTAAAATTGTCATCTCTTTGCTGCGTGGCGATCCCCAGGATTGGGCGTTTTCTTTGAAACCAGATGATCCTATTCTGACTAATGTGAACGCATTTTTTCAGGCCTTGGGGTTGTTGTATGACGAACCTAATGCCATTGATCAGGCTGAAAAGACCCTGCTGGCATTGAACCAGGGTCGTGATTCTGAAGAATTGTACTGTCAAAAATTCCGAAAGTGGGCAGTACTTACTACCTGGAATGATAGTGCCTTGGCTGCTCTCTTTCGGAAGGGGTTGTCTGAAGCCGTAAAAGATACTATGGTGGGATTTCCTGTTCCCTCTGGTCTTGACGATTCTATGTTATTAGTAGAGTTGAGCGATACCGTCCGATACTTCAAAGTATCGGATCGGAATGGATCGGCAATCTTAAAAAAAAGTATCGGTATCGCCGATTCCGATACCGGAAGTCCCATTCAAGTCTATGGGACTTCCGGTATCGGAATAAGAAAAATCCTGTTTTTCCCTTGTACAGCCTCTCTGGGGTCTGTACGGGCCTTTCGGGGGGCTGTGCCGGCCTGCCAGGGGGTCTGTGCAGGCTCCGGTGGTCTGTGCCGGCCTGCCGGGGGGCTGTGCAGGCTCCGGTGGGCTGTGCCGGCCTGCCGGGGGGCTGTGCCGGCCTGCCGGGGGGCTGTGCAGGCTCTGGGGGGCTGTGCCGGCCTGCCGGGGGGCTGTGCCGGCCTGCCGGGGGGCTGTGCAGGCTTCGGGGGTCTGTGCAGGCATCGTCCAATGGGACTACAAGTCCCATCGGGCGATGCCTGCTACCATGACAGTGATTGGCACATTAGCCAATGATGGGACAGTAGTAGTCCCATCATCCGGCTAATGTGTTGAATGTAAAAAAAAAAAAAATTACATGCTACATACATGCTACATACATACAACATGCATACTACATACATGCTACATTCATACTACATACTACATACATGCTACATTCATACTACATATATACTACATGCAACATACATACTACATATATACTACATGCATGCAACATGCATACTACATATATACTACATGCAACATACATACTACATATATACTACATGCAACATACATACTACATATATACTACATGCATGCAACATACATACTACATATATACTACATGCAACATACATACTACATATATACTACATACATACTGCATGCTACATACATACTACATTCTACATACATACCACATACATACTACATACATACTACATGCTACATATATACTACATATATACTACATGCTACATACATACTACATATATGCTACATACATACTACATACATACTACATGCTACATATATACTACATATATACTACATGCTACATACATACTACATATATGCTACATACATACTACATACATACTACATGCTACATACATACTACATATATACTACATACATACTACATGCATGCTACATACATACTACATGCTACATACATACCACATACATACTACATACATACTACATGCTACATACATACTACATATATACTACATGCATGCTACATACATACTGCATGCTACATGCATGCTACATACAAACTACATACATACTACATGCTACATACATACCACATATATACTACATACATACTACATACAATACATTCATACAATACATACATAGACATACAGTACATATAACATAGAGTAACATACTTACCAATACTTGTCACATTGTTCCCCGAAGCCATTGTCTTTTACGGAATAAATATTAACATAACAAACCACAAAAATACTCACCCACGATCCGAAGCAGTCCACGAGTGTGTCCCACGACGATCTTGGGTAGAGAACTGCAGCATCAGCTGTTGCTGCCGTTCTCTACGGGCTGCAAGAATCCAATGACGGAAGGTAGGTATCCTTCTGCACTGTATTCCTCCGCCACTTAAAAAAAAAAAAGTCCCTAGTCTCACTTTATGCCATTGCTGCGTGGGAAATTCCCACACAGCAATGGCATAAAGTGAGACTAGGGACTTTTTTTTTTTAAGTGGCGGAGGAATACAGTGCGGAAGGATACCTACCTTCCGTCACTGGATTCCTGCAGCCCGTAGAGAACGGCAGCAACAGCTGATGCTGCAGTTCTCTACCCAAGATCGTCGTGGGACACACTCGTGGACTGCTTCGGATCGTGGGTGAGTATTTTTGTGGTTTGTTATGTTAATATTTATTCCGTAAAAGACAATGGCTTCGGGGAACAATGTGACAAGTATTGGTAAGTATGTTACTCTATGTTATATGTACTGTATGTCTATGTATGTATTGTATGAATGTATTGTATGTAGTATGTATGTAGTATATATGTGGTATGTATGTAGCATGTAGTATGTATGTAGTATGTATGTAGCATGCATGTAGCATGCAGTATGTATGTAGCATGCATGTAGTATATATGTAGTATGTATGTAGCATGTAGTATGTATGTAGTATGTATGTGGTATGTATGTAGCATGTAGTATGTATGTAGCATGCATGTAGTATGTATGTAGTATGTATGTAGTATATATGTAGTATGTATGTAGCATGTAGTATGTATGTAGCATGCATGTAGTATATATGTAGTATGTATGTAGCATGTAGTATGTATGTAGCATGCATGTAGTATATATGTAGTATGTATGTAGCATGTAGTATGTATGTAGCATGCATGTAGTATATATGTAGTATGTATGTAGCATGTAGCATGCATGTAGTATGTATGTAGTATGTATGTAGTATGTATGTGGTATGTATGTAGCATGTAGTATGTATGTAGCATGCATGTAGTATGTATGTAGTATGCATGTAGTATATATGTAGTATGTATGTAGCATGTAGTATGTATGTAGCATGCATGTAGTATATATGTAGTATGTATGTATGTAGTATGTATGTAGTATATATGTAGCATGTAGTATGTATGTAGCATGCATGTAGTATATATGTGTTATGTATGTAGTATGTATGTAGTATGTATGTGGTATGTATGTGGTATATATGTGGTATGTATGTGGTATGTATGTAGTATGTATGTAGTATGTATGTAGTATGTATGTAGCATGTAGTATGTATGTAGCATGCATGTAGTATGTATGTAGTATTTTTTTTTTTTTTTTTAACATTTAACACATTAGTCGGATGATGGGACTACTACTGTCCCATCATTGGCTAATGTGTCAATCACTGTCATGGTAGCAGGCATCGCCAGATGGGACTTGTAGTCCCATCGGACGATGCTTGCACAGACCCCCGGACATCAGCACAGCCCCCCGGCAGGCCGGTACAGACCCCCACAGGGTGCACAGACCACCGGCAGGCCGGCACAGCCCCCCGGCAGGCCGGTACAGACCCCCACAGGGTGCACAGACCACCGGCAGGCCGGCACAGCCCCCCGGCAGGCCGGTACAGACCCCCACAGGGTGCACAGACCACCGGCAGGCCGGCACAGCCCCCCGGCAGGCCGGTACAGACCCCGGGCAGTCCACACAGCCCCCCGGCAGGCCGGCAGAGACCCCCGGAAGGCCCGAAATGACGGCGCATCATGATGCGCACACACAGCGCATCATGATGACGTCAGGCTGTCAATCAACTTTGAACTTCCAATTCCGCTGCCGACTTCCGATATTGAAAAAATATCGGAAGTCGGTATCGGAATTCCGATACAGCAAATATCGGCCGATACCCGATACTTGCGGTATCGGAATGCTCAACACTAGTTATTAGCCATTCAGGTTGATCGGCGTTTGCGCGAACGCAAAGGTGCACGAGAGGTGTTGCCACCTGTTGAACAAATGTCTGAACCTATGCAATGTGATAGAGTTTTTTCCAGAGAGTAGCGTCAGGAGTTCAGAAGGCGTAATAAGTTGTGTTTTTTCTGTGGAGATGCCTCTCATATTATTTCTGTCTGTCCTAAACGAGAGAAACGCTTTGCACACACGTTTTATGTTGGGGGTGTTCAACCTAAGTTTCTCCTGGCAATTACTCTGATCTGCTCCCTGTCCACATTTTCCGCCAAGGTTTTTGTGGATTCGGGAGCAGCCGTAAACCTAATGGACTTGGATTTTGCTAAACGTTGTGGATTTCCGATGACACCTCTGCAGACGCCTATCCCTTTGAGGGGGATTGATGCTACTCCTTTGGCTAAAAATAAACCTCAGTTTTGGACCCAGGTGGTAATGCGGGTCGCCCCAGACCATCAAGAAAATTGCAGATTTTTGGTGTTGCATAATCTGCATGATACTATTGTTCTGGGGTTTCCCTGGTTACAAATTCATAATCCAGTTTTGGATTGGAAATCTGTGTCTGTGGTGAGTTGGGGTTGTCGGTGTGCCTTTAGTGAGGCTCCGGTGTTTTCCACCTCTCCTCAGTCGCATGATGTTCCTGATTATTTGGCGGACTTTTATGATGTATTTAGTGAGAATGAGTCTGCGTCTCTGCCTCCTCATAGGAGTTATGACTGTGCAATTGAACTGAGCCCGGGGTGTAAATTTCCCAAGGGTCGGCTCTTCAATTTATCTGTACCCGAGCACGAGGCTATGCGATCTTATATTAAGGAGGCGTAGGAGAAGGGTCATATTAGACCATCCTCTTCACCCTTAGGTGCCATTTTTTTTTTTGTAGCCAAAAAGGATGGATCATTAAGACCTTGTATTGATTATCGTGCCCTCAACAAAATTACTGTTAAATATCAGTATCCGTTACCCCTGATTTCTGATCTATTCTCCAGAGTTAAAGGTGCTTGCTGGTTACCCAAGCTTGACCTCAGGGGGGCGTATAATCTTATTCGCATTAAGCATGGGGATGAATGGAAGATGGCGTTTAATACTCCGGAGGGACATTTTGAGTACCTGGTGATGCCTTTTGGGCTCACTAATACCCCTTCTGTCTTCCAGTGCTTCATGAACGATATTTTCCAAGATTTTGTCGATAAATTTTTGATTATTTATCTGGATGATATTTTGATCTTCTCCAAGGATTGGGATTCTCATGTGGAACATATTCGCACTGTGTTCCGGATCTTGAGGGAGAATTCCCTGTATGTCAAAGGATCTAAATGCCTTTTTGCAGTACAGAGGATTTCTTTTTTGGGATTTATTTTGTCCCCGTCAACTATTGAAATGGACCCGGCCAAGGTACAGGCCATTTACGATTGGGTTCAGCCCACTTCTTTGAAGGCCCTCCAGAAGTTTTTGGGTTTTGCTAATTTTTATCGGAAATTTATAGCAAAATTTTCTAGTATTGCCAAGCCATTGACTGATTTGACTAAGAAGGGTGCTGATGTGTTAAATTGGTCTCCGGAGGCTGTTTCTTCCTTTCAGGAGCTGAAGCGAAGATTCACCTCCGCCCCGGTTTTACGGCAACCTGATGTCTCACTTCCATTCCAGGTAGAGGTGGATGCTTCTGAGATTGGTGCAGGAGCTGTTTTGTCCCAAAAGGATCCTGTAACATCTAAAATGAATCCCTGTGCTTTCTTTTCCCGAAAGTTCTCTCCATCTGAACGTAACTATGATGTGGGGAATAGGGAACTGTTGGCCATGAAATGGGCATTTGAGGAGTGGAGACATTGGTTGGAGGGAGCCAAACATCAAGTCGTGGTCCTCACTGACCACAAGAATTTGATTTACCTAGAGTCGGCTAAGCGCTTGAACCCTAGACAGGCTAGGTGGGCCTTGTTTTTTACACGTTTTGATTTTGTGGTTTCTTTTCTTCCTGTAACGAAGAATGTCAAGGCAGATGCCCTCTCTAGGAGCTTCTTTGCTGATTCTCCTGTGGTGACCAAGCCTGCTACCATCTTAGGCGAAGAGGTAGTTCTTTCTGCCATCTCGACCGATTTGAGACGTGCTCTGGAAGAGTTCCAGGAGGACAAACCTGAGCGTTGTCCCAGTGGAAAGTTGTATGTTCCTGACCAGTCGAAGAAGAGAGTGATGTCTGAAGTTCATTGCTCTGCTTTGGCTGGTCATCCAGGTATTTTTGGTACTAGAGATCTGGTGAGTCGGTTTTTTTGGTGGCCCGCCTTGTCTCGTGATGTCAGGAATTTTGTGCAGTCCTGTGGGACATGCTCCCGGTCTAAATCGTGTTCTCGCTCTAGTGGGTTGTTGATGCCTTTGCCTGTCCCCAAGAGGCCATGGACCCATATTTCAATGGATTTCATCTCTGATATGCCTGTCTCTCAAAGGATGACTGTTATTTGGGTGATTTGTGATAGGTTCTCTAAGATGGTTCATCTTGTACCACTCCCTAAGTTGCCGTCTTCCTCTGAGTTGGTGCCCCTGTTTTTACAACAGGTGGTTCGTTTGCACGGGATTCCTGAGAACATTGTATCTGACAGAGGAGTCCAGTTTGTGTCTAGATTTTGGAGAACTTTCTGTTCCAGGCTGGGAATTCAGTTGTCCTTCTCCTCTGCTTTTCACCCTCAGACCAATGGGCAGACAGAGAGAACAAACCAGACCTTGGAGTCATATTTGAGATGTTTTATTTCTGCTGATCAGGATGATTGGGTTTCATTTTTGCCCTTGGCCGAATTTGCTTTAAATAATAGAGCTAGTTCTGCCACTTTGATGTCACCTTTTTTTTGTAACTTTGGGTTTCATCCTCGATTTTCTTCAGGGCAGGTGGAGCCCTCTGCCTGCCCAGGTGTTGACACTGTGGTGGAGAGAATGCACCAGATCTGGGACCAAGTGGTGGATAAGTTATCTCTCTCCCAGGAAAAGGCCCAGCGGTTTTCCAACCGACATAGGACCATTGGTCCCCAGTTTAAGGTTTTTGATATGGTGTGGTTATCATCAAAAAATATTGCTATGAAGGTGGCTTCTCCAAAGTTTAAACCTAGATTTATTGGACCTTACAAGATTTTGGAGATTCTTAATCCTGTCTCTTTTCGATTGGCTCTTCCTGTTACATTTTAGATCCATAACGTGTTAGCTTAGGCTCTGCGCGGCAGGTTTAAAGAGGGGAGCTGTATTGAGTATCGGTAAGCTATTTGCACCTTCATGGGACACAAGATATCGCAGCATCGGGCCTCCTGATGAGCCTAATAAGGCGAAACGCGTTGAGGCATTAACTATTTGTTGGCAGGTGGCGAAAAACGCAGATGAGTATCGCTGTGGCAGTTCTGCGTTTTTTGTATATGTACAGCAATGGGATATTGTTTATGGCCTTTTTTTGGGTTATGGCTTATCAGAGTCAGTAATTCAATAGAATAATGTGCCTCTTTTTTGTATATCAATAGATCTTTTACATGAGACTGAGGCACTATCCCAACTGTTTTATCCCATTATGATGTCTGTTGGTCTTTTTGGGACATTATCGAATATGACCACCTAATGCCATATGTGTTCTAAATCTATTTTTAACCTCTCTCTTTGGGACACAGGGTCCTCTATAGAGCAGCTTGGTCTCTGTCTAGAAGCAGGGGTTCCCTTATGTTTATTGGGTAGAAGGGACCACTAGTGGCTGTAGGGTTTATCAGGGCCCCTAGGGACAGCCATCGTTGAGTGGGGGCGCCAAAACGTTCCCCCCTAGGGTGCCAACCTCCGCGGCCAGGCAGGATACAGCTCAGTTACGTACGAGGGATTCCAAGGTGTCACCTTAGCATGGGCTTTGCTTGAACACTTTTTCTTTTTTTTCATCTCTAGTCACGTTTTTTCTGGTGTATACCACAGTTGTGGTTTTTAAACAATAAAGTATCATTTTAGGGGATATATATATATGAGTTCTCCTAAGTTTAAGCCTAGATTTATTGGACCTTACAAGATTGTGGAGATTATTAATCCGGTCTCTTTTCGTTTGGCTCTTCCTGTCACATTTAAAATCCATAATGTGTTCCATAAATCTTTGTTGAAGAGGTTTGTTGAACCTGTTGTTCCGGGGGTGGCACCTCCAGACCCTGTATTGGTTGAAGGTAACATGGAATATGAGGTAGAGAAAGTACTGGATTCCCGTCTGGCTAGACGGAGACTCCAGTATTTGGTTAAGTGGAAGGGTTATGGTCAATTCCTGGGTAATTCCTGGGTCTCTGCCTCTGATATTCATGCCAAAAGATTGGTGCGTGCCTTTCATCGGGCTCACCCTGATCGCCCTGGTGGCGTGGTTGAGGGTTCGGTGACCCCTCCTCAAGGGGGAGGTATTGTTGTGAGTTCATTTTCCCCTTCACTACTGAGGCCCGCGGAACTCCCTCTTCTGGTAAAGAAAGGTAGTGAGCCTGATTATCAAACACCTGAGGATGATGATGATGACTGGCTGAGTGGAGTTACTGACTGGATATAAGGCTGCCGACGCCCTTCTGCCCTGCGGGTGATTTCTCTGTGGGATCCTTGGAGACCAGTCTGAATTCCTGCTCCTCTACAGCTAAGTTTGCTGCTCGGCTTTTTGCATTTGTGCTTTGACTTTGTTTTGCTTTGTTTTTCTGGATTTCTGCCATTCCCTGCTGGGGTGTGCTGAATTCCTTTAGCTCTGTCTTCTGAAAATACCTGAGAGCTGATTTAGTTTTTGAAGCCTAGCTGCTTCAGGGTCTTTTTCATATCAGCTTGTTGGCTTATGTCTTTGATAGGGTTTTTGCAGATTGCAGACAGCAGCCTTCCTGTCCTTTCCTATCTAGGTAGTTTTGGGCCCCGGCTTTGCTCAGTCTTTCTGTCTGTGTTAGTGTTTTCATCTTGCTTCACCGTCATTATATGTTGGGGGCTGCCTATTGCTTTGGGGTCTGCTGTGGGGCAGTTTAGATTTCCCCTTTCTTTCTTTAGGCCTATTTAAATCTCCGGCTGAGATCGAGGGGTCTAGGGCATCGTAGGAACCCCCCACGGCTACTGCTAGTTGTGTTGATAGGTTCAGGGGTCTGCAATCTGATAGTTGCCAACTTCTCTGGTTTTCTGGACTTAGCTTGTATTTCTGTTTTTGCCTCCTACGGTGACTCAATCATAACAGGGAACTATAGAAAGAGTCAGCGCCAGTCAGTGGCAAGCCATAGGCCACTGTGCACACTGCACCTCTACACTAGCATCCGGTGGTGTCACGACTCTCACGGCACTATCGCATAGCGGCTGTGTCTGCCGCTGCGCATCATTCAGCAGCACTTACCGGCGTCCGCAGTAACGACACCGCACACACGGTAGGTCTAGACGGATACCGTCCCCTGTCTTGGACCCGTGTCCTGTGACCAGATATCGTGCATGCAATCTTGCTGAGACCTGTGAGTCTAACGGGCTCGGTGTTTATGTTACAGCGCCTCTGTGAGTTAACAGAGTCTGCTCTGCGCACATCGGTTGACGTTGAACCCGTGCGCATTATACCGCCACATAGCACGTCTACCATTAATTAGCAGCAGTGTTAACACCTTCTGCATGATGGACCCCGAGCGGTGAACGCGCTTTATTGTTTATTTAGTGGGTTCCACCATTCCCAACACCATCTCTGTGTCACGACTCATTTTTGGAGTCGTGACAGCTCTGGTTCTGCTTTAATTTAAACATGGTTTTTACTTTTAGACCAGCAAGGGTTAATGTCAGTTTCCTTGCTGGCAGCTGCTGTGTTGCTAGTCAGCTGATGTGGGTGGTGACCACTCCCACCATCCTTTAAATAGTCACCTGACGCATCAGCTAACTGTTGGTGATAGAGTTATTCTATGTCGACCAGCCTTGGAGTTGCAGCTTTCTGGTGTCAGCGCTGAATCTGTTACTTCTGTGGAATTCGGTGTCCTGTTTCCATATCCTCTGCTGTGTGGAGCTTTGCATCGGAGCCTGGAGCTAAGTTACTTGTGCATTTACCTTGTCTGTCTCGTGCTTATCATTATACCCTGTGTTTGTACCATCTGCACTCGTGATGCTAGTGTCCTTGCCGGCCAGTGCACTAGCCAGGATATTGTGAGGTGACAGTTAGGTACGTGACAGCGGCTGGAAAAAGGACTCAAATATTGTGTTAATGGAGCGTAGGGATATCCACAGGTTGTTGTTTAGGAGGTGCCCCATCCCTCGGTCCCTATTGTTAAGGCCTTCCTCTCCCCTCTACCATCCAATTGTGTGTGTGTTGTGCCATTTTCTGGACCAATCCTTGTTGAGTCATGACACTCTGCTTGAGGAAAGCCTCCTCTCTGAGTCCTGCTGATTCAGCCTTGGCCTTTTACTATGGCCCTGAAATGAAGGACCACCATCTCACTTGTCTGGGAAGGCTCCTTATTCCTTGTTAGATAGATATTCCATTAGCTAGTCAAACTGAGCCCCCTGTGAGATAGCGCTCCCTGAGTGTGTTGGGGGACACTCGCTTGGCAACGGGATTAAGGCACACAGGCACAAAAACAGTCTATTTGGTTTATTTACTCAGCATAAACCGCATAATGTAAAGTTCATTTCATTACTTCCACAAACATATCATGACCACCAGTCTGTACATGTAGCAGATAAACTTCTCTGCTGTTTCTTACAACCCCCTTGTCTGAGGTTACCTTCCAGGAGCTCCGCTCCACACACTGAATCCTTGTTAGTCCTGGCTTCCACAACACATTTAGCCATCACAGGCTCTGTAGGAACATGGTCTCACCCGGTGTTCTTCAGGAATTCGGTCAACTCTCAGGACCTTCCAACACAGAGACCGTCCAGGTACATGGCCTCACCATGTGCTCTTCAGGAATCCGGTCCACTTGCAGGACCTTCCAACACACAGAGACCTGTCCTCTTTAAGGACCTTACAACAAACACAGACCATGTGATCACACCACAGTCTCATTATACCGCATGAGACACATCCCTTGATGGGGGGTAGGTGGTTGGCCAGACCCGCCCAGCTCTCCGGCCAACCCTGTAAGCCCAGCCCCTCACAAGCTTAATAAAGCTCATGGAACTACAGGTCCCAGAGCAACAATTCAGGCTTACAGCGCCGAGGACCTCCTCCTCTGCGACACATGCAGCCATTCACAATAATGCTGGTCACTGTCTCATAGTCCGAAAAGACATCCTTGCTCAAATTCGTGGGAGAAGAGGGCACTCTTAGAGGGGCATATGCCACTTCAATTGTTTTTTGCAGAATGCCCTTCTGCCTGCGGTAGATAATGTCATGGCACAGGTGGATAGCCTTGGACTGTTGCATCACAGTGTCACACAGGAAATCTGATACCAACGCCATTTGTTTGAAATATGTCAGAATCTTATCTCTAGACTCTCCTTTGTCGATATACTCCTCCATGTGGAGGAGCCAAGACTGGAGGTCTCTGGCCAAAGTGTAAGAGGAATTGGTGGCTTTTGCCTGTGCTGCAGCAGACAAATAACTTCTCCATAGTGCACTATAATCCTTTCATCCATAGGACACAGCTTTAGCTTTAACACAGCTGTAACATCCTTTGGGGATTCACCCCCTTTATCAGGGTTCTTTCACTTATTCACCATTGGCCCCATAATCTCTGCATACAGGACATTCTCAGGATCCATATTTTTAACCATCCTAAACATCTTCTTTAGTTGAGCAGGTTAGTTTCCTGGTCATTCTTACTCTCAGAGAATGAACTGTTCTATATCCTCTGATTATCTCAGAGGAGAGACCTTCTCATGGTCCATGATATGGGTGAGCTGGACTTGGGGAGTTTTATCATAAACCCATCTGTCTTGGGATGAAGCTTGGCTTTACTGTTTGAATGTCCTTCCTCCATAGAATCATTTCCCTGTTAGAGAGATTTAGCTCCGCTATGGGTTAATCATTCTGTCTGCAATTTGCACAAAAATAATATTCACTGCCATCTGTCAAGGGAGTATTGGAAGATCTACATGACAGGTGCATCAGTTTTCCTGAATCCTTTCTTCTCCCAGAACTTTTATCTGTAGAGTCTTAGGACTAGAGATGAGCTAATGTGTTTGGAACACGTTTGCCAATCTCAAATTCGGCAAGATCGTAGCACATTCAGATTCATGCTTGCTTTCAAGAGAATTATTACTCTGGCTAGGAAAGTGGTGCTGTATGATGAGCGAGGTGTATGGGGGAACATGTTTGATGAGGGGAGGTTGTGTAGCATGGTTAGAGGAGCATTTGAGGAGATTACAGGAGCGGCATACACTTTTTTGCCCCTTAACTTTATGTGTGTTGATTCCGTCAAACAAACCATCCATAACTCATGACACAAGTTCTTCTGTGATTGGCTGCTGAAGTCACATGTCCCTGGTCATACAAAAAGTGAACATTTTGCTTTGCTGGAACCATAAGATCAATGCAGAGAGGTTGCTCCTGCGCTAGTGTGGGTGCTGAAAGTGTACTTGTCAGTTAAATAGATAGGTGTTAGGGTTCTAGGTAGAAACCCGAGAGTGGACCCTCTGGGTTGTGGCTCTAGAGCCCCCAAGGGCGAGCGGACCAGGTGAAGACCACCCCCTATACAGGGAGTTTTAGGGGCAGGCCCAACGGAGATGGAACCACGATGGCCGGAACCAAAGGGACGACCCGGGGTGTATACAGGAGAGAGGATGAGAGTGCAAGAGAACATACGAAGGGAAGGTATTGACCCGAGGCAGGTGGAGGCGGGCTGAGTGAGCCGAGATGAATCAGGATGGGCAGAGACCAATAGCTGAAATAGAAGGGGGACACAAGGAGATTAGGAGACACTGGACCGGTGGGTACTGGCAGAACACAGGATCAGAGGAAACAGGCAAAGGTGGACGGGCAGGCACAATTCACGGGTGGCAGGTAATGACAAGCGATTGACTCAAGCGGCAGTGCACCACTGATGGGTCAGAATAGTGACATCACTTCCGTTCAGATGATCGGGTGAATGGGGGCTTGTAATCTGTAATCCAACACATTTCAAAAGCTTGCAGCTTCCTTTGTCCATGTCCAAGAATATATCAAATGTAGATTTTTGACATTTGGTAATAGATATCTATATATATGACTGCACACCTTTATAACCTGCAGTCCTAAGCACATTTTGGATTTATTTTTATATCTTTTTTATTTTTTGACAACAGGTGGCAGTTGTCCACCAAACTAGGCAGTTTAGGTCAGGCTACATTGTTAAGTGCCAGTGGGTTTTGATATTTGATTTTCAAAACTGTGTTTCAGTGGCAAGTCAGAGTGCCAGATTTCCACATAAAAATCATTAGTCCTACTATAGTGTTGCATCCACGAGGTCCAATTAGCTTCTCCTAATCGTGTGTGTTAAAAAACTGTGGTTCAGTGGCAAATCAGAAGGCTAGATTTCCACTTAAAAATCAATAGGCTGAATATTGGGTGCAGCCTGAAGGGCCACTTAGCTACTCCAAATTGTTTGTGATATAAGTGTGTTTTAGTGGCAAATCAGAAGGACAGATTTCCACGTAAAAATCATTAGGTCTAATATAGTGGTGCAGCCAGGAGGGCCAATTACCTAGTTCAAATCATTTGTGATAAAACTGTGGTTCATAGACAAATCAGAAGGCGAGATTCACACTTAAAAATTGATAGGCCTAATATTGTGGTGCAGCCATGATGCCTAATTTTGTACTCCAAATCATTTGTGATAAAACTGTGTTTCAGAGACAAATCAGAAGGCCAGATTTCCACTTAAAAATCGGTAGATATAACAGTGTTGTTCAGGCCCACTATCTAAGAAAATAAACAGTGTTTGTTCATTTAGTGACAGATGACTGACAGCTGTGAGCCTAAGGCTGTAGAACAGCAGATTACAAGAGAGGAATGCTACTTATAACATGAGTTGGAAAAAGCGAGGTGGAAGGGGGAATAGGCTTGGTGTACGACGTGTTAATGTGAATGAAAGCTTAACTGAACAAACACTGTCACTTCCTATCCAAAGACCACCAACAACATCTGTTACTGGACGGGCTACTCGATTTCTTTTTCTTTGGCAACCGCACAATGGTACGCCTTGTAGATGAGGCTAAAAAAAATCATGTGCTACGGTAGATGGCAAACATTGTGTGGTAGGGGCCGGGATTGGGGGGTGGTCCACTGCTTACCACGACCGGACGATGCAAAGACGAGACGGAGGCAGAATCCAGCTGTAACAGATCTGGGTTTATTGACCGTCCTCCTGACGACCTTAGCCATGCACCGTAGTTCCTTTACAGCTCTCCGTTTCCAGGCCCGGGTACCTTTCACCTTTTCTTTCGTCGTGATGACGTCCCTCGCGGATCTTTCGCTGGGGCTGTCCTAGACCAATCTACCGCCAGCGCTTCACCTGCCTGAGGTTGTCGTCCAACCTGTACCCCCGGGGCCTCGTCTGTCCTGCGGTACGTCATGTCAGGGCCACCCCTCTGACTGTCTTCTCCTGTCAGTCCCCTGGTCGAGCTCTTCACCGTTCTCCGTCTTCTGTCCTGAGTCTTCCTCTGCTGAGCTCCTCCCAGGACTAACCTAACCTCTGGAACCCCAACCAGTCTTATTTATCCCCTCTCTCACTAGGAATTTCCCTCCTGGGTTCCTATCTCCCCGCCCCCCATGACTAAGCAGTTTCTATAGCCGTAAGCTGATGTTAAGTCCTGAACTACACTCCCCCTGACATCTTGTGGTCAAATTTCGGTACTGCACTCCCTTTTCTGTCTTTCCCTGCTGTTACCTTTCCGTCATTGCCAATCTGTGTCTGTAGTGCACAAATCATCCCCTCCTACTTCCAGTCAAGTTTGTCCATCAAGTCACCTTCCCCACACTTCCCTTCCTTTGTCCATTGTCGTCCCGACAATCGTACTCCCTACCTACGTCGTCCTAAAGCTTGTCCACAGTCTGTTGTCGGACCGGTCGTTGGGCCAAATACACTGCCCACTGAGGCCAAACCAAACCGGGAGCACCATGCTCCGAGCAGCCTACTGCTACCCGCCGGCGCGCACGCCACGTGACAACTTCTTTCAGGTTGGCGAGGTCCACCCGGACTTCTCTATGGCGTGTACCTCCCACTACTCTCCCCTACTACTTCCTTCAACTACCCGGAACGCCAAGACCGAGGTCTTTCGCCTACCAGGTCATCGTTGGCGCCCGCCCTTCCTTTTGGGGTGTCCGTGGTGTCGGGGACCTGACTGATGGACCACTGTCTGGTTCGTTATCTCTCGTCTCTTCGTCCTTCACTTAAAAAGTCATGGTCGGCGTCTTTGTCACATCTACCTCGTACCCGGGACCTGTTACACACACTTTTTTTTTATACATTCTACACATTAATTCAACTTTTACCATATATATATATATATATATATATATATATATATATATAGTTACTTCTACTTCAATAACAGTATGAGTTACCCAACAGGGGTGACCCCCTCCTTTTTTTTTTTTTTCCTTTTTTTTTTTAACTCCTTTTCAAATGCAACATCGCAAAAACAAAATGTAAGTGCTCCCCCTTCCTTTAACATTAGTACTTTCTTTCCTTTATCCCCGCTATGTCGGAGCAAACAATCAACAATAAAACATGTCCCTTATCTTGGATGTCAAAATTGCTCAAACTATAGGTAGAGAAGAGCGCAATAGGGTCTTATCCGGGTGATTTATAAGAAACAATATAGAGATATACTCACCCTTTTCCAAGAGTGAGCTGAGCGTATAGAATCAATTTGTCAGCCTGCTGCACGTCCAACGGTCCACTCAGTGACCGCGTCGTAAATCTCTTTATGGAATAAAATTCTTGGACTTATGTGCGCTGCTAGACAAATTATCAGATCATGTAGATAAATTGACCTTGTATTTCCCAACGCGTTTGGAAGTCCATACACTTCTTCCTCAGGGGACATCCCCTGAGGAAGAAGAGTATGGACTTCCAAACGCGTTGGGAAATAGGAAATAAAAGGTCAATTTATCTACATGATCTGGATCTGATAATTTGTCTAGCAGCGCACATAAGTCCAAGAATTTTATTCCATAATGTGCGCTGCTAGACAAATTATCAGATCATGTAGATAAATTGACCTTGTATTTCCCAACGCGTTTGGAAGTCCATACACTTCTTCCTCAGGGGACATCCCCTGAGGAAGAAGAGTATGGACTTCCAAACGCGTTGGAAAATAGGAAATAAAAGGTCAATTTATCGACATGATCTGGATCTGATAATTTGTCTAGCAGCGCACCTAAGTCCAAGAATTTTATTCCATAAAGAGATTTATCTTGGATGTTGAACTGTCCTCTTGGGGCCTGCACAACGATGCAGCGAAATCCCGGTAGTCTGGGGCATCTCCTGATGGCCGATGTTGCGCCAGTCCAGCAGGGGAATCCCACAGCCGTGAGGTTCCCGGGATGTCTTGACTGTTCCTGAGCCCCGAGTGTTCTTTTTGCCCAGGGCTCAGGGGTCATCTCCTTCCCGAAAGATGAGTCAAAAGGGGTAGGAGGGGCTGAAAGTGGTTCCACGGCACACGTTCCGCGCCATTTCTCTACTTGGGGACCAGCAGTCCACCACTGGTGGTGGTGTGGACGCGCTCATCTCTGTCGACGTGGTGGCTTCGCTCCATCCGGCCCCCAGCTCCTGCAGTTCCAACCACAGGTGAGGGACCGGGGTCGCTGACCGGTGAGAAGCAGAGCGGCGAAGCTGGGGCCTGCTAGTGTGGATGGCAGACAGCTCCGCAGAGGCGGCAGAGCCCGATGACCCTGCCGAAGCCGCAATCAGGAGCGGGGCCAGAGCAGCCGCGGACCTTGATGGGCAGGCCGCAGCCGCGGTATGGAGTGCGGCAGAGGTGGCCCCGGACATCGGTGAGCAGGTTGCAGCAGGAACCATGAGCGAGGCAGAGGCGACCGAGGGTGCCACCGGGTAGGCCGTGGCCGGCGCCGCAATCGAACCAGAGGCGGCCACGGAGCAGGCCACAACCGGAGTCGCAGACGGGCCAGTGTTGTGAGTTCATTTTCCCCTTCACCATCGAGGTCTGATGAACTCCCTCTTCTGGTGAAGGAAGGTAGTGAGGCTGATTACCAAGCATCTGAGCAGAATGATGATGACTGGGTGACTGGAATTGCTGACTGGATATAAGGCAGCCGACGCCCTTCTGCCTTGCGGGTGATTTCTCTGAGGGATTCTAGGAGACCAGTCTGATTCCTGCTCCTCAAAAGCTAAGTTTTCTGCTCTGCTTTTTGCATTTGTGTTTTGGTTTTGTTTTGCCTTGTTTTTCTGGATTTCTGCCATTCCCTGCTGGGGTGAGCTGAATTCCTTTTTGCTCTGTCTTCAGAAAATACCTGAGTACTGATATAGTCTTTTTGAAGCCTAGCGTCTTCAGGGCTTTTTTCCCTATCAGTCTGTTGGCTCTTGTTTTGAGAGGATTTTGGCGGATTGCAGACAGCAGCTTTTCTATCCTGTCCCATTTAGTTAGCTTGGGCCCCATCATTTGCTCAGCCTATCTTTCTATCTGTGTAAGTGTTTTTTCATCTTGCTTCACCGTCATTATATGTTGGGGGCTGCCTTTTGCTTTGGGTTCTGCTCTGGGGCAGTCTAGATTTCCCTTTCTGTCTTTAGGCTATTTAGTTCTCCGGCTGTGATCGAGGGGTCTAGGGCACCGTAGGAACCCCCCACGGCTACTGCTAGTTGTTGATGTTAGGTTCAGGGGTCTGCAATCCGATAGCTGCCAACTTCTCTGGTTTTCTGGACTTAGCTAGTATTTCTGTTTTTGCCTCCTATGGTGACTCATTCATAACAGGCCGGAGTGGCGACAGGCTTCGGGTGGTACATCATGTCAGGGCCACCCCCCTGACTGTCTTCTCCTGTCAGTCCCCTGGTCGAGCTCTTCACCGTTCTCCGTCTTCTGTCCTGAGTCTTCCTCTGCTGAGCTCCTCCCAGGACTAACCTAACCTCTGGAACCCCAACCAGTCCTATTTATCCCCTCTCTCACTGGGAATTTCCCTCTGTCTGTAGTGCACAAATCGTCCCCTCCTACTTCCAGTCAAGTATGTCCATCAAATCACCTTCCCCACGACTGCATCAAGTGGCCTCTCCTACTCTTCCTCCACCATAGATCACACACAGGACAATCCTCAGAGGTGGCACCCCAATCACCCTTATTTCCCCCCCGTAAAAAATTTCCAAACTCCCGACTGACTGTGAGGAACCTCAGATGGGCCATTCTGAAGAGCTGTTCACACATTCTATTCCATGGGCATCAGAGGACTGCTCTAAAGAATCGCAGAATCCAGAGGAAGAAAGCATCTTGTGATGGTCAACGTGTGACTGGACACACCGCCTCCAGCAGGGTGAATTTCTATGGCACACGTGACCCTGGATACACCGCCTCCAGCAGGGCGAATTTAAATAATATAACGTGCAGCTGGATACACCGCCTCCAGCAGGCGAATTTCAGAATTACACGTATAACTGGATACACCGCCTCCAGCAGGGCGAATTTAAATAATAAAGGGAAACACCAGGGAATCTGATACAATGGAGGGCCCTGCAATAGGGAACGGGGATGTGGAGACCTCCTGCACTCCCATGAGTCAGTGCCTCTACACTCCTAACGATCCCTAGGCCGGTTCCGCACCGGGCGCCGATCAGGAACCTAAAAACCCTAGCTCGCCCTGCACCTAGCCCTTTCTAGTGAAATGGACAGTGCAGAAACTAATCCCACCACTGCACTGAAACACACAAAAGGAAAGTTACAAAACAGGGGTAACACCACTTAGCTTTGCTCTGTTGCTCTTGCTCCCAGCAACAGAGTCCACCACCAGAATTCAGCTTCCACCTGAAGCTACTACACCAGAGCTCTGCCTGAGCCGCAAGGAACTCCTCTCCACAGTTTCTTCTTCCACCTGACTTGGCTGGAAATGAGCAATATCACCTACAGTGAGTGAGAGAACAAGACACACCTATATAGTTAAAGCAGAGCAGTCACACCTGTTAGTGATAATCACGTGCACTAAACTAAAGAAACCAGAGTGCAATGACCCTACCGGCCATCAGGGGCAAAACTAGAACCAAAATCACCACAGTGCAATGACCCTAATGGCCACCGGGGGCAAAACTATCTTAAAGCCAAAGGCTTGAAAGAAAAAAAAGGTTACTAGTGCATTTTGCTAGGAATCTGGGTTCTATAATGCCTATGCGGGAATCCAGATCCACACATTTGTCTCCAGAGGCTAAGTCCTTTGTCCCAGCTTCTGAGCATGCTTCACGGGACTAGCTCTCATTGGAGTTTAGGAGTCAGCTGCTCAGGTCCTGCTCCTGATTTGATTGGTTATGCTCAGGGCTCTGGAGATTTCCGGCAGGTCCCGTACGCTATAAAAAGTGCGCATGGCCGCTATGCCATGCGCTAGTATTTTCATACTGCTGCTGTATGTATGGTGATGGATGCTTGGACTGGTGACTGATTTATTATGAAACCCCTTTCCTCTGATATTACGATTGTGTGAGTGATTGGGCAACCACCAGTAGCAGCGCTAGCATCAGCACGCTTTAGCTATACTTTTCCAGCAGCTAGCGTCCTGCATTGCACCAGTGAGTTTGCGGTGTCTCCTCTGGCACTCCGTGCACACCGCGCTGCGGTTGCAGTCTGTCGGACGTTCGCAGTTGCGACGTTCCGCATCTTTTGTTACGGTAGGTCTAGACGGAGTAGTCCTGCGGTTTAAGGCTACTCCTGTGACCTTAAATACCGTATCTGTGTTGCTGTCAGTCTGTGACATAGAACAGACTCAGCGTTATTGTATACTCTGTGTGTGCAGCTCTGGGTGTGAATAGAGCTTGCCTCAGTGCATATTGGGTGCAGTTATACCCAGTGCACACTACCGCCGTAGTGCTCTGCCTCTGTTAGCAGCGGTCTTTACATCTGCCGCACGGTGGACCCCGGGCGGCGAACACGCTTATTTATATTTTTTTTTAGCGTGTTCCGCCGCCGTAACATAATACTAGCGCCAGGGTCTGGCTAAAGATGGCAGACCAGCAGCAGCTGTTACAACTTGTGCGTCAGCTCGAGGCTCATCTTGCTACCCTTGAGAGAGCTCTCGCAGCTTCGCAGGCCACAGATGCTGCTGTCCAAGCACTTACGGACGCGGTTGGGCGTATGTCCATGTCCGCCCTTGCACCGACAGTTACCCGCCTCCCGTTACCCAAAAAATATTCTGGGGACGGCGCCTCCTGTAGAGGTTTTTTCAGCCAGTGCTCGATTCACCTGGAGCTGCTGGCTGCGCAAGTCCCTACAGAGCGGGCCAAGGTGGCCTTTATTGTATCCCTACTGTCGGGCAAGGCGCTGGAATGGGCCACGCCATTATGGGAGCATGGTGACCCGGATATCCGGACCGCAGCTAATTTGTTAACTGCTATCAGGCAGGTCTTTCTGGGTCCACGGGTCACACATGATACCTCTCTGCAATTGCTCGCCTTGTCCCAAGGATCACTCTCGGTCAGTGAATACGCCGTCCGTTTTCAGCGTCCGAGTTGGAGTGGTCCGACAAGGCTCTAATTCCTGTGTTCTGGAAGGGATTAGCGGAGCATGTAAAGGATGCCCTCTCCACGAGAGAAATTCCTACCAATCTCGAGGAGTTAATATCAATCTCCTCGCGGATTGACCTCCATTTTTCGGAGCGTGGTTTGGAGCGAGCTCACTCCAAACGGAGAGGTACTCCGGCTCCCAAATTTTTTGAGCCTCTGGAGGTGTCTGAACCAGAGGTTCCGCCACCCGAGCCCATGGAGGTGTCTCGCGCCATGTCTGAGACATGTCCGGTTCAAGAGCCTGTATGCGGTTGTCACCACCTACTAGCTGCTTCCCAGGAAGACAGTTTCCCGCAATCCTCTGACTGTGAGCCGGTAAGCGAGACCTTTGTCCCTCCTTGCCAGCGGCATAAAGTCCTCGCGTGGGCACATGCGCCCAATGTGGACGGCCATCGTGGCTATATGCAGACCACGAAGTCTTTGGCCGGTGCGTATTGGTGGCCGCACAGGGCTTGGGATGTAAAGAAATTTATTCGGGCATACACCCTATGTGCTCGGGATAGTCTTCCCGAACGGAGTGTGGCTACACCCGTCGTTACACGGCGGCCATCTCCTAAAACTCCCATTGTCTCCCGGGTATCCCTCCTGAGACCTGGCGATCTGGCCTCTCCTGATACCGTCCGTGTGTCCCGCTTTTCGGTTTCACCTACCGGGACATCAGGCTCGCCTTTTGACGAGTCTGAAACCTGTACCTCTGTCGGGCACAGGTTGGTGGATCGGAGGGTTCAGGGAGGAGGGGGCCCTAGGAGGGGGGGTAATGTTAGGAATCTGGGTTCTATAATGCCTATGCAGGAATCCAGATCCACACATTTGTCTCCAGAGCCTAAGTCCTTTGTCCCAGCTTCTGAGCATGCTCACGGGAGTAGCTCTCATTGGAGTTCAGGAGTCAGCTGCTCAGGTCCTGCTCCTGATTTGATTGGTTATGCTCAGGGCTCTGGAGATTTCCGTCAGGTCCCGTACGCTATAAAAAGTGCGCATGGCCGCTATGCCATGCACTAGTATTTTCATACTGCTCCTGTATGTATGGTGATGGATGCTTGGACTGGTGACTGACTTATTATGAAACCCCTTTCCTCTGATATTACGATTGTGTGAGTGATTGGGCAGCCGCCAGTAGCAGCGCTAGCGTCAGCGCGCTCCAGCTATACTTTTCCAGCAGCTAGCGTCCTGCATTGTGCCAGCAAGTTTGCGGTGTCTCCTCTGGCGCTCCGTGCACACCGCGCTGCGGTTGCAGTCTGTCGGACGTTTGCAGTTGTGACATTCCGCATCTTTTGTTATGGTAGGTCTAGACGGAGTAGTCCTGCGGTTTAAGGCTACTCCTGTGACCTTAAATACTGTATCTGTGTTGCTGTCAGTCTGTGACATAGAACAGACTCAGCGTTATTGTATACTCTGTGTGTGCAGCTCTGGGTGTGAATAGAGCTTGCCTCAGTGCATATTGGGTGCAGTTATACCCAGTGCACACTACCGCCGTAGTGCTCTGCCTCTGTTAGCAGCGGTCTTTCCATCTGCCACACGGTGGACCCTGGGCGGCGAACACGCTTATTTATATTTTTTTAAGCGTGTTCCGCCGCCGTAACACATTTATCTGTCATAATCCAACCTGGATCATGACTAGTGTTGAGCGATACCTTCCGATATCGGGAAATATCGGATCGGATTGGATCGGACCGATACACCAAAAATATCGGGTATCGCCGATTCTGATACCGGAAACCCATGCAAGTCAATGGGGCACGAATATTGGAATGAAAATAAACCCTTTCTTTACTTGCACATCCAGATAGGGAGGGGGGAAGAATGTAGGCGGTGCGTAGGTGGACACTGTGCGTGTCTGTGTGTGCGGGCAGCGTCTGTACGGGCCTGCCGGGGGTTTGTGCGGGCCTGCCAGGGGTCTGTGCGACAAGTGATAGTGAGTATGTACTCTGTTATATGTACTGTATGTCTATATGTATGCATTGTATGAATGTATAATATGTAGTATGTATGTAGTATGTCTGTTGCATGTTTTATGCATGTTGTATGTTTGTAGTATGTATGTAGTATGTACTATGTATGTATATATGTTGTATGAATGTAGTATATATGTAGTATGTATGTAGTATGTAGTAGTAGTGCAGGCCTGCCAGGGGTCTGTGCGGGCATGCCGAGGGTCTGTGCAGGCCTGCCGAGGGTTGTGTGTGTGTGCAGGCATCGTCTGTTGGGACTACAAGTCCCATCGGGCGATGCCTGCTACAATGACAGTGATTGACACATTAGCCAATGATGGGACAGTAGTAGTCCCATCATCCGGCTAATGTGCTGAATGTAAAAAAAAACATACATACTACATATATACTACATTCATACAGCATACATACTACATTCATACAACATACATACTTCATATATACTACATTCATACAACATACATACATACAACATATATACTACATTCATACAACATACATAGTACATACTACAGACATACAACATACATAAAACATGCTACAGACATACAACATACATACTACATACAATACATACATATAGACATACAGTACATATAACATAGAGTACATACTCAACATCACTTGTCACTTTGATCCCCGAAGCCAGTGTCATCTGTAAAAAATATTAAAATAACAAACAACCAATATACTCCCTGATCCGCAGAAATCCACGAGTGTCCCACAACGATCTCCTGTGGAGAACAGCAGCATCAGCTGATGCGACCGCTCTCTAGGGGCACCAGGAATACCTTGACGGGAGGTAGGTATCCTTCCACACTGTATTCCTCCACCACTGTAAAAAAATAGTCCCTAGTCTCACTTTTGGCATTGCTGTGTGAGAAAGTTCCCACGCAGCTTTTGCCATAAAGTGAGACCAGTGAACTATAGTAACCTCTCAGTGATGCACTGCAGGAGATTGTCGTGGGACACTCGTGGATTTCTGTGGATCAGGGAGTATATTGGTTGTTTGTTATTTTAATATTTTTTACAGTGAGATGACACTGGCTTCGGGGATCAAAGTGACAAGTGATGGTGAGTATGTAATCTATGTTATATGTACTGTATGTATGTATGCATTGTATGAATGACTGTAACGTATGTAGTATGTATGTAGTATGTATGTAGCATGTTGTATGTATATAGTATGTATGTATGCATGCATGTTGTATGAATGTAGTATATATGTAGTATTTATGTATGTAGTATGTATGTATATATGTTGTATGAATGTAGTATATATGTATTATGTAGTATGTATGCATGTTGTATGAATGTAGTATATATGTAGTATATATGTAGTATGTATGTATGTTGTATGAATGTTGTATATATGTAGTATGTATGGGTTTTTTTTTTTTTTTTGCATTCAACAAATTAGCCGGATGATGGGACTACTACTGTCCCATCATTGGCTAATGTGTCAATCACTGTCATTGTAGCAGGCATAGCCCGATGGGACTTGTAGTCCCATCAGATGATGCCTGCACACACACACACACACACAACCCCCGGCAGGCCCGCACAGACCCCTGGCAGGCCCGCACAGACCGCGAATCATGATGACATCATTTCAGCAGCCAATCACAGCCATGCCATTAGTTAACATGGCTAACACAACTGGCTCATTGCATTATGGGAACTTCCGATTCCGGTATTCGATATTGTAAAAATATCGGAACTCTGATACAGCGAATATCGGCCGATATTTGCAGTATCGGAATGCTAAACACTATTCTTGACACATCTGCACTGATGCCCAAATTTTTTTCATGTTGGATCTGGAGCCGGACAAAGTGGGGTCTGATCAGAATCCAGACCCTCATCACCAGACGTTAACCACCAAGGCTGAAGGTGATCCTGAAGTGTCTCAGATACCAGAGGCGCACAAGGACTGTCCTGTGGTGTCAGGACAGGAAGAGGATGAGGGTGAATCTCAGAGTGAGGAATGTGAGAACAGAGAGGATGACGATGAGGTTGTAGATCCCACTTGGTGTGAACCCAGATGTATGGAGCTCAGTAGTTCAGCAGAGGAGGTGGAAGAGTAAAAAGATGAGGAGGTTACGTTGCGGCTTCTCACACAGACATGAATTGATGCAACCATGACTAGCACTGCTTCCTCAACCCCAACTCTCTCTAGCCAGCATGGGTCAAGAGTGTGCAGTTCCCAGGGACTGTAAGGGTTGCTTAGCCTAGGTGTTTTTTGAGACTTGCATGCCTAGCCAACAACAGGATGTCCCATCAATCCCATCTGCTGCTTCTTCCTCCTCCATCACCATTCTAAGTTTTCTCACACAGGTCTGTGGCCACAAAAACTACATGTCATGATCCATGCCAGAATTTATTTCTTGTTATTCTCTCCCCTGTCTGGTCATGCAGGAGTTAACCTTCTCTGCCTCATTTTGGGTTCTGTGGGGCTATTTCAGTTTGCTGTGGCCTGCAGACCAATATCAGTGATAGTTCATGCTCCCAGGCTAGAGCAGCTAACCCCTTGATACCATGTTTTGTCCTCTGCCCCTTTACTCTGATCACGTGACTTCCCTTTCCTGCTAACCCGCTTGCCTTAGTGGTTGCTCCCTGTGCTTGGACCTGTTGGTATGTGACCCGGCTTGTCTTCTGACCTGTTTTACTGTCTCACATCTCTGGTCCCATCTGGTGCTGACTTCTGGCTTGTATTTGACTATGTGCATTGCTGTGACCTCTGGTACTTCGTTCCCTCTTGGTTTTTGACTCGGCTTGTCAGACCTCTCTTTCGCCACCAAGTGGCACCTGTGCTGCTGCTCAGTGGTGCTGCACTGTGTGAGCAACCTTTCTTGCCTCACCAGCACCCCCTGGTAGAGGTTGCGCTGTACTGAACTGCAGCACCATTACACTACAGTTGTTTACTCACCACAGTCAAGCTCAGTGAGAGCCGGACAGCTGTTACGGAAGTAGATATGACTGCTACTTTAGTATTACCTAGCACAATACATCTTTCTGAATCCACCATAATATCTCTGCCTGAACCTTACTCACAGTTCAACAGTTTGTTCTGTTCTCCACACTCCGCCCTCTCAGCACAACAGCCAGTCCTCGGTCTTATTTTGACGGTGTTTATTCAGTCTATTATGCATAGACTGAAAAGTCCTGTCCAGATATTGCAGCCCAAAGTCACATTCAATTAAGTAGATGACATAATTTGACTGACAGGTAACGTGACAGTTTATTTTAAAAGATGAACCAGTAGTGCGAGATTTGAAATGTTGCACCCCGTTTAAAATAGATGTGCAACAGAGACATTTGGTAGTTCTACAAGCAAAACACCCTGGGTTCTGTGGACCTTGGGTTATTGGTAGGGGTGAATGTCTGATAGAAGTATTGCTCGGGGCCACCAAATTACGTAGGGTCCAATTTCTAAAAATTGTCATGAGTTGTGCTGGTAAATGGGTAGACAAAATAGGATCACCCTTTAACAGGAACCAATTTTTTTTAATTAAATTGCGTATGCATGTGTGAGAACGATTGAAAGTGGTGATGAGACCCCATCTCACAAAATCCGCAGGTCCGGCCTTTCTTTGTGCAGAGATTTTATCTACATTTTTATTTCTGATTTTCTCAATGCAATCTTTCTATGAGAAATAATTGGCCCTAGTGAAGGCATCTTTCAATATTTTTTAAGGATAGCCCTTGTTAATAAACCGGTTATCTAGAATTTTTGCCTCTTTTAAAAAAAATCACTGTCATTGGTACAGTTCTTACCAACTCTCCAGTATTGCCCATATGGAATATTCCAAATCCATTTTGGGAGGTGGCCGCAGGAAAAATTAAGGTAACTATTAACATCAACTTTTTTGAAATAGGTTGATGTAGAGATTCGACCTTGTGGGTCAACATTAATCATTAGATCCAAAAATTGAATGCCTGCGGTGGAAATATTGGAGGAGAAAGTGAGACCCCAATTATTATGATTCAGGGACTGGGTAAACTCAATTGCTTCTCACTGAACCGGTCCAAATAATGAACAAGTCATTAAAAGAACGCACAGCTAGCACTCCTATTTCTGACAGTCTCCATGCTACCTCAATTACTTCTTCCATGTTGGCACCGACAACAGCGGCGCTTGCAGTCTCTAAAATCTCTACACTGAATGAAGTTGGGACCTCCAGGGGTTAGTAAGTAAGGAGCAGGGAGATGATGCGAATCTGAGTCTCCCTGCTCTGAGTCTCTGTATGATACCCTGCCTGTCTCTCTGCAGGAACGATGCTGCGCACACTGTGAAGTCTCTTTACCACACTCAGGGGCTCTGGCTTGTCACTGCGGTCCCCGGGATTGCACACTCGTGTCACTGTCTCTTAACTGTCAGGGGGGAAGTCTCCTCTAGTCACGGAGGCTGCCGAGTCCACGTACTCATATACGGCGCTCTCAACGCCTCGTCCTTCAATCTCAGTCTCTTGATGGGGGGGGTTCTCTCTCTCTGGGAGCGTAGTGCTGTGGCCTGCTCTCTGTCCCGTGCGCTCTGCTCTCTGTCTGGCACACTCTGTGCTCTGTCTGGTGCGCTCTACTTTAGCACCCTCACCCTGCACAGCTTCCTGCCCACCATCCCTTCCCTTTTGTCACTGCCCCCCATGGTGACATGGTTCAGTCGGTCCGGGCCAGAAAGTCTTCCCCCGGCAACCCTGTCTGGCTAGGTGGTTCCGAACACGGAGCAGGAGAGGTAACCCCTTTTAGGCTCTTTTTCCTCTTCACCCCCTTACACAGGGGCATTACATCTCACTGACTGGGCACTGGGTGACTATGGTGGCTGTGGGAGCGAGTGGTCATTTTGCTGCTCCACAAGTCTTGGAATCCCCAAGGCTTGTGGGACAAGCCTTTGTATCTAGCAGTTCCTCCACTGCTTGTGCCTCCTCCACCTCCTCTATGGCCTTCGCCAGTGCCCTCATCCTCTCCCTTAATCAGACACACATTCCAACAGTGCAGATAGAATCTCCCCCACCTTGGTACTGCGCACCCATTGCCCACCGCAATCAGGCAGTGTTTAAATTAATGTGCCTTGGAGATGGCAGTTAGATAGCTCAAGAATTGTGGACAGGTATTGCAGGAAGAGTTAGAGCACTGACTTTCTCCACTAAACCTGGAGCCAGGGCAGGCCATGTGCAATAACGGTGCAATCATCATGGCGGCCTTACGCCGTGGCAACCTCACATATGTGCCTTGCATGGCTCATGTCCTCAACCTGGTGGTACAGTAATTTCTACTCCACTATTCTGGCCTGGATGTGCTGCTGTAGAAAGCATGGTTTCTGTTTGCTCACTTCTGACGATCATCGACTTGAATTGCTACAGAAGTCTTTCGGCCTAATGGTTAACCATTTGATTAGCGATGTTCCGACATGGAACATTACTCTAGAAAAGAGAAGACTTAGGGGAGACTTAATATATATGTACAAGTATATCAGAGGGCAATACAGAGATCTCTCCAATGAACTGTTTGTACCAAGGACTATGACAAGAACAAGGGGGCATTCTCTTTGTTTGGAGGAAAGACAATTTCTGCACCAGCATAGAAGAGGGTTCTTCATGGTAAGAACAGTGAGGCTCTGGAATTCTCTTCCTGTGGAAGTGGTGATGGCCAACTCACTGAATGAATTTAAGAAAGGAATGGATGCTTTTCTTGTGAGAAACAGTATAGAAGGTTACGAATAACAGAATATTATAGGTAGATGGTTGACCCAGCTTAGGGGAAGGAATTTTTTAACCTATGGAGAAAATTGGCTTCTACTCTGTGGGTTTTTTGCCTTCCCCAGGATCAATAATGCAGAACAGTTGCACTAAAAATAGACTGAACTAGATGGACATAAGGTCTTCCTTCAGCCTTCAAAACTATGTTATTTAACTATGTTATTTAACTATGTTATGGTGGAATTCAACTCTGCACATGTTGCAGTGGTTGTGGCAGCAGCGACGAGCCCTGGTGCAGTATGTCCTTTTGCATAGCCTGGGCCATCGCAGTTTGGATGTGGCGCAAATCAGTCTTGCAGAGTCGGCACAGGTGAAGGACCTCTGCACCCTTCTGCACAGTTTTGAAATGGCTACTAAGATGGTTAGCGCTGACAATACTGCCATCAGTATCACTATGCCAGACATCTAAGCATAGGAGGATGCAGAAGGGATAACAATAGCTCAAATTTCTGTACTGTCATTGCACGGGTGGGTGTCATGGGAGGGTGGCTAACATTGATCAAGGTGGGCTCATGATACCAAACAAACTGTTAGTAAAGATGCAGGAGTCGAGGAATGGAGGAGGATGCAGTGATGGATGAGCAACAGTCAGGAGATGACGAGTATAATGATCCGCTCTTTGTTGTCTGTGGTTGACTGGAGGGGATGGAGGAAGCAACCTTAAGTGTTACCCCACCACCAACACAGCATGATCAAAATTGGTAATTATGGCACTCCTGTGGATGGTGCCCAAGTAGGATCCTATCCCATGTAAATCTTGTAGAAAACTTGACACTCAGGTAAATGTAAGCAGATTATTTTTGGATTGCCTGCACACAATAAAATTAAGAAGACGTTTTGGTCCTACAATGACCTTAATTAGACAGACAGATTGCAGTGTGCACAGGGTTACAGGCAGAAATGAACACTCAGAATCAGCAGCAAATTTACCTGAGTGCCAAGTTTTCTACAAGAAGTCCAACACAGCATGGACTTGGATCTCATGGAAGCGTCAACACATGAGCACCTTCCTGCTGCAGTACATGAGTAAATTTAGTCAGATGCTTCCCCCATTGGAAAGGGACACACGCATGCTGGAGTACTGAAACACGCTTGTAGACAATCATAAGAGTTTTTTTTTCCACAAGACAGAAGTGAGGCACATAGTGTGCATCCCAGTTCTAGACGTTCAACCCAGGGAACGTCAAGGTGTCATCGCAAAACATATTTTTTAGACCAGCCCGTGCACCAGCAAAAAAGAGTACAAATTTGACATGTTGTTAATGACTGGAGAGGATTGTGCAGGAGTATCTGGAGCTCAATATCAATGCCATCAGGTGGGGGGTTTGCATTTTGCCCTTCAAAAATGGAAGAGTGGCCTGAGCTTGCTTGTCACACCTTGGGGGTTTTGTCATGCCTTGCAGCCAGCGTTCTCTCAGAATGTGTCTTCAGGGCTGCTGGTGTTGTCCTGATGGATAAGAACATCCAGCTGTCCCCTAAAAGTGTAAATCACCTAACTTTCATTAAAATTAAGAAGTCATGGACTTAAAATGACTTTTGCAACCCAGTCACAGACTGGGTAGACTAGGTGATGGTGTCGTTTCTAGTGCCATGCATTGATCTCACATTATTTCAGTTTGTTCCATCTTTGTGGTGTCTTCTGTGCCAGCTACTGCTGCTGATGTTACAAACAATTTTTTGGAAATGTGGTGACTCCAAGTTGGGCCTCCATCTGGTGGGTTGCCTGTAGTAGAAGGTGTGTCAGAGGCCTTTTATACTGTTTCTACTCTGGAAATTAATGCCACTTTAGTGGTGTGTGACAATTATTTTTTGGAAATGTAGAGACTCAAAGTTGGGTCTCCATCTGTTGGGTTGCCTATGTAAGTAGGGCTCCCAGATAGGCAGGCCTGCACTCACTTTCAGTCATCTACCTTTCCTTACATTTTTCTACGAATAGTACTGTATGAAACTGAAGTTTGTACCATTTGAGTGTGGCTGGAATAAAAAAAAATGGAGGTGTTGCATGAGGTGTCAGTTCTCCCAGCTTAGAAGGCTTACACCACTGACTTAACCACCAGGTCCTCATTGATACTTTAATTACAAGCTATAAATGCTGAATCAAACCCTGTCTCATGCATGGCCCATTCCTGACTGCAACTTAGATTTTTTTGACCTCCTGAATGTGTCTATCCTTTCTATTTTACCTCCCATTGAATTCAGTGAAGTTTGGATACGTTCGACGAACAGTTCAGCGAACATCGGTTCGTTTCTGAATCGGAGCCGAATCGAACCTTGAAAGGTTCGCACATCTCTACTTAAGACATCTAAGGATAGAGAAACCAGAGAGATAGAAAGTCCGTTATACTAAATATAAGCTCTAGACATACAGTACCTTATACATGCAGGGCAGAAATACAAAAAACAGATCTCCATAGGGAAAATCCCTTATACCTTTAAGTCAGATCTTGTGACGCGAGTCACTATAGTAATAATAAGTCCCAAAAATGGAACGAGACTACTATAACAGATAGTAATGTAATACTACTTACTGGATAAGTAAAGGGAGGTCCAACGATCCGAGGTCAGGTCCCGGAAATGGTGCAGTACAATAAGAGGTAGTCAGAGACGAAATCCAATTCACGAACCGGGGTCAGGAAAACCAGTAAGGCAATATAGTTTACAGGGAGCAGGCAAAAGAGAAGTCAGTTCACAAGCAAATAGTCTAAGTCCAGGAAGGGAATAAAGTCAGGCTGGGTCAGGCGCAGAGCATAGAGTGATCAAACTTACACAGGTAACAGCAAGTGTATGATTGACACAAAGTGAAGGAGCTAGCATGCTTAAGTAGAAGGCTAATCAAGGAAAGTGAACAAATATGATGCATCACAAACCCAGCATAACCCCTACACAAAGTAACATCAGACAGGAACAGAGTGGAGATTGAGACACTACCCCTCTTCAAGGGGGGCCACCAGACCAGACCCCCAGGTTTCCCAGGAAACTTCCGATGAATGGCCTGGAAGAACCGATCAGCGCTTACAGAATGAGCTGGAACCCAGGACCTTTCCTCAGGTCCATACCCCTTCCAATGTACCAGATATTGAAGAGAATTTCAGACCATTTGGGAATCGATGCTTTGTACTTCATATTCCAAGTTTCTCTCAATAGAGACTGGAGGAGGCGAGGGCAAGGAAGACAGAATAGGGGGAATAAACTCCTTCAACAGCGACTTGTGGAACACATTAGGAATGCGAAAAGACTGAGGGAGCTTTAACCGGAAGGCAACTGGATTGATCACCTCCAGAATTTCATACGGACCTATGAATCTAGTACCCAACTTCAGCGAGGGCAACTTCAATCTAATATTCTTAGAGGATAGCCATACCTTATCTCCCACTTTGAAGGAGACACCTAACGATCGCCTCCTATCGGCCTTCCGCTTCTGCCAATGCTGAGCCTCTCCAATGTTCTTTTTAACCCTCCTCCAGACATCCCCCAAATCTTAAATGGTGACATCCAGCCCAGGACACAAAGAACTTTTCCTGGAGAACACACCAAAATGAGGATGAAACCCGTAATAACAGAAAAACAACGAGGTGCCAGAGGACTGATTTAACCCGACTGTTAAAGGCAAACTCAGCCAAAGGAAGAAATGATGACCTGCTGTTCGGTGACAAAACATCTTAAAATTTGCTCCAAAGATTGATTTGTCCTCTCAGTCTGACCGCTAGTTTCAGAGGAGAAGGATAAATCAATCCCCAATGTTTTGCAGAAAGCCCTTCAAAATCTAGAGACGAATTGTACAGCCCTATCCAATATAATATTTAGAGGAATCCCATGCAAACGTACCATGAATAATAAACAGTTTGGAGAGAGTTTCAGCAATGGGCAACCCAGATAATGGGACAAAGTGATCTTTTCAGTCACTCCCCCAGACAACGGTAAATCTGAATTAAAATCCATGGACAAATGAGTCAATGGTCTTTCCGGAATTGGCAAAGGAGCCAATTCCCCTGCCGGTCGGCAATGCTGTACTTTAGCTCGTGCACAAGTTTAACAAACAGACAGAAAATCTCTTATATCCTTATGCATAGCGGACCACCAAAAGAGTCTCGCAACTGCCTTCTGGGTGGCAGTGACCCCAGGATGACCACTCAACACAGAATCATGGAATTCTTGCAAAAGGCGTAATCTGAGATACTCTGGGACAAACAGCTTACATTCCGTGGTATTGGAAGGAGCCAAGGACTGAGCAGCACAGATTTCAGCTTAAAGCTCCGAGGAAACCATGGCCACAACAATACCCTGAGCAAGAATGGAGGAAGGAGGTTCTGGAGGAGACACAGAACCAAGACTACGAGACAGGGTTTTCGCCCTCACTTTTTAGACCCTGGTCTGAACGTAATAGAAAAATTAAACCATGAAAAAATAAAGACCATCGGGCCTGTCTATGTGTCCACAGCTTGGCCGATTCAATATAAGCTACATTTTTGTGATCTGTCACCACGGTGACTGGATGAACAGCTCCCTCCAAAAATGCCTCCACACTTCAAAAGCCAACTTCACAGTAAGCAACTCCCGATTACCCACATCATAGTCTTTTTCAGCAGGAGAACATTTTTTAGAGAAGAAGGCGCATGATCACAGGTTAGTTAAAGTCTCTGGACCTTGAGACAGTACAGCCCCCATCCCGACCTCAGCGACATCTACCTCCACAATAAATGGCCTCTGGAGGTCGGGTTGCACAAGAACTGGAGCAGACATAAAACATTTCTTCAAATTTTCAAATGCCCCAACTGCTCCCGGAGAGCAAACCTTTAGCTCTGCCCCTTTACGAGTGAGGTCCGTAAGAGGCTTGACGATCTGAGAAAATCCTTTAATAAATTTTCAAAAATAATTTGTGAACCCTAAAAAGTGCTGCAGAGCCTTGAGGTCGCTGGGTTGAACCCAATCAATGATTGCCTGAACTCTCCCAGGATCCATCTTTAACCTGGAGGCAGACACAATGAATGATATTTCTTGATCAGAAAAGGTACATTTTTCAATCTTAGCAAACAAACAATTATCTCTCAACATTTGCAGAACCAAACAGACCTGTTTATATTGTGAATCCAGGTCAGGTGAGAAAGTTAGAATGTCATCCAAATAAACAACATGTCACGATTTCCACTCTGTTTCAGTCTTTTTGTTACTTTGTGTCGGGGCTGTCAGTCTGTGCTGGGTCTGTGCTGCAATCACCTGTGCTCATTTTCCTTAATCAGGCTTCTACTTACAGTCATATGTTAAAGTTTGGGCACCCCTATTAATGTTAACCTTTTTTCTTTATAACAATTTTGTTTTTTGCAACAGCTATTTCAGCTTCATATATCTAATAATTGATGAACTCAGTTATATTTCTGGATTCAAATGAGGTTTATTGTACTAACAGAAAATGTGCAATCTGCATTTAAACAAAATTTGACTGGTGCAAAAGTATGGGCACCTCAACATAAAAGTGACATTAATATTTCGTAGATCATCCTTTTGCAAAAATAACAGCCTCTAGTCGCTTCCTGTAGCTATTAATGAGTTCCTGGATCCTGGATGAAGGTATTTGTGACCATTCCTGTTTACAAAACAATTCCAGTTCAGTTAAGTTTGATGGTCGCCGAGCATGGACAGCCCGCTTCAAATCATCCCACAGATGTTCAATGATATTCAGGTCTGGGGACTGGGATGGCCATTCCAGAACATTGTAATTGTTCCTCTGCATGAATGCCTGAGTAGATTTGGAGCGGTGTTTTGGATCATTGTCTTTCTGAAATATCCATCCCCTGCGTAACTTCAACTTCGTCACTGATTCTTGCACATTATTGTCAAGAATCTGCTGATACTGAGTTGAATCCATGCGACCCTCAACTTTAACAAGATTCCCGGTGCCGGCATTGGCCACACAGCCCCAAAGCATGATGGAACCTCCTCCAAATTTTACTGTGGGTAGCAAGTGTTTTTCTTGGAATGCTGTGTTTTTTAGTCTCCATGCATAACGCCTTTTTGTATGACCAAACAACTCAATCTTTGTTTCATCAGTCCACAGGACCTTCTTCCAAAATGTAACTGGCTTGTCCAAATGTGCTTTTGCATACCTCAGGCGACTCTGTTTGTGGTGTGCTTGCAGAAACGGCTTCTTTCGCATCACTCTCCCATACAGCTTCTCCTTGTATTGTTGACCGATGCACAGTAACACCATCTGCAGCAAGATGATGCTGCAGGTCTTTGGAGGTGGTCTGTGGATTGTCCTTGACTGTTCTCACCATTCTTCTTCTCTGCCTTTCTGATATTTTTCTTGGCCTGCCACTTCTGGGCTTAACAAGAACTGTACCTGTGTGCTTCCATTTCCTTACTATGTTCCTCACAGTGGAAACTGACAGGTTAAATCTCTGAGACAACTTTTTGTATCCTTCCCCTGAAAAGCTATGTTGAATAATCTTTGTTTTCAGATCATTTGAGAGTTGTTTTGAGGAGCCCATGATGCCACTCTTCATAGGAGAATGAAATAGGAGAACTACTTGCAAGTGGCCACCTTAAATACCTTTTCTCATGATTTGATACACCTGGCTATGAAGTTCAAAGCTCAATGAGGTTACAAAACCAATTTAGTGCTTCAGGAAGTCAGTAAAAAGTAGTTAGGAGTGTTCAAATCAAGAAAATGATAAGGGTGCCCATACTTTTGCACCAGTCAAATTTTGTTTAAATGCAGATTGCACATTTTCTGTTAGTACAATAAACCTCATTTGAATCCAGAAATATAACTGAGTCCATCAGTTATTAGATATATGAAATTGAAATAGCTGTTGCAAAAAACAAAATTGTTATAAAGAAAAAAGGTTAACACTAATAGGGGTGCCCAAACTTTAACATATGACTGTATAGGGAAGGTGCCGTGTTTTTTCATAATTTAATGTAAAAAAGAAAATAGCATAAAAAAATATTGTCCCCTAAGCTTGACTCAGTGGTGTGTATGATTTTTTTTTTTTACTGTATTAATGCAGCCACTGGGGGCTGCCATCTTACCTTTCTGGCTGCTGAACGACACTTTCCATGCTCATTTGCGGCAGTCCCTGTGCATAAGAGACAAGAGTCGACTCCCGACCCCTATCTGTATCATTGCAGCAGCATCAGCTATGAACTGGGCATGCCTCTGTGGGCAGCTCAATTCACAGCTAGGTGTGGCCAGGCGCCATTTTGTTAGAGCCCAGTGCTTTCCTTTTAGCTCCATTTACACTCTATTGCAAGCCCTGAATGCTGTACCGTTCCAGCATAACGGCTTGGATGTTCACTCTGCACATACCAGCTGCAGGAGAGGATGCGGGACGAGCAACTGGTGACCAAGCTGCTCTTTCCAAAACACCCGACCAGCTGCAGCCCCTGCACTTACAAAACATAGGAGGAGCTGCTTCCTGCTCTTTCAAAACACTTGGGCATCTGCTGGACATCTAATCCTATCCTGTGTGATACTGACTGCTGAGCGGTGTATCTAATCCTCTCCTGTGTGACACTGACTGCTGAGCCGTGTATCTAATCCTCTTCTGTGTGATACTGACTTCTGAGCCGTGTATCTATTCCTCTCCTGTGTGATACTGTCTGCAGAGCTGTGTATCTAATCCTCTCCTGTGTGATACTGTCTGCTGATCCGTGTATCTAATCCTATCCTGTGTGATACTGACTGCTGAGCCATGCATCTAATCCTATCCTCTGTGATACAGTCTGCTGATCCATGTATATAATCCTCTCCTGTGTGATACTGACTGCTGAGCCATGTATCTAATCCAATCCTGTGCGATACTGTCTGCTGAGCCGTGTATCTAATCCTCTCCTGTGTGATACAGTCTGCTGATTCGTGTATCAAATCCTATCCTGTGTGATACTGACTGCGGAGCCGTGTATCTAATCTTCTCCAGTGTGATACTGACTGCTGAGCCGTGTATCTAATCCTATCATCTGTGATACAGTCTGCTGATTCGTGTATCTAATCCTATCCTGTTTGATACAGTCTGCTGATTCGTGTATCAAATCCTATCCTGTGTGATACTGACTGCGGAGCCGTGTATCTAATCCTCCTGTGTGATACTGACTGCTGAGCCGTGTATCTAATCCTATCCTATGTGATACTGTGTGCTGAGCTGTGTATCTAATCCTCTCCTGTGTGATACTGTCTGCTGAGCCGTGTATCTAATTCTATCCCGTGTGATACTGCTCTCCTGAAATACTCTGTGCTGCTGTCACCCTGCCGGTTTTATGTGTGATCTACATGGTGGTATTGTGTATGATCTATATGGTGGCATTAAGTGTGAAGTATATGGCGGTATTATGTGAGAACACTATGGCAGTATTATCTGCTAAAAGGGGACACATTCTAGGGTGGTTCTGGCTGAGCACCTGCACATGCGTCAGGGGTAATAGGTGCCTATATGGCTACATTTACCCCCAGCCTGCTTTCCAGCGTCACCCTGGACTGCGCCTGTCGCCTCGCTTTCACACATCACCAGGACAGGATCTGAGAAGGGGAATGGGGTCTTTGCATGCAATGTCTGGATCAGATCAGGCCATCAATCAGCAGAAATGTATCCTGGATTTCTGTGGTGCTGTCACCCTGCTCCTCCCCCATATATCTCCCTCTGTGGCCCCCCATAGATCAGCACACTGCTCTCCTGAAATACTCTGTGCTGCTGTCACCCTGCTCCCAGAATCCTTGCTGCCTGCCTTCCTCAGTGACCGAAGACCCCATTCCTCTCCTCAGATCCTGTCCTGGCGATGTGTGAAAGCGAGGCGACAGGGGCCTGATACCGGGGTTGGACAAAATAATGGAAACACCTCTAACATTTTGACATCATAATCTTCGAACATGTTATAAACATGCAAACCGTGACATATGGTAATGTTTTGTAGTTGATTATTTGTGTTATGTGATGTGTATGTAAATTAACTGTTTGTTTTGCAGAAATGTAAGAACATTGATGAGAACCTGATACCAATGGCAGACCTCTTGGATTTTCAAAGAGGCCAAATTGTTGGTGCTCGTATGGCAGGCGCCAGTGTAACAGAAAGTGCCCGAATGCTTGGCGTGTCAAGAGGTCCTGTCTCCAAAGTAATGACTGCATTTGAAAGAGAAGGAAAAACATCCGCAGCAAAGCACAGGTCCGGCCGTAAGTCGAAGTTGACTGAGAGAGACCGTTGGACTCTAAAGTGAATTGTGAGAGAGGATCGCAAGACCACGGCTCTGAAAATCACTGCTGAGCTCAATGAACACCTACAGAACCCAGTTTTCATGAAAACTGTTCGTCGGGAGCTGCACAAATCTGGATTCCACGGAAGAGCTGCAATTAGGAAACCGCTGAACTCAATGACAAATGTTTCCAAGCGATTAGAGTAGTGTAGAAACCTCTAGAATAGGTCCCTCGAGCAGTGTAAACATGTGATATTCTCAGACGAATCATCGTTTACCCTATTTCCGACCTCCGGCCAAGTGTACGTTTTGAGACAGCCGAAAGAAGCATTCCATCCAGACTGCCTTCTCCCAACCGTAAAACAGGGAGGAGGTTCTGTGATGATCTGGGGTGCTAATTCATGGAGATCTGCCAGGCTAATGATATCCCTTCATGGAAGAATTAACAGCCGCGATTATTTAGGCATTTTGGGCGACCAAGTGCATCCTATGGTTCAAGCACTGTTCCCGGAGGGGAACGCCATCTTTCAGGATGATAATGCACCAATTCATACAGCTAGAATCGTTAAAGCATGGCACGAGGAACATTGTAATGAAGTTGAGCATCTCATCTGGCCCCCACAATCCCCAGACCTCAACATTATTGAGCATTTATGGTCGATTTTAGAGATTGAAGTTAGACGTCGATTTCCGCCACCATCGTCGCTCAAAGAACTGGAGGGTGTTTTAACTGAAGAATGGACTACATTTCCTTTGGAAGCAATTCACACCTTGTATGAATCCATACCTCGGAGAATTGAGACTGTAATCGCCAAAAAAGCTGGACCTACACCATATTAAACTAACTTTTGTTGATGTTTCCAGGTGTTTCCATTATTTTGTCCAACCCCTGTATATGGTGGAAGGAGCAGGGTGATAGCAGCACAGAGAATTTCAGGAGAGCAGTGTGCTGGTCTATGGGGGGCACCCTGTTCGGTGCCAGGGATTGTACATAGAGCGCTGTGTTTTATACACATGAATGGACCGTCTTCTTGTCTGCTCCACAGAAATCCAAGAAACATTTCTGCTGATTGATGATCTGTTCTGATCTAGACTTTGCATGCAAAGACAGTCAGTAAGGCTACTTTCACACATCCATCTTTTGTAATCCGTCACGATGCGGCGAAAATTGTAAAAACCGGATCCAGAATCGTAATGATCGCCGCATCGTGCCGGATCGACATGCGGTGCCTGATAACTTTTCTTGCAGCGCCAGAACGGCTTTTTAAAGAACGCATGCCCAGACACTGAGTTTTAACCCCACAAGTGCCCAGCGAATGCATCTCTCTCTCCATATGTAAATCCGGTGTCAGCGCTGCAGACCAGATCCGACAGTACGGCTTTTCACCGCACGGCGCCGGAGACAAAACACTAGATGTGTGAAAGTAGCCTAACTTTGCAGGCCCCATCAAAATGGCTGCTCACTGTGTTCCTAAATGTCATCCTCTCTTTTCCATTAGCAAACACCCAGAAGGGGAGGAGAGGAGTGACATCACATCTATGTCAGCAGATTCCGTCCATAATTACTGCAGGGCAGTAATGTGAGCTAGTTGTACACTAGGTTTTTGTGCCAAATTTCAGTAGCTGCTCCCCCTAGTGTTAACAAGTGGAAATGCCAAACTTTTTAAAATTATTTTTCATATTTTACAAAATTAAAAACAAATGATGATGTTTTTAAGAAAATGTAAACATTAATTATTTACATTTTTTCAATTGCTGAAAAAATTTTTTTTGGATGACATCTTCCCTTTAAGCATGCTATTTCCTCCCCCCAGTGTCAATTGTACACTTGCTGTTGCCTGTGGAACATTGATCCCTCTGCATTCTGTGCCTGACCCTGCTTAACTTGCTTCTCTTCCCGGACTCAGACCATTTGCTTGTGATCTGACTTTGCTTGTGTCTGCTCCCTGTAAACTGTTTTGTCTCTCTGGCTTTCCTGACCTCAGCTCGTGTATTGGACTTTGTCTCTGGCTTCCCTCTGTCATACTGCGCCATTTCCTGGATCTGACTTTGGATTGATTAACCTCCCTTTACTTACAGTAAATAGTATATATATTTACTGCTGTGACTCATGTCACACAATAAATCTCCCAATATAATCAGAAAAAATATTCATAAAATTTTGGAAAACCACTGGTGCATTCGTTAGACCAAAAGGCATGACGAGATTTTCAAAGAGACTTTCAGACGTTAAAAATGCTGTCTTCCACTCATCACCCTCACAAATCCATATCAGATTATATGCCCCTCTAAGATCCAGTTTGGATAACCATTTGGCCCTGGAAAGCTGATTATATAGATCGAGGATAAGTGTAAGCGCATAAGTATTTTTATCAGTTATTTTGTTTAATTCTCAGAAATCGAGGCAGGGACGGAGACCTCCATCTTTGTTTTTAACAAAAAAGAATCCGGCAGCTACCGGCGATGAGGAAGGGCGATATGACCTTTTCATAAACTTTCGTTAATGTAAATTTTCAAGGCTGACCGCTCAGGTCCAGACATGTTATACAAAGGAGCCTTGGACAATTTTGCATTAGGAATGAGAATAATACACAGTCATAGGGGCGGTGAGGAGGTAATATCTCAGACTCTTTTTCCGAAAAAATATCTCCGAAGTCTTTCAGGTATTCTGGAAGACCCTCTAGACTAACAGAGCAAATATGCACAGGTTTCAGACATTTTTCAATACAATAAGGACCCCATTTGACAAGATCTCTCCGATTCCAGTCAATAATCGGATTATGCATACGCAACCAAGGATTACCTACTACAATTCCAGCAGGTAAATTGTCCAAAACATAACAGGAGATTAATTCCGTATGAAGAGACCCCACCTTGAGTGTGAAATCCACCATAACTAACCAATCCAGATTTTTGAGCATTGGTGTTCTATCAATGGCCATGATTTGAATAGGGTTTTCTAGCTTAACTGTCCCTAATCCTAACTTCAGAACAAGTCCCGCATCAATGAAATTAGCAGCAGAACCACAGTCAATAAAGGAACATGTGAACAGACACTGATCTTGAAAATGAAGTTCAGCATTCAACAACACTTTAACGGAGGAGTAAAAGGGTACCTGTAAGTCTGAGTGACCTCCTAGAGACAATCACACAGACTTAGGCGCTTCCCGATGGCTTGTTTGCTGCAGGTCGTGTCAAACAATCCTTTAAGAAATTTCCAGCTTGGTCACAGTAGAGACAAAGTCCAAGTTCCCGACACCGTGTCCTCTACTTAATCCTAGAGCTGGCAGCCCCAGTCTCCATATGTTCCACCTCAGATGAACGAACCAGGCCAGTAGGACAAAATGGAACTTCTTGTTGCACCTCGCGTCTCTCCCTCATCCTCCAATCCATGGGGATAGCCTGAGTCATGGCCTCCACCAAACAACCAGGTGGAGCATGTAGAGCCAGAGCATCCTTAAGAGACTCTGAAAGACCCCTGAGGAATTGACATCTGAGAGCTGCACAATTCCACAGGACCTCAGAAGACCACTGCCAAAACTCAGTACAATAGTCTTCTGCTGTGTGGTTTCTCTGTGACAGGTTCATGATCCTTGTCTGCCACCTTGACCCAGTCAGGTTCATCATAGATCACTCCTAAAGCGTCAAAAAAGGCGTCCACCGAAAGACATTCAGGAGCAAGAGAGGGTAGGGAGAAAGCACAGGTCTGAGGACCCCCCCCAAAAGTGACATTATAATTCCCACCTGCTGTGACTCATTCCCTGATGACCGGGGGCACAAGATAAACAAATTTCAACTCTCTTTAAAAATTCTGAACTGATCTTTTTCTCCCGAAAATTTGTCAAGGAGTGCCATAACAGGTTCAAGGGAACTCAAAAACATGTCAGATGGTTCAGAAGTCATGAGCGGTCAGAGGATAGAGATTCTGAGGGGCAGTAAGAGACGCGAGGTGCAACAAGAAGTTCCATTTTGTCCTACTGGCCTGGTTCGTTCATCTGAGGTGGAACATATGGAGACTGGGGCTGCCAGCTCTAGGATTAAGTAGAGGACACGGTGTCGGGAACTTGGACTTTGTCTCTACTGTGACCAAGCTGGAAATTTCTTAAAGGATTGTTTGACACGACCTGCAGCAAACAAGCCATCGGGAAGCGCCTAAGTCTGTGTGATTGTCTCTAGGAGGTCACTCAGACTTATAGGTACCCTTTTACTCCTCCGTTAAAGTGTTGTTGAATGCTGAACTTCATTTTCAAGATCAGTGTCTGTTCACATGTTCCTTTATTGACTGTGGTTCTGCTGCTAATTTCATTGATGCGGGACTTGTTCTGAAGTTAGGATTAGGGACAGTTAAGCTAGAAAACCCTATTCAAATCATGGCCATTGATAGAACACCAATGCTCAAAAATCTGGATTGGTTAGTTATGGTGGATTTCACACTCAAGGTGGGGTCTCTTCATACGGAATTAATCTCCTGTTATGTTTTGGACAATTTACCTGCTGGAATTGTAGTAGGTAATCCTTGGTTGCGTATGCATAATCCGATTATTGACTGGAATCGGAGAGATCTTGTCAAATGGGGTCCTTATTGTATTGAAAAATGTCTGAAACCTGTGCATATTTGCTCTGTTAGTCTAGAGGGTCTTCCAGAATACCTGAAAGACTTCGGAGATATTTTTTCGGAAAAAGAGTCTGAGATATTACCTCCTCACCGCCCCTATGACTGTGTATTATTCTCATTCCTAATGCAAAATTGTCCAAGGCTCCTTTGTATAACATGTCTGGACCTGAGCGGTCAGCCTTGAAAATTTACATTAACGAAAGTTTATGAAAAGGTCATATCGCCCTTCCTCATCGCCGGTAGCTGCCGGATTCTTTTTTGTTAAAAACAAAGATGGAGGTCTCCGTCCCTGCCTCGATTTCTGAGAATTAAACAAAATAACTGATAAAAATACTTATGCGCTTACACTTATCCTCGATCTATATAATCAGCTTTCCAGGGCCAAATGGTTATCCAAACTGGATCTTAGAGGGGCATATAATCTGATATGGATTTGTGAGGGTGATGAGTGGAAGACAGCATTTTTAACGTCTGAAAGTCTCTTTGAAAATCTCGTCATGCCTTTTGGTCTAACGAATGCACCCGTGGTTTTCCAAAATTTTATGAATATTTTTTCTGATTATATTGGGAGATTTATTGTGTGACATGAGTCACAGCAGTAAATATATATACTATTTACTGTAAGTAAAGGGAGGTTAATCAATCCAAAGTCAGATCCAGGAAATGGCGCAGTATGACAGAGGGAAGTCAGAGACAAAGTCCAATACACGAGCTGAGGTCAGGAAAGCCAGAGAGACAAAACAGTTTACAGGGAGCAGACACAAGCAAAGTCAGATCACAAGCAAATGGTCTGAGTCCGGGAAGAGAAGCAAGTTAAGCAGGGTCAGGCACAGAATGCAGAGGGATCAATGTTCCACAGGCAACAGCAAGTGTACAATTGACACTGGGGGGAGGAAATAGCATGCTTAAAGGGAAGATGTCATCCAAAAAAAATTTTTTCAGCAATTGAAAAAATGTAAATAATTAATGTTTACATTTTCTTAAAAACATCATCATTTGTTTTTAATTTTGTAAAATATGAAAAATAATTTTAAAAAGTTTGGCATTTCCACTTGTTAACACTAGGGGGAGCAGCTACTGAAATTTGGCACAAAAACCTAGTGTACAACTAGCTCACATTACTGCCCTGCAGTAATTATGGACGGAATCTGCTGACATAGATGTGATGTCACTCCTCTCCTCCCCTTCTGGGTGTTTGCTAATGGAAAAGAGAGGATGACATTTAGGAACACAGTGAGCAGCCATTTTGATGGGGCCTGCAAAGTTAGGCTACTTTCACACATCTAGTGTTTTGTCTCCGGCGCCGTGCGGTGAAAAGCCGTACTGTCGGATCTGGTCTGCAGCGCTGACACCGGATTTACATATGGAGAGAGAGATGCATTCGCTGGGCACTTGTGGGGTTAAAACTCAGTGTCTGGGCATGCGTTCTTTAAAAAGCCGTTCTGGCGCTGCAAGAAAAGTTATCAGGCACCGCATGTCGATCCGGCACGATGCGGCGATCATTACGATTCTGGATCCGGTTTTTACAATTTTCGCCGCATCGTGACGGATTACAAAAGATGGATGTGTGAAAGTAGCCTTACTGACTGTCTTTGCATGCAAAGTCTAGATCAGAACAGATCATCAATCAGCAGAAATGTTTCTTGGATTTCTGTGGAGCAGACAAGAAGACGGTCCATTCATGTGTATAAAACACAGCGCTCTATGTACAATCCCTGGCACCGAACAGGGTGCCCCCCATAGACCAGCACACTGCTCTCCTGAAATTCTCTGTGCTGCTATCACCCTGCTCCTTCCACCATATACAGGGGTTGGACAAAATAATGGAAACACCTGGAAACATCAACAAAAGTTAGTTTAATATGGTGTAGGTCCAGCTTTTTTGGCGATTACAGTCTCAATTCTCCGAGGTATGGATTCATACAAGGTGTGAATTGCTTCCAAAGGAAATGTAGTCCATTCTTCAGTTAAAACACCCTCCAGTTCTTTGAGCGACGATGGCGGCGGAAATCGACGTCTAACTTCAATCTCTAAAATCGACCATAAATGCTCAATAATGTTGAGGTCTGGGGATTGTGGGGGCCAGATGAGATGCTCAACTTCATTACAATGTTCCTCGTGCCATGCTTTAACGATTCTAGCTGTATGAATTGGTGCATTATCATCCTGAAAGATGGCGTTCCCCTCCGGGAACAGTGCTTGAACCATAGGATGCACTTGGTCGCCCAAAATGCCTAAATAATCGCGGCTGTTAATTCTTCCATGAAGGGATATCATTAGCCTGGCAGATCTCCATGAATTAGCACCCCAGATCATCACAGAACCTCCTCCCTGTTTTACGGTTGGGAGAAGGCAGTCTGGATGGAATGCTTCTTTCGGCTGTCTCAAAACGTACACTTGGCCGGAGGTCGGAAATAGGGTAAACGATGATTCGTCTGAGAATATCACATGTTTACACTGCTCGAGGGACCTATTCTAGAGGTTTCTACACTACTCTAATCGCTTGGAAACATTTGTCATTGAGTTCAGCGGTTTCCTAATTGCAGCTCTTCCGTGGAATCCAGATTTGTGCAGCTCCCGACGAACAGTTTTCATGAAAACTGGGTTCTGTAGGTGTTCATTGAGCTCAGCAGTGATTTTCAGAGCCGTGGTCTTGCGATCCTCTCTCACAATTCACTTTAGAGTCCAACGGTCTCTCTCAGTCAACTTCGACTTACGGCCGGACCTGTGCTTTGCTGCAGATGTTTTTCCTTCTCTTTCAAATGCAGTCATTACTTTGGAGACAGGACCTCTTGACACGCCAAGCATTCGGGCACTTTCTGTTACACTGGCGCCTGCCATACGAGCACCAACAATTTGGCCTCTTTGAAAATCCAAGAGGTCTGCCATTGGTATCAGGTTCTCATCAATGTTCTTACATTTCTGCAAAACAAACAGTTAATTTACATACACATCACATAACACAAATAATCAACTACAAAACATTACCATATGTCACGGTTTGCATGTTTATAACATGTTCGAAGATTATGATGTCAAAATGTTAGAGGTGTTTCCATTATTTTGTCCAACCCCGGTATCAGGCCCCTGTCGCCTCGCTTTCACACATCGCCAGGACAGGATCTGAGGAGAGGAATGGGGTCTTCGGTCACTGAGGAAGGCAGGCAGCAAGGATTCTGGGAGCAGGGTGACAGCAGCACAGAGTATTTCAGGAGAGCAGTGTGCTGATCTATGGGGGGCCACAGAGGGAGATATATGGGGGAGGAGCAGGGTGACAGCACCACAGAAATCCAGGATACATTTCTGCTGATTGATGGCCTGATCTGATCCAGACATTGCATGCAAAGACCCCATTCCCCTTCTCAGATCCTGTCCTGGTGATGTGTGAAAGCGAGGCGACAGGCGCAGTCCAGGGTGACGCTGGAAAGCAGGCTGGGGGTAAATGTAGCCATATAGGCACCTATTACCCCTGACGCATGTGCAGGTGCTCAGCCAGAACCACCCTAGAATGTGTCCCCTTTTAGCAGATAATACTGCCATAGTGTTCTCACATAATACCGCCATATACTTCACAGGTCTGAGGACCCCCCCCAAAAGTGACATTATAATTCCCACCTGCTGTGACTCATTCCCTGATGACCGGGGGCACAAGATAAACAAATTTCAACTCTCTTTAAAAATTCTGAACTGATCTTTTTCTCCCGAAAATTTGTCAAGGAGTGCCATAACAGGTTCAAGGGAACTCAAAAACATGTCAGATGGTTCAGAAGTCATGAGCGGTCAGAGGATAGAGATTCTGAGGGGCAGTAAGAGACGCGAGGTGCAACAAGAAGTTCCATTTTGTCCTACTGGCCTGGCCTGGCCTGGCCTGGTTTGGCAGTAAGAGCATCAGAAATCTGACCCTGTAACTGAGCATGTGAGGATGCCAGTTTGTGTTGTTCCAAGGCCAGATCTTGGACTAACTGAGTCAGATTCGCCACCTGATCACACAGAGTACGTAACGGATCCATAGGTGGGAAAAAGAAAAAATCTAATGGTCAATCGTAATGGGACGCAAGTCACTATAGTAATAAGTCCAAAAATGGAGAGAGAGACTACTATAACAGATAGTAATGTAATACTACTTACTGGATAAGTAAAGGGAGGTCAGACGATCTGAGGTCCGGTGCAGGACATAGCACAGTACAACAAGGGGTAGTCAGAGAAAATCCAATTCATGAGCCGGGGTTAGGAAAACCAGTAAGTCAATATAGTTTATAGGGAGCAAGCAAAAGAGAAGTCAGGTCACAAGTAGTGTTGAGCATTCCGATACCGCAAGTATCGGGTATCGGCCGATACTTGCTGTATCGGAATTCCGATACCGACTTCCGATATTTTTTCAATATCGGAAGTCGGCATCGGAATCGGAAGTTCAAAGTTGATTGACAGCCTGATGTCATCATGATGCGCGGTGTGTGCGCATCATGATGCGCCGTCATTTCGGGCCTTCCGGGGGTCTCTGCCGGCCTGCCGGGGGGCTGTGTGGACTGCCCGGGGTCTGTACCAGCCTGCCGGGGGGCTGTGCCGGCCTGCCGGTGGTCTGTGCACCCTGTGGGGGTCTGTACCGGCCTGCCGGGGGGCTGTGCCGGCCTGCCGGTGGTCTGTGCACCCTGTGGGGGTCTGTACCGGCCTGCCGGGGGGCTGTGCTGATGTCCGGGGGTCTGTGCAAGCATCGTCCGATGGGACTACAAGTCCCATCTGGCGATGCCTGCTACCATGACAGTGATTGACACATTAGCCAATGATGGGACAGTAGTAGTCCCATCATCCGGCTAATGTGTTAAATGTTAAAAAAAAAAAAAAATACTACATACATACTACATGCATGCTACATACATACTACATGCTACATACATACTACATGCTACATACATACTACATACATACCACATACATACTACATACATACTACATACATACCACATACATACCACATATATACCACATACATACTACATACATACTACATACATACTACATACATAACACATATATACTACATGCATGCTACATACATACTACATGCTACATATATATACTACATACATACTACATACATACATACTACATATATACTACATGCATGCTACATACATACTACATGCTACATACATACTACATATATACTACATGCATACTACATACATACTACATGCATGCTACATACATACTATATGCTACATACATACCACATACATACTACATACATACTACATGCATGCTACATACATACTACATGCTACATACATACTACATATATACTACATGCATGCTACATACATACTACATGCTACATACATACTACATATATACTACATGCATGCTACATACATACTACATGCTACATACATACTACATATATACTACATGCATGCTACATACATACTACATGCTACATACATACTACATATATACTACATGCATGCTACATACATACTACATGCTACATACATACTACATATATACTACATACATACTACATACATACTACATGCATGCTACATACATACTACATGCTACATACATACCACATACATACTACATACATACTACATGCTACATACATACTACATATATACTACATGCATGCTACATACATACTACATGCTACATATATACTACATACATACTACATACATACTACATATATACTACATGCATGCTACATACATACTACATGCTACATACATACTACATATATACTACATGCATACTACATACATACTACATGCATGCTACATACATACTACATGCTACATACATACCACATACATACTACATACATACTACATGCATGCTACATACATACTACATGCTACATACATACTACATATATACTACATGCATGCTACATACATACTACATGCTACATACATACTACATATATACTACATGCATGCTACATACATACTACATATATACTACATGCATGCTACATACATACTACATGCTACATACATACTACATATATACTACATACATACTACATACATACTACATGCATGCTACATACATACTACTTACATACCACATACATACTACATACATACTACATGCTACATACATACTACATATATACTACATGCATGCTACATAAATACTGCATGCTACATGCATGCTACATACATACTACATACATACTACATGCTACATACATACCACATATATACTACATACATACTACATACAATACATTCATACAATACATACATAGACATACAGTACATATAACATAGAGTAACATACTTACCAATACTTGTCACATTGTTCCCCGAAGCCATTGTCTTTTACGGAATAAATATTAACATAACAAACCACAAAAATACTCACCCACGATCCGAAGCAGTCCACGAGTGTGTCCCACGACGATCTTGGGTAGAGAACTGCAGCATCAGCTGTTGCTGCCGTTCTCTACGGGCTGCAGGAATCCAATGATGGAAGGTAGGTATCCTTCCGCACTGTATTCCTCCGCCACTTAAAAAAAAGTCCCTAGTCTCACTTTATGCCATTGCTGTGTGGGAATTTCCCACGCAGCAATGGCATAAAGTGAGACTAGGGACTTTTTTTTTTTTAAGTGGCGGAGGAATACAGTGCGGAAGGATACCTACCTTCCGTCATTGGATTCCTGCAGCCCGTAGAGAACGGCAGCAACAGCTGATGCTGCAGTTCTCTACCCAAGATCGTCGTGGGACACACTCGTGGACTGCTTCGGATCGTGGGTGAGTATTTTTGTGGTTTGTTATGTTAATATTTATTCCGTAAAAGACAATGGCTTCGGGGAACAATGTGACAAGTATTGGTAAGTATGTTACTCTATGTTATATGTACTGTATGTCTATGTATGTATTGTATGAATGTATTGTATGTAGTATGTATGTAGTATATATGTGGTATGTATGTAGCATGTAGTATGTATGTAGTATGTATGTAGCATGCATGTAGCATGCAGTATGTATGTAGCATGCATGTAGTATATATGTAGTATGTATGTAGCATGTAGTATGTATGTAGTATGTATGTGGTATGTATGTAGTATGTATGTAGTATATATGTAGTATGTATGTAGCATGTAGTATGTATGTAGCATATATGTAGTATGTATGTAGCATGTAGTACATATGTATCATAGAATCATAGAATCGTAGAGTTGGAAGGGACCTCCTGGGCCATCTGGTCCAACCCCCTGCTCAAAGCAGGATTCGCTAAATCATCCCAGTCAGATGTCTGTCCAGCCTCTGTTTGAAGACTTCCATTGAAGGAGAACTCACCACTTCTCGTGGCAGCCTGTTCCACTCATTGATCACTCTAACTGTCAAAAAGTTTTTTCTAATATCTAATCTGTGTCTCTTCCCATTCAGTTTCATCCCATTGCTTCTAGTCTTTCCTTGTGCAAATGAGAATAAAGTTGATCCTTCTACAATGTGACAGCCCTTTAGATATTTGTAGACAGCTATTAAGTCTCCTCTCAGTCTTCTCTTTTGCAAACTAAACATTCCCAAATCCTGCAACCTTTCCTCATAAGACAGGGTTTGCAGACCGGTCACCATTCTGGTCGCTCTTTTCTGAACTTGCTCCAGTTTGTTGATGTCTTTTTTAAAATGTGGTGCCCAAAACTGGACACAATATTCCAGATGAGGTCTGACCAAAGAGGAGTAGAGGGAAATAATGACTTCATGTGATCTAGACTGTATGCTTCTGTTAATACATCCTAGAATTGCATTTGCCTTTTTTGCTGCTGCATCACACTGTTGACTCATATTCAGTCTGTGATCTATTAGTATACCCAAGTCTTTTTCACATGTGCTGTCACTTAGCCCTATTCCTCCCATTCTATATATGCTTTTTTCATTTTTATTGCCCAGATGTAGTACTTTGCATTTCTCCCTGTTAAAAACCATTCTGTTAGTTGCTGCCCACTTCTCCAGTTTATTTAAATCTTTTTGAATCCTCTCTCTCTCTTCTCTAGTATTAGCTATCCCTCCTAGCTTTGTGTCATCAGCAAATTTAATCAGTTTACCCTCAATTCCTTCATCTAAATCGTTGATAAAGATGTTGAACAATACAGGGCCCAGTACAGAGCCCTGTGGTACCCCACTTGAGACATTCTTCCAACTGGATGTGCAGCCATTTACGACCACTCTTTGGGTCCGATCACTAAGCCAGTTATGAATCCACCTAACAGTTGCCTTGTCCATTCCATACTTAGTCATTTTTTCAATAAGGATTGTATGAGAGACTTTGTCAAATGCTTTGCTGAAGTCAAGATATACTATATCTACAGCATTTCCTTGATCCACCCAATCAGTGATACCGTCATAGAAGGAAATTAAGTTAGTCTGACATGACTTATTAGTTAGAAACCCATGCTGACTCTGTTTAATCACTTCATTCTTATCCAGGTATTGACATACATGTTGTTTAATAATTTGTTCAAAGATCTTTCCTGGTATAGAAGTCAGACTCACCGGCCTATAGTTGCCTGGGTCCACCTTCTTCCCCTTTTTGAAGATAGGAACAACATTTGCTCTTCTCCAGTCTTCTGGCACTTCTCCTGTTCTCCAAGAATTTTCAAAGATTATGGAGAGGGGTTCAAAAATGTCTTCTGCTATCTCCTTCAGTACTCTGGGGTGTAATTCATCGGGACCTGGAGACTTGAATTCATTTAGGTTAGCTAAGTGTTTCCTCACTATCTTTCTGTTTATAGATATCCTGGATTCTTCTATTCCCTTAATGGGACAGTGAATAACAGTTGATGTTGCATTTCCTTTCTGAGAGAAAACAGATGCAAAATAGGAATTTAAAAGTTCAGCCTTCTCAACATCCTGTCTTACCATTTCATCATTTTCATCCTGTAAAAATCCTATAGCATCTTTGACTTTTCTTTTACTTTTGACATATCCCCAAAATCCTTTATTATTGCTTTTGACATCTCTTGCAAGCCTCAGTTCATTTTCAGCTTTAGATAATCTGATTTGTGCCCTGCAGGTTCTGCAGACAGCATTATATTCTTCTTTAGATATGCCTCCCTCTTTCCATTTTATAAACATTTTTTTCTTCCTTTTTAGCATGTGCTTAAGTTCTGTGTTCATCCATCCTGGTTTCCTTAAATGCTTCCTATTCTTCCCTCTTTTCGGAATTGTTAACAACTGTGCTTTGAGAATTTCATTTTTCAAGATTTCCCATCCTTCCTGGACATTTTTGTCTTTAAGGATATCCAGCCATTGGATCCCTCCAATTCTCTTTCTGAATCCCTTAAAATCTGCCTTTCTGAAATCTAACCTTGACGTCTGAGTCTTCACAGGTCTTCCACCTCTAGTAATCCAAAATTCTAAAATAGCATGGTCGCTACCTCCTAGGGTCCCAGCCACTTTTACCTCCTCAACCATTTCCTCCCTGTTTATAAGGATTAGATCCAAGGTAGCAGTTCCCCTTGTTTTCTCCCCTACCTTTTGGAAGATAAAGTTGTCAGCAAGAGAGGATAAGAATTTCCTTGACCTGTTAGTTTTGCCTGAGTGAGATTCCCAACAAATGTCTGGATAGTTGAAATCTCCCATGACAACTATGTCATATTTTTTGGAGAACTTGGCCATCTGATGCATAAAGAGTTCATCTATATCTTCGGCTTGCACAGGCGGCCTGTAGTAAATGCCTACAATGGTGTCCTTTCCATTGTTCTGTCCTTGTATTCTTACCCAAACAGTTTCCACAGAACTCCCAGTCTCTGAAGCTTCAATCTCTGTGCAGATATACGCGTTTCGAACATACAATGCGACACCCCCTCCTTGTTTATCAAGTCTGTTTCTTGCAAATAAGTTGTATCCTTCTAGTCTTGTATTCCAATCATGTGTATTGTCCCACCAAGTTTCAGTGATTCCAATGACATCATATTTCTGTATATATGTAGCATGTAGTATGTATGTAGTATGTATGTGGTATGTATGTAGCATGTAGTATGTATGTAGCATGCAGTATGTATGTAGTATATATGTAGTATGTATGTAGCATGTAGTATATATGTAGTATGCATGTTGCATGCATGTAGTATATATGTAGTATGTATGTTGCATGTAGTATATATGTAGTATGTATGTTGCATGTAGTATATATGTAGTATGCATGTTGCATGCATGTAGTATATATGTAGTATGTATGTTGCATGTAGTATATATGTAGTATGAATGTAGCATGTATGTAGTATGTAGTATGAATGTAGCATGTATGTAGTATGCATGTTGTATGTATGTAGCATGTATGTAGCATGTAATTTTTTTTTTTTTTTTTTTTTTACATTCAACACATTAGCCGGATGATGGGACTACTACTGTCCCATCATTGGCTAATGTGTCAATCACTGTCATGGTAGCAGGCATCGCCCGATGGGACTTGTAGTCCCATCGGACGATGCCTGTACAGCCCCCCAAAGCCTGCACAGCCCCCCGGCAGGCCGGCACAGCCCCCCGGAGCCTGCACAGCCCCCCGGCAGGCCGGCACAGCCCCCCGGCAGGCCGGCACAGCCCCCCGGAGCCTGCACAGCCCCCCGGCAGGCCGGCACAGACCACCGGAGCCTGCACAGACCCCCTGGCAGGATGGCACAGCCCCCCGAAAGGCCCGTACAGACCCCAGAGAGGCTGTACAAGGGAAAAACAGGATTTTTCTTATTCCGATACCGGAAGTCCCATAGACTTGAATGGGACTTCCGGTATCGGAATCGGCGATACCGATACTTTTTTTTAAGATCGGCCGATCCATTCCGATCCGATACTTTGAAGTATCGGACGGTATCGCTCAACTCTAGTCACAAGCAAATAATCTAAGTCCAGGAAGGGAATAAAGTCAGGCTGGGTCAGGCACAGAGCACAGAGTGATCAGACTTACACAGGCAACACCAAGTGTACGATTGACACAGAGTGAAGGAGCTAGCATGCTTAAGTAGAAGACTAATCAAGGAAAGTGAACACAGATGATGCAGCACAAACCCAACACAACCCCTACACAATGTAACATATCAGACAGGAAAAGAGTGGAGATCTTGACAGATCTACACTTCACTCATCCTGGCAAAAACTGCTGAGAAATGGTGCCCCACTCCTTTAAGTACTCAGGGAGTTGGTGTCTGATCTGAAAGTTACATGCATCCCATAGCAGTGCACAAATTACATTCCATAGCAGTGGACAAATTACGTCCCATAGCATTGCACCAGTTATGTCCCACAGCAGTGCACCGGTTACGTCTCATAACAGTGCACCGTTTACGTGTCATAGTAGTGCACTGGTTACATCTCGTAGTAGTGCAAAAGTTAAGTCTCATAGCAGTACAAGAGTTGTGTCCCATGGAAGTGCGCGAATTACGTCCCATAGCATTGTACCAGTTACGTCCCATAGTACTGCACCAGTTAAAGTGGGGAAAAAAGTATTTTGTCAGCCACCAATTGTGCAAGTTCTCCCACTTAAAAAGATGAGAGAGGCCTTTAACTGACATCATAGGTAGACCACAACTATGACAGTCAAAATGAGAAAACAAATCCAGAAAATCACCTTGTCTGAATTGGTAAGATTTATTTTACAAATTATGGTGGAAAATAAGTACTTGGCCATTAACAAAAGTTCAGCTCAATATTTTGTTATACATCCTTTGTTGGCAATGACAGAGGTCAAAAGTTTTCTATAAGTCTTCACAATGTTGGCACACACTGTTGGTGGTATGTTGGCCTATTCCTCCATGCAGATCTCCTCTAGAGCAGTGATGTTTTTTTGGGCCTGTTGCTGGGCAACACGAACTTTCAAATCCCTCCAAAGGTTTTCTATGGGGTTGAGATTTGGAGACTGGCTAGGCCACTCCAGGACCTTCATATGCTTCTTACGAAGCAACTCCTTCATTGCCCTGGCGGTGTGCTTGGGATCATTATCATGCTGAAAGACCCATCCACGTTTCATCTTCAATGCTCTTGCTGATGGAAGGTTTGCACTCAAAATCTGATGATACATGGCCCCATTCACTGTTTCATGTACACGGATCAGTCATCCTGGTCCCTTTGCAGAGAAACAGCCCCAAAGCATGATGTTGCCACCCCCATGCTTCACAGTAGGTATGGTTTTCTTTGGATGCAACTCAGCATTCTGGCATGACGAGTTTTGTTTCTACCAAACAGTTCTACTTTGGTTTCATCAGACCCTATGACAGTGGTGCCCAACCTTTCTGACCTAGAGAGCACCATTCCGCTCTGTGAGAGCGTTGCGAGCCACATTTTGATTTGACAGGGTGTCGCGAGCCACATCTAGCTCCCTCCCCCTCACAGTAGTGGCAACAAGAGCCCCTATTACGGGTATAATGATAACCAAAGCTTTTCCACAGAAATCACCCCGAAGCAGTATAGCAAGATCCAGCAGTCCCCACTAGAGTTGAGCGAAACGGGTCGAAAAATTTCAAAAGTCGCCGACTTTTGGCAAAGTCGGGTTTCATGAAATGAAACCCGACCCTAGGATGAGGTCGGCCACGAGGTCGGCGACTTACGCGCCAAAGTCGCGTTTCAAAAGTTTGTTTTGCGCTCTTTTTCAGCCAATCAGGATCCACGGACACTGTGGGCAACGTGATGACATAGGCACGGGTCACCACCATCTTTCAGAAGGGCATGCAAGTGATTGGCTTGCTTTGGGGGGCGTCACAGGGGTATAAAAGGGCGTGCATGCCGACCGCCATGTTACTCATGCTGATCTCAGAATAGGGAGAGCTGCTGCTGCTGATGATTTTGTAGGGAGAGCGTTAGGCAGGGAAGAAGACACCAAAAACTGCTTCTGCTGCTAGCGATTTTGCCTGTACAACACACCAGTCACTGTGTGTGCAGTGCAAGGGGAGGCTATATAGTGGTGTATCAGTGGTGTTGGTTGTTGGGCTGCCTTCTAAGGCTTCCTGACATTCCTGCATTGCTGTTTACCCACTGCTCCGCAAACTGCTTTTTTAAAACAATCCCAATTTTTTTTTTTGTCCTGCTGAGAAGAAAAAAAAACTGCTTCTGCTGCTAGCGATTTTGCCTGTACAACACACCAGTCACTGTGTGTGCAGTGCAAGGGGAGGTTATATAGTGGTGTATCAGTGGTGTTGGTTGTTGGGCTGCCTTCTAAGGCTTCCTGACATTCCTGCATTGCTGTTTACCCACTGCTCCGCAAACTGCTTTTTTAAAAGCAATCCCAATTTTTTTTTTGTCCTGCTGAGAAGAAAAAAAAACTGCTTCTGCTGCTAGCGATTTTGCCTGTACAACACATCAGTCACTGTGTGTGCAGTGCAAGGGGAGGCTATATAGTGGTGTATCAGTGGTGTTGGTTGTTGGGCTGCCTTCTAAGGCTTCCTGACATTCCTGCATTGCTGTTTACCCACTGCTCCGCAAACTGCTTTTTTAAAAGCAATCCCAATTTTTTTTTTGTCCTGCTGAGAAGAAAAAAAAACTGCTTCTGCTGCTAGCGATTTTGCCTGTACAACACATCAGTCACTGTGTGTGCAGTGCAAGGGGAGGCTATATAGTGGTGTATCAGTGGTGTTGGTTGTTGGGCTGCCTTCTAAGGCTTCCTGACATTCCTGCATTGCTGTTTACCCACTGCTCCGCAAACTGCTTTTTTAAAAGCAATCCCAATTTTTTTTTTGTCCTGCTGAGGTACTGAGCGTGCATTTTTTCACACCATACAGCAGTGTACGCTCCTCACACAGTACCGTGTAACGGCTGTTATCACAGCCACAGTGAAGCTATCAGTGTGTCACTCTGTGAGAATAAAACGAGGACATGTTCCGTTCTTACAGACCTGCACTCTAGGGAGATTCCTATTCTGCCCAATTCTACATATACCTTGTAGTTTGTGATACACTAGCCAATTTCTGCCTGTGACATAGCGCTGTGATATTCAGTGGGCCTCACACAATCCATAAGTGTCCAGTGTCCACAAGTGTGTGCAGAAATTCAAAATCTCCCTTATCCTCTAGTCACTTTGGTCACAGCTGTGCCATCGAGCCTGTGACAGAGCGCTCAGATATTCAGTGGGCCTCACACAATGCAAAAGTGTCCAGTGTCCACAAGTGTCTGCTGAAATTCAAAATCTCCCTTATCCTCTAGTCACTTTTGTCACAGCTGTGCCATCAAGCCTGTGACATAGCGCTCAGATATCAGTGGGCCTCACACAATCCAAAAGTGTCCAGTGTCCACAAGTGTCTGCTGAAATTCAAAATCTCCCTTTTCCTCTAATTACTTTTGTCACAGCTGTGCCATCGAGCCTGTGACATAGCGCTCAGATATCAGTGGGCCTCACACAATCCAAAAGTGTCCAGTGTCCACAAGTGTCTGCAGAAATTCAAAATCTCCCTTATCCTCTCGTCACTTTTGTCACAGCTGTGCCATCGAGCCTGTCACATAGCGCTCAGATATTCATTGGGCCTCACACAATCCAAAAGTGTCCAGTGTCCACAAGTGTATGCTGAAATTCAAAATCTCCCTTATCCTCTAGTCACTTTTGTCACAGCTGTGCCATCGAGCGTGTGACATAGCGCTCAGATATCAGTGGGCCTCACACAATCCAAAAGTGTCCAGTGTCCACAAGTGTCTACAGAAATTCAAAATCTCCCTTATCCTCTCGTCACTTTTGTCACAGCTGTGCCATCGAGCCTGTCACATAGTGCTCAGATATTCATTGGGCCTCACACAATCCAAAAGTGTCCAGTGTCCACAAGTGTCTGCTGAAATTCAAAATCTCACTTATCCTCTAGTCACTTTGGTCACAGCTGTGCCATCGAGCCTGTCACATAGCGCTCAGATATTCATTGGGACTCACACAATACAAAAGTGTCCAGTGTCCACAAGTGTCTGCTGAAATTCAAAATCTCCCTTATCCTCTAGTCACTTTTGTCACAGCTGTGCCATCTAGCCTGTGACATAGCGCTCAGATATCAGTGGGCCTCACACAATCCAAAAGTGTCCAGTGTCCACAAGTGTCTGCTTAAATTCAAAATCTCCCTTATCCTCTAGTCACTTTTGTCACAGCTGTGCCATCAAGCCTGTGACATAGCGCTCAGATATCAGTGGGCCTCACACAACCCAAAAGTGTCCAGTGTCCACAAGTGTCTGCTGAAATTCAAAATCTCCCTTATCCTCTAGTCACTTTGGTCACAGCTGTGCCATCGAGCCTGTGACATAGCGCTCAGATATCAGTGGGCCTCACACAATCCAAAAGTGTCCAGTGTCCACAAGTGTCTGCAGAAATTCAAAATCTCCCTTATCCTCTAGTCACTTTTGTCACAGCTGTGCCATCGAGCCTGTGACATAGCGCTCAGATATCAGTGGGCCTCACACAATCCAAAAGTGTCCAGTGTCCACAAGTGTCTGCTGAAATTCAAAATCTCCCTTATCCTCTAGTCACTTTTGTCACAGCTGTGCCATCGAGCCTGTGACATAGCGCTCAGATATCAGTGGGCCTCACACAATCCAAAAGTGTCCAGTGTCCACAAGTGTCTGCTGAAATTCAAAATCTCCCTTATCCTCTAGTCACTTTGGTCACAGCTGTGCCATCAAGCCTGTGACATAGCGCTCAGATATCAGTGGGCCTCACACAATCCAAAAGTGTCCAGTGTCCACAAGTGTCTGCAGAAATTCAAAATCTCCCTTATCCTCTCGTCACTTTTGTCACAGCTGTGCCATCGAGCCTGTCACATAGCGCTCAGATATTCATTGGGCCTCACACAATCCAAAAGTGTCCAGTGTCCACAAGTGTCTGCTGAAATTCAAAATCTCCCTTATCCTCTAGTCACTTTTGTCACAGCTGTGCCATCGAGCCTGTGACATAGCGCTCAGATATCAGTGGGCCTCACACAATCCAAAAATGTCCAGTGTCTACAAGTGTCTGCAGAAATTCAAAATCTCCCTTATCCGCTCGTCACTTTTGTCACAGCTGTGCCATCGAGCCTGTCACATAGCGCTCAGATATTCATTGGGCCTCACACAATCCAAAAGTGTCCAGTGTCCACAAGTGTCTGTTGAAATTCAAAATCTCACTTATCCTCTAGTCACTTTTGTCACAGCTGTGCCATCGAGCCTGTGACATAGCGCTCAGATATCAGTGGGCCTCACACAATCCAAAAGTGTCCAGAGTCCACAAGTGTCTGCTGAAATTCAAAATCTCCCTTATCCTCTCGTCACTTTTGTCACAGCTGTGCCATCGAGCCTGTCACATAGCGCTTAGATATTCATTGGGCCTCACACAATCCAAAAGTGTCCAGTGTCCACAAGTGTCTGCTGAAATTCAAAATCTCACTTATCCTCTAGTCACTTTTTTCACAGCTGTGCCATCGAGCCTGTGACATAGCGCTCAGATATCAGTGGGCCTCACACAATCCAAAAGTGTCCAGTGTCCACAAGTGTGTGCAGAAATTCAAAATCTCCCTTATCCTCTAGTCACTTTGGTCACAGCTGTGCCATCGAGCCTGTGACAGAGCGCTCAGATATTCAGTGGGCCTCACACAATCCAAAAGTGTCCAGTGTCCACAAGTGTGTGCAGAAATTCAAAATCTCCCTTATCCTCTAGTCACTTTGGTCACAGCTGTGCCATCGAGCCTGTGACAGAGCGCTCAGATATTCAGTGGGCCTCACACAATCCAAAAGTGTCCAGTGTCCACAAGTGTCTGCAGAAATTCAAAATCTCCCCTGTCCTATAGACACCTTGTACCTTGTTTTACATTACTATATAGTTTGTTGGATTTTGTCTACATTTCTACCAAAAATGAGGAAGGCTGGTGGAAGAGGCCGTGGAATTGGGCAGGGGTTGGCAGCTGGTAATGATGGTGTTGGTGGTGGATCTGATGGTAGTGGCAAGAGCTAAATAGGACCGAATGCAGGAGGTGTTGAGCCTGCGTCATCGTCTGGCTACATAAGGCCTCGAACGCTTAGTTTTCTAGGAGTTGGCAAACCGCTTTTAAAGCCAGAGCATCAGGAAAAAGTTTTGTCTTACATTGCTGACTCAGCCTCCAGCTCTATCGCCTCCTCTTCTTCAGTTGTAAAAAGTAAAAGCACTAAGTCGTCATTGGAGGCTCATGTTCATGAACCACACCTTTCCTTGTGTCCTTCACCCCAACCAAGATTGAAGGATGACGCACGCCATACTACTGATTACTCCATGGAGCTGTTTTCACATACCATGCCTGGATTATCAAGTGAAATGGTGAATTACCCAGGCCAAAATGAATCTGACATGGAGTGCACTGATGCACAGCCGCTGATGGATGATTCTGCTGGTACATTCACTCAGAGCACTACATTGTCCTCGCAGTGTACAGAGCCAGATTCTGACCCTGATGAGACTCAGGTGCCCCTTCCCGCACACTATACCACCATACACGGTGACACAGAGGAAGGTGCACATGACATAGAAGAGGAGGTGATGGATGACCCAGTTGTTGACCCAGATTGGCATCCATTGGGGGAAGAGGGTGCTGCTTCCAATAGCTCAGATGAGGATCATCCACAGCAGACATCGACATCGCAACAGCTGTTATCTGGCAGGCCCGGAGCACTCCAAAGACAGGTTCCAAACATCAAAAGAGTTGCTGGACAGCTTGTCCAGAGGGTCAAAAGATCACAGTGTGCTAGGCCGCAAAATGTCTGCCAAAGTAGGAAGAGTGCAGTGTGGCACTTTTTTGAACAAAATCCTCATGATCAGGCCAAGGTTATCTGTAAGAAGTGCGCAAAGACCTTTAGCCGAGGGAAAAATCTGAAAAATTTGAATACCAGTTGCATGCTTAGACATTTAACCAGCATGCACTTGCAAGCGTGGACACAACACCAAACCTCAAGTGCCACATGTGCAACTGATCACAACGAAGGTAGTCAGCAACGCTACATTGTTTCCCCCACTGTAAGCCCACCGGTTAGCACAGCAGCAAATGTTGAGGTGTCGTTGCAAGGCCACAGCAGTCAGGGAATCCCACTGTTATATCAACGAAAGACTGATTCTAGGCCATCAGAAAGAACACCAACTACATCACCATCATCAACCCTCTCTCAGTCCGCCCTGTCCACCGCTACTTCCACCATATGCAGCTCTCAAGTCCAGCTCACCCTCCCAGACACTATGAGTAGGTCAAGAAAGTACTCAGTCTCTCATCCGCGTACACTGGGTTTGAATGCCCACATTGCCAAACTAATCTCGTTTGAGATGATGCCCTTTCGGTTGGTGGAAAGCGCAGCTTTCCGCGAACTCATGGCCTATGCAGTACCACGCTATGACCTACCCAGTCGCCACTTCTTCTCTCGCAAAGCCATCCCAGCCCTCCACCATCATGTGAAAGACCGCATTGTCCATGCACTCAAGCAGTCAGTGAGCGGAAAGGTGCACCTCACAACTGATGCATGGTCCAGTCGGCATGGCCAGGGCCGTTACGTGTCCATCACTGCGCACTGGGTTAATGTGGTGGATGCAGGGTCCACAGGGGACAGCGGTGGTGGGACAGTGCTGCCTAGCCCACGGTATAGGAAACAGTTGGCTGTAGGCGTTCGACCCTCCTCCTCCTCCTCCTCCTCCAGAAGCGAAAGCTCGTCCACAGAGCGCAGTCGTACGAGCACTCCATCTGCAGCTGCCACTGTTGCACACGATGTGTCCCCCTATCGAGCAGCTAGTGGAAAGCGTCAGCAGGCAGTGTTGCAGATGATGTGTTTGGGCGACAGACACACCGCCGAGGTGCTGACCGAGTACTTTCAGCGACAAACTGAGTCATGGCTGGGCAGTGTACATCTTGAGGCAGGCAAGGTAGTTAGTGATAACGGGCGTAATTTTGAGGCAGCCATAGCCCTTTCAAAACTCAGCCACATACCTTGCTTGGCTCACACCTTGAACCTGGTGGTGCAGTGCTTCCTCAAAAATTATCCGGAGTTAACAGCCCTGCTCCAGAAGGTGCGAAGACTGTGCGCGCACATCCACCGGTCGCCTGTACACTCCGTTCGTATGCAGAAGCTGCAGCGATTGCTCCACCTTCCCAACCACCGCCTCATTATCGACATTGCAACAAGGTGGAACGCCACCGTGCACATGGTGGAGAGGCTGTGCGAGCAGAGGCAGGCCATAATGCATTTGTGGGAGGATACACGGCCAGGCACTTTGAGAGCAGGCATGGAGTTGACCGGTGTGCAGTGGTCGAAGCTGAAAGACCTCTGTAAAGTCCTTCAGTGTTTTGAGGAATGCACACGGCTGGTAAGTGCAGACGACGCCATCCTAAGCATGAGCATCCCACTTATGCGTCTGCTCATGCAAACTTTGACGCACCTTAAGGAGCAGGCTTCTGCAGCCAATGTTGATGAGGAGGAAGAGGAGGAGGGAATCCTTGATGACATTCAGCCATTGTCTGCTCAGGGACCTCTCCTGGACGAGGTGGAGGAAGAAGAGGAGGAGGAGGAGGATGATGGGGATGATTACTTAGGGGAGGAGGATGCATCTCGTGGGGCAAGTGAAAATGTTGGCGTGGCAAGGTCTGGTACAGGGTTTGTGCGTGACTGGAGGGATGTGGATTTGCCAGAAAGTGCTCCTCCAACCAGCACTCGCAGTGCATCATTGACACTGGGAACATTGGCCCACATGTCAGATTATGCCTTGCAGATCCTAAAAAGGGACCCCCGCATTGCCAAAATGATGAACGATGACGACTACTGGTTGGCCAGCATCCTGGATCCACGCTATAAAGGCAAATTACAAAACATCATGCCACAGGAGAACCTTGACCTAATATTGGCTAATAAACAAGCAACTCTGGTAAATCGGTTGCTTGAGGCATTCCCAGCACACAGCAGCGGTGATGGTTCTCACACGAGCCGTACGGGCCGGGGGCAGCTTGGCAGAGGTGTTCGTGGTGCACACAGCAGAAGTGGCGTTGGAGACAGGGGTTTCATGACAATGTTGTGGACTGATTTTTCAAGTACCTCTCACACAACTGGTAATACTGCATCGATGGAAAGTGACAGGAGACAGCAGTTGTCAACTATGGTTACAAACTACTTTTCCTCCCATATCGATGTTCTCCCACACAAGTCATTCCCCTTTGACTATTGGGCCGCTAAACTGGACACCTGGCCTGAATTGGCACAATATGCCTTACAGGAGCTCGCTTGCCCAGCTGCAAGTGTGCTATCGGAAAGAGTCTTCAGTGCAGCTGGATCAATCCTGACAGAAAAAAGGAACCGTCTGTCAACCCAAAATGTGGATGATCTAACCTTCATTAAAATGAACCACGCATGGGTTTCCAAGGATTTTGTCCCACCTTCCCCTGATGACACATAGGGTGACAGAAAAATGGCTTGCTTTGGTCCACCTCTTCCTGGGTCTTGACCTATTTCACCTTTTGCATCAGCTGAATGTCCAACATCAACATATAATGAAAACTGAAAGAAAAAGAGCGCAATTGGGTCTTACCCGAGAAAATAAGAATATAAAACAATAAGTTATACTCACCCTGTGTAGGAGAGTATTAAGCATAAAGGAACAAAGTCAGCTTGCTGCACATCAGCTTGCTCCTTTTTTCTGGTTCTGTTCAAGTTCTCTTCCTTTCTTTTTTCTTTTTTCATCCTTTTTTCGTTTTTTTCGTTTCTTTTTTTCTCTTTTTCTTTTTTCCTTCCTTTTATCTGGAAATATATTATAAGAATTAATTTCGTTTGAAGTAATAAGCTTTTAATTACCTTTGACATTGCAACACTGATGAACTTTGACTTCTGTCTCTCTTGCAACATGTGACCCTTGGCGCCAATTTTTGAACTGTGTGTATATAAAACCGGCAATGTCTATACCTGTCTGTACATGTCATCCCCTGAGGAAGAAGTTTTTAACTTTGAAACGCGTTGGGAAATAAATGTTTTAAAGCACACAACTTGTGAGGAGTGATGGTCCGGCAGCGCACGGTTAATCCATAAAAATTCCTTCTTTGAATCTGATGATCTATGGCCACGGCGTGGTCATTTGGATGTGCAGCAAGCTGACTTTGTTCCTTTATGCTTAATACTCTCCTACACAGGGTGAGTATAACTTATTGTTTTATATTCTTATTTTCTCGGGTAAGACCCTATTGCGCTCTTTTTCTTTCAGTTTTCATTATTCTAAATCTCTGACAGTGCTTGGAAAACACTGTTGGTGCTTTGGATTTGGAGCAGCAGAGGGTCCGTTACTCTGTTCAAGGATGGAATATTTTCAGAATAGACTCTCGTCAAGGGAAAGGCTAATACTACAAACAATCGGAAATATTGGATTCTCTACTAGTGAGGAGGAATCGGTTAACCCCTTCAGTGAGGATGAAACAAAGACACTTCGGAAGATTTTCTACAGCTTCAAAGAAGCTATTAAAGAGGAACTCCATTACAGTTTGGATGCTCGTTTCTTATCGATTTATCTAGAAGAGAACATATGCCCTCGTGGACTGAGGTTAGTGTTCGACTCACCCTTTATGAACGATTTGAACTTTACGCAAGATTGGGACAATAATCTTAATAATTGTATGCATAAAATGATTCTGCTATTATATAAGAAAAGGTCCAAATTGGCTGAACTGGCAGCCCTTAAGGTTATGAATTTATCTAAAGATCTTATTCCCTTTCAAAAACACCCAGAATATAAGAAAATTAATTCTAACGTCATAACACATGTAATGCAAGTGGAACATGAAACCATTTTAAAAAAATCAAAAAAACTACAGAGAGATAGAGAGGATTACAGAAAAAAGAATAAAACAGCTGATAATATACTCAGTACAAATAATAATGAAATTACTAATACCGAGGTTTTGAATAAAATAACTAATGAGACAGAACAAGAGAAAATAAAGGACAGAACCAGTCTGGGGCATTCCTCTATACCTTTAGGTAACTTTTTTCACAAAGGTCCATTAACTGGAAGTAAGGAAAATATTTTTTCCAAACCTCCAGTAATAAAAAGTACTGCAACCACTGCACCGCTTATTGAAGCCATGAAACATTTGGAAAGTATTAAAAGACAAATGGAACACTTTAATGATAATGGCACTAAGAAAAATTTGATTGACACTGTTAATCCTACCCTCAATCAGGATAAAATTATTACACCCACCCCTGTGGAATTTTCTTCACCTGCACTTATTGAGTTTCCTGACTCTATTCATAAGTCACTACTTGACCTTTCTATATATGAGGACACTGAATTGAATATATCCAAAGGTAACCCTGTTCCTGAGGATCATTTTTCTAATACACCTAGTGATAACACGGTTTTAATTGATACTTCTAACACTAACAACACTGCTACGGTTCCTTTTTTACCGCAAACAATTATAAAAAACCCACAGATAAAAAACTTTTTTTCACCAAGAACTGGAAAAAGAAAGGGCTCTATAGAGGATGCAGAGGGGGGCGAAAAAAAGAAAGGGAAAATAAATATAAAATAAAGGATATAAATAAATCTTCTACTGTGGATAATAATATTTTTAATTTATCTTCTTACACCCTGACTACCGATGAAAGTAAAGTCCTCTCCAAAGGGTTGAATTTTTGCCCCACTTATAAGACGAACGATTTTGATCTTTTTTTAGACCTCCAGCTTTTCATCAGAAAACTTACATTAAAAAGACACTTTGCAATAAAAGAGATGAATAAAAATGCATGTAATAGTGTAAATGATGATACACAAAACAATAACGATAAGGGTAGTGATTTTGATTTTGATTTGAATGTTCCAACCAAATCTAAATTCTATCCGGTTGAGGATAGAGGTCACTTTCTAAAGGTTTTTAGCGATGTTGTACAAAAGAAATTCAAAGAGATTTTTTCTACTAAAGCTCCTTGTGGTCATAAGTTTAATTTAACAAAAAATGAAAAAATCGCCCTGAAAACACTGAAATCTAATACTGAAATAGTGATTCGGTCAGCAGACAAAGGGGGAGGGATAGTAATCCAGAATAGGAATGATTACTGCAACGAAGCTCTTAATATACTATCAGATGATAAATATTACACTAAAGTCCCTCTTGATGCTCTAACTAGGTCCAGAGTAGCCTATGACAACTTAATTCTGGAGGGTAAAAATAACAATATATTCGATAAAAATGAACTGAAGTTTCTTCAAATAACGAATCCAAGGACCCCCTTCTTTTATCATTTGCCTAAAATCCATAAATGCCTTGTCAATCCCCCAGGGAGACCTATTATCTCTGGTATTAATTCATTAACCAGTAATTTATCGCATTACATTGACAGAATAATGGTCTCTCACGTTCCTTTATTAAAAAGCTTCATTAAAGATTCTACCCATTTAATCCAATATTTACAACAAATCGAATGGAAATCACATTATATACTGGTGACCATGGATGTATCTTCTTTGTATACAAACATTCCACATAATTTGGGTTTGGCTTGTTTCAACAAGGTCCTATTGAAAGATGAAAGACTCAGTAAAAGCCAAAAAAACTTTTTATTAAAAGGCATGGATTTTATATTGAATAATAATTACTTCACTTTTAATGGAATTTTATACCATCAGCAACTCGGGACCGCGATGGGCTCAAAGGTAGCACCTACTTATGCCAATATTTTTATGGGGGTATTTGAAGATTTTTATATTTTTAAATCTAGATGGTACAGTAATTGCATGTTTTACAAGAGATATATAGATGATTTGTTCCTTGTATGGGACAACTCTGGAAATAATATTGGTGATTTTATTCGGGATATTAATAACAATATTTGGGGTTTAAACTTCTCAGCAATTTATGATAAGGAAAATATTAATTTTTTGGATTTAACTATTTATATTGAGAATAATAGTATTCTAACGAAAACTTTCTTTAAAAATGTTGATACAAATAGCTATATTCCTTTTAGTAGCGGTCATTTCGGGAAATGGTTGAGGAACATTCCCGAAAACCAATATAGAAGAATAAGAAAAAATTGTACGGATATAAAGGTTTTTGAGGATCAAGCAGAAATATTAAGAAATAGGTTTATTGATAAGAAATATCCTGATAATTTGCTCACGAATGCCTTTAATAAATGTATTAATTTATCTCAAGATAGCCTTATTAATGGCACTAAAATGGTTAAACCTAAAAACAATAAATTCATGACTAATTTTATTACGCAATTTTGTTCTGAACATATAGAAATTAGGAAGATTCTGAGTAGCAACTGGCATATTTTATTAAACGATCCCATATTGCAGAAATTCCTCCCAAGCAATCCTGGTGTAACGTTCAGAAGAGCCCCCACCATTAAAAGTGTAGTGGCTCCAAGCCGGTTAAAAAATGCAAAAAATTGTACTGAGTTTTTATCTACATATAAAGCTCCCCCTAAGGGTATTTTTAAATGCGGCAAAAGGAACTGCTTATGCTGTACTTGCATCGCACATAAAGATAAGAACTTTAAATCTACTAGCACTAACGAAGTTTTCCCTATTAAGGAGTTTCTTTGTTGCACCACTGACTTTGTGATTTATTTGATCGAGTGTGAGTGCGGAAAACAGTATGTGGGTAGGACAGTCCAACCCCTGCACTTAAGAATTAATTCCCACAGATACAATATTAAAAAAGGTTTTTTAAAGCATGGTCTCTCCAGACACTGTACGGTTGAACATAATAGAAATTTTAATAATCTGAAAATCAGCCCCATTGAGCATATTCCGGACAACATTCCTGAAAGAATAGGGTCACTTAATAGAAAGGAAGTCTTTTGGATCTATAGGCTGAATACCTTAAGACCTAATGGCCTCAACGAAATTACTGAAGTTTTTTTGTGAAGTTAAACTAATACCTTTTCTCCCGGTCTGAATAATTCTTTTGGGCCGATATCCTGTCTAGTTATGCTAATTTTTATTTATCCCTTATATGTGATGCTTTTTTATGTTTGCGACTTTATGTTTAACTCTGGTCGCTGTATTCTGTACCTGCCATGTGTTCAAAACCTTTTTAGGTTCTGTTATGTACAGTTTCGCTGCTTAAAAATTATTCTTTGCCTTGTTATTTTATTAGTTTCCCCATTTTCAGCTGTGTTTTACGCTGTCAATGTGTGGTTTTTCTCCGCTCTTAATCCTCTCTTCTCCTCCCCCTCTGGATACGATCCTTCTCCTTTGAGCGCTCTGTTTTTTCTTCCTTCTCAAATCCTTTTCGCTGTTCTGCGTGCCACTGCCTTTGTGACTGTTCATGGACACATCCTTCTCCCATTGTGCCCTCCTGTTCTCCACAATCTGTTCACCAGATATATTCTTCCTACACCAGTTTTCATGTATATTTGACATGCATACATCTTTATTCTTTTATTCAGTGTTCTATATTCCTTCGCTTTTTAATTGAAGTGACATATTTTTATTCATTTTTTTATCTACATTTTTATTATATGCAATAAAGTTTTTGATAAATTTCGTTTTTATTACAATTTTTAAATACATTAATTTCACATTTTTTAGACTTTTTAATACTTATATTAATATTTATATCTTTTATACCATTTTTTTCCCTCCCTTCCCTCCGTTTTTTCCTTTCAATATATAAACTGTTCATTAGAGTAGTGGTCTGTGCGCTGGCCATTTCTCTCTTCTGACTCCTTTTTTCTGGTTCTGTTCAAGTTCTCTTCCTTTCTTTTTTCTTTTTTCATCCTTTTTCATTTTTTTCGTTTCTTTTTTTCTCTTTTTCTTTTTTCCTTCCTTTTATCTGGAAATATATTATAAGAATTAATTTCGTTTGAAGTAATAAGCTTTTAATTACCTTTGACATTGCAACACTGATGAACTTTGACTTCTGTCTCTCTTGCAACATGTGACCCTTGGCGCCAATTTTTGAACTGTGTGTATATAAAACCGGCAATGTCTATACCTGTCTGTACATGTCATCCCCTGAGGAAGAAGTTTTTAACTTTGAAACGCGTTGGGAAATAAATGTTTTAAAGCACACAACTTGTGAGGAGTGATGGTCCGGCAGCGCACGGTTAATCCATAAAAATTCCTTCTTTGAATCCAACATCAACATATGCCACTTTCTAAAACTCCCTAACTGTGCTGCCTCCCCCCCCCCATGGCCGGGGTCACCACCTAGCGCACGACACCGTGCGAGTGCCGTTGCCCTGGACAGGTGGGTAGGCCGACTCTTGGGCGCGGGCACTGGCACAGGGTCCTTCATAGTGCAATCAAGTGTCTCTGACGGTGGTGGTGCACACCCGCCGTCAGACACACCGCCGTACTATGAGGGGTCCAGAGCCAGTACCGACGCCCACGAGTGGGCCCTCCTTGCTTGGGCAGGGCCCCAGCATTTGCAATCTTTGCCTCTCCCTGCTCCTCCACTGTGTAGTCTGGGCCGTCAAATCCATACTGTGCCTGACACCGTCTGAGCCTGCCTCCTGATGTATAGACATATATTTTGAATGTGTACGCTATCCATACATGTTATCCGGGGATACAGTACCCTTTCTAATCTTTGTGCAATCATGTGCAATCCATACTGGGCCTAACACCGTCTGAGCCTGCCTCCTGATGTATAGACATATATTTTGAATGTGTACGCTATCCATACATGTTATCTGGGGATACGGTACCCTTTCTAACCTTTGTGCAATCACGTGCAATCCATACTGGGCCTAACACTGTCTGAGCCTGCCTCCTGATGTATAGACATATATTTTGAATGTGTACGCTATCCATACATGTTATCCGGGGAAACGGTACCCTTTCTAACCTTTGTGCAATCACGTGCAATCCATACTGGGCCTAACACCGTCTGAGCCTGCCTCCTGATGTATAGACATATATTTTGAATGTGTACGCTATCCATACATGTTATCCGGGGATACGGTACCCTTTCTAACCTTTGTGCAATCACGTGCAATCCATACTGGGCCTAACACCGTCTGAGCCTGCCTCCTGATTTATAGACATATATTTTGAATGTGTACGCTATCCATACATGTTATCTGGGGATACGGTACCCTTTCTCACCTTTGTGCAATCACGTGTAATCCATACTGGGCGTGAGAACGGCTGGCGAGCTGTTAAGCAAGCTATAGCACCTGTGGTTTGCACACGTAAGTTTTTCATTTTTTCAGGAATGACGGTTAGGCCTAATTCCGGAACTGCGGTTGACCTGCACTTACTGGGAAATCATTGTTCGCGGGTAATAATTGTAATCAGTGATCCCCATCACTAACGTTGTTCAGCGGGTTATCTGCACCTGTAAGCGACAAACGCTGGCCTTTTCAGTGTAGCGCACATGCAGCCACGGACATGTAAGGGCATGACACACCAGTTATTGGCCAATCTCATGTGCCAGAGCCTCACGTGTCCCTCTAGTAAGCCGGACTCGGACCGCGGGGCATGACGGAGTCTCGTTCGTTAACGGAATTAAGCTTGCAATGTGTGCATCTGTTCTGTAGCTGGCATGGTTGAGGTTTCCCAGGTGGAGTCGAATTTAACCGTAGGCTCCACTCCTGGTGGTGCCCTTCTGGACATTCCTTTAAGGTTCAGCTTTGCAACCATACTGCCCACGTAAAACAAACACTTTGCCTTCATGAACGCTGTTTGGAGGGTCATGACTCGTAGGAATAACGCCGCCCAATCAGTTAACCTGCTAGAGAGATCGCTCGTTGCTCCCAAGCATGACATCACACTCCCTAGGAAGAAGGTAATGCCACTGTGGCGACCGTACTCCTGGGGGCGACACAAGTGCACTGATGCCCAGCCACTGCTCAATGAATCTGCTGGTACATTGACGCAGACCACTACATTCCCCTCGCACGCTACACGACCTGAATCTGACCCTGATGAAACTCAGGTTACCCTTCCCATATACAGTTCCATCTTACACGGTGACAAAGAGGAAGCTGCAGATGAAAGTGCAGGTTCGGCCCACCCGCCATCAGACACACCACCGTACTATCAGGGGCCCTGTGCCAGTGCCGTCGCCAACGAGTGGGCCCCCCCTGCTTGCTCAGGATCACAGCACTTGCAAAGTTGAAATACTGTGCAGTGAGATGGAAGATGGGGACGACGAGGAGTCCAGACAAGTACAGGGATTCCCTAGCAAGGAGACTTATTTGATTGTTTTCAATGTTGGGACAGCAATTTTTGGGGAGCACTATACTCTGGAGAATGATAGATGGGGCCCACCATACACTGGAACATTCCAAAGGTGGACATCAGACACTGGAGCAGCATTTACAGGGCCCATTATACACTAGAGCATTAGAAATGGGGCCCATTATGTTTGGAGCATTATTTGGGCCCATAAGACAGTGGAGCTTCATCCATGGGGACCAACATATACTGTAGCATTATGTGGAGCTCATCATATACTGTTTCAAACATTATATGGGACCAATGATTCTGTATGGAGAAATAGATGGGCCTCATCTTGAGATGTAAAAAGTAAAGTATTTTTCATTGTACTATACCGCTATTTCTCTGCCGTATCGGAGCATGATGAGTTGTGGTATGTGTTAAAGGGGCGCTCTTTCGCCCAGGGCACATGAAAACCTGCAGCCAGCCCTCCCCCCCACAACTTTAGCCAAATAACCCTCATTTTTCAGTGCGTAACTTGTATTATGAAGTTAATTAAGGTTGACAAGCTTAAGTAAGAAGAATTGATGCTTTTGGCATTCAAATGGGCACTGTTGGTGTGTTTCCTGTCCTCCTCTCACTGCCGACTTTTATTCCCCATTGACTTACATTGGGTTTCGAGTTTCGGGACGACCCCGACTTTTCCCTATAATCGGACAATCTTGCTCGACCCGACTTTTGGAAAAGTCGGGTTTCACGAAACGAAACTCGACCCTAAAAAACCAAAAGTCGCTCAACTCTAGTCCCCACAATACTCCCATTCAGTATTCTCCCATCCAGCACTCTCAATACACTGTCAAATCTAGCTTCAGGCCCCTTCTCCGACAGGTAGTATCATCCTGTCTCCAGCATACCATACTTAAATTATCTCTAAACCCCTAAGACCAGTATAGTATATGTGCATCAGATCTGCTCTTCTGTGCAGGGCTACGCACAAAATTCACCATTTTTAGATTTTCTCCTCATACCTGTTTGCTAGACCTGCAGCTAACGCACCAAGCTGGCAGACAGCCGTGAGCCAAAATTCATGGGACCGCAAGCCACATGTGGCTCTCGAGCTATAGGTTGGGGACTCCTGCCTTATGACATTCTCCCAATACTCTTCTAGATAATCCAAATGCTCTCTAGTAAACTTCAGATGGGACCGGACATGTACTGGCTTAAGCAAGGGGACACATCTGGCACTGCAGGTTCTGAGTCCCTGGTGGCATAGTGTGTTACTGATGGCAGCCTTTGTTACGGTAGTGTGAGCTCTATGCAGGTCATTCACTAGGTCCCCCCATGTGTTTCTGGGATTTTTGCTCACCGTTCTTGTGATCATTTTGACCCCACGGGGCAAGATCTTGTGTGGAGCCCCAGATTGACTGAGACTATCAGTGGTCTTGTATGTCTTCCATTTTTTTTACTATTGCTCCCACAGCTGCTGCATCCCCATGCTATACAAGCAATCAGGTTTCAAAAAATGAAAGTCCCATAGTGGGACAAAATAAAAAAGTTTAAAAGAGTTTAAAAAAAATATACTTTGCCCATAAATAAATATTTTTATGAAAAAAAATATAAAGAATAAAAGTGCACATATTTGGTATGGCCGTGTCTGGAAAGACCCGAACTATGAATCTGTCCCACTAGTTAACCCTTTTAGTGAATACCATAAAAAATAAATTAAAAACAGGGCAAAAAAACAATGCTTTATCATGACGCTGAACAAAAAGTGGAATAAACGATGAATATAAATAAATTTGATACCGCTGAAAACAGTATCTTGCAATGCAAAAAGCAAGTGGGGTATTGCTGTAATCGTACTGACTCATAGAATAAAACTGCCTTATCAATTTTACCACACGCGGAACAACATAAGCCCCAAACAATTTCTGAATTGCTGTTTTTTGTTCATTCTGCCTCCCTAAAATTGGAGTAGAAAGCGATCAAAAAAAGTCATATGTCTCAAAATGGTACTGTCATGTCAGACGCTATTCACACCACAGCGTCCGGCAGGCAGCGGTAGTTCCATCTCCGTCCACTATAGCCTCAGTGGCGCTGGCTTGATTTTACTCAGTTTATTGGGGGCTAGTCTAGCTGGAAATCTGGTGGGATGTTTGGTCATGCCCACGGTCATTAAATAGTCGTGCTGGCCTATGGGCGTCGCCGATTATAGCTTGTGTTTTATGCCAAGTGGTTCCGGTCTGGAGATGAGGTGTTGGAGAGAGAAATTCGTAGCTGGTGGCATATGATCCGTTGTTACCTTTTCGCCTTCCTATATTTGTGTTTTGTTTTGCCCTGTTCACATTACGGTATTGTCCTGTGTGTATGCGGCGCGGTGCGGTTTAAGTTCTCCCTGTCTGTCATTACAGTGTGGGCTTTGGTGGTTTGACGACTCACTGGGTGGAGGGTTCAGTTTAGGGCTGAGCAGGAGATAAGGAAAGGTTGGAGGCTCAGGCATTTGCACCATTAGCAAAAACCCTGAGTTGAGGGTCAGACAAGGTTTTCCCTAGTTGGAGGGATTCCGCAGGGGCCCCGGGTATTTCAGCCTTCTTTGACCTAAGCCCCGCGTAACATTATAATCGGCCCACAATATTTTGGTAGTCCATGGATTCCATGACTTCCAGAAACCGCCAGTTGGCGGCGCTGTCCTTACAGGTCACCGAGTTGAAGGGGGCAGTTCAGCAGCAGGGCCTGGTTGTAGCTAATGTGCAAGCGGCTTCTGCAGGTGCAGGTGCAGAGCCAAAGATTCCGCTGCCTGAACGATTTGCTGGGGAATGCAGCAAATTTGTCATCTTTCGGGAGGTCTGCAAGTTATACTTTCGCATGCTCCCGGTCTCCTCAGGTAATGAGGCTCAGCGGGTGGGTCTGGTGTTATCCTTACTGAGTGGGGACCCCCAAGCATGGGCGTTTTCCTTACCAGCTGGCTCTGCTACGTTTCATTCGGTTGAGAATGTTTTTTCAGCACTCGGCTCATTTATGATGATCCCGACAGATTGGCTCTAGTGGAATCTAAAATCCACACCCTCCGTCAGGGGGAACGTATGGCGGAACTATTGTTCAGAATTTCGCCGTTGGGCAGTAGACACACAGTGGAACGACCCAGCGCTGCGGAGTCAGTTTATTCATGGGGTTTCAGGAAGAGTTAAACAGGCCCTCCTGATGTATGAGACTCCTGCATCGTTAGCGTCTGCCATGAGTTTGGTTATTCGTATTGATCGCCGTTTGCGTCAGGGGGCGCAGGAGATGCTGCCCCTGGGGGAAAGCAGGGGTGCAAGTGTGGTTGCTGCAGGTGAGCCCACGGAACCTATGCAAATCGCTGGGGTATCACATGTTAAGCGTCGCGTTCCTGGGTTCAGGAAGCAAGGAGCATGTTTTTACTGTGGTAAAAGAGATCATTATGTAAATGCTTGTCCTGTGCTACCTAAGAAAGTCGCACTGGCGGAAAACTGGTAAGCTCAGAGGGTATGGAGGAGGCCCAACTGAGCGTATGCATATCCTCCATGATGGTATCTCAATGTATGCTCCCTGCCAGGGTTATTATTGCGGGCAGAGAGCTACCCATATCAGTGTTTGTGGATAGCGGTTCCACCACCAATCTCATGGATGAGAAGTTTGCACGCATGGCAGGTTTTAAGATCAAAAAACTCCCTCATCCTATTCTCGTGGTTACCATTAATGCCGCTGGAGGTTAAACTCCACATTAGGGTCCTACATTCTGAGTGGGTTACATGTAGGGTACTCAATAATCTCCCAGCACAAATGGTCCTGGGTTTCCCAAGGTTGTCCAAGCACAACCCGGTGATTGACTGGAGAACCCAGGACATAGTCCAGTGGAGTGGTTTCTGCCAGGAAAATTGCTTGGCCACATGTGTCTCCGCCGTAAAGTCCAGCCTTCCGGAGGCATTGCTGGATTTTGCGGATTTATTGTCTGAGAGGGGTTGCTCAGAACTACCTCCACATCGAACCTATGACTGTGTGATTAGGTTAAAACCCAGGGCCAAATTGCCAAAGGCTAGGATGTTTAGTATTTCTGGTCCGGAGAGACAAGCTCTTAAAGACTTCATCGCGGAGAGTCTAAGTAAAGGGCACATCCGGCCTTCATCCTCGCCTGTAGCAGCGGGGTTTTTCTTCATTAAGAAGAAAGATGGGGGTTACGCCCGTGTCTGGATTTCCGGGAGTTAAACCAGATTACGGTCCGTGATCCCTACCCGATGCCTCTGATCCCTGATTTGTTCAACCAGGTGGCTGGTGCGAAGTGGTTTTCCAATCTTGACCTCAGGGGGGCGTACAACCTCATAAGGGTCCGTCAGGGGGATGAGTGGAAAACGGCGTTTAATACCCTGAGGGTCATTTTGAAAGCCTAGTTATGCCATTTGGGTTGACAACCGCGCCTGCTGTTTTCCAACATTTCATAAATGATGTATTCGCTCATGTGCTGGGAAATTTGTGATTGTGTACCTGGATGATATCCTCATTTATTCGAGCGACCGGGACACTCATTTAGAGCATGTCAGGCAGGTATTACAGTTGCTCCGTGAGAATAAGCTCTATGCTAAGCTTGAAAAATGCGTATTTTTTGTTCAGGAGTTGCCTTTTTTGGGATATATTTTGTCCGCCGCAGGGTTTAAAATGGACGCCACGAAGGTGCAAGCGGTGTTGTGATGGGAATGGCCTGAGAATCTAAAAGCGCTCCAGCGGTTCCTTGGGTTTGCCAACTATTATAGGAAGTTTATTAAGAATTTTTCTACTATAGCCAAACCGCTCACGGACATGACGAGAAAAGGTACCAATCTCGCTATCTGGTCTGAGGTGGCGGTGCATGCATTTGAGCTTCTGAAAAACCGTTTTGCTTCAGCCCCCATTCTGGTGCAACCAGACGTATCTAAACCTTTTAATGTGGAGGTCGATGCGTCTGAGGTGGGAGTGGGGGCAGTACTGTCACAGGGCTCGTCCTTGAGCAATATGCGTCCATGCGCCTACTTCTCCAAGAAGCTGTCGCCTGCCGAACGGAATTACGACATCGGCAACAGGGAGTTGTTGGCCATCAAATTGGCTTTTGAGGAATGGCAAAACTTCTTGGAGGGGGCGGTCCACCAGGTCACAGTCATCACCGACCATAAAAACCTGCTCTATCTTGAGTCGGCCAAGCGTCTGTCTCCCAGGCAGGCTCGCTGGGCATTGTTTTTTACTCGATTTAACTTTCTGGTGACTTACCGTCCTGGGGCTAAAAACACCAAGGCGGATGCCTTGTCCAGGTGTTTTCTGGGGGGAGAACCTCGGGAAGATCCGGTACCTATCCTCCAGGAAGGTGTAGTGGTTTCGGCTCTCACGACTGAGATAGAGGCGGAGATTGCCGAGGCCCAGGAGGAGGTACCGCCAGGACTTCCCGCTAACAAGTCATTCGTACCCCTTCATCTTCGTCTTAAGGTGTTGGGGGAACACCACGACTCTGTCCTGGTCAGTCATCCAGGGGTTAGGGGCACCTTGGAGCTGGTATCGCGCCGCTTCTGGTGGCCAAAGATCCGGCAGGACGTGGTTTCGTACGTTGGCTCAGGTTTTTGTGCAGGAGGTGGTCAGACTACACGGAGTTCCGTCAGACATAGTGTCTGATAGGGGTACCCAGTTTGTGGCGAAGTTTTGGAAAGCTTTTTGCTCACGATTGGGGATCAAGTTGTCTCATTCGTCGGCGTTTCATCCGCAGTCAAATGGTCAAACTGAGCGCATGAACCAAAATCTGGAGCAGTATTTGCGATGTTTTGTGTCTGACAACCAAGAGGAGTGGTCGACATTCCTTCCCTTGGCCAAGTTCGCGTTAAATAATCACCGCCAAGAATCATCGGGAGAGTCTCCGTTCTTTTGTGTTTATGGGCACCATCCTCAATTTTGTACCTTGCGTCAGGGTGGCTCTGGGGGCGTCCCGGAGGAGGACCAGCTAGGAGTTCAACTATCATTGGTCTGGAGGAGTGTGAAACAGCGATTGCTGAGCATGAGTGCAAGGTACAAACGAGTGGCTGACGCTAGACGCGTGCCAGGTCCGGACCTGTGTGTGGGTGATTGGGTGTGGTTAGCTACTAAATACATAAAACTCAAAATTCCATCATTGAAATTGGGTCCAAGGTTTATTGGCCCTTTTAAGATTGCTGCCATCATTAACCCGGTTGCTTATCGGTTGGAACTTCCTGCGGTATACAAGATACACAACGTGTTTCACAGGGCTTTATTGAAAAAAGTGGTAGGCTCTGTGGACACGACGCCAATGCCACCTCCAGTCATGGTGGATGGCGATTTAGAGTTTGAAGTCTCCAAGGTGGTGGACTCTCAAGTACTGCGCAGTACTCTTCAGTATTTGGTACACTGGAGGGGGTATGGTCCGGAGGAGAGGTCTTGGGTACCAGCCACGGACATACATGCGGTTCGGCTGGTCCGTTCGTTTCACCGCCGTCATCTGGACAAGCCGGGTCCTATGAGTCTTGAGGGCTCTGGGGTCCCTCGTAGAAGACGGGGTACTGTCATGTCGGACGCTATTCACACCACAGCGTCCGGCAGGCAGCGGTAGTTCCATCTCCGTCCACTATAGCCTCAGTGGCGCTGGCATGATTTTACTCAGGTTATCAGGGGTTAATCTAGCTGTAAATCTGGTGGGATGTTTGGTCACGCCCACGGTCTTTAAATAGTCGTGCTGGCCTATGGGCGTCGCCGATTATAGCTTGTGTTTTATGCCAAGTGGTTCCGGTCTGGAGAGGAGGTGTTGGAGAGAGAAATTCGTAGCTGGTGGCGTATGTTACCTTTTCGCCTTCCTATATTTGTGTTTTGTTTTGCCCTGTTCACATTACGGTATTGTTCTGTGTGTATGCGGCGCGGTGCGGTTAAAGTTCTCCCTGTCTGTCATTACTGTGTGGGCTTTGGTGGTTTGACGACTCACTGGGTGGAGGGTGGAGGGTTCAGCTTAGGGCTGAGCAGGAGATAAGGAAAGGTTGGAGGCTCAGGCATTTGCACCATTAGCAAAAACCCTGAGTTGAGGGTATTTCAGCCTCCTTTGACCTAAGCCCCGCATAACATTATAATCGGCCCCACATTTTTCCATGGATTCCATGACTTCTATAAACCGCCAGTTGGCGGCGCTGTCCTTACAGGTCACCGAGTTAAAGGGAGCAGTTCAGCAGCAGGGCCTGGTTGTAGCTCATGTGCAAGCGGCTTCTGTAGGTGCAGGTGCAGAGCCAAAGATTCCGCTGCCTGAACGATTTGCTGGGGAATGCAGCAAATTTGTCATCTTTCAGGAGGCCTGCAAGTTATACTTTCGCATGCGCCCGGTCTCCTCAGGTAATGAGGCTCAGCGGGTGGGTCTGGTGTTATCATTACTGAGTGGGGACCCTCAAGCCTGGGCGTTTTCTTTACCAGCCGACTCTGCTACGTTTCATTCAGTTGAGAATGTTTTTTCAGCACTCGGGCTCATTTATGATGATCCCGACAGATTGGCTTTGGCGGAATCTAAAATCCGCGCCCTCCGTCAGGGGGAACGTAAGGCGGAAGACAATTGTTCAGAATTTCGCCCTTGGGCAGTAGACACACAGTGGAACGACCCAGCGCTGCGGAGTCAGTTTATTCATGGGGTTTCAGAAAGAGTTAAACAGGCCCTCCTGATATATGAGACTCCTGCATCGTTAGAGTCTGCCATGAGTTTGGTTATTCGTATTGATCGCTGTTTGCGGCAAGGGGCGCAGGAGACTCTGCCCCTGGGGGAAAGCAGGGGTGCAAGTGTGGTTGCTGAAGGTGAGCCCATGGAACCTATGCAAATCGCTGGGGTATCACATGTGCAGCGTCGCGTTCCTGGGTTCAGGAAGCAGGGAGCATGTTTTTACTGTGGTAAAAGAGATCATTATGTAAATGCCTGTCCTGTGCTACCAAGGAAAGTCGCACCGGCGGAAAACTGGTAAGCTCAGAGGGTATGGAGGAGGCCCAACTGAGCGTATGCATATCCTCCATGATGGTATCTCAATGTATGCTCCCTGCCAGGGTTATTATTGCAGGCAGAGAGCTACCCATATCAGTGTTTGTGGATAGCGGTTCCACCACCAATCTCATGGATGAGAAGTTTGCACGCATGGCAGGTTTTAAGATCGAAAAACTAACTCATCCTATTCGCGTGGTTACCATTAATGCCGCTCCCCTCCCACAGGGGGAGATTACTGAGTTTGTAGCTGAGGTTAAACTCCACATTGGGGTCCTACATTGTGAGTGGGTTACATGTAGGGTACTCAATAATCTCCCAGCACAAATGGTCCTGGGTTTCCCATGGTTGTCCAAGCACAACCCGGTGATTGACTGGAGAACCCAGGACATAGTTCAGTGGAGCGGTTTCTGCCAGGAAAATTGCTAGGCCACATGTGTGTCCGCCGTGAAGTCCAGCCTTCCGGAGGCGTTGCTGGATTTTGCGGACGTATTCTCTGAGAGGGGTTGCTCAGAACTACCTCCACATCGAGCCTATGACTGTGAGATTAGGTTAAAGCCCGGGGCTAAATTGCCAAAGGCTAGGATGTTTAGTATTTCTGGTCCGGAGAGACAAGCTCTTAAAGACTACATCGCGGAGAGTTTAAGTAAAGGGCACATCCGGCCTTCATCCTCACTTGTAGCAGCGGGGTTTTTCTTCATTAAGAAAAAAGATGGGGGGTTACGCCCGTGTCTGGATTTCCTGGAGTTAAATCAGATTACGGTCCGTGATCCCTACCCGATGCCTCTGATCCCTGATTTGTTCAACCAGGTAGCTGGTGCGAAGTGGTTTTCCAAACTTGACCTCAGGGGGGCATATAACCTCATAAGGGTCTGTCAGGGGGATGAGTGGAAGACGGCATTTAATACCCCTGAAGGTCATTTTGAAAGCCTAGTTATGCCATTTGGGTTGACAACCGCGCCTGCTGTTTTCCAACATTTCATAAATGATGTATTCGCTCATGTGCTGGGGAAATTTGTGATTGTGTACCTGGATGATATCCTCATCTATTCGAGCAACCAGGACACTCATTTAGAGCATGTCAGGCAGGTGTTACAGTTGCTCCGTGAGAATAAGCTCTATGCTAAGCTTGAAAAATGCATATTTTTTGTTCAGGAGTTGCCTTTTTTGGGTTATATTGTATCCGCCGCAGGGTTTAAAATGGACGCCGCGAAGGTGCAAGCGGTGCTGCGATGGGAACGGCCTGATAATCTAAAAGCGCTCCAGCGGTTCCTTGGGTTTGCCAACTATTATAGGAAGTTTATTAAGAATTTCTCTACTATAGCCAAACCGCTCACGGACATGACGAGAAAAGGTACCAATCTCGCTATCTGGTCTGATGATGCGGTGCGTGCATTTGAGCTTCTGAAAAACCATTTTGCTTCAGCCCCCATTCTGGTGCAACTGGACGTATCTAAACCTTTTATGGTGGAGGTCGATGCGTCTGAGGTGGGAGTGGGGGCAGTACTGTCACAGGGCTCGTCCTTGAGCAATATGCGTCCATGCGCCTACTTCTCCAAGAAGCTGTCGCCTACTGAACGGAATTACGACATCGGCAACTGGGAGTTGTTGGCCATCAAATTGGCTTTTGAGGAATGGCGACACTTCCTGGAGGGGGCGGCCCACCAGGTCACGGTCATCACCGACCATAAAAACCTGCTCTATCTTGAGTCGGCCAAGCGTCTGTCTCCCAGGCAGGCTCGCTGGGCATTGTTTTTCACACGTTTTAACTTTCTGGTGACTTACCGTCCTGGGGCTAAAAACACCAAGGCGGATGCCTTGTCCAGGTGTTTTCCGGGGGGAGAACCTCCGGAAGATCCGGTACCCATCCTCCAGGAAGGTGTAGTGGTTTCGGCTTTCACGACTGAGGTAGAGGCGGAGATTGCCGAGGCCTAGGCGGAGGTACCGCCAGGACTTCCTGCTAATAAGTCATTCGTACCCCTTCATCTTCATCTTAAAGTGTTGGGGGAACACCACGACTCTGTCCTGGCCGGTAATCCAGGGGTTAGGGGCACCTTGGAGCTGGTATCGCGCCGCTTCTGGTGGCCAAAAATCCGGCAGGACGTGGTCTCGTACGTGACAGCTTGCATCACGTGCGCCAGGGCCAAGTCGCCCAGAACCCGTCCTGCTGGCACTCTACAGCCTCTGGGGATGCCTAGTAGGCCATGGACAGAAATCTCCATGGACCTTATCACGGACTTGCCTGCCTCGGCGGGGAACACGGTCATCCTGGTGGTGTTGATCGATTTTCGAAGATGGCGCATTTTGTGTCGTTGCCTTCCTTGCCCAACGCGAAGACGTTGGCTCAGGTTTTTGTGCAGGAGGTGGTCAGACTACACGGAGTTCCGTCGGACATAGTGTCTGATAGGTGTACCCAGTTTGTGGTGAAGTTTTGGAAAGCTTTTTGCTCACGATTGGGGATCAAGTTGTCTCATTCGTGGGCGTTTCATCCGCAGTCAAATGGTCAAACTGAGCGCATGAACCAAAATCTGGAGCAGTATTTGCGATGTTTTGTGTCTGACAACCAAGAGGAGTGGTCGACGTTCCTTCCCTTGGCCAAGTTCGCATTAAATAATCACCGCCAAGAATCATCGGGAGAGTCTCCGTTCTTTTGTGTTTATGGGCACCATCCTCAATTTTGTACCTTGCGTCAGGGGGGCTCTGGGGGCGTCCAAGAGGAGGACCGGTTAGGAGTTCAACTATCATCGGTCTGGAGGAGTGTGAAACAGCGATTGCTGAGCATGAGTGCAAGGTACAAACGTGTGGCTGACGCTAGACGCGTGCCAGGTCCGGACCTGTGTGTGGGTGATTGGGTGTGGTTAGCTACTAAAAACATAAAACTCAAAATTCCATCATTGAAATTGGGTCCAAGGTTTATTGGCCCTTTTAAGATTGCTGCCATCATTAACCCGGTTGCTTATCGGTTGGAACTTCCTGCGGTATACAAGATACACAACGTGTTTCACAGGGCTTTATTGAAAAAGGTGGTAGGCTCTGTGGACACGACGCCGATGCCACCTCCAGTCATGGTGGATGGCGATTTAGAGTTTGAAGTCTCCAAGGTGGTGGACTCTCGAGTACTGCGCCGTTCTCTTCAGTATTTGGTACAATGGCGGGGGTATGGTCCGGAGGAGAGGTCTTGGGTACCAGCCACGGACATACATGTGGATCGGCTGGTCAGTTCCTTTCACTGCTGTCATCCGGACAAGCCGTGTCCTATGAGTCTTGAGGACCCTGGGGTCCCTTGTAGAAGACGGGGTACTGTCATGTCGGACGCTATTCACACCACAGCGTCCGGCAGGCAGCGGTAGTTCCATCTCCGTCCACTATAGCCTCAGTGGCGCCGGCTTGATTTTACTCAGGTTATCAGGGGTTAATCTACCTGGAAATCAGGTGGGATGTTTGGTCATGCCCACGGTCTTTAAATAGTCGTGCTGGCCTGTGGGCGTCGCCGATTATAGCTTGTGTTTTATGCCAAGTGGTTCCGGTCTGGAGAGGTGGTGTTGGAGAGAGAAATTTTCGCCTTCCTATATTTGTGCTTTGTTTTGCCCTGTTCACATTACAGTATTGTCCGGTGTGTTTGCGGCACGGTGTGGTTTAAGTTCTCCCTGTCTGTCATTACTGTGTGGGCTTTGGTGGTTTGACAACTCACTGGGTGGAGGGTGGAGGGTTCAGCTTAGGGCTGAGCAGGAGATAAGGAAAGGTTGGAGGCTCAGGCATTTGCACCATTAGCACCATTAGCAAAAACCCTGGGTTGAGGGTCAGACAGGGTTTTCCCTAGTTTGAGGGACTCAGCAGGGGCCCCGGGTATTTCAGCCTCCTTTGACCTAAGCCCCGCATAACAGCTATGCAACGTTCGAGCCTTGAACATGGGAGCTCTGTCTGGGCTGACAGTCTCCAACACACTCTCTCACACATGTGCAACACACCTTCCTTAGATAGCCTGTAACCACACCCAGTTACCTACCACATGGCTAATCACATGTTCATGACCTCATGTTCATGGTCCTGCAGATTCACAACCACACACATATCTTCAAACAAAACGGGGTACAGTGAGCCCCCTCACCACGGAGTTAGGCACATGTGTTATGAATGAGTCACTGAAGGAGGAAAAAACAAAAATACAAGCTAAGTCCAGAAAACCAGAGAGGTTGGTAGCAATCGGATTGCAGACCCCTGATCCTATTCATCACAACTAACAGTAGCCGTGGGGGGTTCCTACGGTGCCCTAGACCCCTCTTTTGCAGCCGGAGAACTAAATAAGCCTAAAGAAAGAAAGGGGAAGTCTAAACTGCCCCAGAGCAGACCCCAAAGCAATAGACAGCCCCCATCATGTATTGTCGGTGAAAAGCAGATGAAAACACAAACACAGACAGAAAGACAGGTTGAGCAAACGATGGGGCCCAACTAACTAAATAGGAAAGGACAGAAAAGATGCTGGCTGCAATCCGCAAAAAACCCTACCAAAAATGTCCCAACCGTCTGATAGGGAAAAAGGCCCTGAAGTCGCTAGACTTCAAAATCACTATATCAGCACTCAGGTATATTCTGAAAACAGAGCAAAGAGATAAATTGATCAGAGACAAAAATGGAGCTCAGCCCGTCCCAACAAAGGCAGGCTGAACACAAAACATGAAGCAAACAGACAAAATCTCATGGAAAAATAACAGAGCAAAAACTTAGCTTTCAGTAGACAGGACTAACTGGTTGCAAGAGCTCAGAGCAGAAAGGATCACCAGCACCCCTGTAGGGCGTCGGCTGCCTTATATCCACTCAGTGATTCCGGGTGTCCAATCAGGCTCCACCTGTTCAGATGACAGGTTCTTCTCAACCCAATCAATTTCACTACCTCTCTTCACCAGCCGAGGGAGTTCATCAGCCATCAACGGTGAAGGGGAAAATGAACTCACAACAGTTCCTCCCCTTGAGGAGGGGTCACCGAACCCTCATCCACGCCACCAGGACGATCAGGATGGGCCCGATGAAAAGCAGGAACCAATCTTTCGGCATGAATATCGGATGCAGGGACCCAAGAATTATCCTCCTGGCCATAACCCTTCCATTTAACCAAATACTGGAGTCTCCGTCTAGCCAGGCGAGAATCCAGTATCTTCTCAACCTCATATTCCACATTACCTTCCACCAATACAGGGTCAGGAGGTGCCACCATAGGAACTACTGGCTCAACAAACCTCTTTAACAGAGACTTATGAAACACGTTATGGATCTTAAATGTAACAGGAAGAGCCAATCGAAAAGAGACAGGATTAAGAATCTCCAAAATCTTGTAAGGTCCAATAAATCTAGGTTTAAACTTTGGAGAAGCCACCTTCATAGAGATATTCTTTGATGACAACCAAACCATATCACCCACCTTAAACTGGGGACCAATGGTCCTATGATGGTTGGAAAACCGCTGGGCCTTTTCCTGGGAGAGAGACAACCTATCCACCACTTGGTCCCAGATCTGGTGCATTCTCTCCACCACAGTGTCAACACCTGGGCAGGCAGAAGACTCCACCTGCCCTGAAGAGAATCGAGGATGAAACCCAAAGTTACAAAAAAAAGGTGACATGAAAGTGGCAGAACTAGCTCTATTATTTAAAGCAAATTCGGCCAAGGGCAAAAATGAAACCCAATCATCCTGATCAGCAGAAATAAAACATCTCAAATACAACTCCAAAGTCTGGTTTGTTCTCTCCATCTGCCCATTGGTCTGAGGGTGAAACGCAGAGGAGAAGGACAACTGAATTCCCAGCTTGGAACAGAAAGTCCTCCAAAATCTAGAAATAAACTGAACTCCTCTGTCAGATACAATGTTCTCAGGAATCCCGTGCAAGCGAACCACCTGTTGCAAAAACAAGGGCACCAACTCTGAGGAAGATGGCAACTTAGGGAGTGGTACAAGATGGACCATCTTAGAGAATCTATCACAGATCACCCAATTAACAGTCATTCTCTGAGAGACAGGCATATCAGAGATAAAATCCATTGAAATATGGGTCCATGGCCTCCTGGGCACCGGCAAAGGCATCAGCAGCCCACTAGAGCGAGAACAAGGTTTAGACCGGGAGCAAGTCCCACAGGACTGCACAAAACTCCTGACATCACGAGACAAGGCGGGCCACCAAAAAGACCGACTCACCAAATCTCTAGTACCAGAAATACCTGGATGACCAGCCAATGCAGAGCAATGAACTTCAGACATCACTCTCTTCCTCCACTGGTCAGGAACATACAATTTTCCAATGGGACAACGCTCAGGTTTGTCCTCCTGAAACTCTTCCAGAACACGTCTCAAATCGGGCGAGATGGCAGAAAGAACTACCCCCTCACCTAAGATGGTAGCAGGCTTGGTCACAACAGGAGAATCAGCAAAGAAACTCCTAGAGAGGGCGTCTGCCTTGACATTCTTAGTGCCTGGAAGAAAAGACACCACAAAATCAAAACGTGTGAAAAACAAGGCCCACCTAGCCTGTCTAGGATTCAAGCGTTTGGTCGACTCCAGGTAAATCAAATTCAGTAAGGACCACGACTTGATGTCTAGCTCCCTCCAACCAATGTCCCCACTCCTCAAATGCCCATTTCATGGCTAACAGTTCCCGATTCCCCACATCATAGTTATGTTCAGATGGGGAGAACTTTCGGGAAAAGAAAGCACAGGGATTCATTTTAGATGTTACCGGATCTTTTTGGAACAAAACAGCTCCTGCACCAATCTCAGAAGCGTCCACCTCTACCTGAAACGGGAGTGAGACATCAGGTTGCCGCAAAACCGGAGCAGAAGTGAACCTTCGCTTCAGCTCCTGAAAGGAAGAAACAGCCTCCGGAGACCAATTCAGCACATCAGCACCTTTCTTAGTCAAATCAGTCAATGGTTTGGCAATACCAGAAAAATTAGCTATAAATTTACGATAAAAATTAGCAAAACCCAAAAACTTCTGGAGGGCCTTCAAAGAAGTCGGCTGAACCCAATCATAAATGGCCTGTACCTTGGCCGGGTCCATTTCAATAGTTGACGGAGACAAAATAAATCCCAAAAATGAAATCCTCTGTACCCCAAAAAGGCATTTCGATCCCTTGACATACAGGGAATTCTCCCTCAAAATCCGGAACACAGTCCGAACATGTTCCACATGAGAGTCCCAATCTTTGGAAAAGATCAAAATATCATCCAGATAGATGATCAAAAATGTATCCACAAAGTCTCAGAAAATATCATTCATGAAGCACTGGAAGACAGAAGGGGCATTAGTGAGCCCAAAAGGCATCACCAGGTACTCAAAATGTCCCTCTGGAGTATTAAATGCCATCTTCCATTCATCCCCATGCTTAATGCGAATAAGATTATACGCCCCCCTGAGGTCAAGCTTGGTAAACCAGCAAGCACCTTTAACTCTAGAGAATAGATCAGAAATCAGGGGTAACGGATACTGATATTTAACAGTAATTTTGTTGAGAGAACGATAGTCAATACAAGGCCTTAATGAACCATCCTTCTTGGTCATGAAAAAAAACCCAGCACCTAAGGGTGAAGAGGATGGTCTAATATGACCCTTCTCCAACGACTCCTTAATATAGGATCGCATAGCCTCGTGCTCGGGTACAGATAATTTGAAAAGTCGACCCTTGGGAAATTTACACCCAGGGCTCAGCTCAATTGCACAGTCATAACTCCTATGAGGAGGCAAAGACGCAGACTCATTCTCACTAAATACATCACAAAAATCAGCAAAAATAGTCAGGAACATCATGCGACTGGGGAGAGGTGGAGAAAACAGGAGCGTCACTAAGGGCACACCAACAACCCCAATTCACCACAGACACAGATTTCCAATCCAAAACCGGATTATGGATTTGCAACCAGGGAAACCCCAGAACAATGGTATCATGCAGATTATGCAACACCAAAAATCTGCAATTTTCTTGATGATCTGGGGCGACCCGCATTACCACCTGGGCCCAAAACTGAGGTTTATTCTTGCCAAAGGAGTGGCATCAATACCCCTCAAAGGGATAGGCGTCCGCAGAGGTGTCATAGGAAATCCACAACGTTTAGCAAAATCCAAGTCCATCAGGTTCAGAGCTGCTCCCAGATCCACAAAAGCCTTAGCGGAAAATGTGGACAGGCAGCAGATCAGAGTAATTGCCAGAAGAAACTTAGGTTGAACACCACCCACAGCAAATGTGTATGCAAAACATTTCTCTCATTTAGGGCAGACAGAAATAATATGCGATGCATCTCCACAGAAAAAACACAGCTTATTACGCCTTCTGAACTCCTGATGTTGCGCCCTAGACAAAACTCTATCACATTGCATAGGTTCAGACATTTGTTCAACAGGTGGCAACACCTCTCGTGCAGTTTTGCATTCACGCAAACGCCGATCAACCTGAATGGCTAATGACATAGAATCGTCAAGACCAGAGGTTACAGGAAATCCCACCATAGTATCTTTTACGGTTTCTGACAAACCCTTCCGAAAGAGAGCTGCCAAGGCACCATCATTCCAGGTAGTAAGGACCGCCCACTTTCAGAATTTTTGACAGTACAACGCTGCAGAATCCTGACCCTGGCTCAATGCCAACAGGGCCTTTTCAGCCTGATCAATAGCATTAGGTTCATCGTACAACAGCCCCAAGGCTTGAAAAAATGCATTCACATTAGTTAGAATAGGATCATCAGGTTTCAAGGAAAACGCCCAATCCTGAGGATCGTCGCGCAGCAAAGAGATGACAATTTTAACCTGTTGTGCGGAGCTCCCTGATGAGTTAGGCTTCAAGGCAAAAAATAATTTACAATTATACTTAAAGTTCAAAAATTTAGACCGATCCCCAAAAAACACATCAGGAGTAGGGATCCTTGGCTCAGCAACATGTGAACAAGCAAGATAGGCGGAAATTCCCCACGCTTCATCAGCGAGCCGCTCCACACGATCAGACAATTGCTTCATCTCCATTGAGAAGAAAAAAATTCCCCTTACTGCCTCAAAGACATAGAGGAAAAAATACTGACAAAAAAAAAAAAATTGTGACACTTTTTTTATTCTTTCCCTTTTTTTTTTTTTTTACAATTCTTTCCTGCTATTGACTACCCTAGAATCTGCGGTATGGCTGGTGATTCTGTTATGAATGAGTCACCGAAGGAGGAAAAAACAAAAATACAAGCTAAGTCCAGAAAACCGGAGAGGTTGGTAGCTATCGGATTGCAGACCCCTGATCCTATTTACCACAACTAACAGTAGCCGTGGGGGGTTCCTACGGTGCCCTAGACCCCTCGTTCACAGCCGGAGAACTAAATAAGCCTAAAGAAAGAAAGAGGAAGTCTAAACTGCCTCAGAGCAGACCCCAAAGCAATAGACAGCCCCCAACATGTATTGTCGGTGAAAAGCAGATGAAAGCACAAACACAGACAGAAAGACAGGTTGAGCAAACGATGGGGCCCAACTAACTAAATAGGAAAGGACAGAAAAGATGCTGGCTGCAATCCGCAAAAAACCCTACCAAAAATGTCCCAACCGTCTGATAGGGAAAAAGGCCCTGAAGTCGCTAGACTTCAAAATCACTATATCAGCTCTCAGATATATTCTGAAAACAGCAAAGAGATAAATTGATCAGAGACAAAAATGGAGCTCAGCCAGTCCCAACAAAGGCAGGCTGAACACAAAACACGAAGCAAACAGACAAAATCTCATGGAAAAATAACAGAGCAAAAACTTAGCTTTCAGTAGACAGGACTAACTGGTTGTAAGAGCTCAGAGACTGGTTGCAAGAGCTCAGAGCAGAAAGGATCACCAGCACCCCTGTAGGGGGTCCTGCGCCAGTACTAGCGGCATCTCCTTGAGAAAGCGCTAGTGGCAAGCGCGAAACGCGCGTTGGAGATTCCTCTTACAACCGGGGGATAGTGGGCACCATCTGGTAAGCGTTCGCATTAAAACCTCCTTACCCTTTTTGACATAATTTTGTATGGCTGAACTCTTACCGTTGTTTTCATTTCTATAATGTCAGCCCGCTTTGGGATTCCTCTGCCACCCTAGACACATTATGGTTACGATAGGATTCTTACATAGGCAGCAGTTTGCTAATTATATCCCATAAGGGTTATTATATCTTTGGCATTTTATTTGGATGGTGCCTCCTACCATTGTCGTGTATCTCCTCTCCTGGTGTATGGTGTCATACTTTATGTGTAATTATTAGAGTTGAGCGACTTTTGGTTTTTTAGGGTCGCGTTTCGTTTCGTGAAACCCGACTTTTCCAAAAGTCGGGTCGAGCAAGATCGTCCGATTATAGGGAAAAGTCGGGGTCGTCCCGAAACACGAAACCCAATGTAAGTCAATGGGGAATAAAAGTCGGCAGTGAGAGGAGGACAGGAAACACACCAACAGTGCCCATTTGAATGCCAAAAGCATCAATTCTTCTTACTTAAGCTTGTCAACCTTAATTAACTTCATAATACAAGTTACGCACTGAAAAATGGGGGTTATTTGGCTACAGACTGTGGGGGGGGGAGGGCTGGCTCCAGGTTTTCATGTGCCCTGGGCGAAAGAGCGCCCCTTTAACACATACCACAACTCATCATGCTCCGATACGGCAGAGAAATAGCGGTATAGTACAATGAAAAATACCTCACTTTTTACATCTCATGACGAGGCCCATCTATTTCTCCATACAGAATCATTGGTCCCATATAATGTTTTAAACAGTATATGATGAGCTCCACATAATGCTACAGTATATGTTGGTCCCCATGGATGAAGCTCTACTGTCTTATGGGCCCAAATAATGCTCCAAACATAATGGGCCCCATTTCTAATGCTCTAGTGTATAATGGGCCCTGTAAATGCTGCTCCAGTGTCTGATGTCCACCTTTGGAATGTTCCAGTGTATGGTGGGCCCCATCTATCATTCTCAGACGGTGTTAGGCCCAATATGGATTGCACGTGATTGCACAAAGGTTAGAAAGGGTACCGTATCCCCAGATAACATGTATGGATAGCGTACACATTCAAAATATATGTCTCAGGAGGCAGGCTCAGATGGTGTTAGGCCCAGTATGGATTGCACGTGATTGCACAAAGGTTAGAAAGGGTACCGTATCCCCAGATAACATGTATGGATAGCGTACACATTCAAAATATATGTCTCAGGAGGCAGGCTCAGACGGTGTTAGGCCCAGTATGGATTGCACGTGATTGCACAAAGGTTAGAAAGGGTACCGTATCCCCAGATAACATGTATGGATAGCGTACACATTCAAAATATATGTCTCAGGAGGCAGGCTCAGACGGTGTTAGGCCCAGTATGGATTGCACGTGATTGCACAAAGGTTAGAAAGGGCACCGTATCCCCGGATAACATGTATGGATAGCGTACACATTCAAAATATATGTCTCAGGAGGCAGGCTCAGACGGTGTTAGGCCCAGTATGGATTGCACGTGATTGCACAAAGGTTAGAAAGGGTACCGTATCCCCAGATAACATGTATGGATAGCGTACACATTCAAAATATATGTCTCAGGAGGCAGGCTCAGACGGTGTTAGGCCCAGTATGGATTGCACGTGATTGCACAAAGGTTAGAAAGGGTACCGTATCCCCGGATAACATGTATGGATAGCGTACACATTCAAAATATATGTCTCAGGAGGCAGGCTCAGACGGTGTTAGGCCCAGTATGGATTGCACGTGATTGCACAAAGGTTAGAAAGGGTACCGTATCCCCAGATAACATGTATGGATAGCGTACACATTCAAAATATATGTCTCAGGAGGCAGGCTCAGACGGTGTTAGGCCCAGTATGGATTGCACGTGATTGCACAAAGGTTAGAAAGGGTACCGTATCCCCGGATAACATGTATGGATAGCGTACACATTCAAAATATATGTCTCAGGAGGCAGGCTCAGACGGTGTTAGGCCCAGTATGGATTGCACGTGATTGCACAAAGGTTAGAAAGGGTACCGTATCCCCAGATAACATGTATGGATAGCGTACACATTCAAAATATATGTCTCAGGAGGCAGGCTCAGACGGTGTTAGGCCCAGTATGGATTGCACGTGATTGCACAAAGGTTAGAAAGGGTACCGTATCCCCGGATAACATGTATGGATAGTGTACACATTCAAAATATATGTCTATACATCAGGAGGCAGGCTCAGACGGTGTCAGGCACAGTATGGATTTGACGGCCCAGATTACACAGCGGAGGAGCAGGGAGAGGTAAAGATTGCAAATGCTGGGGCCCTGCCCAAGCAAGGGGGGCCCACTCGTGAGCGTCGGTACTGGCACTGGGCCCCTCATAGTTCAGCGGTGTGTCTGACGGCGGGTGTGCACCACCACCGTCAGAGACACTTGATTGCACTATGAGGGACCCTGTGCCAGTGCCCGCGCCCAAGAGTCGGCCTACCCACCTGTCCAGGGCAACGGCACTCGCACGGTGTCGTGCGATAGGTGGTGACCCCGGCCATGGGGGGGGAGGCAGCACAGTTAGGGAGTTTTAGAAAGTGGCATATGTTGATGTTGGACATTCAGCTGATGCAAAAGGCGAAATAGGTGAAGTACCAGGAAGAGGTGGACCAAAGCAAGCCATTTTTCTGTCACCCTATGTGTCATCAGGGGAAGGTGGGACAAAATCCTTGGAAACCCATGCGTGGTTCATTTTAATGAAGGTTAGAACATCCACATTTTGGGTTGACAGACGGGTCCTTTTTTCTGTCAGGATTGATCCAGCTGCACTGAAGACTCTTTCCGATAGCACACTTGCAGCTGGGCAAGCGAGCTCCTGTAAGGCATATTGTGCCAATTCAGGCCAGGTGTCCAGTTTAGCGGCCCAATAGTCAAAGGGGAATGACCTGTGTGGGAGAACATCGATATGGGAGGAAAAGTAGTTTGTAACCATAGTTGACAACTGCTGTCTCCTGTCACTTTCCATCGATGCAGTATTACCAGTTGTGTGAGCGGTATTTGAAAAATCAGTCCACAACATTGTCATGAAACCCCTGTCTCCAACACCACTTCTGCTGTGTGCACCACGAACACCTCTGCCAAGCTGCCCCCGGCCCGTACGGCTCGTGTGAGAACCATCACCGCTGCTGTGTGCTGGGAATGCCTCAAGCAACCGATTTACCAGAGTTGCTTGTTTATTAGCCAATATTAGGTCAAGGTTCTCCTGTGGCATGATGTTTTGTAATTTGCCTTTATAGCGTGGATCCAGGATGCTGGCCAACCAGTTGTCGTCATCGTTCATCATTTTGGCAATGCGGGGGTCCCTTTTTAGGATCCGCAAGGCATAATCTGACATGTGGGCCAATGTTCCCGGTGTCAATGATGCACTGCGAGTGCTGGGTGGAGGAGCACTTTCTGGCAAATCCACATCCCTCCAGTCACGCACAAACCCTGTACCAGACCTTGCCACGCCAACATTTTCACTTGCCCCACGAGATGCATCCTCCTCCCCTAAGTAATCATCCCCATCATCATCCTCCTCCTCCTCTTCTTCCTCCACCTCGTCCAGGAGAGGTCCCTGAGCAGACAATGGCTGAATGTCATCAAGGATTCCCTCCTCCTCTTCCTCCTCATCAACATTGGCTGCAGACGCCTGCTCTTTAAGGTGCGTCAAAGTTTGCATGAGCAGACGCATAAGTGGGATGCTCATGCTTAGGATGGCATCGTCTGCGCTTACCAGCCGTGTGCATTCCTCAAAACACTGAAGGACTTTACAAAGGTCTTTCAGCTTCGACCACTGCACACCTGTCAACTCCATGTCTGCTCTCAAAGTGCCTGGCCGTGTATCCTCCCACAAATGCATTATGGCCTGCCTCTGCTCGCACAGCCGCTCCACCATGTGCAGGGTGGAGTTCCACCTTGTTGCAATGTCGATAATGAGGCGATGGTTGGGAAGGTGGAGCAATCGCTGCAGCTTCTGCATACGAACGGAGTGTACAGGCGACCGGCGGATGTGCACGCACAGTCTTCGCACCTTCTGGAGCAGGGCTGTTAACTCCGGATAATTTTTGAGGAAGCACTGCACCACCAGGTTCAAGGTGTGAGCCAAGCAAGGTATGTGGCTGAGTTTTGAAAGGGCTATGGCTGCCTCAAAATTACGCCCGTTATCACTAACTACCTTGCCTGCCTCAAGATGTACACTGCCCAGCCATGACTCAGTTTGTCGCTTCAAGTACTCGGCCAGCACCTCGGCGGTGTGTCTGTCGCCCAAACACATCATCTGCAACACAGCCTGCTGACGCTTTCCACTAGCTGCTCGATAGGGGGACACATCGTGTGCAACAGTGGCAGCTGCAGATGGAGTGCTCGTACAACTGCGCTCTGTGGATGAGCTTTCGCTTCTGGAGGAGGAGGAGGAGGAGGGTCGAACGCCTACAGCCAACTGTTTCCTATACCGTGGGCTAGGCAGCACTGTCCCACCACCGCTGTCCCCTGTGGACCCTGCATCCACCACATTAACCCAGTGCGCAGTGATGGACACGTAACGGCTCTGGCCATGCCGACTGGACCATGCATCAGTTGTGAGGTGCACCTTTCCGCTCACTGACTGCTTGAGTGCATGGACAATGCGGTCTTTCACATGATGGTGGAGGGCTGGGATGGCTTTGCGAGAGAAGAAGTGGCGACTAGGTAGGTCATAGCGTGGTACTGCATAGGCCATGAGTTCGCGGAAAGCTGTGCTTTCCACCAACCAAAAGGGCATCATCTCAAACGAGATTAGTTTGGCAATGTGGGCGTTCAAACCCAGTGTACGCGGATGAGAGACTGAGTACTTTCTTGACCTACTCATAGTGTCTGGGAGCGTGAGCTGGACTTGAGAGCTGCATATGGTGGAAGTAGCGGTGGACAGGGCGGACTGAGAGAGGGTTGATGATGGTGATGGAGTTGGTGTTCTTTCTGATGGCCTAGAATCAGTCTTTCGTTGATATAACAGTGGGATTCCCTGACTGCTGTGGTCTTGCAACGACACCTCAACATTTGCTGCTGTGCTAACCGGTGGGCTTACAGTGGGGGAAACAATGTAGCGTTGCTGACTACCTTCGTTGTGATCAGTTGCACATGTGGCACTTGAGGTTTGGTGTTGTGTCCACGCTTGCAAGTGCATGCTGGTTAAATGTCTAAGCATGCAACTGGTATTCAAATTTTTCAGATTTTTCCCTCGGCTAAAGGTCTTTGTGCACTTCTTACAGATAACCTTGGCCTGATCATGAGGATTTTGTTCAAAAAAGTGCCACACTGCACTCTTCCTACTTTGGCAGACATTTTGCGGCCTAGCACGCTGTGATCTTTTGACCCTCTGGACAAGCTGTCCAGCAACTCTTTTGATGTTTGGAACCTGTCTTTGGAGTGCTCCGGGCCTGCCAGATAACAGCTGTTGCGATGTCGATGTCTGCTGTGGATGCTCCTCATCTGAGCTATTGGAAGCAGCACCCTCTTCCCCCAATGGATGCCAATCTGGGTCAACAACTGGGTCATCCATCACCTCCTCTTCTATGTCATGTGCACCTTCCTCTGTGTCACAGTGTATGGTGGTATAGTGTGCGGGAAGGGGCACCTGAGTCTCATCAGGGTCAGAATCTGGCTCTGTACACTGCTAGGACAATGTAGTGCTCTGAGTGAATGTACCAGCAGAATCATCCATCAGCGGCTGTGCATCAGTGCACTCCATGTCAGATTCATCTTGGCCTGGGTAATTCACCATTTCACTTGATAATCCAGGCATGGTATGTGAAAACAGCTCCATGGAGTAATCAGTAGTATGGCGTGCGTCATCCTTCAATCTTGGTTGGGGTGAAGGACACAAGGAAAGGTGTGGTTCATGAACATGAGCCTCCAATGACGACTCAATGCTTTTACTTTTTACAACTGAAGAAGAGGAGGCGATAGAGCTGGAGGCTGAGTCAGCAATGTAAGACTAAACTTTTTCCTGATGCTCTGGCTTTAAAAGCGGTTTGCCAACTCCTAGAAAACTAAGCGTTCGAGGCCTTATGTAGCCAGACGATGACGCAGGGTCAGCACCTCCTGCATTCGGTCCTATTTTGCTCTTGCCACTACCATCAGATCCACCACCAACACCATCATTACCAGCTGCCAACCCCCGCCCAATTCCACGGCCTCTTCCACCAGCCTTCCTCATTTTTGGTAGAAATGTAGACAAAATCCAACAAACTATATAGTAATGTAAAACAAGGTACAAGGTGTCTATAGGACAGGGGAGATTTTGAATTTCTGCAGACACTTGTGGACACTGGACACTTTTGGATTGTGTGAGGCCCACTGATATCTGAGCGCTATGTGACAGGCTCGATGGCACAGCTGTGACAAAAGTGACTAGAGGATAAGGGAGATTTTGAATCTCTGCACACACTTTTGGACACTGGATGGACACTTTTGAATTGTGTGAGGCCCACTGATATCTGAGCGCTATGTGACAGGCTCGATGGCACAGCTGTGACCAAAGTGACTAGAGGATAAGGGAGATTTTGAATCTCTGCACACACTTTTGGACACTGGATGGACACTTTTGGATTGTGTGAGGCCCACTGATATCTGAGCGCTATGTGACAGGCTCGATGGCACAGCTGTGACCAAAGTGACTAGAGGATAAGGGAGATTTTGAATCTCTGCACACACTTTTGGACACTGCACACTTTTGGATTGTGTGAGGCCCAATGAATATCTGAGCGCTATGTGACAGGCTCGATGGCACAGCTGTGACAAAAGTGACTAGAGGATAAGGGAGATTTTGAATCTCTGCACACACTTTTGGACACTGGATGGACACTTTTGGATTGTGTGAGGCCCACTGATATCTGAGAGCTATGTGACAGGCTCGATGGCACAGCTGTGACCAAAGTGACTAGAGGATAAGGGAGATTTTGAATCTCTGCACACACTTTTGGACACTGGATGGACACTTTTGGATTGTGTGAGGCCCAATGAATATCTGAGCGCTATGTGACAGGCTCGATGGCACAGCTGTGAGAAAAGTGACTAGAGGATAAGGGAGATTTTGAATCTCTGCACACACTTTTGGACACTGGATGGACACTTTTGGATTGTGTGAGGCACACTGATATCTGAGCGCTATGTGACAGGCTCGATGGCACAGCTGTGACCAAAGTGACTAGAGGATAAGGGAGATTTTGAATCTCTGCACACACTTTTGGACACTGGACACTTTTGGATTGTGTGAGGCCCAATGAATATCTGAGCGCTATGTGACAGGCTCGATGGCACAGCTGTGACAAAAGTGACTAGAGGATAAGGGAGATTGGATTGCTTTTAAAAAAGCAGTTTGCGGAGCAGTGGGTAAACAGCAATGCAGGAATGTAGAAGGCAGCCCAACAACCAACACCACTGATACACCACTATATAGCCTCCCCTTGCACTGCACACACAGTGACTGGTGTGTTGTGCAGGCCAAATCGCTAGCAGCAGAAGCAGTTTTTTTGTCTTCTTCCCTGCCTAACGCTCTCCCTACAGAATCAGCAGCAACCTATCCCTATACTAAGATCGGCAGAAGTAAGATGGCGGTCGGCGTGCACGCCCTTTTATACCCCCTGTGACGCCCACCAAAGCAAGCCAATCACTTGCATGCCCTTCTGAAAGATGGTGGTGACCCGTGCCTATGTCATCACGTTGCCCACAGTGTCTGTGAATCCTGATTGGCTGAAAAAGAGTGCAAAACAAACTTTTGAAACGCGACTTTGGCGCGTAAGTCGCCGACCTCGTGGCCGACCTCATCCTAGGGTCGGCTTTCGTTTCATGAAACCCAACTTTGCCAAAAGTCGGCGACTTTTGAATTTTTTCGACTCGTTTCGCTCAACTCTAGTAATTATATTATGATTATTGTGCTTTTTTTATATTTACCAATTACAATAAAATTTTCATACTTTTATAATAAACTGTTGGATTCAGTCACTCTTTTTTCTCCTTGTGTATGCAAGGACTAACTGGTTGCAAGAGCTCAGAGCAGAAAGGATCACCAGCACCCCTGTAGGGCGTCGGCTGCCTGATATCCACTCAGTGATTTCGGGTGTCCAATCAGGCTCCACCTGTTCAGATGACAGGTTCTTCTCAACCCAATCAATTTCACTACCTCTCTTCACCAGCAGAGGGAGTTCATCAGCCATCAACGGTGATGGGGAAAATGAACTCACAACACACATGGGTAGCCAGATCCTCCCAACTCTTAAAGCTTGGACCCAAATGTGAACAACAACTACTTAAGAAAACACTCCGGGCTACATCACAGGGAGCTGCCATCCCTGTGACACATACCTTCCATTAACCACTTGACCACCAGTCACACCACAAGGGGTTAACTATTACAGTTTTATCAGTTGGGTCGCTATGAACGTGGCGATACCAAATATGTGTACTTTTATTGTTTAGATTTTTTTTCATTCAAATATTTATTTAGTGATAGAATATATAGATTTTTTATTACTATTTTTTATTTTTTAAAAAAATATTTTTACAATTCTTTACATTTATAGAATCTGCATGCTATAGAAGCTATCAGCGCTGCACTGACACTGAGAGACTTCCTGATCATGCGCTGTGCATCACAGGACGTTTCTTAGCTCTGGTAACCCATATGTTGTCGTGACGACATTAGGTTACCATGGCAGCCATCGGGACCCCGAGTCTTGCCGCAGGGTCTCCGATCCAATGGTAGAGGGGCTGTCAGCCCTCTGCCTGTTCCCGGAATGTTGCAATCATGTTTGATCGCAGTATTTCGGGGGTTAAAGTGCCACCCTTGTGTCGCATCAGCACCACACGGTCAGCCACCGGGGAAGAAGCGCTACAGTAAGCGCTGTTCCCCTGTGGCAGGTGCTGAAGCCGGTTTTCATCATTCTCCTCCACTCTATCTCCGGTACTTGTGAAAACTGTCACCACACGTACCGGAGACACGGACATGTGAAAGAGGCCTTATAACGTTGGTTAGGAAGAATATTACATTGTTACCTGTACAGTTGATTTTTTGTGGTCTTTTTTATTCTTGCCACATTACTAAATGACAATTAGAATACATAAATTCTGTTTTGCATTTCTAACATATATAAGATACACAAGCATTGCTTAAAAACTGGGAAATTTGATTCCACCATTATGATAGCAACACATTCATGAAAATCCATTAATGTAAGTTGCACAAGTGTTGATACTAAATGGATTGTGAAGACACAGTTCAAGAAGCAAATGTATTAAAAAAAAACAAATTTGTATAAAACACTTTCTAGAACTGATTGAGCCAACAACGACAAACATAAACCATTTCTAAAAGCTGTTAAGAATAAGATGTAAAAGTATTTTGTATTCAAATGATGTATTGTTTTTCCTAATCAGACTACAAAAATCATCCGACTTTGCAAAGTTGCTTTTTAATTTGAGAAAAATGGCTTTTCTTCAGGCACCTTGTAAATGAAAGAGGAGCAGCTGTCATGGTAAGCATGAAATTGTTTTGCAGAAATTACTTATTCTGTTAGAATAATAGTGTTCTGCTGGTAGCAACTCTTTGGGATAACTTTTGACTTACCGTATATACGTAAAGGGTGTACCGGGACCGTGTAAATACTCCATTTGTTTATATTTGTATAAATGTATATACATATCTTGCTATGTATAATATTTCTGACATAGGGAAAGTGCAGTACCCATGTAGTCCACAAGATGCGGTTCTGACAGTGTCTAGATAGTCAACACCCTGTACATAGTTAAGTATAGGAGGGATCAGCTGCAGTTAAGGGAGGAAGGACTTCCTCTTTGAGTTCAGTAGGGTCTGTGTGCCCAGACCGTCTTGACGGGCTACAGAGCCCGGGATAGAAGCAGTAATCACGTAACGTTCTAAGTTGGAGCCCAGCCATCCAGGACCAGTTGGACAGAACATCAGCAGTACGGCAATAGTGGGAGCTGAAAGATCACGGTAGTATAGACAGGCAGGTCACTCACCATGTGGCAGCTTATAGCATGGGCAGATGCCCTCAGATCTGGGGAAAAATGACTGAGGGAACCCCCAAGCAATGTAAGTCTGGGCAGGGAGGAGGATTCTAAGGAACCATATGATATGGTCCGACCCGGGCACGTGCCGTATGACAAAGAAACAAAAAAACAAAGTATAAGCCGTATGACAAAGAAACACAAAAACAAAGTATAAGCCAACCCGAGTATAAGCCGGGGCACCTAATTTTGCCACGGAAAGCTGAGTAAGTTTATTGACTCGAGTATAAGCCGGGTATGCATTGTCTCCTCATCCCTGTCCTGCTATGTGTGGCTCTCTACGTCCTGTCCTGGTATGTGTGGCTCCCCCGTCCTGTCTTGGTATGTGTGGCTCTTCACGTTGTATGCATGGCTCACCCCCCTCCCATCCTTGCAAGCATGGCTCACCCCCGTCCCATCATTATATGTCTGGCTCACTCCCCCGTTCCATCGTTTTACGCATGGCTCACACCCCCTGTCCTATTCACCTTCCTCACCCCATCCCTGCATCTCCTTCCATCCGGCAGCTCTCCTGAGCAGAGCGGTCATGTGGTACCACTCACTAAGGTAATGAATATGCGCTCCACACCTATGTGAGTGGAGATGCGTGCATATTCATTACCTCAATGAGCGGTACCATGTGACCGCTCAGCACAGGGGAAAAGCTGCCGGTGCCAGGGACGGAGATGCAGCGACGGAGGGTGAGCATGACATCTTATGGAAGCCAGCGTTTGCAGCTGTCACTGTGTAAGGGGTGTGCAGGTGGCTGATTTCGCCCCTGCACCTCTATGCATATCTGCTGGATCAAACCGGGTACGCTGTGGATGTTTTACTAATGTGCTCATGTGTATATGTCATTTATAGTCTACATTTACATGTGATGTAATGTTTATATACCTGTATTGTGTTAGGGATTAAGGTAGGGACAGTTAACAACATAGTTAGGCCTAATGTGTAGCATAGTATGAGGATATGTGAAGTATATTGTAGTGATGGCACTACAGAGGCAGGGATGTAGATTTAGGCTGGGTTCACACGTAGCGGAACTCTCGCGGAAATTACCGCGAGAATTCCGGAATTCCATTCCGCGGGAAAATCGCATTTTAAATTCCCGCGATTTTCCCGTGGAAAAACTAGCATTTTGCAAGTGTAATTCAAGCGATCAGTAGCATCGTTTGGAGAATTGATTGACAGGTTGGTCACACTCGTCAAACATATTACTATTGAGGCTGCCTATGCGGCATCAATAGTAAAAGATAGAATGTGAAAAATAATAATAAAAAAAATATTGTTATTCTCACCTTCTGACGTCCCGCGCAGCCTTCCCACCTCTCTCCACGCTCCCGGTCCCAGTAATCCTTTGCGACAATTACCGCGATGACGTCCGTTCTCGCGGGATCACGACGTCTCACGGTCATTCGCGATGACGTCGCGTGAATGACCGCGAGACGTCGCGATCCCGCGAGAACAGATGTCATTGCTCGCAAAGGCTTACTGGGATCGGGAGCGTGGAGAGAGGCGGGAAGGCTGCGCGGGACGTTGGAAGGGGAGAATAACAATATTTTTTATTTTAAATTCTATTTTTTACATGGATACGGTACCCAAAGCCCGGAGGACAGTCTCCTCTCCTCCGGACCGTGGATACCATCCGCAAATGTTCTGCTTACTTTTCGCATGGTGTGCACAGCCACATGCGGAAAGTAAGCCGAACAATGCATTCCTATGGGTGCGGGATCGCCGCGATTCCGCAAAATTAATGAGCATGCTGCGTTTTTTACGGCGAAGCGATTCCGCTGCGGTAAAAAGTGCAGCATTAGCACAGCATTGCGGAATCCCATAGGAATGCATGGGATGCTTATTTTTCGTGTTTTCGCGGCAAAAACGAGCTGAAAATACCGCTGCGGAAACGCGAAAAAAACGGTGCGTGTGAACGAGGCCTTAGATGTAAGATAAGATAGTTAACTGGTTTTAGCCAGAGTCGTAATAGTTAAATGTTTAAACCAATAGGAAGTTAGCTAGTGGGAGTAGTTAGTTCTGAGGTAACTGGATTGTTCTAGAAAGAGTTGTGAGGTAAAGAGTGAAGGGACAAGAAGCAGTGCCAGAGGGGGAGACACAGGGAAGTGAAGGCTCGCATTACAGAAAAGATGAAAACTGTCGACAGGAAACAAGTGGGACTGGGCAGCCTGAGGGAACAAATGGTGAGGCTTTTGGGCAACTCCCGAGACGTTTCTGAATGGAAGAGGAGCGGGGAACCCCTGGAAGAAGCAGAACCGTCATCTGTGAGCTGTGGTACTGGGTACCTGGGAACCAGACCTTGTGCCAGAAGACAGTATTAGTATTGTGAGGAAAGAGGAAGACACAAGCGCAATATAGGGTCTTATCCCACAAATAAAGTAAGCGGTTTGACAGAAAACTGCTCACCTGGTAGTAGGTATTTAAAGCATGTATAGATAAGGGCTGCTGCACATCCACAAGTCGGTTACTGACGATCTGAAACAGAACTCTGCAAAGGAATATGTGGATTTTGTCCGCGCTGCCCAAATGATAAAATTCCAGAAGGTTAATAAAGTTTGACAGTGGTTTATTCTATGCGTTTCAAGGTTTTTTGCAACCTCTTCTTCAGGAAATATCCCAGATGAAGCATACATAGATGGTGCATTAAGTACACACAGAAAAAAAAAAGAGCTCCAAACAGTCAGATGACACATATCAAAGTTCATAGTTCGCAGACAGTATAAAAATTCATAGTAATAGTTAGAAGCTGTTCTTATATTGACATGACTATTTTAATTTAACAGGTTGTTGAACAAAAGGAAAAAAATAAGGAAAATTAAAAAACACATACCGTATATACTAAATTATAATCAATTAAAAATATTTTATTAATAAAAAATAGAGAATATATATATCATGATCCGTATTAAAAAAGCCATCATGCTAGGATGACGAGAATTGAATGAGCCACATTCTAGGTTTTACTGTCCAGTCAAACTGGATGGACATAATGTAGTGTGAACTGAGCCTCTAGGTGTCTCAAAATAAACTTTCAGAGCTGGTAGTATATTTAGTACGAATTTGGATTATTTATGATTGTACGACAGCCCTTTAAAAAGTTATTTGACTGTGTGCATGAGTCTTTGGAACCCTTTATTTCGATAAACAATGTAAAGCCGCCATGAACATAAGAAAAGGAATTGGTTATTTAATGCAGCATAACTTTAAAGTTCTTTTAAATTATCATTGTGAAATGAAAGTGATGTTTGTTGTACAAAGTATGAATTGTTACATTTCAATTTCATAGCTAATGTAGTGTGTCAGTCGTATATCAAGCAGAACCATGTTGCATAAAATAACTTTGTTCTTCTACCTTGTAAAAAGGATATAATGTCTCAGAAGCATTGCTGTGAGGAATTGATCTTGAATCATGTGCAGGCAGCATAAATTGGGAATGACCTGTAAAGATTGAGTGCAGGTGGCCTGACAGTACTGCTGTAGGAAATAACAGTGCTCAATGACCTTAATCAAAGGAATAGATGTGTCTTGTACAATTCAATAAACAATTTAGCTAAAAATAGTCAGAAATACCAAATGAATATTTTGAATTCAACCCACATTCTCCTGGATGTATAATATTAACCCCTTTCTGCCATGTGACGTACTATCCCGTCCATGTGCCCTGGGACTTAATCCCCAGGGACGGGATAGTACGTCACAGCGATCAGCGGCGCCCACGTGATGAACGCCGCTGATCGCGGCCGGGTGTCAGCTGATTATCACAGCTGACACCCGGCACAATGTGTCAGGGGCGGTCACGGACCACCCCCGACACGTTAACCCCTTTGCATACCACGATCAAACACAATCGTGGTGTACCGGGGGTTAAAGGGAAGCATCGGCAGAGAGGGGGCTCCCTCCGTGCTTCCCTGAGCCCCCCACAGCAGCGCAATGTGCAGCGCTGCTGCCAGGGGCTCTTTCCCTGCAGGTCCCTGGATCCAAGATGGCGACGGGGACCTTCGGGGGCCTGCAGGGAGCTGGCTTCCTCATGCCTGCAAAGCGCAGGCAAGGAGGAAGCCTTGTGCAGTGCCTGTGACAGATCGCTGATCTGTCACAGTGATCTGTGATGTGACAGATCAGCGATCTGTCACAGGACAGTTATGTCCCACCTGGGACAATGTTATAAAGTTAAAAAAAAGAATAAAACTGTAAAAATAATTTTTAAAAAATCGCTAAATAAATTAAAAAAAAAAAAAAAAATTCCCTAATTCATTTTTTTGGAAATAAAAAAAACCAAACAATGAAAGTACACATATTTGGTATCACCGCATCCATAACGACCCACCCTATAAAACTGTCCCATTAGTTAACCCCTTCAGCGAACCCCTTAAAAAATAAAAATAAAAAACGAGGCAAAAGATAATGATTTATTATCATACCGCCGATCAAAAAGTGCAATAACGCGCGATCAAAAAGACGCATGTAAATATGCATGGTACCGCTGAAAACGTCATCGTGTCCCTCAAAAAACGAGCCACCATACAGCATTATCAGTGAAAAAATAAAAAAGTTATAGCTCGCAGAATAAAGCGATGCAAAAATAATTATTTTTTTTATAAAATTGTTTTCATTGCATAAAACCGCCAAAACATAAAAAACTACCTAAATGAGGTATCGCTGTAACCATACTGACGCGAAGAATAAAACCGCTTTATCAATTTTACCACATGCAGAACGGTGTAAACGCACCCCCCAAAAGAAATTCATGAAACGCTGGTTTTTTTTCATTCTGCGTCCCAAAAATCGGAATAAAAAGCGATCAAAAGATGTCACGTGCCTGAACATGATACCAATAAAAGCGGCAACTCGTCCCGCAAAAAATAAGACCTCACATGACTCAGTGGGTCAAAATATGGAAAAATTATAGCTCTCAATATGTGGTGATGCAAAAACTATTTTTACAATAAAAAGCGTCTTTTAACGTGTGACAGCTGCCAAATATAAAAACCGCCATAAATAATAAATCAAACCCCCCGTTATCACCCCCTTAGTTAGGGAAAAATAATAAAATAAAAAAAATGTATTTTTTTCCATTTTCCCATTAGGGTTAGGGTTAGGGCTAGGGCTAGTGTAAGGGCTAGGGTTAGGGCTAGGGTTAGGGCTAGAGTTAGGGCTAGAGTTAGGGCTAGGGTTAGGGCTGAGATTAGGGTTAGGGGTGTGTTGGGGTTAGGGTTGGAGTTGTAATTGGGGGGTTTCCACTGTTTGGGCACATCAGGTGCTCTCCAAATGCAACATGGCGTCTGATCTCAATTCCAGCCAATTCTGTATTGAAAAAGTCAAATGGTGCTCCTTCCCTTCCAAGCTCTGCCATGCGCCCAAACAGTGTTTTACCCCCACATACAGTTGTGGCCAAAAGTATTGACACCCCTGCAATTCTGTCAGATAATACTCAGTTTCTTCCTGAAAATGATTGGAAACACAAATTCTTTGGTATTATTATCTTCATTTAATTTGTCTTAAATGAAAAAACACAAAAGAAAATGTAGCAAAAAGCAAAACATTGATCATTTCACACAAAACTCCAAAAATGGGCCAGACAAAAGTATTGGCACCCTCAGCCTAATACTTGGTTGCACAACCTTTAGCCAAAATAACTGCGACCAACCGCTTCCAGTAACCATCAATGAGTTTCTTACAATGCTCTGCTGGAATTTTAGACCATTCTTCTTTGGAAAACTGCTCCAGGTCCCTGATATTTGAAGGGTGCCTTCTCCAAACTGCCATTTTTAGATCTCTCCACAGGTGTTCTATGGGATTCAGGTCTGGACTCATTGCTGGCCACCTTAGAAGTCTCCAGTGCTTTCCCTCAAACCATTTTCTAGTGCTTTTTGAAGTGTATTTTGGGTCATTGTCCTGCTGGGAGACCCATGACCTCTGAGGGAGACCCAGCTTTCTCATACTGGGCCCTACATTATGCTGCAAAATAAGTTGGTAGTCTTCAGACTTCATAATGCCATGCACACGGTCAAGCAGTCCTTTGCCAGAGGCAGCAAAGCAACCCCAAAACATCAGGGAACCTCGACCATGTTTGACTGTAGGGACCGTGTTCTTTTCTTTGAATGCCTCTTTTTTTCTCCTTTAAACTCTATGTTGATGCCTTTGCCCAAAAAGCTCTACTTTTGTCTCATCTGACCAGAGAACATTCTTCCAAAACGTTTTAGGCTTTTTCAGGTAAGTTTTGGCAAACTCCAGCCTGGCTTTTTTATGTCTCGGGGTAAGAAGTGGGGTCTTCCTGGGTCTCCTACCATTCTCCTACCATACAGTCCCTTTTCATTCAGACGCCGACGGATAGTACGGGTTGACACTGCTGTACCCTCGGACTGCAGGGCAGCTTGAACTTGTTTGGATGTCAGTCGTGGTTCTTTATCCAACAATCGCACAATCTTGCGTTGAAATCTCTTGTCAATTTTTCTTTTCCATCCACATCTAGGGAGGTTAGCCACAGTGCCATGGGCTTTAAACTTCTTGATGACACTGCGCATGGTAGACACAGGAACATTCAGGTCTTTGGAGATGGACTTGTAGCCTTGAGATTGCTCGTGCTTCCTCACAATTTGGTTTCTCAAGTCCTCAGACAGTTCTTTGGTCTTCTTTCTTTTCTCCATGCTCAATGAGGTACACACAAGGACACAGGACAGAGGTTGAGTCAACTATAATCTATGTCAACTGGCTGCAAGTTTGATTTAGTTATTGCCAACACCTGTTAGGTGCCACAGGTAAGTTACAGGTGCTGTTAATTACACAAATTAGAGAAGCATCACATGATTTTTCGAACAGTGCCAATACTTTTGTCCACCCTTTTTTTTATGTTTGGTGTGGAATTATATCCAATTTGGCTTCAGGACAATTCTTTTTGTGTTTTTTCATTTAAGACAAATTATATGGAGATAATAATTACAAAGAATTTGTGTTTGCAATCATTTTCAGGAAGAAACTGAGTATTATCTGACAGAATTGCTGGGGTGTCCTTTTGGCCACAACTGTATAGGGTAACAGCGTACTCAGGACAAATTGCAAAACAACTTTTGGGGTCCAATTTCTCCTGTTACCCTTAGGAAAATAAAAAATTGGGGGCAAAAATATCATTTTTGTGGAAAAAAATGATTTTTTTTATTTTCACGCCCGGGTGTTATAAACTTCTGTGAAGCACTTGGGGGTTCAAAGTGCTCAACACACATCTAGATAAGTTCCGTGGGGGGTCTAGTTTCCAAAATGGGGTCACATGTGGGGAGTTTCAATAGTTTAGGTATATCAGAGGCTCTCCAAACGCACATGACACCCGTAGAACATTCCATCAAAGTCTGCATTCCAAAACGTCACTACTTCCCTTCCGAGCCCTGACGTGTGCCCATACAGTAGTTTTCTCCCACATATGAGGCATCAGCATATTCAGAACAAATTGGACAACAACTTTTGCGGTCCAATTTCTCCTGTTACCCTTGGGAAAATAAAAAAATTGGGGACTAAATGATCATGTTTGTGGAAAAAATACGATATTTTTATTTTCACGCCCGGTCGTTATAAACTTCTGTGAAGCACTGGGGGGTTCAAAGTGCTCACCACACATCTAGATAAGTTCCTTAGGAGGTCTAGTTTCCAAAATGGAGCCACTTGTGGGGGGTTTCCACTGTTTAGGTACATCAGGGGCTCTCCAAAAGCAACATGACACCCGCAGACCATTCCATCAAAGTCTGCATTCCAAAACGTCACTACTTCCCTTCCGAACCCCGACGTGTGCCCATACAGTAGTTTTCACCCACATATGGGGTATCAGCGTACTCAGGACAAATTGGACAACAACTTTTAGGGTCCAATTTCTCCTGTTACCCTTGGGAAAATAAAAAAATGGGGACTAAAAGATCATGTTTGTGGAAAAAATAAGATTTTTTTATTTTCATGCACGGGCGTTATAAACGTTTGTGAAGCACTCGGGGGTTCAAAGTGCTCACCAGACATCTAGATAAGTTCCTTGTGGGGTCTAGTTTCTAAAATGGTGTCATTTGTGAGGGGTTTCCACTGTTTTGGTACATCAGGGGCTTTCCAAACGCGACATGGTGCCCAATCTCAATTCCAGCCAAAAACGTCAAATGGCGCTGCTTCCCTTCCGAGCTCTGCCATGCGCCCAAATAGTGGTTTACCCCCACATGTGGGATATCAGCGTACTCAGGAGAAATTGCACAATAACTTTTGGGGTCCTGTTACCCTTGGAAAAATAAGAATTGAGGGTGAAAAGATCATTTTTGTGGAAAAAATATGATTTTTTAATTGTACGGCTGTATGTTATAAACTTCTGTGAAGCCCTTATTGGTTCAAAGTTCTCACCTTATATCTAGATAAATTCCTTGGTGGGGTCTAGTTTCCAAAATGGGGTCACTTGTGGGGGGTTTCCACTGTTTAGGTACATCAGAGGCTCTCCAAACGTGACATGGCGTCTGATCTGAATTCTAGCCAATTTTGCATTGAAAAAGTCAAACGGCGCTCCTTCCCTTCTGAGCTCTGCCGTGCGCCGAAACAGTGGTTCCCCCCACATATCAGGTATCAGCATACTCAGGACAAACTGCACAATAACTTTTGCAGTCCAACTTCTCCTGTTACCCTTGGTAAAATAAAAAAATTGAACCTGAAGTATTTTTTTTGTGAAACAAATTTAAATGTTCATTTTTTTTAAATATTCGAAAAATTCCTGTGAAGCACCTGAAGGGTTAATAAACTTCTTGAAAGTGGTTTTGAGCACCTTAAGGGGTGCAGTTTTTAGAATGGTGTCACTTTTGGGTATTTTCTATCATATAGACCCCTCAAAGTGGCTTCAAATGTCATGTGGTCCGTAAAAATAAAATGGTGTTGCAAAAATAAGAAATCCCTGGTCAAATTTTAACCCTTATAACTTCCTAAGAAAAAAAAATTTGGGTTCCAAAATTGTGCTGATGTAAAGTAAACATGTGGGAAATGTAACTTATTAAGTTTTTTGTGTGCCGTATCTCTGTGAGTTAAGGGCATAAAAATTCAAATTTGGAAAATTGGGAAATTTTCAAAATTTTCGCCAAATTTCTGTTTTTTTCACAAATAAACGCAAGTTATATGAATGAAATTTTACCACTAGCATGAAGTACAATATGTCATGATAAAACATTGTCAGAATCACCAGGATCCATTGAAGCTTTCCAGAGTTATTACCTCATAAAGGGACAGTGGTCAAAAGTGTAAAAATTGGCCCGTTCATTAATGTGCAAACCACCCTTGGGGGTTAAGGGGTTAAAATTGTTGATTCCAATATAGTGAAAAAGTACGCGTCATACAGAATAGCAATATGGAAAATTCTGATGCAATGTGTGTATCAATTTACATGTCTATCCCATATCTAACGCTTGTCACAACCCACACGCTCCAGGGTCAATACCTTAAGAGCACGTAGTAAACCAAGGGAAAATACAATGTCGTAAGTCAGGTCACATGCCGAGTCAGAATACCAGTGAAATAGAGGATAAGCACAGGGACATAACAAATAGGGAGTCAGAACACAGTTCAAAGGTCAGCAGCAGAAGATCAGAACTTACAGCACAGGGATCAGACAAACACACACCAGAGAGCACAAGCTCGTAACAAACTTTTGACTGGCAATGATCTGGGCCAGACACTTCACCTAAATAGCAGGGCAATTACTAAGAACATGGAGAACCTGTGGAATCATCTGCACCTCCGAGTCTCAAATAGGTCAACCGAGCTGTCAATCAAAGCACTGATAGCTCAGCACACCCCAACATAGGATAGGATGACAGAGCTGTCTATCACTGAGTCCAAGACATAAAAATCATAGAACACTTGTTAAAGAACACTTGTTGATTCACAGATGTCTGTGATTGAGGCCTGAAAAAGTATTGTAATGTATCTATCGCCGTTCAGCAAGACCACAACAACACTTCCCCTGATGAAGCCACCCTTTTTAGTGGCGATACACGTTGGGCCTTGGGTTCATTTTATTCCTGATCAGTCTTTGGTATGGGTAGCATATTACCTTCCATGACGGTCTTCATCCTCCCTATTACTTTGCCAGCATAGACAGGACAGTTGACTGTGTTTCCATTTGAAACACTCTAATCTGCATCATATCTTGTATTTTTCTGGTAGCTTACATTTGATGTTTTGCATGTGCACTTTATTGCTTATACGCACTTTATTCGTGGGGATTATTCCTTGTCAATGTACCTAGTCAGATGCATTTGGATAACTTTGTCTGCACCCCTGTGACCATTTCCATGGACCTTGTTGTTGGGTAGTGTTTGTAATGACTTTGCACTATATCCTCCAGTGATATGGGTTTTAACTTCTAACTGCACACTAAAAAATTACCATAAAATGTTATCCCTATGTAATGTTTTGTTATTAAAAGGTCACTAAAATGTATTAATCTTTTTATAATCAGGACACATTCCATATGATTGATTGATCAAGACAGTCCACTTGAGTAAGATGGACCAAGTTCATTAAAACTGCAATTGGTAAGGTGATCCATGGTTGTACCATTATATGGATTCACAATGGGTTTATGAACTATGTTGATATAACACTTGTCTCCATCTGCCCTTGGGATATTGTTTGGGGAAGTGCAGGGACATTTAATTAAATATGGACATGGGATATTGGAAGATGTAATGCCATTAGCTTCCCTGCATGCAATACTCTTACAGGAGCCGTGGCAATTCATATGATTCACCCTACAGGTAGATATGGTTATATAGGACATTCAATATATTGCATATTCTGTTGTAGTATACCCTCAATGTGTATGGAATTGTAATTTTTAAATCTATGTCACATTTCTGTATTGTCTTTAGATGTGAATAAAGAAGGTCTGCTATTTTTAGCAAAACACTCCTATGTTTCTCCTTTGTAATATACAAGTTCATTAAAAATTCAGAAGCATCATATCAAATTTGGCACATCTTTCAGCTGCTGTGCACCATGTAAAAAATGACTGGAGTACATTCATGAAATAATTTATGTCACTTTTGTGGAGTAAATTGTGATCAATTTGCTGGCTGTACTTGGCCACATTCCAACAAAGTTCCCCCCTACTTTTCAAAAATTTACCAGAGCTTGTCATGATTGATGTAAAAATTGTAAAAGTGGCAAATATTATATATAATTTTGATCACATTTTCACATAGTTACATTGGTTGAAAAAGACCTTAGGGTGAGTGCACACGCTGCGGATTCACCTGCGGATTTTTCCTTGCGGATTTGCAGGTAAAGCCGCAGGTAAACTGACCTGCGGTTTTCCTGCAGATTTGCCAGCGGTTTTCCCCTGCGGATTGACACCTGGACAATGGAACAGGTGTCAAACCGCTGCGGAATCCGCAGAAAGAATTGACATGCTGCAGATTTAAAACCACAGCAAATCCGCACTGAAAAATCCGCAGCATGTGCACTGCGGATTTGAAATCCCATTGGCTAAAATTGTACTGTACAATGTCTGCGGAACTGCTGCGGATCCGCAGGGCCGAATCTGCTGCGGATCTGCAGCAGAATCCGCAGCATGTGTACATACCCTAAGCTTGTCAAGTCCAGCCTTTCTCCCCAATTATACATTAAATGTTGTAAAATTATTTATAACCCACAATGTTAATTGTACTGAGGGAATTATCCAGCTGCTCAGCGTATTTGTAACCAGAATATTCAAGTCCTTCTCCTGTTTTGTAATCCAGAGTATACTCCCAGTTAATGTATGTACAGCAATAATATTACTCAATCCTACTGTAGGTGTATTACTCTACAACATTAAATCTCACTTGCCAATTGTTTGTCCATTCAGACATCATACCCCAGATTGTTTTGCATTATTGTTGCTGAAAAAATTTGACACCTCAGGGCTCTCTCACGCTGGTGTATAAATCGGACATGCAATGCTAGAAAACATTGCATTGCACTCTGACCATTGCTAAAGGGGATTTCTGGGACTTTAAAAAAAAGCATGTAATTGCTAACAGAGGCAACTATCTGTCAGTAGAGTTGAGCGACTTTGGTCGGATCGGGTTTCATGAAACAAAATTTGTTTCAGATGAAACTGGTCCGACTAGGGCAAAAAAAGTCGGAGTTTCATCCGAAACCCGACCCCAATGCAAGTCAATGGGGAATAAAAGTCGGCATTGAGTGGATGAATGTCATCCACGCAATGCCGACTTTTATTCCCCATTGACTTGCATTGGGGTCGGGTTTCGGACGAAACTCCGACTTTTTTTGCCCTAGTCGGACCAGTTTCATCTGAAACAAATTTTGTTTCATGAAACCCGATCCGACCAAAGTCGCTCAACTCTATCTGTCAGTTGTACCCGCCTCTGGTCATTAACCATGCCTGCCAGAGATTCAGCTCCTCCCAGTCAACAGAGCAGCAGTTTCTATTCCTGTTGACAGGGTGGGACTACTGGCTTCAGCAAAGGCTAAGCTGACAGCTGCGGGCTGATATTAATAGGCTGTGAAGATCCATGGATATTGGTCCTTTCCAAGCCTAATAGGACCAGCCCTCAGCCACCCCAGAAATGGTGAATCCATTAGATGCACCAATTCTGGCTGTTGTGAACACTTTTGACCTGGCTTCTGAGTTTGGGCTCCCTCTGCTGGTTGCTGCTGGTAATGGAGCTGGTCTGGCTGACAGAAGTCAGTCACCTGAGGAGGATGATTGGAGGTCAGGTGTTACAGACTGGAGAGATTTAAGTGAGCAACCTTCCCTCATTTGTTGCCGGTGATTTGGTTTTCTTCCTGAGCATTTTGGAAGTCTGCTTGCCTCCTGCTTTGTCCTGCATCTTTCAGATAAGTTATTTGTCTGCTTGAATCTTTTTGCATTTGATTCATTTTTTGCTTTTCTCTGATTTCTGCTTTGCTGGTGTGAGTTCAGCATTGTTCCCTGCTGGGACCTGTGCTCGACTCTGTTCCATATGCCATAGCTCATGTCAGTCTTTTCAGTATTTCTAATCCCCTGTTATATCAGTATCTTTTGTTTTGTGTCCAGTGCACACAAGTTCTGATTTAGAGGGGGAGAGGTGTGTGGCCTCAGTATTTTTGCATATCAGACGTGTTGGATTTTATGGTTTTTTGCGTGATAGCAGACAGTATCCTTTCCTGTCCTGTTCTATCTAGACAGTTTGGGTCCCATCATTTGTTTACTCTATTTTCTGCCTGTGATTTGTGCCTCATCTTGTCTCACAGGCAATATATGTTTGGGGGCTATCTATTCCTTTGGGGTTCTACTTCGGGGCAGTTTAGCTATCCCCTTTCTCTCTTTAGGCTTAGTTAATTCTTTGGCTGTGCCGAGGCGTCTAGGGCATCGTAGGTACGTCCCACGGCTAATTCTAGTTGTGTTGTCAGTTTAGGGGTCTGCAATCCGCTAAGTTACGAACCTCTCTGGTTATCTGGTTGCCTAGCCTATTCCCCTGCTATCCTCCTCGGTTACCTAATCATAACAGAATCACTGGCCTAACTGTAGATTCTAGGGTACTCTAAAGAAGGAAAGAATAGTAAAAAAATAAAAAATTTAAAAAAAAAGGGTGTCAGAATTTTTTATATATTTTTTCTTTTCCTCTGGGGGCTGTAGGAGGATTTTTTCTTTAAGGGATACTAAGCAATTGTCTGATCGTGTTGAGCAGCTCGCTGCTCAAGTTCAAAGAATTTCTGCCTATCTCGCTCAGTTGTCTGCTGTAGAACCTTAAATCCCTATTCCTGATTTATTTTCTGGGGATCGGTCTAAATTTTTGAACTTTAAGAATAATTGTAAACTGTTTTTTGCCTTGAAACCTAATTCCTCGGGGAACTCGGTGCAGCAGCAGGTTAAAATTGTCATCTCCCTGTTGCACGGCGACGCTCAGGATTGGGCTTTTTCCCTGACACCTGGTGATCCTGTTCTGGCTAATGTGGATGCATTTTTTCAGGCTCTGGAGTTGTGTATGATGAACCTAATGTTATTGATCAGGCTGAGAAAACTTTATTGGCATTGAACCAGGGTCAGGAAGCAGCAGAGTAATATTGCCAGAAATTCCGAAAGTAGGCGGTCCTTACTGAATGGAACGATAATGCCCTAGCAGCTCTTTTTCGGAAAGGTCTGGCAGAGACTGTAAAAGATGTTATGGTGGGATTTCCTGTCCCCTCTGGTCTCAACGACTCTATTTCATTAGCCATTCAAATTGACAGACGTTTACGTGAGCGTAAAACTATGCGAGAGATGGTGTTGCCTTTCGAACAAACTTCTGAGCCCATGCAGTGTGATAGGGATTTTTCTGGGGCTCAACGTCAAGAATTTAGAAGGCGTAATAAGTTGTGCTTCTTTTGTGGGGATGCCTCTCATACTATTTCCGTCTGCCCTAAGCGGGAAAAACGTTTTGCTCACTCATCTGTTTTGGGCAATGTACAGCGTAAATTCCTTTTGTTGGTTTCCTTGATCTGCTCCTTATCCTCATTTTCTGCTAAGGCTTTTGTTGATTCAGGAGCAGCCCTGAACCTGATGGATTTTGACTTTGCCAAACGTTGTGGTATTCCCATGGTACCCCTGCGGACTCCTATTCCTTTAAGGGGTATTGATGCTACCCCTTTGACGGAGAATAAACCCCCGTTTTGGACCCGGGTGATAATGCGGGTAGCCCCGGACCACCAAGAGAATTGTAAATTTTTGGTGTTGCATAATTTACATGACATTATTGTACTGGGTTTTCCTTGGTTGCAGGCCCATAATCCTGTTCTGGATTGGAAATCCATGTCTGTGGTTAGTTGGGGTTGTCAATGTGTTCTTAGTGACACTCTTGCTTTCTCTACCTCTCCCCAGTCTCATGGTGTTCCTGACTATTTGGCTGATTTCTCTGATGTATTTAGTGAGAGTAAGTCTGCATCCTTGCCTCGTCATATTAGTTATGATTGCGCGATCGACTTAGTGCCCAGTTGTAAATTTCCCATGGGTCGGCTCTTCAATTGATCTGTACCTGAACATGATGCTATGCGATCTTATATCAAAGAGTCATTGGAGAAGGGTCATATCAGACTGTCCTCCTCACCTTTAGGTGCTGGCTTTTTCTTTGTGGCCAAGAAAGATGGCTCATTAAGGCCATGTATTGACTATCGTCTCCTTAATAAAATTACTGTTAAATATCAGTATCCGTTACCCCTGATTTCCGATTTATTCTCTAGAGTGAAAGGTGCTAGTTGGTTTACCAAGCTTGACCTTAGGGGGGGCGTATAATCTTATTCGCATCAAGCACGGTGATGAATGGAAGACGGCGTTTAATACTACAGAGGGGCATTTTGAGTACCTAGTGATGCCTTTTGGGCTCACTAATGCCCCTTCCGTCTTCCAATCTTTCATGAACGATATTTTTCGAGATGTTGTGGACAAGTTGTTGATCGTTTATTTGGATGATATTTTGATTTTTTCCAATGATTGGGATTCTCATGTGGAACATGTTCGGATTGTATTCCGGATTTTGAAGAAAATGCTATGTATGTTAAAGGATCGAAATGTTTCTTTGGCGTACAAAAAATTTCATTTTTGGGATTCATTTTGTCCCCGTCCGCTATTGAAATGGACCCGGTCAAGGTCCATGCCATTTATGACTGGGTTCAGCCCACTTCCTTGAAGGCTCTCCAGAAATTTTTGGGTTTTGCTAATTTCTACCATAAATTCATAAATAATTTTTCTGGTATTGTTAAACCACTGACAGATTTGACCAAGAAGATCGCTGATGTGGTGAATTGTTCTCCAGAGGCTGTCTCGTTGTTTCAGGAGCTTAAGCGGAGATTCACTTCTGCTCCTGTTCTACGGCAGCCTGATGTTTCACTCCCATTTCAGGTGGAGATAGATGCTTCTGAGATTGGTGCAGGAGCCGTTTTGTCTCAAAGAGATCCGGTAACCTCTAAGATGAATCCTTGTGCCTTCTTTTCTCGGAAATTTTCCCCATCTGAACGTAATTATGATGTGGGGAATTGGGAATTGTTGGCTATGAAGTGGGCATTTGAAGAATGGAGACATTGGTTGGAGGGGGCCAGAGATCAAGTTGTGGTCCTCACGACCACAAGAACTTGATCTATCTCGAATCAGCCAAGCGATTGAATCCTAGACAGGCTAAGTGGGTATTATTTTTCATGCGTTTTAATTTTGTGGTCTTCTTTCTTCCGAGCACTAAGAATATTAAGGCGGATGCCCTCTCTAGGAGTTTCTTTGCGGATTCTCTTGATATGACTGAGCCTGATGTGGAAATTTATAGCTGGGTAAATTTACCCCTGTGCGTACTGTGGCCTGCCCAAATTAGACAGAGTCTTATTGAGCGCTCAAAGAAGGAAAGACGCCAGACTTGGTTGGCAGCAATACCTCCCAGCAAAACTCTGGAAGTTTATTGAATATACTTGGTTTTATCAGTTGTACAGAAAAGGAGTGGTTACTCATTAACATAAAGGCTGACCTTCTAGTGCAATTGGTCAGTTTGAATACATGAACATATATGGAAGAGTTTACCATAAAGCTGATTCTAGCAATATAATTTACAGCCTATTGTTTCTACAGTGTCAGCATGTTCTGGTATCGGCTGGCACATCTGGCCTAAACTTCCTCTTTCTATGTCTGGGACAAATATCACAAGACAATGCTATCATAAGATACCATCTGCTCCCCAGACTCTCTCATGGGGGGGGCAGTAGGTCATTTCCACCAACTAGCTACAAGGTTTAAACTGTGAATATGTATCTGTGTGCAGTATATCTGAGTACACAGCAGTATATAGCCTATATAAGAGTACATGAGTATATAGCCTATAGCAGGCAAGTGAGATCTATATGAAATACATATATATTTCCATAACACCTACTACTATTCTAAATGAGGGTGTAGTCCTTTCCGTTATTTCACCCGATTTGAGACTTGCCCTGGAGGAATTTCAGGAGGACAAACCTGAACGATGCCCTATGGGGAAATTGTATGTCACCGACCAGTGGAGGAAAAGAGTAATGTCTGAAATTCATTGATCCGCGTTAGCTGGTCATCCAGGTATTTTTGGTACCAGAGATTTGGTGAGTCGGTCTTTTTGGTGGCCTGCTTTATCTCGTGATGTCAGGAATTTTGTGCAGTCCTGTGGGACTTGTTCTCGGTCCACACCCTGTTCTCGTTCTAGTGGATTGTTGGTGACACTGCCAGTGCCCAAGAGGCCATGGACCCATATCTCAATGGATTTTATTTCCGACCTCCCTGTCTCTTAGAGAATGACTGTTATCTGGGTGATCTGTGATAGATTTTCCAAGATGGTCCATCTTGTACCACTGCCGAAGTTGCCATCCTCTTCTGAGTTGGTTCCCTTGTTTTTACAGCAGGTGGTTCATTTGCACGATATTCCGGAGAACATTGTGTCTGACAGAGGAGTCAAGTTTGTTTCCAGATTTTGGAGAGCTTTTTGTTCTAAACTGGAAATTCAGTTGTCCTTCTCCTCTGCGTTTCACCCTCAGACCAATGGGCAGACTGAGAGAGCAAATTAGACCCTGGAAACCTATGTGAGATGTTTTGTGTCTGCTGATCAAGATGACTGGGTCTCTTTTTTGCCCTTGGCTGAATTTGCTCTAAATAATAGGGCTAGTTCTGCCACTTTGATGTCTCCTTTTTTCTGCAACTTCGAGTTTAATCCTCAGTTTTCTTCAGGGCAGGTGGAGGCTTCAGCCTGTCCAGGTATTGATTCTGTGGTAGAGAGAATACAGCAGATTTTGGATCAAGTAGTGGATAAGTTGTCTCACTCTCAGGAGAAGGCCCTACGGTTTGCCAACCGGCATAGGACTATTGGTCCCCGGTTTAAGTGGGTGACATGGTTTGGTTGTCCTCAAAAAATATTCCTATGAAAGTTGCGTCTCCAAAATTTAAGCCAAGGTTCATTGAACCTTATAAGATTTTGGAAATCCTTAATCCCGTTTCTTTTCGTTTGGCTCTTCCAGGAACATTTAAGATTCACAAAATCTTTCATAAATCTTTGTTGAAAAGTTTGTGGAGCCAGTAGTTCCCATGGCTGTGCCCCCTGATCCTGTATTGGTTAAGGGTAATCTGGAGTATGAAGAAGAGAAGGTGTGGATTCTCGTATGGCTAGACGGGGACTCCAGTACTTGGTCAAGTGGAAAGGTTATGGTCAGGAGGATAGTTCTTGGGTGTTTGCTTCTGACATTCATGCCGAGAGATTGGTTTGCGCCTTTCACCGGGTCCATCCTGATCGGCCTGGCGGCTTGGGTGAGGGTTCGGTGACCCCTCCTAAAGGGGGGTACTGTTGTGAACACTTTTGACCTGGCTTCTGTTTGGGCTCCCCCTGCTGGTTGCTGCTGGTAGTGGAGCTGGTCTGGCTGAAAGAAATCAATCACCTGAGGAGGATGATTGAAGGTCAGTTGTTACAGACTGGAGAGATTTAAGTGAGCAACCTTCCCTCATTTGTTGCCGGTGATTTGGTTTTCTTCCTGAGCATTTTGGAAGTCTGCTTGCCTCCTGCTTTGTCATGCATCTTTCAGATAAGTTATTTGTCTGCTTGAATCTTTTTGTATTTGATCCACTTTTTGCTTTTCTCTGATTTCTGCTTTGCTGGTGTGAGTTCAGCATTGTTCCCTGCTGGGACCTGTGCTGGACTCTGTTCCATATGCCTCAGCTCATGTCAGTCTTTTCAGTATTTCTAATCCCCTGTTATATCAGTATCTTTTGTTTTGCATCAAGTTCACACCAGGGTTCTGATTTAGTGGGGGAGAGGTCGTGTGGCCTCAGTATTTTTGCATATCAGACGTGTTGGATTTTTTCTTAGGGTTTTTTGCGTGATTGCAGACAGTATCCTTTCCTGTCTAGTTCTATCCAGACAGTTTGGGCCCCATTATTTGCTGACTCTATTTTCTGCCTGTGTTTTGTGCCTAATCTTGTCTTACCGGCAATATATGTTCGGGGGCTATCTATTCCTTTGGGGTTCTACTCCGCGGCAGTTTAGCTTTCCCCTTTCTCTCTTTAGGCTTAGTTAATTCTTTGGCTGTGCCGAGGCGTCTAGGGCATCGTAGGTATGTCCCACAGCTAATTCTAGTTGTGTTGTCAGTTTAGGGGTCTGCAATCCGCTAAGTTACTGTCACAATCCATGTTTGGATCTGTGGCAGATCTGGGCTCACATATAACCTTTTTTTCCCTTCAAGCCTCTGGCTTAATATTAGTTTTTGCCCCTGGTGGCCGCCGGTATTATTACAACCTTAAGTGGCTACCAATGGGTTTTTCCCTCGGGGGCTGCTGGGGTTATTACAACCTTGGTTGCTGCTAATGGGTTGCTCCCGGTGGCCGCTGGGGTTACTACATGTGTAAATTAGCCAGCAGGTGTTAACCCTCCCCTCCTTCCTATAAAAGGGTGTCAGGTGCTCTAAATCACTGTTGGTGATACTGGTCATTTCCTAACCAACCTTGGAGGAGAGATGAGCTATTGGGAGCAGTGCTTTGCAGCTCAGCAAGAGCTTTGGTGTTTCAGCTGTTCAGTTGGAAGCTGGATCTGGGTACCGTACTCTGTTGCCTCAGGAGCATTGGCAACAGAGAAAGCTAAGTTGTTTGAGTTCCCTGTTTGTTGTTTTCCCTAATGTTATATTAGTACAGCGGTGGGACCAGTGTTGGCACTAACCAGCTCCCTAGTAAGGGATAGGTGCAGGGCTAGTGAGGGATTCAGGTATCCTGGTTGGTGACAGGTGAAGTGCCTGTATAGGGAACGTTAGGAGTGTTCAGGGACACAGCCTCAGGAGAGTGTGCAGGAGGTGTCCATGTCCCCATTCCCTATTGTAGGGCCCACCGTCGTAATCGTGTCCCCGGTGTTCCCTTGTTTGTCTTGTCGTTCTAGTTACCGACCTGCTGGTCGCGTCACACAGGACAAGTCACTACGTGACAGTTACCAACCTCTCTGGTTATCTGGTTGCCTAGCCTATTCCCTTGCTATCCTCCTCGGTTACCTAATCATAACATCTGGCACTTTGATTCTGCACTTCCCGATTGCTCAGGTGCAGGGTAATGGTTTTGGGGTTGATGTCAGCAGTGTGACATCAATCCCAGAGGTTAGTAATGGAGAGGTGTCTATCAGTCACCCCCATTACTAACCCCATAGTCAAAAGAAAGAAAGACACACACACACACAAAAGTCCTTTATTTGTAAAAAGCATTCCCCAGTAAATTCCCTTTTTTACCCATTTATTACCATAAAAAAATCCACAGTAGTCTGACAAAGTCCATATGGAGGTCCCACGATGATACCTATCTTCTTCCAGTCTATGGCGACCCAGTCTGAGAAAGTAGACTGGAGCTGGAGCCTCTGCCGGTGCTCACGCTGCATAACGTGAAAATCCGGCTGCTGTGACAAGCAGTGATGCCAGTAAGGTTATCGCAGTTCACAACTACTGCTGTCTACCTAGCCTTTACTGATTATTAAAAATAGGGGGACCCAACCCAATATCATTTTTTTAGATCCCTTTTTAATAACTAGTAAAGGCTAAGCAGACAGCTGTGAGCTGATATTAATAAGCTGGCATGGTCCATGAATATTGGCCCCTTCCCAGACTAATAAAACCAGCCTACAGCTGTCTGCTTTTCATTAGCTGGTTATTAAAAATAAGGGGGACTCCATGCCATTTTTTGTTTTTTATTCCTAAAAATCTGACTGACAAGCTCCACAGAGCTTATTAAATATCTGACCGCTATTTATCTAACAATGTATATAAGATTGATTTATTACTTAGCTAATTTTAAATTAGAGATTACAGTATGTAAAAAATGATGCTAAAAATGCATTGCATACACATGTAATACATATACTAGTTGAGAAAAATCTCATTATATTTACATGACACTCACATGACACTCGCATGACACTTGTCCTAAGTTTCTGAATCAACATCAGACCAATTTTTTGTACGCTAGCGTGACTCCAGCCATAGTGTGCTTTCCTGCTTTTCTGTTCAATTCTTGGGTACTCTTGGTCTTCCAGTGGTTTAACCAACACCAAGCAATTTCTTTGATACCTCCCAATGATTCATAAAATATTTAGTGTAAGGCTTCTTCAATTTTTTTTATCTGCATCCATAGTCAAGAGAGGTAATAGTCATGTCTTTCCATGCAATTTGAAATATTAAAATTGCCTGAAGCCTCATTTACTCATAACAGTCTATGAACGCACTGTTAAGCACGAACTGGCTGTAGGTCCCCTGACCTGAACTTGACAGTTTCATATATGTCAATGAGGCTGTCAAGTTTGGTTCAGGAAACCCACGGAAAGTCCATGCATCTGAAGAACGCATTACTTTAAGGGAAATGTAGGGAGAAAATTTTAGTTTTTGAGAACTTACTTCACCTTGAGTTCAAGGAAGGAGAATGAACACATTTATGTCAGTAAACTTTTCATAGTTTTCACACAATTCAGGATAGTACAGTATACTTTGAATTCTAAAAATTCTTTACACTTCCAACCATCCATTATTTACCTGGCATTCAAGGGGTTCAGGGAGGCGAAATATGTTCCTAGTTTGCTATAACCTTCGTAATCTATTTCATCTGTTCTCCGAGGCAAGGCTTTGTTGGCATTTTAATTAAAGTCTTCTAACAAGTGTTTTCTGGCTGGCTTTCCCATTTTGTTTAGATTGATTTCAGCCCAGACTCTATTTGACAACTGCTTTCCCCCCACCGAGCTACATGTTATTTATTTCTTTGCAGCAACCACAATGGCAAAGGAATCATACACAAAAACAGAGCAACAAATCAATGGTTTTATGTGACTTCTCAATGGGATTTGTTCACTAGTGTACAATATCCATTGATTCGTAATAGACATTAAAGTGATGATCTTTACGAATAAATAAAAGTTGTTGTACATCTATAAATCTTTACTAGCAGAGGAGTGAGGTATATATACATCATTTTTTAAAAGTGGGTCATATTGTGGTATTTCTTAGCCCCACAACGATTCCTTCTTTGCATCAATAAACCAATAATCAGATAGACCCACTCAGGGTTGAAAACTTGTCTTTTTATTTTTTCTGGACAGCTTATCTAAAAATCACAAGCAGACAATATTTTTTACAGACACACTGGAAAATCATAATAAATCATTATAATTTAAGTGATACATGTCTACAACCCATAATTTTGATATGAAGTCAAAAGCTCAATTCATTGTGAATTGTATAATGATGAGAATTATAGTCAAAATAATCTGTATACATTTCTTCATCTTCAAAAAATTCACGGATGTCTTAATTTTTTTTTTTTTACAGACAGGTCTTCTTTTAAGGACTGTCCTGTAATTTGTGGAATAGATCTTTGTTGAAAAGTCTTAAACAGCTCAACTCCTTTAACACATTCTTCACCCAATTATCCAGTTCACACACCTGTAGCTTTAATATTAGGCTGTTGCCAAATGAAAATTATTTTGCAAAATGTTTCATAAGTCACCTTATCTATACTAGAAAACTTAGTATTTATCTCTTTATATAGAAACCTGTTCACTACATGTGACCTATTTTTATGACTAAATGCATGTTATCACTTATTATATTATTTTTCCACTATTTAGTTATAAAACTAACCCAGAAAAATTAGGTCAACTTAAATATAGATCTCTAAATTCAGAGTTTTCTGCTTCTTCATAGATAGGACATGCAATCTTATCAATCTTATTATTTTGTCATAGTGGACATACACTCTGATGGAATATTTATGATCTGCAGCTGATAAGCAACTGTTGATTGGCTGCAGTGGTCACATGACATGATGTCACCCACTGGGAACTGTAGCGACCACATCGCCTGAATGGCACCCTGCGTGAGGTATACATTTTTGTAATGGACAACCCCTTTGAACTGATGGCATGGTGTTGTAGCTTTTTTAAACCCTTAGTGACGGAGCCAAATTTTTTAAATCTGACCAGTGTTGTAATAACACTGGAATGCTTCTACAAATCCCAGTGATATTGAGATTGCTTTTTCATGACACATTGTACGTTATGATAATGGTAAATTTTGGTCCATATATTTTGTGATTATCTATAAAAAATATCAGAAATTTGACAAAAATGTAAAAAAATTAGCAATTTTGAAACTTTGAATGAATACCCTTTGAATCCAGATAGTCATACCATAGAAAAACATTAATTAGTAACATTTCCCTCTTGTCTGCTTTAAATCAGCACCATTTGTAGAATGTTGTTTTATATTTTTTTTTAGCAATTTAGGAGATTAAAAAAATGTAGCAGCAATTTTTCATGTAAATTTACAAAATCAATTTTTTTAGGAACCTATCCAGGTTTGAAGTGACTTTGGGGGTCCTATATATTGGAAAACCTCCAAAAGTGATACCATTTTAAAAACAGCACCCCTCGACATATTGCAAACTGCTGCCAGGTAGTTTATTTAGGGTGTGTGCACATGCTGCGGATTTTGCTGCCGATCTGCAGCGTTTCTGGCCCTGTGGGTCCGCAGCAGAATCTGCTGCTTTGTACAGCATCATTTACTCTATGTAAAATGGAAACCGCTGTGCACATGCTGCGGAATTTTCTGTGTGGTTTTGCTGCGGTTTCAAATCCGCAGAAAGAAATGACATGTCACTTCTTTTCTGAAGATTCCGCTGCAGTTTACCATCTCCTCCATTGGAGAGGTGATAAACCGCAGGGCAAAACCGCAGCCTCATCCATAGGTAAACCGCAGGTCTTTTGACCTGATATTTACCTGTGGATTTTACAAAGTCCACGGGGAGAAACCCGCAGCACCTAAAAACTATGTGTGCACATACCCTTACTCTTCAGGTGATTTTGAGGAAATAAATGAGATGACAAGAATGAAAAAGTGTATATTTATCACCTAAATGTGGCTAACTTTTGATCAGGTTACAACAGCCAGCAGACTCTAAGGCCGCTATTTGGTCATGAATTGCCATGGTAAACATCAGGACCACACAATCAAAATCTCAGGGTGCCAATGGGGTTAAACAGGAAGCCCCCACACTCTGTTAACCATTTATATGATGTAGTCACTAATGAAAGCCGCATCTAAGGGGTTAAATGGATATGGATGGTGCCAACACTGATTATGGCTGATGCAGCAAGTTGTCAGCTATAGTGTACAGCTGACAGCTGCTGGATTGTCACCTATTTTGGGATGCTATTCTCTTTTATCCCAGGTCAGTAAAAAGACATATTGGTGGTTATTAAACAGCCTTCCTAGGAAGACCTTGTAAAAATTCTTTGTATATTTTATTAGTAGAAAATTCAATATCAGCGCCATCTGTAATTTCCATATCTTTGCCTATTTTTTGTAGAGCCGTAGTTCTTTTCACACCTATTTCTCATAAACAGACATCTTATTTTTGGAACACACCTATTAATCAATTCATTAAGATTTTTCATTCAGTCACAATGCCACAGGTGTATAAAATTCAGCCGCTCACCATGTTGTCTGCCGTTACAAACACTTGTTATAGAAGGACTTATTCTAAAGAGCTCACTGAATGTGAATGTGGTTCTGTAATATGATGTCTCCAATGAAACTGTAACGCTCACGGCCGTGCCCGGCCTCGCCTCCGCTCCGGCGGCGCCAGCTGTTACCACCTCCCACCGGCACCCTCGCCGCAGCGCGATCTCTCACCCAGCTCTCTGTCCTCCGACGTCCCTGCGCCTCCTCCTTAGGTCGCGGGCGCGTGCCAGCGCTCTCTCTTCTGTCGGCGGTGGGCGGCGCTGAGGGCGGTGCGTACCGCCCACTTCCGGGTCCTATGATATTTCAGGCGTTCTCTCTGTAGACGCCTGAGGATAGTGTGTTACTTTACGCTCCGTTCTGGCCCCCTCTGTCGTTGTAGGGATCTAGTTTAGGTCCTCTTCCCGTCTCCCTGCTGGTCTCCGTTCTGTCTCGCCTTCTCCTTGTCTCTCCCTCTCCCCGCTCCCTAGGTCTCGTATGTAACCCGTCCCTGTACTTCCATCTGTGTCCTCCTAGTGTGCACTCCCTCTGCTCCGGTGCCTCCTCCTGTGTCCCTACTAGTAGCGGCTGCCTGCCGCCTCCTCATCCTATAACCCTGCTCGGGTTCTCTACACCTCTGTCCAGTGTTCTTGGCCACGCTGTTGCTCCGTGTCCCCGAGCCGTCCTTCCTGGTACCGGCTGTCGCGGTTCTGTCCTCTGCGGTTTTGCCCCTAACGATCCCTGTATAGGGGTCGGTCATCACCTGGCGCGCTCGACCCAGGGGCTCCAGATCCGCGACCCAGAGGGTCCACTCTCGGACATTGTCCATTCCCTGTCCGCTACAGTATCCTCAGGCCATGGACCCCGCCGGTGCCGCGGCCGCTACACAGAAGGAACTGCTGTTCCTGCGTGAAAATCAGACCCGGATAATGTCCTTCATGAAGTCCATGGACACCCGGTTGTCTGCTCTACAAACCTCTGACCCAGGGCACGCCCCCCTCCTAGTCAGCCTTCAGCAGGAGTTCACGCAGCAGCGCGATGCCCAGTCCCACATTTTGGGTTATATGGCGTCCGTTAACGACCGACTGCTTGCCTTGCAGTCCGCCGCGGCCGCCACTACCCTACCCAGGGACGCAGACTCGTCTCCGCCCCCCCGACTGGGAAAGCCTCCCCGGTATAGCGGAGATCCTAAACTATGTCGGGGATTTTTAAATCAGTGAAGACTGCACTTTGAGCTCTTGCCCCAACAATACCCCACTGATCGCGCCAAGGTGGCGTTCATTGTTTCCCATCTTGAGGGAGAAGCCCTGGCCTGGGTGAATCCTCTATGGGAGAGGGACAATCCTGTCGTGTCTAGTATTTAAAACTTTCTGGAAACGTTCCGCAAAGTTTTTGATGAGCCCGGACGCTTAGCGTCTATTACAGAGGCCCTCTTTAACCTCCGCCAGGGGTCTCTTACGGTGGGACAGTACGCCATCTGCTTTCGGACTTTGTCGTCGGAACATGGATGGAATAATGAGGCACTTGTGGGGGCCTTCTGGAGAGGCCTCTCAAGTAAAATTAAGGATGAACTTGCCGGTCGGGATACCCCAACCACCCTGGAGTGTTATGATTGAGTCACCGTAGGAGGCAGACACAAAAATAGAAGCTACATCCAGAAAACCAGAGAAGTTGGCAACTATCAGATTGCAGACCCCTGAATCTATCAACAGAACTAGCAGTAGCCATGGGCTACTATGATGCACTAGACCCCTCGATCACAGCCGGAGCGCTAAATAGCCTAAAGACAGAAAAGGAAATCTAACTGCCCCAGAGCAGACCCCAAAGTAAAAGGCAGCCCCCAACATATAGTGAAGCAAGATGAAAAAACACCCACACAGAAAGATAGACTGAGCAAACGATGGGGCCCAAGCTAGCTAAACAGAACAGGAAAGGAAGGTTGCTGTCTGCAATCTGCCAAAACCCTATCAAAGACATAAGCCAACAAGCTGATATGAAAAAGACCCTGAAGCAGCTAGGCTTCAAAAACTAAATCAGCACTCAGGTATTTTCGGAAGACAGAGCTAAAGGAATTCAGCACACCCCAGCAAGGAATGGCAGAAATCCAGAAAAACAAAGCAAAACAAAGTCTAAGCACAAATGCAAAAAGCTGAGCAGAAAACTTAGCTTTAGAGGAGCAGGAATTCAGACTGGTCTCCAAGTATCCCACAGAGAAATCACCCACAGGGCAGAAGAGCGTCGGCAGCCTTATATCCAGTCAGTAACTCCACTCAGCCAGTCATCATCATCATACTGTTTGATAATCAGGCTCACTACCTTTCTTTACCAGAAGAGGGAGTTCCTCGGGCCTCAGTAGTGAAGGGGAAAATGAACTCACAACAGTACCTCCCCCTTGAGGAGGGGTCACCGAACCCTCAACCACGCCACCAGGGCGATCAGGGTGAGCCCGATGAAAGGCACGCACCAATCTTTTGGCATGAATATCAGAGGCAGAGACCCAGGAATTATCCTCCTGACCATAACCCTTCCACTTAACCAAATACTGGAGTCTCCGTCTAGCCAGACGGGAATCCAGTACTTTCTCTACCTCATATTCCATGTTACCTTCAACCAATACAGGGTCTGGAGGTGCCACAACAACAGGTTCAACAAACCTCTTCAACAAAGATTTATGGAACACATTATGGATTTTAAATGTGACAGGAAGAGCCAAACGAAAAGAGACCGGATTAATAATCTCCAAAATCTTGTAAGGTCCAATAAATCTAGGCTTAAACTTAGGAGAAGCCACCTTCATAGCAATATTTTTTGATGATAACCACACCATATCACCAACCTTAAACTGGGGACCAATGGTCCTATGTCGGTTGGAAAACCGCTGGGCCTTTTCCTGGGAGAGAGATAACTTATCCACCACTTGGTCCCAGATCTGGGGCATTCTCTCCACCACAGTGTCAACACCTGGGCAGGCAGAGGGCTCCACCTGCCCTGAAGAAAATCGAGGAAGAAACCCAAAGTTACAAAAAAAAGGTGACATCAAAGTGGCAGAACTAGCTCTATTATTTAAAGCAAATTCGGCCAAGGGCAAAAATGAAACCCAATCATCCTGATCAGCAGAAATAAAACATCTCAAATATGACTCCAATGTCTGGTTTGTTCTCTCTGTCTGCCCATTGGTCTGAGGGTGAAAAGCAGAGGAGAAGGACAAGTGAATTCCCAGCTTGGAACAGAAAGTTCTCCAAAATCTAGACACAAACTGGACTCCTCTGTCAGATACAATGTTCTCATGAATCCCGTGCAGCGAACCACCTGTTGTAAAAACAGGGGCACCAACTCAGAGGAAGATGGCAACTTAGGGAGTGGTACAAGATGAACCATCTTAGAGAACCTATCACAAATCACCCAAATAACAGTCATCCTTTGAGAGACAGGCATATCAGAGATGAAATCCATTGAAATATGGGTCCATGGCCTCTTGGGGACAGGCAAAGGCATCAACAACCCACTAGAGCGAGAACACGATTTAGACCGGGAGCACGTCCCACAGGACTGCACAAAATTCCTGACATCACGAGACAAGGAGGGCCACCAAAAAGACCGACTCACCAGATCTATAGTACCAAAAATACCTGGATGACCAGCCAAAGCAGAGCAATGAACTTCAGACATCACTCTCTTCTTCCACTGGTCAGGAACATACAACTTTCCACTGGGACAACGCTCAGGTTTGTCCTCCTGGAACTCTTCCAGAGCACGTCTCAAGTCGGGCGAGATGGCAGAAAGAACTACCCCTTCGCCTAAGATGGTTGCAGGCTTGGTCACCACAGGAGAATCAGCAAAGAAGCTCCTAGAGAGGGCGTCAGCCTTGACATTCTTAGTTCCAGGAAGAAAAGAAACCACAAAATCAAAACGTGTAAAAAACAAGGCCCACCTAGCCTGTCTAGGGTTCAAGCGCTTAGCCGACTCTAGGTAAATCAAATTCTTGTGGTCAGTGAGGACCACGACTTGATGCTTAGCTCCCTCCAACCAATGTCTCCACTCCTCAAATGCCCATTTCATGGCCAACAGTTCCCGATTCCCCACATCATAGTTACGTTCAGATGGAGAGAACTTTCGGGAAAAGAAAGCACAGGGATTCATTTTAGATGTTACAGGATCCTTTTGGGACAAAACAGCTCCTGCACCAATCTCAGAAGCATCCACCTCTACCTGGAACGGAAGTGAGACATCAGGTTGCCGCAAAACCGGGGCGGAGGTGAATCTTCGCTTCAGCTCCTGAAAGGAAGAAACAGCCTCCGGAGACCAATTTAACACATCAGCACCCTTCTTAGTCAAATCAGTCAATGGCTTGGCAATACTAGAAAATTTTGCTATAAATTTCTGATAAAAATTAGCAAAACCCAAAAACTTCTGGAGGACCTTCAAAGAAGTGGGCTGAACCCAATCGTAAATGGCCTGTACCTTGGCCGGGTCCATTTCAATAGTTGACAGGGACAAAATAAATCCCAAAAAAGAAATCCTCTGTACTCCAAAAAGGCATTTAGATCCTTTGACATACAGCGAATTCTCCCTCAAGATCCGGAACACAGTCCGAATATGTTCCACATGAGAATCCCAATCCTTGGAGAAGATCAAAATATCATCCAGATAGATAATCAAAAATGTATCAACAAAATCTCGGAAAATATCGTTCATGAAGCACTGGAAGACAGAAGGGGCATTAGTGAGCCCAAAAGGCATCACCAGGTACTCAAAATGTCCCTCCGGAGTATTAAACGCCATCTTCCATTCATCCCCATGCTTAATGCGAATAAGATTATACACCCCCCTGAGGTCAAGCTTGGTAAACCAGCAAGCACCTTTAACTCTGGAGAATAGATCAGAAATCAGGGGTAACTGATACTGATATTTAACAGTAATTTTGTTGAGGGCACGATAATCAATACAAGGTCTTAATGATCCATCCTTTTTGGCTACAAAAAAAACCCGGCACCTAAGGGTGACGAGGATGGTCTAATATGACCCTTCTCCAACGCCTCCTTAATATAGGATCGCATAGCCTCGTGCTCGGGTACAGATAAATTGAAGAGCCGACCCTTGGGAAATTTACACCCCGGGCTCAGTTCTATTGCACAGTCATAACTCCTATGAGGAGGCAGAGACGCAGCCTCATTCTCACTAAATACATCATAAAAGTCCGCCAAATAATCAGGAACATCATGCGACTGAGGAGAGGTGGAAAACACCGGAGCCTCACTAAAGGCACACCGACAACCCCAACTCACCACAGACACAGATTTCCAATCCAAAACTGGATTATGAATTTGTAACCAGGGAAACCCCAGAACAATAGTATCATGCAGATTATGCAACACCAAAAATCTGCAATTTTCTTGATGGTCTGGGGCGACCCGCATTACCACCTGGGTCCAAAACTGAGGTTTATTTTTAGCCAAAGGAGTAGCATCAATCCCCCTCAAAGGGATAGGCGTCTGCAGAGGTGTCATCGGAAATCCACAACGTTTAGCAAAATCCAAGTCCATTAGGTTTAGGGCTGCTCCCGAATCCACAAAAGCCTTGGCGGAAAATGTGGACAGGGAGCAGATCAGAGTAATAGCCAGAAGAAACTTAGGTTGAACACCACCAACAGAAAACGTGTGTGCAAAGCGTTTCTCTCATTTAGGACAGACAGAAATAATATGCGAGGCATCTCCTCAGAAAAAACACAACTTATTACGCCTTCTGAACTCCTGACGCTGCTCTCTGGAAAAAACTCTATCACATTGCATAGGTTCAGACATTTGTTCAACAGGTGGCAACACCTCTCATGCAGCTTTGCGTTCGCGCAAACGCCGATCAACCTGAAAGGCTAATGACATAGAATCGTCAAGACCAGAGGGAACAGGAAATCCCACCATAGTATCTTTTACGGCTTCTAACAACCCCTTCCGAAAGAGAGCAGCCAAGGCATTATCATTCCAGGTAGTAAGTACTGCCCACTTTCGGAATTTTTGACAGTACAATTCTGCAGAATCACGACCCTGGTTCAGTGCCAGCAGGGTCTTTTCAGCCTGATCAATGGCATTAGGTTCGTCATACAACAACCCCAAGGCCTGAAAAAATGCGTTCACATTAGTCAGAATAGGATCATTTGGTTTCAAAGAAAACGCCCAATCCTGCGGATCGCCACGCAGCAAAGAGATGACAATTTTAACCTGCTGCGCAGAGCTCCCTGACGAGTTAGGCTTCAAGGCAAAAAATAATTTACAATTATTTTTGAAATTCAAAAATTTAGACCGATCCCCAAAAAATACATCAGGTGTAGGAATCTTTGGTTCAGCAGCATGTGAATGAGCAAGGTAGGCGGAAATTCCCCGCACTTCTGCAGCGAGCTGCTCCACACGATCAGACAATTGCTTTATCTACTTTGAGAGAAAAAAAATTCCCCCTACGGCCTCAGAGATATAGAGGAAAAAATATACACACTTTTTTTTTTTATACAATTCTCTCCTGCTATTGAGTACCCTAGGATCTGCGGTATGGCGGGTGATTCTGTCATGATTGAGTCACCGTAGGAGGCAGACACAAAAATAGAAGCTACGTCCAGAAAACCAGAGAAGTTGGCAACTATCAGATTGCAGACCCCTGAACCTATCAACACAACTAGCAGTAGCCTTGGGGGGTTCCTACGATGCCCTAGACCCCTCGATCACAGCCGGAGGGCTAAATAGCCTAAAGACAGAAAAGGAAATCTAACTGCCCCAGAGCAGACCCCAAAGTAAAAGGCAGCCCCCAACATATAATGACGGTGAAGCAAGATGAAAAAACACCCACACAGATAGAAAGATAGGCTGAGCAAATGATGGGGCCCAAGCTAGCTAAACAGAACAGGAAAGGAAGGTTGCTGTCTGCAATCTGCCAAAACCCTATCAAAGACATAAGCCAACAAGCTGATATGAAAAAGACCCTGAAGCAGCTAGGCTTCAAAAACTAAATCAGCACTCAGGTATTTTCAGAAGACAGAGCTAAAGGAATTCAGCACACCCCAGCAAGGAATGGCAGAAATCCAGAAAAACAAAGCAAAACGAAGTCTAAGCACAAATGCAAAAAGCCGAGCAGAAAACTTAGCTTTAGAGGAGCAGGAATTCAGACTGGTCTCCAAGGATGAGAACAACAAAAGAACAAGGTTTACCCATACAGACCTCCAAACAAATGCACTATCAGGATGCAGTGGACCCATATAATAAAGATGGCAACACAGGTGCAAAAATACCAATCAAGCAACTGCTCCAGCCTACCAATACATGGAGGGGGCGATTGCCTGGTATGTTGATGCACAAAACAACTTGTATGCGGCGCTGTTCACACTAAGGCCATGCACAGCATCCAGGCCAGCCTAGTACCAACACCCTTCTATTAGTTCAGGCGGGCTGTCCAGCGCTAACAAAATGCATGTCGTGTGAACAGACACTGCAGTTTACAAGACCAAATGTGCCCAACTGCACCCCAAATAAAAAGTGCAAAAAACACATTTTAAAAAAATGTGGAGTATTAGCTGATATTTTGGCCAAAATACGTGAGCCTGTAACCTACGTCAAAGATCTCCACGCTTACGGGTACCTAACACTAAATAATAATACAGCACAGTACAAAAAGAGGACTTGAAAGTCCTCCAATAATGAGAACAACAAAAGAACAACAAGGTTTACCCGTACAGGCCTCCAAACAAATGCACTATCAGTTGTTTTGTGCATCAACATACCAGGCAATCGCCCCCTCCATGTATTGGTAGGCTGGAGCAGTTGCTTGATTGGTATTTTTGCACCTGTGTTGCCATCTTTATTATATGGGTCCACTGCATCCTGGTGCATTTGTTTGGAGGCCTGTACGGGTAAACCTTGTTGTTCTTTTGTTGTTCTCATTATTGGAGGATTTTCAAGTCCTCTTTTTGTACTGTGCTGTATTATTTTTTATTGGTCTCCAAGGATCCCACAGAGAAATCACCCGCAGGGCAGAAGGGCGTCGGCAGCCTTATATCCAGTCAGTAACTCCACTCAGCCAGTCATCATCATCAGACTCAGGTGTTTGATAATCAGGCTCACTACCTTTCTTTACCAGAAGATGGAGTTCCTTGGGCCTCAGTAGTGAAGGGGAAAATGAACTCGCAACACTGGAGGATCTCATATCCCTTGCCACGCGCATAGACCTGCGGTTTCTGGAGCGCGCTCGAGAATCGGTTAGGGAGCGCAGACCCTTCAGGCTGTATCAAGCGCCCATTCCGCGCTCCTCAGCTCCCTCTACTAGTACCGGTCCCGAGCCTATGCAGGTAGATCGGATTAGGTTGACTGAGCAGCGTCGCAGGGAGAGGATGACGAACGGGCTCTGCCTGTACTGCGGTGGAGCCAATCACTTTGTGCGCACCTGTCCGGAGAGACCGGGAAACGCCTCCACCCAGGTCAGGTAAGAGTGGTCTCCCTAGGTGATCATAATTCCTCTCTGCCCCTTACCCTTTTAGCTTTAATTATTTCAGGTCGGGAGCGCAGATCTGTGGAGGCGTATGTGGACTCGGGTGCGGAGGGTAATTTTATCGGGCAAGATGAGGTGGATAAACTCCAGATCCCAGTGGTCATCTTAAAAGATCCGCATGCTATCACCTCCATCGATGGAAAACCTCTTCCCGAGCTCGTCACCATGGTAACGGCCGAAGTAGACCTACAAATTGAAGCGCTTCATGTTGAAAGAATTGCCTTCTATGTCCTGCCTAATTTTTCCCACGCTGTCCTCTTGGGATTACCCTGGCTCCGGCTGCACGAGCCAGTCGTCGACTGGCGCTCAGGGGAGATCCTATGCTGGGGTCATTCCTGCCACGCACGGTGTTTGCTGCCCATCCTTCATCCTCGTTCCCTGCCTATGCCAGCCAATCTTCCGGGTCTTCCCGCACCGGACTACGCGTACGCCGACGTTTTTAGCAAAAAAGAAGCCGATTCCCTGCCCCCGCATCAGGCCTATGACTGCCCCATCAACCTGATTCCCGGAGTCACGCCGCCCAGAGGGAGAACGTATCCCTTATCCCCAGCTGAGACCACGGCCATGACTGAGTACATACAGGAGAACTTGGCCAAGGGGTTTATTCGGAAATCCGCGTCCCCAGCAGGCGCAGGCTTTTTCTTCGTTCGGAAGAGGGACGGATCCCTCAGACCATGTATCGACTACCGGGGCCTGAACAATATCACGGTTAAGAATCGATACCCGCTCCCGCTGATTCCGGAATTGTTCGACCGGCTGAGAGGGGCTCGGATCTTCACGAAGCTGGATCTACGGGGAGCCTACAATTTGATCCGGATCCGCGCAGGGGATGAGTGGAAGATGGCCTTCAATACCCGTGACGGCCATTATGAGTATTTGGTCATGCGGTTTGGTCTCTGCAATGCTCCAGCCGTGTTCCAGGAGTTCGTTAATGAAGTGTTTCGGGATCTTCTGTATTCGTGCGTAGTAGTGTACCTAGATGATATTCTTATCTTTTCGCCTGACCTATCCTCTCATCGGAGAAGCGTACACATGATCCTGCACCGACTCCGGGAGAATCACCTCTACGCCAAAATTGAAAAGTGTCTCTTCGAACAGACCTCGCTACCCTTCTTGGGGTATATTATCACAGACTCCGGTCTAAAGATGGATCCCGAGAAACTCTCTGCGGTACTCAAGTGGCCCCGTCCTGTCGGTATAAAGGCCATCCAGCGTTTCCTTGGATTCGCGAATTATTACCGACAGTTCGTGCCGCATTTTTCCACGGTGACCAAACCCCTCACGGCCCTGACCCGTAAAGGAACTAAGCCAAACAGCTGGTCTCCCGAGGCTGAAGACGCCTTTCTGGCACTAAAACGCTCCTTTGCCTCCGCACCGGTCTTACATCGGCCGGTGGTCAGTAGGCCTTTTGTTCTAGAAGTGGATGCCTCTTCCACCGGAGCTGTGGCGGTTCTCTCTCAGCAAGCCTCCTCAGGACAACTGGTGCCCTGCGGGTTCTTTTCCAGATCCCTCTCACCTGCAGAGTGCAACTATTCCATTGGAGACCGGGAATTGCTGGCCATTAAGATGGCTCTAGAAGAATGGCGGTACTTGCTCGAGGGGGCGGTGCATCCCTTTACTATCTTCACGGACCACAAAAATTTGGCCTATCTGCAGTCCGCGCAGAGGCTCAACTCCAGACAGGCCAGATGGGCCTTGTATTTTTCTGGGTTTGATTTCAAGCTGCACTTCCGGCCCGGCGATAAGAACGTCAAGGCGGATGCACTCTCCAGGTCCTTACAGTCGCCTGAGGAGGACGAGGGTCCATCATATATTATCGAGCCTACCAAAATGATCACTGTGGCCCCTGTGAACTTTTCTGCTCCTCCACCAGGCAAGACCTTCGTGCCTCGGAATTAGCGTCTGGAGGTGTTACGTTGGGGGCACTCCTCCAAGGTTGCTGGGCACGTCGGGACCAAGAAGACCCTCTCGCTTCTCGCCCGTTATTACTGGTGGGCCACCCTCCGCCAAGACGTGGTGGATTATGTTGCTTCTTGCACAACCTGTGCTCGGAACAAGGTCCCAAGGACCCTTCCCTCCGGCCTTCTCCATCCGTTGCCTGTTCCGGAGGCTCCATAGCAGCAAATTGCTATGGATTTCATGATTGACTTGCCTCGCTCAGCCGGTTGCACCACCATCTTAGTCGTAGCGGACCGCTTCTCTAAGATGGCTCATTTTGTCCCCCTGGCCGGATTGCCGTCAGCTCCGAAGTTGGCCGAGATCTTCATCCACCAGATCTTCAGGTTACATGGTCTCCCCCTATGGATTGTGTCTGATCGTGGGGTTCAGTTTACGTCTCGCTTTTGGAGGGCTCTCTGCCGACTTATGGGTACATCCACCGATTTCTCCTCTGCTTATCATCCACAGACCAACGGGCAAGTGGAAAGGATAAATCAGGGCCTGACAACCTATCTGCGTCACTTTTCCAACGCTCATCAGGACAACTGGGTCTCACTTCTACCTTGGGCAGAATTCGCCCATAACAACCACCCCAGTGATTTAACCACCGAATCTCCGTTCTTTGTGGTCTCTGGCCGCAATCCGGGTGTTCAACTGCCCTTTATCACGTCATCAGGAGTTCCCGCAGCAGATGCTCTCGCCATAGAATTTTCTAAGATTTGGAGGGAGACCAGAGAGTCCCTCGTGAATGCCAGTGCTCGAATCAAGAAACATGCGGACAAGAGACGAAGGGACCTTCCTCCGTACCATCCTGGCGACAAGGTCTGGCTCTCGACCAAGCACATCCGCTTGAAAGTTCCTTCCTATAAGTTGAGTCTTCGTTACATCGGCCCCTTCGAGGTGCTAAAACGCATCAATGAGGTGGCTTATAAACTGAGATTGCCGGCTTCACTCCGGGTCCCCAATGCCTTTCATGTCTCGCTCCTGAAACCTGTAGTTCTGAATCGGTTCCAACCGGCCTCAATTGCCCCTCCTTCGCCTGTTGGCTCGGATGACATCTTTGAAATAAGGGACATTTTAGCCATGAAAAAGGTCAGGGGGAGATCCCTCTTTCTTATTGATTGGAAGGGGTTTGGCCCTGAGGAGAGGTCCTGGGAGCCTCGAGAAAACATCAATGCCCCCCTAATATTGAAAAGATTTCTGGCCAATCTCAGAAAGGGGGGATGTAAAGGGGGGGTACTGTAATGCTCACGGCCGTGCCCGGCCTCGCCTCCGCTCCGGCAGCGCCAGCTGTTACCACCTCCCACCGGCACCCTCGCCGCAGCCCGATCTCTCACCCAGCTCTCTGTCCTCTGACGTCCCTGCGCCTCCTCCTTAGGTCGCGGGCGTGCGCCAGCGCTCTCTCTTCTGTCGGTGGTGGGCGGCGCTGAGGGCGGTGCGTACCGCCCACTTCCGGGTCCTATGATATTTCAGACGTTCTCTCTGTAGAGAGGACGCCTGAGGATAGTGTGTTACTTTACGCTCTGTTCTGGCCCCCTCTGTCGTTGTAGGGATCTAGTTTAGGTCCTCTTCCCATCTCCCTGATGGTCTCCATTGTGTCTCACCTTCTCCTTGTCTCTCCCTCTCCACGCTCCCTAGGTCTCGTATGTAACCCATCCCTGTACTTCCATCTGTGTCCTCCTAGTGTGCACTCCCTCTGCTCTGGTGCCTCCTCCTGTGTCCCTACTAGTAGCGGCTGCCTGCCGCCTCCTCATCCTATAACCCTGCTCGGGTTCTCTACACCTCTGTCCAGTGTTCTTGGCCACGCTGTTGCTCCGTGTCCCCGAGCCATCCCTCCTGGTACCGGCTGTCGCGGTTCTGTTCTCTGCGGTTTTGCCCCTAACGATCCCTGTATAGGGGTCGGTCATCACCTGGCGCGCTCGACCCAGGGGCTCCAGATCCGAGACCCAGAGGGTCCACTCTCGGACATTGTCCATTCCCTGTCCGCTACAGAAACAAATGAAGCAAATTTCTCACAAAAATTTGGTGAATTTCAAAAAGAACAATTGTCCTGAAAAGTTGTGTCTATCACTCTGAGGTCTCCTTGGAGTTATTGCAATTCATTATATTCATTATAATATGTTAATAGAAAGACGGACTTAGTAATATTGAGGGAGCTGACTCTAAAAATAGGTGGAAATCCTGCAGTTAAGAGCTAGAGAGAGAGAGATCTAGGGATTGATTTATGGTGTTCGCACACCAAGCGATGCTTCACATTGTTAAGTGCATTCACAGCAAGGGATACAAACTGTTGCTTTACAACCATCAGACTAGAGACACAAAGTAAGGCCGGGGTTACACTTGCGTGTGCAATGTGACAAACTCGCACATCATTACCCGGCATTGCCACCGGCACTCAGGACTGGAGTGTGTGGCTGCATAGAAATACATGCAGCTGCACACTCCGGTCCAAGTGCCGGGTGTTGATGCGAGTTTCTCACATTGCACATGTAAGGGGAAGGAACTAGCTAGGCATGTCTCCTCCGTGAAGGGTCTGGAACTGTCGGGGCTGTGACCTATATTGCGGGTAGAAAGCTTGAGACTCCAGACTCTGTGTTTGAACAAAGGGGGCGTGGCTAAGCAGACAGAGCAGAAGCCTGCGAGTGACCAGACAGCTTGGGCGGGAACTTCGCATGGGACGCCTGTGAGGTAAAATCAGCTGAGAGGCGCCTGGCAGAGCAGGGCAGAGCCTGGAACAGCAGAGTGCTTTGACAGGAGACCATCGACTGAGTACCGCTCAGACACCGCTGTCCCAGCCGACATCACTGCCCTCGCTGAGACCTCTGACACAGCGGACAACGCTGCCACAGCCACCACCGCTGACAGACAAGGTCTGTGAACGGGACTTAGGCGTGTGTCGATTCGGCACAGCGAACTGGGCTGCGCATTGTAAACTGTGTTTGGGTAGTGCTGCAAATCTCCATAGTGTTGGGACACTCACCACTGAGGATAATGCTGTATCCCTCTTCATCACCTCATCTGCTGGACCCAAGACCTGCATCAGGATCCCAAGGATTCGCCGCCATCGTCAGGACCACGGGAGGACACCGCCAACGTCAATAGATACTACATCATTTACCTCAGGATTGTGACAGACCCCCACTGCGATGCAATCTAGGCAGCACCAATCACAGACAGAAGTTCAACCGTGACTGGCGCCTGAGTGAGAAGTTATATTTTATTGTATTGTCGGCTTTACTTGTCCCTGTTCCTTAAGTTATCCCTATTAACCTTTTGCTGTATTAAGGAATATTATCCCTCCATTTCTCCCTGCATGGAGTTTATACTGTATAAGGCCTCTTTCACACATCCGGTTTTCAGCATCAGGCGCGATGCGGCGAAAAGTGTAAAAACCGGATCCGGCGCCGGTTGCCACCGGATCCGGTTTTTCCCCCATTCAGATTCATTATCGCCGCATCGCGCCTGATGCCTATGCGGCGTATCCGGTTTTTGCCTGATCCGGCAAAAACAGCCGGTCCGGCATCTGGAAAAAACGTTCTCTGCAACGTTTTTTCTCAGCGCCGGACCGGCTTTTTCCACAGCGCATGCCCGGACTCTGTGAATGTTAACCCCACAAGTGCCCGGCGAGAGAGAGAGAGATCTCTCTCTGTCACCCGGACACTTGTGAGAGATCTCTCTCGCCGGGCACTTGTGGGGTTAACACTCACAGTGTCTGGGTGAGAGAGAGAGATCTCTCTGTGGGGTTAACCCCACAAGTGCCCAGCAAGAGAGAGAGATTCTCTTGCCTGGACACTAATGTTAACTCCCCATGTCTCTCTCTCTCCACCCCCCTCCCCTCTCCTCCCCTCCCCTCTCCTCTCCTATCCTCTCCTCCCCTCACCTCCCTTTCAGCAGCTGTCTCATTGGCTGCCTCTGTCCTGCGGCTCCTTTAATAACGTCCGAGCCGTATCATCTCGCCGCACACACATCCGGTGTCACGGCTGCAGGCCGGATCCGGCGGCCCGGCTTTTCGCCGCACGCCGCCGGACCCCACACACCGGATGTGTGAAAGTAGCCTAATAAACCCCTTTCACCCTTGATCTGTGTACAGTTCGTTACTGCATCCTACGTGCCTGCAGTCTCCTCACACACACGCTAGTGTGACCCTGGCCTAAGAGAGTCTCTCCTGATTGGTGGTGCTATAACATGTTATGAGATATTTGCAAGGCATTTTGGAAAAGCCCTCACAGTCTGTAATTCATGCAGTCTTCTACAATGTGTAAAATGATGAAGGATGTTTTTGCCGGTTCGCTCCAATTAAATAACTCATTGTTCGATATTGCCAATACCTGAAGATTTCAGGAAATTATAATAGAAATTGATTTGCTAACAAATAAATTGGACCATCATTCCAAAATATTCCACAATTAGCCTTGAGTGGTATTATTGAAGCATTTAAGTACAGCGGCAATTTAGTCAAGAAATATACAAATTGGGTTACCAAGTGCTGAGGAACATAGTGCACAAAACTCACCAACACTGTGCTGACTCAATAACTACAGATCTCCAAACCATCAGCACAAACTCTGCTCCATACAGATTGGTGATTTAAGCCTTAAATCACCAATCACAATGCCAGGGGTCAGATGGACTGATGTAAATAACTCCAGCAGTCGATTTTGCCAGGCTTTTTCCACTAGTCTCTGACCTTAGAAATATTCTTTTGGATGAATGGGCCAACATTCTCACAGACAAACTTATTTGAAGTAGGACAACTTCATTATAGTGTCTATGGACTTAAGTTGTAATGAGGTGTTTACTATCTAATGTGAGAGCAGCATGATGTATGGGCAGACACTCTGATTCCAGAAATGTATCCCTTACTGGTCTCTGTGTTGCAGTAAAAGCATTATTTTAGTAGCAGGAGATTAACTAGCGGTCTGTTCCTTTTGATAGGCGGCAAGCAAATGTGGTACCAATATTCAAAAAGGAGTGTAAAAGGGAACCTGGAAACTATAGGCCGGTAAGCTTAACATCTGTTGTGGGTAAAATTTTTTAAGGGTTTCTAAGGGATACCATTATGGAATATCTCAATGTTAATAAATGTTTAACTCCATATCAACATGGATTTATGAAGGATCGCTCCTGTCAGCTTCTATGTGGATGTAAGCTCTCAAATGGACCAAGGAGAATCATTGGATATCATTTATCTCGACTTCTCTAAAGCATGTGACACTGTCCCACATAAAAGCTTGGTAAGTAAGATGAGAAAGCTTGGGCTAGGGGAAAATGTGTGTAGATCGGTAGGTAGCTGGCTTAGTGATAAAAAACAAAGAGTGGTTATTAATGGTGCATACTCAGATTGGGCCAGGGTTACTAGTGGGGTACCACAGGGTTCTGTATTGGGCCCCCTACTATTTAATATATTTATTAATGATCTAGTGGATGGCTTACACAGTAAAATATCAGTATTTGCAGATAATAATAATAATAATAATAATCTTTATTTTTATATAGCGCTAACATATTCCGCAGCGCTTTACAGTTTGCACACATTTTTCATCACTGTCCCCGATGGGGCTCACAATCTAAATTCCCTATCAGTATGTCTTTGGAGTGTGGGAGGAAACCGGAGTACCCGGAGGAAACCCACGCAAACACGGGGAGAACATACAAACTCCTTGCAGATGTTGTCCTTGGTGGGATTCGAACCCAGGACCCCAGCGCTGCAAGGCTGCAGCGCTAACCACTGAGCCACCGTGCTGCAGATGATACAAAACTATGTAAGGTAGTTAACACAAAGGAGGACAGTTTGCAACTACAGACAGATTTGAGTAAATTGGAGAATTGGGCTGAAAAATGGCAAATGAGGTTTAACACAGATAAGTGTAAGGTTATGCACATGGGAAGGAGAAACATGCTATATTACTTACTAAATGGGAAACTGCTGGGGAAATCAGACATGGAAAAAGACTTAGGCAACTAAGTCAATAAGAAGCTAAATTGGAGTTCCCAGTGTCTGGCAGCTGCCACCAAAGCAAATAGGGTCATGGGATGCATTAGAAGAGGTCTAGGAACACAAGATGAAAACATAATTCTCCCTCTGTACAAATCACTCGTCAGACCACACTTGGAGTATTGTGTGCAATTTTGGACGCCGGTGCTCAAGAAAGACATTACTGAACTTGAAAGGGTTCCAAGGCGGGCTACTAAAATGATAAATGGAGTTGGTTCACTACAATACCCAGAAAGGTTATCAAAATTCGGTCTATTTACTCTAGAAAAGAGAAGACTTAGGGGAGATCTAATATATATGTACAAGTATATCAGAGGGCAATACAGAGATCTCTCCAATGAACTGTTTGTACCAAGGACTGTGACAAGAACAAGGGGCATTCTCTTCGTTTGGTGTAAAGACAATTTCTGCACCAGCATAGAAGAGGGTTCTTCACGGTAAGAGCAGTGAGGCTCTGGAATTCTCTTCCTGAGGAAGTGGTGATGGCCAACTCACTGAATGAATTTAAGAAAGGAATGGATGCTTTTCTTGTGAGTAACAGTATAGAAGGTTACGAATAATAGAATATTATAGGTAGATGATTGACCCAGCTTAGGGGAAGGAATTTTTTTCCCTATGGAGAAAATTGGCTTCTACTCTGTGGGTTTTTTGCCTTCCCCAGGATCAACAATGCAGAACAGCTGCACTAAAAATAGGCTGAACTAGATGGACATAAGGTCTTCCTTCAGCCTTCAAAACTATGTTACTATGTATGTTATGTTACTATGTTACTTGCTGCCAGGTAGTCCAACCACACTCCCAACACTAATTGGCCGTTTTATCTATGCTTATGCACAGTGTTCACAGAAAGCTGCCAATCAGTAGTATGGTCATAGTTATGCAGAGCTTAGAATTCAGATAAATGGCAGATTTACAACAGACAAAATAATTTTCAACAAACACTACAGCACTAAGTAAAATAAGTGATATAATGTTGGAATTAGGGTCTTTGCTTCTATATCAGGCTTCTTTCAGATGGGCTATCAAAAACTTTACGACAAATGGCATTTATCGGCTGGTTCACTTGACAGTCAAATGTGTACGCTGGCCTCCCGCTCCACAGACAGTTTTCAGACTGCTGATCCTTTATTTCTTGGCAAGATAAGCTGTCGCTGGAGAATCATGGCAGCGGTTCTACAGTAGAGAACACGGGACTGCTCGGCAGAGTGCACCTGTGTATGGAGGAATTGATAGAGATAATCAGCTGAACCCACAGCTATCTATAGTGTATGAGTCCCCCTAGAATGGGAAGAATTCTTTGGAATGGGAATTCTTTCTCTATAATACCCTTTCCATTGAGTTGGCATTCAGCCAATCACCTGAAATCTTAACTTATTGGTATGGTGCCCAACTTTTGTCATAATATCCCAGTATGGATTACTCATTTCAGCTGTCACAAGAATTATGTTGGGAGATGCAATCTTGTACATATTGGATAATTTTCTGCCTTGCATCCAAAGGCGTAAGGAGTGGACACTGTATAAGAATTTTTTGTGCACAGTGGATAAGGCCTGTTTCACACATCCGTTTTTTGTGTCCGCCAAACGGATCCGTTTCCGTTTTTTGACGCAAACGGATGCTACCGGATCCGTTTTTTTGACGGATCCGCGGTAGCCGCTAATGCAAGTCTATGGGAAAAAAAAACGGATCCGCCAAGAACATGGCGGATCCGTTTTTTAATCAAAAACGACGGATTTGGACGGATTTAAAAAACAGAAGTGTGATCCAGGCCTAATGCTGTACAATAATTTATTGTGCTGATTTTGGGTTTGTTTTCACATGTGTTTTTCACTGATGCAACAGCGCGCCCAGACTATACTAATCTTACATTGTCTAAACATCATGGTCAGTAGTCTGCGAGCATGGCATAACCGATGGTTCAATACTAATAATTCATAAAAAGCTGAAATCTACATGTAATCACAGAGAGCATTCATTGGCTTTTGTTTTTCCTTCTATCTCCTAATACATTTGAAAGTTTCGGAATCATTAAGCAGTTTTCAACAGTTTACTTTTGTAAAGGTTCATGAAATGTCATCAAATTTTGTGAAACTCGTGATTGCTCAAACATTTTGAAATTTTTTGGCAATTTTTCACCAATCTGTCCAAATTTGCCAGGAGAGAGTGTAGCCAAGTACTGGCAACATATTTATCTTTATTTATGCCAAAAAAGTGGTGTAAATTAGGATATCAATGCTCTCTAGTATCTGACTATAGTACATAGTACTATATAGTACATATAGCATAGATTTCCCATCCTCTTCCCCTCTAAACAGGCTATTTTCATGTTCAAATCCAAGTGGAGCATTGAATGGCCTATAAGCCTCCCAATGCCGATTTGCGCCTCTCTACTAGGAGAAACTTTACCCCTTGGATCACATGTCAAACAAATTCTGTCCAGCTTTGCACTGATGAGGAGCAACCACACTGAAACACTTTGTGACGCTAGTCACTAATGTGATGCTAGTCACAACCCATGGACAGGCCATGAATCAGTGAAGTCAAATGTTCCGAGGGCAATACCAGAAGAGCACATGGTAAACCAAGGGAAAATATGAAGTCGTGAGTCAGATCACATACCAGGGTCAGAATACCAGAGAAAGAGTGAATAAACGAATGGGCAATAACAAACAAGTAGTCAGAACTTGATCCAAAGGTCAGCAGCAGAATATCAGATGCAAAGGGGCAATAACAAATGGATAGTCTGAACATGGTCCAAAGATCAGTAGCAGAGAATCAGATGTAAAGTTACAATAACAAGTGGGTAGTCAGAACACGGTCCAAAGATCAACAGCAGAAGATCAGAACTTACAGCAATGGGATCAGGCGAACACACACCAGAGAGCACAGGCTTAGAAGCAGTTTTTGACTGGCAGTGATCTGGGCCAGACAGCTCACCTAAATAGGAGGGCAATTACCAAGAATAGGGAGCACCTGTGGAAATTTCTGCACCTTCCAGTCTCTGATAGGTCAACCGAGCTGTCAATCAAAGCATTGACAGCTCAGCATGCCCCAGCACAGGATAGGATGACAGAGCTGTCCATCACTGAGTCCCAGACACTCTGAGAAAAGGAGTTATGACACACTTGTCCTCAAATGGTCCTTTTAAAGGTCAATATTTTGGACTGTTGCATTTGATAGGTGATACTAAAGTTTATATCCTACTTAGTACTTCCTCTCTGAAGAGGCCATTTGATTATATTCAACTATATATAGATATTTTCAATGTAAAATTCATCAGTGTATATTTTTTACATAGATTGAAAGTCCCCACTAATTTTTATAAAGTTACAATGACGTTCATTCCTTAAATGCAACCCATAAATACATAAAACAAGCTGCCAAAGTACATATTTCATTTAGGAAGAAGCAACCACAAATACCTTAACTATATTGCTTGTTTGTCTTTCTCCAGGACATGTTAAACTGTTTTATCTGTGTTTTTTTTTGTCATATGTCCCATATTGCACATAAATGATGAATTTTACCCATTACAATTTTTGACAAATTTCAAAGCAAAACAGCTCTACAGAAAAATGACAACACATGAAAATTCATTTTTTATCGTCTTGATACATTGTTCTTCTCATGTACTTCACTCCATCATTGAAGCTCACCTGTGCCTTTATTGCTCCCTATTAACATTGTCCGTGACCTCTCCTTACTCACCATTGCATGACATTAATAACCCCTTTTCCATCTGTCTTTAAAGCAGATGGTCCCCTTGGCCCAGGATGTCCTATTTCTATTTAAATACATCTTCGTCTGTTTCATATAGGCTAAAGGAGTACATATTGCTGATTCATGTCTGCTCTGAACTACCAAGAGACTTACCATGATATTAAGATACTCTAAGAAGCCTAATTTGCTTGCAACCCTTTAAAAAGGAGCATGTAGTGTAATTAATAGGACTTTTGGGGCAGTGATGCTGTAATTAAAAGTTGAGCTGGCATTTTTTAAAAACTCCCCAGAGTTATATCATTCCCATACAAATTGTATGCATCCCATAAGGCTGGAAAAATTGCCATATTATAAGTTAAATGTGATTGTTAATCAAAAATGAATATCAAATTGGTCTTAATTAAAAGTCAATTTATTGTTCAGTAAAGTTGAGCATTTTAATGCTTGAAACACCCCGTATTTCCCTTTTTTTTCTGTCTGGATATTATAACTGTGGACAAAATGCCACCTGTTTTGACATAAAATAAATGTGGAGTTGTTCTAGGTCATTAGTGTTTGGCAATTACATGCTATTAATTGCTTTGCTTTCAAACCGTAAAGACTTTCCTATCACATTTTAGGGTTGTGCATTAAAATTAGTCATACCATAGTTCAGCAGTTCTGCCTAGTTAAAATTCTGAGCATTGCGGAACAAATTACAGCTGTGAGATACACTTCGGATAGCATTTTCTTACCAGCTGGTCAAGGAATATGGAAATGAAAAATTAGCCAGTGATTTTCCTAAGGTTGCTATAAGCTTTTATGTGAGCTATAGTTTAGTAAATCATTTTGTAACATATGCCAGCACTGCCCACAAGCTACGGTACGCCTAATGGAATTATGTCAGTTGTAATAACTATAAAAATGATTATACTATTAAATGTCAAACTCAAACCGTAGGGCCCGTGGAAGCACAAAACGGCCGCAGTCCTCTAACCACACACATTGCTCCCCTGCTGAAGATTTTAATGGTGGATTTTATGAATGGTGAGTGCGATCCTTATTTCTTGTTTGCTTGGATCAAGACATTGTATTTTCCAAGGATAGAGCACCCCTTCTTAGGACGTTTATGCGTCTTTGTGTGCGTGTGTCTTTTGTGGGAATATAATTGGTGGATCAGCGGTGCCGTTTCTTGTTTCTTTTTTTGGACAAACATAGAAAATGTCAACTCTTCTTTTCTTCCCACCTAAACATTCATATGTGCACACGTTCGGAAATGCTGCGGAAATTTCTGCAACTTCCGCCGTGGGTAAAACACATGCGGAATTCGCAGGCATTTTCCCGCTAAACACAAGCGTTTTGCAAGAGTATTTAGCTTGCAGAATGCTTGCGCTTTCCAAGCAATTTCAAGCATCATTTGGAAAGGTGATTGACAAGTTGGTCACTCTTGTCAAGCATAGTGCTTGACAAGGGTGACCAATGTTTTACTATTGATGCTGTCTATGCATCATCAATAGTAAAAGATAGGATGATAAAAAAATGGTTATTCTCACCTTCCAACGGCCTCGATCTCCTCAGCGGTGCTTCTGGCATCTTCTGGTCCCAGTGATGTTTTGCGCGAAGGACCTTTGTGACGTCACGCTCGCGAGAGCGCGACATCATCTCAGGTGATTCGCGCAAAGAATCACTGGGACTGGAAGGTGCTGGCAACGTGGTGAGAGGCGGGAAGGACTCCGGGGGCCATCAGAGGGTGAGTATATCTCGTTTTTTTATTTTATTTCTATTTTTTACAGGATTATGGAACCCAGAGCATGGTGGACATAGCCACATGCATAAAGTGAGCGTTCAATGCAATCCTGTGGGTGCGAAATCACCGTGATTCTGCACAAAGAATGAACATGCTGCGTATTTTAACGCTATGCGGTTCCGCAGCGGAAAAATCAGCAGCATTAGCACAGCAATGCGGAATCCCATAGGATTGCATGGGATGAGTTTTCTTAGCGTTTTCGCAGCGGAAAAACGCTAAAAAAAAGCAACGTGTGCGCATAGCCTCAAAGTCAGCAGGTTGCTGTCACACGTATTCATCAGCAAACAACTGCATTCTTACTGTTTCTTTTTATTTTAGGATTTATTGTAGATAGATTAATAGGTAAAAAAATAAATCTCAAACAACCTATTGATTTCTACAGCATAAAGTTTTACGCACAATACCGAGCCATGTGAACTGGGTTTGTACAGCCATACACAAAGTTCCTTTTGCTATTATTATGATCACAATTCCCTGTAGACTGTGAGCCCTCACGGGCAGGGTCCCCTCTCCTTTTGTACTTGTGTGTCCCTTGTCTTACACATGTTTATTATACTTGCCTATATTTCCCCTTTTCACATGTAAAGCGCCATGGAATAAATGCATAATAATAATAATATAGTACTCATAAGAGAAAAATTGCTTTGAAATATGCCAACTATACAAAATTTGGAAAAAAAGGCACCTGTATGCTTCCATGTGAAGTTGGTACACTAGGACCATCTAAACTTTAACCAAGATTTTTCTGTTTCCAGAAACATCTGTATAGCTACACATCAGAAAACGTGTGCCTATTGCTGAGAACAACTTTATATTTTGTCTATAGTGTAGCTCTAGTAATAACTAAATTTATATAATCCGCATGCTGGGGTCCATTTGTAGTACATTTCAACACTTACTAGAGAACCTTGTTCCATAGTGTAAATCATGTTAAAAAGAACCTGTCAGAAGGATTTTGTAATGTAAAGACATGGCTATAATAATGCTGAATAGAAATTACATTGATACTTTTGGTGAAGAAATCCACTGTGTTTCTCTTTTTATCAAGATTTGAAGTTTTCTGCTATTTAGATTTCAAAGCTCAAGGGTTGGACCATACACTGGGTCCTCTCCTCCCTGCCTGTGATTTTTGGCCCCTCCACCTGCCTTTGGCCATTGGATGACATTTTCAGGTCTCTCCAGAGATACTCAATTGGGTTTAGGTCAGGGCTCTGGCTGGGCCAGTCAACAATGGTCAGAGTTGTTCTGAAGCCACTCCTTTGTTATTTTAGCTGTGAGGGTCATTGTCTTGTTGGAAGGTGAACCTTCGGCCATGTCTGAGGTCCAGAGCACTCTGGAAGAGGTTTTCATCCAGGATATCTCTGTACTTGGCCGCATTCATGTTCCCTTCAATTGCAACCAGTTGTACTGTCCCTGCAGCTGAAAACACCCCAATAGCATGATGCCACCATCATGTTTCACTGTTGGGATTGTATTGGGCAGGTGATGAGCAGTGCCTGGTTTTCTCCACACATACCGCTTAGAATTATCACCAAAATGTTCTCTCTGCATCTCATCACACCAGATAATCTTATTTCTCATAGTCTGGGAGTCCTCAATATGTTTTTTAGCAAACTATGTGGGTTTTCATATGTCTGGCACTGAGGAGAGGCTTCTGTCTGGCCACTCTACCATAAAGGCCCGAATGGTGGAGGGCTTCAGTGCTAGTTGACTTTGTGGAACTTTATGCCCTCTCCCTACTGCATCTGTGGAGCTCAGCCACAGTGATATAGGGGTTTTTCTTTAATTCTCTCACCAAGGCTCTTATCCCATGATTGCTCAGTTTGGCTGGACGGCCAGGTCTAGAAAGACTTCTGGTGGTCCCAAATTCTTCCATTTAAGGATTATGGAGGCCACTGTGCTCTTAGGAACCTTGAGTACTGCAGAAATTCTTTTGTAACCTTGTCCAGGTCTGTGCCTTGCCACAATTCTGTCTGAGCTCCTTGGCCAGTTCCTTTGACCTCATGATTCTCATTTGGTCTGACATGCACTGTGAGCTGTGAGGTCTTATGTAGACAAGTGTATACCTTTACAAATCAAATCATATCAGTTTACTTAAACACAGCTGGACTCCAATGAAGGATTAAAATCATCTCAAGGAGGATCACAAAGAAATGGACAGCATGTGACTTAAATATACATGTCTGAGCAAAGGGTCTGAATACTTATGACCATGTGATATTTCAGTTTTTCTTTTTTAATAAATTTGCAAAAATTTCTACATTTTTGTTTTTTCAGTCAAAATGGTTGCAGAATGTACATTAATGAGAAAAAAATGAACTTTTTGAATATACCAAATGGCTACAATGAAATAAAGTGTGAAAAATGTAAAGGGGTCATAATGCTTTTCGTACCCACTGTGCATTTAATCAGCATTTCAGTGCAACTGCAGCCATGTCCTCAAATTACATTACAAAATCGTGTTGACAGGTTCTCATTAATAACTGCAGTATTCTATTTGCATAAGTGGGTGATTACATACAGTATAAAACTTTCACTTACTGCAAAGATGTTTTGGTTGTGAACTCAAGAAGTAGGAACTTTTAGTAGTATCTGAAATGCCAATTGTTTTGAGGATCATTCAGAAGTCCATGCCATAATTAAAAAACTGTGCTCTGGCCTGAGTGATTGGCATGTGATTTCATAGCTGAGTGTATTTTCTTAAAACAATTTATGACCATATGACCTTAGTAGTCCTTATATTTGAGTATTATATTTTTGATTTCTTCTTCCTTTAAATTCCCTGTCACACTCTGTTATTTGGTGTGTGTATTTTGTATGGTTTGTTGTTATGAATGAGTCACCGAAGGAGGAAAAAACAAAAATACAAGCTAAGTCCAGAAAACCAGAGAGGTTGGTAGCTATCGGATTGCAGACCCCTGATCCTATCCACAACAACTAACAGTAGCCATGGGGGGTTCCTACGATGCCCTAGACCCCTCGATCACAGCCGGAGAACTAAAGAGGCCTAAAGAAAGAAAGGGGAAATCTAAACTGCCCCAGAGCAGACCCCAAAGCAAAAGGCAGCCCCCAACATATAATGACGGTAAAGCAAAATGAAAACACTAACACAGATAGAAAGATAGGTTGAGCAAACGATGGGGCCCAAGCTAACTAAAAAGGACAGGATAGAAAAGCTGCTGTCTGCAATCCGTAAAAAACCCTACCAAAAAATGTCCCAACCGTCTGATAGGAAAAACAGGCCCTGAAGTCGCTAGGACTTCAAAATGACTATATCAGCACTCAGGTAAATTCTGAAGACAGAGAAAAGAGACAAACTGATCAAAGAAAAAATGGAACTCAGCACACCCCAGACCGGAGATGGCTGAACTCCAAAAAACAAGGTAAGCAAAACAAAACTAATAAGTTCAATAGCAGAGCAAAAACTTATCTTTGGGAAGCAGGAATCAGACTGGTCTCCAAGAATCCAGCAGAGAAATCACCAGCGACTCAGAAGGGCGTCGGCTGCCTTATATCCAGTCAGAAGTTCCTGCCACCCAGTCATCATCCACCAGATCAGGTGTTTGGTAATCAGCCTCACTAGCTTCCTTCACCAGAAGAGGGAGTTCATCAGACATCAACGGTGAAGGGGAAAATGAACTCACAACAGTTTGTGCTTTCATTTATTCCTATCATCTTCCCTTGTTTGTCTGGTTAGTGTGTTCATGTATCGTGACAGGTATGCTCACAATTCTCATGTTTTCCATGGGTCCTGTACTCTACACAGTTCATATGTAGATGAAACAACTGGAGAACTGGAGAAAGATGAATAGCGAGTTATCAAAAATATTTTAATCTTCTTAGCCTTCCTCCAGCCTGAATCTTTCTCCATCTACCTGGAAGGATGCATTTCGCCTGGTGTCCACATATTAGCATGTGTTAGCAATATAATTTGGCTTACACCTCCTGTTCACATCTATGCTGATGTGCCTCTTGTTTACCCAGGAGATGGAGTGTTCTCTGGCTGATACTGTCTTTGTCTATCTTTGCTGTGTTACATATATCCTTTTTGTACTTTATCATTCACTGTTTCATTGTCAAATCATGTATTAAAATTGTTTTAATCATTCGCTACTCCTCTTGCTCCAGTTGTTTCATCTGCATGTATGGAATGAGTTTTTATGGGTGGTATTATCAATGCACCTTTGGCTGGTGCTGTGCCCCCTATAAAGGGTGCCACCAGGGCATTACTGCCCTTACTGGCCCTAGTAGAGTAATTCTGCCTGCTCAACTGATCGTGTGTCTTTAAACACACAGGCAGTCAAAATCTGTTGCCTTGCGGGAGATTCCTGCATGGCAACAGTTAACTTCTGCCAGCCAATCACAGGCCAGCAGCTAACGTCAGTGGACACATCGCCAGCATATGACGTCACTGTCATACGATGGTATGCCTCTCAGATGTATCAAGTGGAAGACACTGCTGGACCTTGGCCAGGTAAGGACAAACTTTTTTTATGCAAAGCCGCAGTATGGGGCTGCATTATCCTACTATGAGGGGTGCATTATACTTCTATTGGGGGCATTATACTAGGAGGTCCATTAAACTACTATTGATTGCATTATACCACTATGGAGGTCAATTACACCTCTCTGCGGATGTATTATACTTTGATGCATTATACCACTATGGGGGTGCATTATACCACTATGGGGGTGCATTGTACTGCTATGGGGGTGCATTGTACTGCTATGGGGGTACATTATACTTGTAGTGGGCTGCATTATACTGCTATGGGACTGCATTATACTACTATATATGACTATGGGATGCATTATACTATTATGGATGATCTATGGAGGCAGTATGGAAAGACATGAGGCAGCATGGGAGGACACATTAAGTCCATAATGGGAGGACACGTGGGGTCCAGAATGTAGGATATTATTACTGTAGGTGCTAATTAAAGGATATTATTTTTGAGGGAGAGGAGAGGTCCTGTTACTGCGCTGGGCGACACGGTAGCTTTTTCATCTGCTGTAGTGTAGAGGTTGGGGAAAATTTGAGGAATGTTCTCTAGATACCTGTTATTTTCTGCTTAGATGATTCCTGGCTGAAAGAAGTGATGGTGGTCTGAACTGGATGAAGATGAAAAGCGAAGATGAAGGACTTCAACTAGAGACATCACCGGTGAGTCAGTGTGTTATCTGTACACTGACACTATATATTGTATACTATATACAGAGCTCCTGCGTATAATTTCGCTAGTGATCACTGTATTACCTGTACACTATAGACTATATACTGAGCTTCTGTTTATTATGTCACTAGTTATCGCTGTATTTTCTGTACATTATACACTATATACAGAGCTCCTGTGTATGTCACCGATGATCACTGTATTATCTATACACTGACACTATATATACAACTTCTGTGTATAATGTCACTGGTGATAATTGTATTATGTGTACACTGACACTCCTGACACTATACACTGTGTACTATATACAAAGCTCCTGTGTATAATGGCACTTATGGTAAAAATAGTATTGTTTTTTTTATTTATGATCAGTAATGTAGTATTAGGTCACTATGTGGTTGTAATATGTGGTTCGGCCATGGTGTCTGTATTTGTCCCTTGTATGTGATATTATTTGGTAACTGTGTGTTGGTAATATGTGGTCTGGACATGGTGGGGTGGTATATGTCCCTTGTATGTGGTATTATTCGGTCACTATGTGGTGGTATTTGTCCCTTGTAAGTGATATTAAAAGTCACTATGTGGTGGTAATATGTGGTCTGGTCATGGTGTGACAGTATTTGTCACTTATATGTGGTATTATTGTTCATTTAAAAAAAAAAATGTATGTGACACATTTCCTTAAAGAAACATAAGGAAAAATGTACCTTAAAAGAGAATTGGATATTTTAAAAAATATTTAATAGATTAGCGTAGAGTACGGTCCTGCCAAAACAGTCTACCTTATCGTGGTGGCAGATTAAAAAAAATCTTTTAGCCAAAACAAAAGCTGCTGGCTATGTATGTTATCTGGTGTTAGATGGGAGCTGATAATGTGTGATTGGTGAGGACGTGGTGCAGATGCGAAGTTTTTCTATGAGTGGGCTGAGAGACTGTAGAAGTTTCGAGGGTTGGAGGTGGAACCTGGGTGGAGTACGAAGGGGTCCCGAAAATTTTCCCTGTATGGGGCCCCAAAATTCCTGGATGGCAGCCCTGCCACTATACCTAATGTTTCTGGGATTGGTTTTATTCACAGTTCATATGTAATTTATTTCCAAAGAAATGAAAATATGGCATTCTCCTGGAAAATATCAGGTGAACAGTCTGTTTCGTACAAATGACACGCTTTCTCTGGCCTCTGTGCTATGATGGAAGCCAGAGGAATCACATTGTTAGTGCAAAAAGGCTGGTAACTCTTGTCTACTTACTGTACTTTCTGTTTTCTTGTTAGGCCTCTTTCACACTTCAGTTTTTTGCATCAGTTATAATCCGCCAAAAAGGCGGACAAGCGGATCCGTTCTCAACTGATGTGAACGGATGGGGCAGGATCCGTTTTCAGACGGATCCTGAAAATGAAGAAATTTAAAGGAATCGCTGGAGAGAGAGAGAGAGAGAGAGAGAGAGATAGAGAGAATTTTTTTTTTTGTCCGGCACCCAGAAAGAATTTCGGGTTAAATGAGTGTCTGGAGGATCCACCAGAGGAAAAAACGTTACAAGCTCCGTTTTGAAATCTTTGAGGATGGTGACGGACAGCAACTTTTGGCGGATCCTCACAAAAAACGGATGCAACGGACAGCAATCCGTCACAATCCGCCATTAATGCAAGTCAATGGGAAAAAAAACGGATCCTCAAAAAAAAATTGAGGATCCGTTTTTTTTCAAAACCTGACGGATTGTGACTGATTGTAAAAAACGGAAGTGTGAAAGAGGCCTTAGATGAAATTTAACACCTTTTTCACTTCTTTGCCGTCCTTATAATTTTTTATGATTTATTACTGTTATGACCATATCATTGAGTGTGCGTACGTACAGACAATATGTGTAAAATTGTAGCCGGTGTGGTAGGTGATTTACGCTTCAATTTCATCCCTCTATATGTGAAATGAACAAATAGGTACATTTCACAAAGCTAAACTAATGTCTATGCATAAAAAAGCAATTTTTAGTGTAGAACGCTCTATAATCTGCTAGCTTGATGTCAGTTTCAGATGTGAAGAGTGGTAATAAAGTGTTATTCGCCACTGTGATCTTAGAGAGATTTAAAGCACAGTTACCTTTACTTATATTGTTTTCCTAAATGGCCGTGAGACTCTGTATGGCTGCAACTGATATTAGTCTCTGTGATTGTACAAGGGTTTCTTAAAGAACATAGTCATTCAGCACTCTTCAGCTGAATATCCCTTGTAATGGGAGCCAATGAGCCTGAACATCCACATAGAGCTCAGAACACAAAGTGCAGTTACTTTTGCTCAAATGGTCCTGTGATGACAAAATACTGGTATGTTATGCTCTGATTATTGATTTCAGTAAAATAATCTATAATGCTGTTTTTGAAAAAAACACGGGGACATTGTTAAAATATAGTCTCCAAGCTATACAGAGGCATTGTGTTACTCATGACTTTACTGTTAGGCTGGTGCCACTAGGAAACTTTTATAGTACAAAGTGTAAGAAGGGTGAATGTTATATTTTACATTAATGATTATTCTTTAACCACTTCCTGACATTCAGTGCCTTCAAAAAGTATTTATACCCCATGAAACTTTCCACTTTTCACATTTTGCCGCAGATTCTCAATGGGGGTTTTAGGTCTGGACTGTGTGACTGGGCTACTCACACGCATGAATATGCTTTGACCTGAATCCTTCCATTGTAGCTCTGTCAGAGCTGGCATTGAGTGATGCCTATAATTAAACCAAAAACTTAACAGTGTAGGTTTAGGGACAGGATAATTTCCACTCAAAAATTACTGTAGTAATTAGCTTATACTACTGCATTATTTTCATTAATACACTAGCTGAAGAGCCCGGCATTGCCCAGGCATAGTATCCCCTGTATATAGTATATACCTGTATGTCATCTCCTTTTGTATATAGTATATAAACCTGTATGTTATCTCCTCCTGTAAATAGTATAGACGTGTATGTCATCTCCTCCTGTATACAGTATATACCTGTATGTCATCTCTCCCTGTATATAGTATATACCTGTATGTCTCGCAGGTTCCCTCCCATCTGTACACGGTGGAGGGGCAGGCTCTGCTGAGACGTTTCAGTGGCCCTTGAGGAAACAGCGCTAGCCTCCCTTTCTTCCATTTTTGTACTCCTTTCTGTAAGTCTTGGCTCCCTTTCATCTTTCTATAAGTCTTGCTCATTGAGGCATAATATAGTTTTTGTCTTAGAGAAAGCAGACTTCAACCTTGTGGAAGTGTAATACCATTTAGTTAGAAATTGTAAAGAAGGACTAATTTAGAGTGGCATTAGTTGTAGCTGTATAAATAAGTTTCAAGCAAACCAGGCATTGTCAGGTTGGAGATGTTACACCAATTAAAATGATACTTGGGTTGGAGAAATCCATCTTATGTTTCTTTTTTTAATCTGCGTTTGAATTTTTAAGTTAATGAGATGCTTCATGCCAGACAAAGAGAAGTTCCTGATTCTGGGCTCCCTCTGCAGTCTGTGTCAGAGGGTGGTCTGTGTCGGCACAGTAATAAATTGTGTTATTTCCAGCTTTACAAAAGGATGATAACATCATAGAAATGATAAGAATAACAGGATTCAGTTCCTGATTCTGGGCTCCCCCTGCAGTCTGTGTCAGAGGGAGGTCTGTGTCGGCACAGTAATAAATTATGTTATTTCCAGCTTTACAGAAGGATGATAACATCATAGAAATGATAAGAATAACAGGCCTCAGTTATCACAACTGTCTACAAGGAAAACTGTTGCTCATAGCAACCAATCACAGCTCAGCTTTCATCTTTTAAACAGCTCTGGTGAAATGAAAGATGCTTAGTAATTGGTTGCTATTGGCAACACAGGCAGTGTAACCTGTTGTGGTCAGGAAGATGCGCCTATGAAATAGATACAGTATATATATATTCTGTATATATATATATACACACACACAGTATACAGTATATATATATTTAATAAATATCTAATAAACAGTATATACAGTGGGGAAAAAAAGTATTTAGTCAGTCAGCAATAGTGCAAGTTCCACCACTTAAAAAGATGAGAGGCGTCTGTAATTTACATCATAGGTAGACCTCAACTATGGGAGACAAACTGAGAAAAAAAAATCCAGAAAATCACATTGTCTGTTTTTTTTTCATTTTATTTGCATATTATGGTGGAAAATAAGTATTTGGTCAGAAACAAAATTTCATCTCAATACTTTGTGATATATCCTTTGTTGGCAATGACAGAGGTCAAACGTTTTCTGTAAGTCTTCACAAGGTTGCCACACACTGTTGTTGGTATGTTGGCCCATTCCTCCATGCAGATCTCCTCTAGAGCAGTGATGTTTTTGGCTTTTCGCTTGGCAACACGGACTTTCAACTCCCTCCAAAGGTTTTCTATAGGGTTGAGATCTGGAGACTGGCTAGGCCACTCCAGGACCTTGAAATGGTTCTTACGAAGCCACTCCTTCGTTGCCCTGGCGGTGTGCTTTGGATCATTGTCATGTTGAAAGACCCAGCCACGTTTCATCTTCAATGCCCTTGCTGATGGAAGGAGGTTTGCACTCAAAATCTCACGATACATGGCCCCATTCATTCTTTCATGTACCCGGATCAGTCGTCCTGGCCCCTTTGCAGAGAAACAGCCCCAAAGCATGATGTTTCCACCACCATGCTTTACAGTAGGTATGGTGTTTGATGGATGCAACTCAGTATTCTTTTTCCTCCAAACACGACAAGTTGTGTTTCTACCAAACAGTTCCAGTTTAGTTTCATCAGACCATAGGACATTCTCCCAAAACTCCTCTGGATCATCCAAATGCTCTCTAGCAAACTTCAGACGGACCCGGACATGTACAGGCTTAAGCAGTGGGACACGTCTGGCACTGCAGGATCTGAGTCCATGGTGGCATAGTGTGTTACTTATGGTAGGCCTTGTTACATTGGTCCCAGCTCTCTGCAGTTCATTCACTAGGTCCCCCCGCGTGGTTCTGGGATTTTTGCTCACCGTTCTTGTGATCATTCTGACCCCACGGGGTGGGATTTTGCGTGGAGCACCAGATCGAAGGAGATTATCAGTGGTCTTGTATGTCTTCCATTTTCTAATTATTGCTCCCACAGTTGATTTCTTCACTCCAAGCTGGTTGGCTATTGCAGATTCAGTCTTCCCAGCCTGGTGCAGGGCTACAATTTTGTTTCTGGTGTCCTTTGACAGCTCTTTGGTCTTCACCATAGTGGAGTTTGGAGTCAGACTGTTTAAGGGTGTGCACAGGTGTCTTTTTATACTGATAACAAGTTTAAACAGGTGCCATTACTACAGGTAATGAGTGGAGGAAAGAGGAGACTCTTAAAGAAGAAGTTACAGGTCTGTGAGAGCCAGAAATCTTGATTGCTTGTTTCTGACCAAATACTTATTTTCCACCATAATATGCAAATAAAATGAAAAAAAACAGACAATGTGATTTTCTGGATTTTTTTTTCTCAGTTTGTCTCCCATAGTTGAGGTCTACCTATGATGTAAATTACAGACGCCTCTCATCTTTTTAAGTGGTGGAACTTGCACTATTGCTGACTGACTAAATACTTTTTTTCACCACTGTATATCGTGTGTATACCGTATTTTTCTGATTATAAGACGCACTTTTGTTCCCCAAAATTTGGAGGGAAAGTGGGGGTGCGTCTTATAATGCGAATCTGTGTGCTGCTGTGCTATAGAGTGGGGGGTGGCTCTGGCATGGTGTCAGGGGGCTGGAGTGGGCTGGCTGTGGGCTGCAGAGACAGCAGGAGGTCCTGTGCTCCCGCTCATTAGGCTCATGTAATATTCACTGCACCCGCAGTCCATCACCTCGGTGCTGAAGCAGCGCCGAGTTGGTAGACAGGGGAGCGGTGCATATTACATGAGCCTGCACTATCCCCCCCTGCCCAGTCACTATATTCACCTTACGATGATGGCTCCTGCTCCCAGCTCCCCCTGTGGCTTTACTGTGTCTGCTGAGATCCTCCTCCTGCAGGGCACGTGGCAGCAGCTGCTCATTCAGGCAGTTCATCGCTTCAGGACCTTCCATGATGTGACCAATAGGATCTGCGGTCACGTGACTCCCAGTGTGCACGCCCTCACAGGAGGAGGATCTCAGCAGACACAGGAAAGCCACAGGGGGAGCTGGGAGCAGGAGCCATCATTAGAAGGTGAGTTAACTGTTTATTATTTTATCGTGCTTGCCAGCAGGGGGGAAAAAATAGTGACGGGGGCCATGTGTGATAGCAGGGGGAATATAGGGACGGGGGACAAAGTGTGCCAGCAGGGGAGAATATAGGGATGGGGGGACAATGTGTGCCAGCAGGGGGGAATATAGGGACGGGGGGGACAATGTGTGCCAGCAGGGGGGAATATATGGACAGGGAGACAATGTGTGCCAGCAGGGGGGAATATATGGATGGGGGGACAATGTGTGCAAGCAGGGGGGAATATATGGACAGGGAGACAATGTGTGCCAGCAGGGGGGAATATATGGACAGGGAGACAATGTGTGCCAGCAGGGGGGAATATATGGATGGGGGGACAATGTGTGCAAGCAGGGGGGAATATAGGAACGCGGGGGCCATGTGCGTACCAGCAGGGAGGCCTATAGAGAGAGGGGGGCCATGTACATGCCAGCAGGGGGGCATATAGAGAGAGGGGGGCCATGTGAGTGCCAACAGGGGGCATATAGTGACCGGGGGGCAATATCCAGGATGGGATGGGGGGCTATGTGTCAGCACAAGGGGGTGTAATATCCACACGTTATGAAGAATTCAAGGTATTAAACTTTAGATATGTTTTATTCTTCGTCCTCCGGCACACAGCATAACAGTTGCATTCCCATGCTACACAGAAGTGAAACTGAAACTTCCCTTCTCATCCCTCTTGTCTCCACCCCCCAAGTCCCATAAGTCTGGCTTGCTTAAAGAGACAGATCTAATTATTATACATTACATCATCCCCTTTTTTTTTTTTATAAATAACCCATATTACTGATAAATGCAACAACATGAAAACGTCCAAAGAAATCATATGTCCGTTTTGTCTTATTTGTTCAATTTCAAAACCAGAGAAACAAAAAAAAACAAAAAAAACAAAACAAAACTGTAATTACACTTCTTCAATAAGCCTCGATGGAGCTCTTCTCTCTCGTGTAGGATAACGTCTGGGCTCATTGAGAGGGTTCATTATTGATGGACCAGCTACCTCTTGTTGGTCCTCTCCACCATCGGATACCAAATCTTCCACCAAAGAGAGTTCATTGTCATCATTCTGCGGTATGACTTTAAAATATGAAGAATTTCGCGTTATGGAGTGTCCATCTCGTTCATCTGTAATCATGCTGCCTTTCCTTTTAGTAACATAATATTTTGCAGGACCATATACAGATGAGGTCTTGTTGGTTGGTCTTTGACGTACCACCACGACATCCCCTCTCTCGATGGCACTTGATTGTGTCCTTCGCCTTCTGTCTGCATAACGTTTCATGGCTTGTTTGTTGGAGAAATCTGTGGATCTCACTGAGGAGTCACTTGGTCGGGGATGGCTGGTCACATCAGGGAGACGTATACGCAGGGTTCTGCTGAACATTAAATGAGCTGGAGCAGCATTAGTAGTGGAGTGTGGCGTATTGCGGTAATTACGCATGAATTTGTATAATGACTGTTTTAGTGGGATGTGCTCCAGACTCGCTGCCTTGATACGTTTCCCCAGAGTGTGCATAAAACGTTCCACAATTCCATTGGCTTGCGGCCAGCAAGGTGTGATTTTCCTGTGATTGAATCCCAAGTATTCAGAAAATTGTGTAAACACATGTCCATTGAATGGAGGTCCATTGTCTGTTTTGACCACTCTTGGAATACCATATGCCGAGAAAATGTCGTCCAGCTCTGGTATAACATTATTAGCAGATGTTGAAGAGATAAATGAAATGACAGGGTATCGAGAATATTCATCAATTGTTACGAGAATGTATTGGCCATTTGGCAATGGTCCATATATATCGACTGCCACTTCCTCCCAGACAGCAGTGGGTAACGGAGACATTTGTAATGGCTCTAAGGTTGATGATGGAGTGATTAATTGACAAGTAGAACAGCGTCTAATCTTTTCTTCCACCAAGTGATCCATATTTGGGAACCACACTTTTTCTCTGAGTAACTTCTTTGTGCCAACAATTCCTAAATGACCTTCATGTGCTATCTGTATGACTAAGTTACGCAAAGTCTTAGGTACAACTAGTTTGGTACCTCGAAGAATGAGGTGTTCTTCAGTGACTGATAATTCCTCACGTACGTTTGAGAATAGTTTTAACTCTTTCAGATCAATCTCAGAATCAGGAAATTTTTCCTTTTGAATTTCATGCCACCTTCGATTTTGGATGATTTGTATTAGGGCACAGAGTGTCTTGTCTTTTGTTGTTTCATTTATAAATTGATCAAGAGAAAGTGCTTTTGGCACGGCATGATCTGTAACAAAACGTAGGTATTCTTCAATGGAGGAATGCACAGGTATATCATCATTAGTAGGATGTCTTGAAAGATAATCAGCCGGATTGCTGTATTTTCCAGGTTTGTGAACAATTTTATAGTTGTAGTCCTGTAGACGTAGGCCCCATCGTTCAATTCATGCAGGCATTTTAGCTCTGGGATTTCCAAAAATTGTAAGAAGTGCTTGATGATCTGTGACAATGGTGAAGGGAGCTCCATAGAGAAATAAGTGAAAGTGTTCACATCCCCAGACAACTGCCAAGCTTTCTTTTTCAGGTTGAGAATATTTTCTTTCAGTGTTTGTTAAGCTCTTACTTGCATAAGAAATGATGTGAGGATTTTGATTGTTATCCTTGTACTGCGCTAGAATAGCACCCAGTCCCACGGGACTGGCGTCCCCAATCAGTTCAGTTCGAAGAGCTGGATCAAAATAAGCCATAGTGGTTGTCGAGCAGAGTTCATTTTTAATTGTTTCAAAAGAGGCCTGACAGTCTTGAGACCATTGAAAAATACAACTTTGTTTTGTAAGTTCCCGTAGTGGATTGCTGATTGTTGAAAAATTCGGAATATATCTAGCACAGTAACTTGCCATTCCAAGGAAAGAACGCACTTCACTGGCATCCTGTGGAATTGAGGCTGTTCTGATAGCTTCCACTTTCTTGGGGTCTGGTTGTACTCCTTTTGCCGAGAAGATGTGACCATAGAATTCTAATGAACCCTTGTCAAACTCGCACTTCTCTTTGTTTAAAGTGAGTCCAGCAGAAAGCAGACATTCGAAGATAGCATATAGAGCACGATTATGCTCAGCTTGAGTTTTACCAAAAACCAATATGTCATCACTGTAATTAAAGGCATTTGGGATGTGTTGAATGACACTCCTTATTGCATCCTGAAAAATTTCTGCTGCTGAGCAGACTCCAAAAGTCAATCTTTTGTATTTTCTGAGGCCCACATGGGTGGAAAATGTGGTCAAGTATCGGGACTCTGGACTCAGTTCTAATTGATGATATCCCTTATTGAGGTCGAGCTTTGAGAAGACGGTGGCTCCATTTAATAAATGAATAATGTCATCAATCGTAGGTGAGATATGTCTTTCCCTCTGGATAGCGGTGTTGGGCAGGCGCATGTCAACACACAGTCTCACTTGATCAGGAGTCTTTGGTTTTGGAACTACCACAAGTGGAGAGACCCACGGAGTGGGACCAGTAACAGTTTCAATAACGTCCTCATCCATGAGCAATTGGAGTTCCTTTTCTACCTTCTGTCTCAGGTGAAATGGAATACACCTGTGAGGCTGGGCTATTGGACGAACATTGTCATCCACATGAAGGTGTACTTGAGAGTCCTTTAGTTTTCCCAAACCACTAAATAGGGAGGGAAAGCTGTTCACCATAGTTTGTACATCCATATCCGCAGGGTCAGTTATGGTATGAATAATCTGGATGAGCCCTAGCTCCAAGGCAGTATGATAGCTGAGAAGACAGCCTCTCGATCCTTGTAATGTGTGGAAAGTGGTTTTCTGCCTGTTTTCTTTATATCTAATTTCAGCATCAAATTGTCCCATTATAGCTAGAGGTGTTTTAGATCCATAAGGAAAGATTTTAGTCTGCACTTGTTGTAAGACTGGCCTTGTTTTCAATTGTTCATATGTAGTGCCATCTATGATATCCACTGAAGCTCCTGTATCTATTGTAAAGGTAATGTCAGTGTTGCAGATTGAGAGTGTAACACAGGGAGACTGTACTGAACCAGTGACAGAGGTAGTGAACACATAGTTCTCAGTTGCAGACATTTCTTCTGTGTCCTGATTTATCACTTTTACATCTGCAGATTTTGTCATAGGCAGCGGAGGCTTGTAGTGCGCTGATTTGCAAACAGCTGCAAAATGATTCCCTTTTCCACATTTACTGCAGGTTTGTCCCATAGCTGGACATTTGTTCTGGTGGTGAGGGAAATCCTGTCCACATCTATAACATTTCTTCTGTTTCTGGGCTTGTTTGTCTGGTAAATTTTTCTGTTTGAGATTATGCACATGTAATTTATCCCCATTTTCCATTACGGTAGCCTGATGATCTGCTATTTCTATAGCACGGGCCATTTTGAGCAAATCATGTAGAGAGATATCCTGCTGCAGAGCCTTACGCCTTAGGTTATTAGACGAGCAGGTGACAATTATTTGAGTTAGGATTTCATCATCTACATCTGTAAAGGCACATCCATGTGCTAACTCTTTCAGCCGTGTGACATAAGTGTCTATGGACTCTTCTGGAAGCTGCTTCGCAATCCTGAATTTATATCTTTCATATCTGATGTTCTGTTTGGGGTTGAAGTAGCCAGTGAGAGCTTTAGTGCAGTTGCTGTATGTGTCTGTTTCTGCTGCAGGTAACGTACTGTATATGTCATAGACTCCTGTGCATGCACAATGCAGGAGCAAAGCTCTTTCTTTTCTCCTCCTTTATGTCCATGGCTTCTAGGAAATTCTCAAATCTGTTTAGCCATTTTCTCCAGTTATGGGAGAGATTAATGACATCAGTCATATCAAATATGTGTGCAAGTAGTCAGCCATGATAGAGTCTCTCAGTGGTGCTGGCGTGTGAAGCGGTAAAATATAGTCTGTACTCACAGCAGTAGGTGATTATATCCCATCCTCGTCGCCAGTTGTAATAGCCACACGTTATGAATAGAGTTGAGCGAAACGGGTCGAAAAATTTCAAAAGTCGCCGACTTTTGGCAAAGTCGGGTTTCATGAAACGAAACCCGACCCTAGGATGAGGTCGGCCACGAGGTCGGCGACTTACGCGCCAAAGTCGCGTTTCAAAAGTTTGTTTTGCGCTCTTTTTCAGCCAATCAGGATCCACGGACACTGTGGGCAACGTGATGACATAGGCAGGGGTCACCACCATCTTTCAGAAGGGCATGCAAGTGATTGGCTTGCTTTGGTGGGCGTCACAGGGGGTATAAAAGGGCGTGCACGCCGACCGCCATCTTACTTCTGCCGATCTCAGTATAGGGAGAGGTTGCTGCTGATTCTGTAGGGAGAGCGTTAGGCAGGGAAGAAGACAAAAAAACTGCTTCTGCTGCTAGCGATTTGGCCTGCACAACACACCAGTCACTGTGTGTGCAGTGCAAGGGGAGGCTATATAGTGGTGTATTAGTGGTGTTGGTTGTTGGGCTGCCTTCTAAGGCTTCCTGACATTCCTGCATTGCTGTTTACCCACTGCTCCGCAAACTGCTTTTTTAAAAGCAATCCCAATTTTTTTTTTTGTCCTGCTGAGAAGAAAAAAAACCTGCTTCTGCTGCTAGCAATTTGGCCTGCACAACACACCAGTCACTGTGTGTGCAGTGCAAGGGGAGGCAATATTGTGGTGTATCAGTGGTGTTGGTTGCTGGGCTGCCTTTTAAGGCTTCCTGACAGGCTGGCATTGCTGTTTACCCACTGCTCCGCAAACTGCTTTTTTAAAAGCAATCCAATCTCCCTTATCCTCTAGTCACTTTTGTCACAGCTGTGCCATCGAGCCTGTGACATAGCGCTCAGATATCAGTGGGCCTCACACAATCCAAAAGTGTCCAGTGTCCAAAAGTGTGTGCAGAGATTCAAAATCTCCCTTATCCTCTAGTCACTTTGGTCACAGCTGTGCCATCGAGCCTGTCACATAGCGCTCAGATATTCATTGGGCCTCACACAATCCAAAAGTGTCCAGTGTCCAAAAGTGTGTGCAGAGATTCAAAATCTCCCTTATCCTCTAGTCACTTTGGTCACAGCTGTGCCATCGAGCCTGTCACATAGCGCTCAGATATTCATTGGGCCTCACACAATCCAAAAGTGTCCAGTGTCCAAAAGTGTGTGCAGAGATTCAAAATCTCCCTTATCCTCTAGTCACTTTGGTCACAGCTGTGCCATCGAGCCTGTGACATAGCGCTCAGATATCAGTGGGCCTCACACAATCCAAAAGTGTCCAGTGTCCAAAAGTGTGTGCAGAGATTCAAAATCTCCCTTATCCTCTAGTCACTTTGGTCACAGCTGTGCCATCGAGCCTGTCACATAGCGCTCAGATATTCATTGGGCCTCACACAATCCAAAAATGTCCAGTGTCCAAAAGTGTGTGCAGAGATTCAAAATCTCCCTTATCCTCTAGTCACTTTGGTCACAGCTGTGCCATCGAGCCTGTCACATAGCGCTCAGATATTCATTGGGCCTCACACAATCCAAAAGTGTCCAGTGTCCAAAAGTCTGTGCAGAGATTCAAAATCTCCCTTATCCTCTAGTCACTTTGGTCACAGCTGTGCCATCGAGCCTGTCACATAGCGCTCAGATATTCATTGGGCCTCACACAATCCAAAAGTGTCCAGTGTCCAAAAGTGTGTGCAGAGATTCAAAATCTCCCTTATCCTCTAGTCACTTTGGTCACAGCTGTGCCATCGAGCCTGTCACATAGCACTCAGATATCAGTGGGCCTCACACAATCCAAAAGTGTCCAGTGTCCAAAAGTGTGTGTAGAGATTCAAATTCTCCCTTATCCTCTAGTCACTTTGGTCACAGCTGTGCCATCGAGCCTGTCACATAGCGCTCAGATATTCATTGGGCCTCACACAATCCAAAAGAGTCCAGTGTCCAAAAGTGTGTGCAGAGATTCAAAATCTCCCTTATCTTCTAGTCACTTTGGTCACAGCTGTGCCATCGAGCCTGTCACATAGCGTTCAGATATTCATTGGGCCTCACACAATCCAAAAGTGTCCAGTGTCCAAAAGTGTGTGCAGAGATTCAAAATCTCCCTTATCCTCTAGTCACTTTGGTCACAGCTGTGCCATCGAGCCTGTCACATAGCGTTCAGATATTCATTGGGCCTCACACAATCCAAAAGTGTCCAGTGTCCAAAAGTGTGTGCAGAGATTCAAAATCTCCCTTATCCTCTAGTCACTTTGGTCACAGCTGTGCCATCGAGCCTGTCACATAGCGCTCAGATATCAGTGGGCCTCGCACAATCCAAAAGTGTCCAGTGTCCAAAAGTGTGTGCAGAGATTCAAAATCTCCCTTATCCTCTAGTCACTTTGGTCACAGCTGTGCCATCGAGCCTGTGACATAGCGCTCAGATATCAGTGGGCCTCACACAATACAAAAGTGTCCAGTGTCCAAAAGTGTGTGCAGAGATTCAAAATCTCCCTTATCCTCTAGTCACTTTGGTCACAGCTGTGCCATCGAGCCTGTCACATAGCGCTCAGATATTCATTGGGCCTCACACAATCCAAAAGTGTCCAGTGTCCAAAAGTGTGTGCAGAAATTCAAAATCTCCCTTATCCTCTAGTCACTTTGGTCACAGCTGTGCCATCGAGCCTGTCACATAGCGCTCAGATATCAGTGGGCCTCACACAATCCAAAAGTGTCCAGTGTCCAAAAGTGTGTGCAGAGATTCAAAATCTCCCTTATCCTCTAGTCACTTTGGTCACAGCTGTGCCATCGAGCCTGTGACATAGCGCTCAGATATCAGTGGGCCTCACACAATCCAAAAGTGTCCAGTGTCCAAAAGTGTGTGCAGAGATTCAAAATCTCCCTTATCCTCTAGTCACTTTGGTCACAGCTGTGCCATCGAGCCTGTCACATAGCGCTCAGATATCAGTGGGCCTCACACAATCCAAAAGTGTCCAGTGTCCACAAGTGTCTGCAGAAATTCAAAATCTCCCCTGTCCTATAGACACCTTGTACCTTGTTTTACATTACTATATAGTTTGTTGGATTTTGTCTACATTTCTACCAAAAATGAGGAAGGCTGGTGGAAGAGGCCGTGGAATTGGGCGGGGGTTGGCAGCTGGTAATGATGTGTTGGTGGTGGATCTGATGGTAGTGGCAAGAGCAAAATAGGACCGAATGCAGGAGTTGTTGAGCCTGCGTCATCGTCTGGCTACATAAGGCCTCGAACGCTTAGTTTTCTAGGAGTTGGAAAACCGCTTTTAAAGCCAGAGCATCAGGAAAAAGTTTTGTCTTACATTGCTGACTCAGCCTCCAGCTCTATCGCCTCCTCTTCTTCAGTTGTAAAAAGTAAAAGCACTGAGTCGTCATTGGAGGCTCATGTTCATGAACCACACCTTTCCTTGTGTCCTTCACCCCAACCAAGATTGAAGGATGATGCAGGCCATACTACTGATTACTCCATGGAGCTGTTTTCACATACCATGCCTGGATTATTAAGTCAAATGGTGAATTACCCAGGCCAAGATGAATCTGACATGGAGTGCACTGATGCACAGCCGCTGATGGATGATTCTGCTGGTACATTCACTCAGAGCACTACATTGTCCTCGCAGTGTACAGAGCCAGATTCTGACCCTGATGAGACTCAGGTGCCCCTTCCCGCACACTATACCACCATACACGGTGACACAGAGGAAGGTGCACATGACATAGAAGAGGAGGTGATGGATGACCCAGTTGTTGACCCAGATTGGCATCCATTGGGGGAAGAGGGTGTTGCTTCCAATAGCTCAGATGAGGAGCATCCACAGCAGACATCGACATCGCAACAGCTGTTATCTGGCAAGCCCGTAGCACTCCAAAGACAGGTTCCAAACATCAAAAGAGTTGCTGGACAGCTTGTCCAGAGGGTCAAAAGATCACAGTGTGCTAGGCCGCAAAATGTCTGCCAAAGTAGGAAGAGTGCATTGTGGCACTTTTTTGAACAAAATCCTCATGATCAGGCCAAGGTTATCTGTAAGAAGTGCGCAAAGACCTTTAGCCGAGGGAAAAATCTGAAAAATTTGAATACCAGTTGCATGCTTAGACATTTAACCAGCATGCACTTGCAAGCGTGGACACAACACCAAACCTCAAGTGCCACATGTGCAACTGATCACAACGAAGGTAGTTAGCAACGCTACATTGTTTCCCCCACTGTAAGCCCACCATTTAGCACAGCAGCAAATGTTGAGGTGTCGTTGCAAGGCCACAGCAGTCAGGGAATCCCACTGTTATATCAACGAAAGACTGATTCTAGGCCATCAGAAAGAACACCAACTCCATCACCATCATCAACCCTCTCTCAGTCCGCCCTGTCCACCGCTACTTCCACCATATGCAGCTCTCAAGTCCAGCTCACCCTCCCAGACACTATGAGTAGGTCAAGAAAGTACTCAGTCTCTCATCCGCGTACACTGGGTTTGAACGCCCACATTGCCAAACTAATCTCGTTTGAGATGATGCCCTTTCGGTTGGTGGAAAGCACAGCTTTCCGCGAACTCATGGCCTATGCAGTACCACGCTATGACCTACCCAGTCGCCACTTCTTCTCTCACAAAGCCATCCCAGCCCTCCACCATCATGTGAAAGACCGCATTGTCCATGCACTCAAGCAGTCAGTGAGCGGAAAGGTGCACCTCACAACTGATGCATGGTCCAGTCGGCATGGCCAGGGCCGTTATGTGTCCATCACTGCGCACTGGGTTAATGTGGTGGATGCAGGGTCCACAGGGGACAGCGGTGGTGGGACAGTGCTGCCTAGCCCACGGTATAGGAAACAGTTGGCTGTAGGCGTTGGACCCTCCTCCTCCTCCTCCAGAAGCGAAAGCTCGTCCACAGAGCGCAGTCATACGAGCACTTCATCTGCAGCTGCCGCTGTTGCACACGATGTGTCCCCCTATCGAGCAGCTAGTGGAAAGCGTCAGCGGGCTGTGTTGCAGATGATGTGTTTGGGCAACAGACACACCGCCGAGGTGCTGGCCGAGTACTTGAAGCGACAAACTGAGTCATGACTGGACAGTGTACATCTTGAGGCAGGCAAGGTAGTTAGTGATAACGGCCGTAATTTTGTGGCAGCCATAGCCCTTTCAAAACTCAGCCACATACCTTGCTTGGCTCACACCTTGAACCTGGTGGTGCAGTGCTTCCTCAAAAATTATCCGGAGTTAACAGCCCTGCTCCAGAAGGTGCCAAGACTGTGCGCGCACATCCGCCGGTCGCCTGTACACTCCGTTCGTATGCAGAAGCTGCAGCGATTGCTCCACCTTCCCAACCACCGCCTCATTATCGACATTGCAACAAGGTGGAACTCCACCCTGCACATGGTGGAGCGGCTGTGCGAGCAGAGGCAGGCCATAATGCATTTGTGGGAGGATACACGGCCAGGCACTTTGAGAGCAGACATGGAGTTGACAGGTGTGCAGTGATCGAAGCTGAAAGACCTCTGTAAAGTCCTTCAGCGTTTCGAGGAATGCACACGGCTGGTAAGCGCAGACGACGCCATCCTAAGCATGAGCATCCCACTTATGCGTCTGCTCATGCAAACTTTGACGCACCTTAAGGAGCAGGCGTCTGCAGCCAATGTTGATGAGGAGGAAGAGGAGGAGGGAATCCTTGAAGACATTCAGCCATTGTCTGCTCAGGGACCTCTGCTGGACGAGGTGGAGGAAGAAGAGGAGGAGGATGATGATGGGGATGATTAGTTAGGGGAGGAGGATGCATCTCGTGGGGCAAGTGAAAATGTTGGCGTGGCAAGGTCTGGTACAGGGTTTGTGCGTGACTGGAGGGATGTGGATTTGCCAGAAAGTGCTCCTCCATCCAGCACTCGCAGTGCATCATTGACACCGGGAACATTGGCCCACATGTCAGATTATGCCTTGCAGATCCTAAAAAGGGACCCCCGCATTGCCAAAATGATGAACGATGACGACTACTGGTTGGCCAGCATCCTGGATCCACGCTATAAAGGCAAATTACAAAACATCATCCCACAGGAGAACCATGACCTAATATTGGCTAATAAACAAGCAACTCTGGTAAATCGGTTGCTTGAGGCATTCCCAGCACACAGCAGCGGTGATGGTTCTCACACGAGCCGTATGGGCCGGGGGCAGCTTGGCAAAGGTGTTTGTGGTGTACACAGCAGAAGTGGCGTTGGAGACAGGGGTTTCATGACAATGTTGTGGACTGATTTTTCAAATACCGCTCACACAACTGGTAATACTGCATCGATGGAAAGTGACAGGAGACAGCAGTTGTCAACTATGGTTACAAACTACTTTTCCTCCCATATCGATGTTCTCCCACACAGGTCATTCCCCTTTGACTATTGGGCCGCTAAACTGGACACCTGGCCTGAATTGGCCCAATATGCCTTACAGGAGCTCGCTTGCCCAGCTGCAAGTGTGCTATCGGAAAGATTCTTCAGTGCAGCTGGATCAATCCTGACAGAAAAAAGGACCCGTCTGTCAACCCAAAATGTGGATGATCTAACCTTCATTAAAATGAACCATGCATGGCTTTCCAAGGATTTTGTCCCACCTTCCCCTGATGACACATAGGGTGACAGAAAAATGGCTTGCTTTGGTCCACCTCTTCCTGGGACTTCACCTATTTCACCTTTTGCATCAGCTGAATGTCCAACATCAACATATGCCACTTTCTAAAACTCCCTAACTGTGCTGCCTCCCCCCCCATGGCCGGGGTCACCACCTAGCGCACGACACCGTGCGAGTGCCGTTGCCCTGGACAGGTGGGTAGGCCGACTCTTGGGCGCGGGCAGTGGCACAGGGTCCTTCATAGTGCAATCAAGTGTCTCTGACGGTGGTGGTGCACACCCGCCGTCAGACACACCGCCGTACTATGAGGGGCCCAGTGCCAGTACCGACGCCCACGAGTGGGCCCCCCTTGCTTGGGCAGGGCCCCAGCATTTGCAATCTTTGCCTCTCCTTGCTCCTCCGCTGTGTAGTCTGGGCCGTCAAATCCATACTGTTCCTGACACCGTCTGAGCCTGCCTCCTGATGTATAGACATATATTTTGAATGTGTACGCTATCCATACATGTTATCTGGGGATACGGTACCCTTTCTAACCTTTGTGCAATCACGTGCAATCCATACTGGGCCTAACACCGTCTGAGCCTGCCTCCTGAGACATATATTTTGAATGTGTACGCTATCCATACATGTTATCCGGGGATACGGTACCCTTTCTAACCTTTGTGCAATCACGTGCAATCCATACTGGGCCTAACACCGTCTGAGCCTGCCTCCTGAGACATATATTTTGAATGTGTACGCTATCCATACATGTTATCCGGGGATACGGTACCCTTTCTAACCTTTGTGCAATCACGTGCAATCCATACTGGGCCTAACACCGTCTGAGCCTGCCTCCTGAGACATATATTTTGAATGTGTACGCTATCCATACATGTTATCTGGGGAAACGGTACCCTTTCTAACCTTTGTGCAATCACGTGCAATCCATACTGGGCCTAACACCGTCTGAGCCTGCCTCCTGAGACATATATTTTGAATGTGTACGCTATCCATACATGTTATCCGGGGATACGGTACCCTTTCTAACCTTTGTGCAATCACGTGCAATCCATACTGGGCCTAACACCGTCTGAGCCTGCCTCCTGAGACATATATTTTGAATGTGTACACTATCCATACATGTTATCCGGGGATACGGTACCCTTTCTAACCTTTGTGCAATCACGTGCAATCCATACTGGGCCTAACACCGTCTGAGCCAGCCTCCTGAGACATATATTTTGAATGTATAAGCTATCCGTACATGTTATCCGGGGATACGGTACCCTTTCTAACCTTTGTGCAATCACGTGCAATCCATACTGGGCCTAACACCGTCTGAGCCTGCCTCCTGATGTATAGACATATATTTTGAATGTGTACGCTATCCATACATGTTATCTGGGGATACGGTACCCTTTCTAACCTTTGTGCAATCACGTGCAATCCATACTGGGCCTAACACCGTCTGAGCCTGCCCCCTGAGACATATATTTTGAATGTGTATGCTATCCATACATGTTATCTGGGGATACGGTACCCTTTCTAACCTTTGTGCAATCACGTGCAATCCATACTGGGCCTAACACCATCTGAGCCTGCCTCCTGAGACATTTATTTTGAATGTGTACGCTATCCATACATGTTATCCAGGGATACGGTACCCTTTCTAACCTTTGTGCAATCACGTGTAATCCATACTGGGCCTAACACCGTCTGAGCCTGCCTCCTGAGACATATATTTTGAATGTGTACGCTATCCATACATGTTATCCGAGGATACGGTACCCTTTCTAACCTTTGTGCAATCACGTGCAATCCATACTGGGCCTAACACCGTCTGAGCCTGCCTCCTGAGACATATATTTTAAATGTGTACTATCCATACATGTTATCTGGGGATACGGTACCCTTTCTAACCTTTGTGCAATCACGTGCAATCCATACTGGGCCTAACACCGTCTGAGCCTGCCTCCTGATGTATAGACATATATTTTGAATGTGTACGCTATCCATACATGTTATCTGGGGATACGGTACCCTTTCTCACCTTTGTGCAATCACGTGTAATCCATACTGGGAGTGAGAACGGCTGGCGAGCTGTTAAGCAAGCTACAGCACCTGTGGTTTGCACACGTAAGTTTTTCATTTTTTCAGGAATGACGGTTAGGCCTAATTCCGGAACTGCGGTTGACCTGCACTTACTGGGAAATCATTGTTCGCGGGTAATAATTGTAATCAGTGATCCCCATCACTAACGTTGTTCAGTGGGTTATCTGCACCTGTAAGCGACAAACGCTGGCCTTTTCAGTGTAGCGCACATGCAGCCACGGACATGTAAGGGCATGACACACCAGTTATTGGCCAATCTCATGTGCCAGAGCCTCACGTGTCAATCTAGTAAGCCGGACTCGGACCGCGGGGCATGACGGAGTCTCGTTCGTTAACGGAATTAAGCTTGCAATGTGTGCATCTGTTCTGTAGCTGGCATGGTTGAGGTTTCCCAGGTGGAGTCGAATTTAACCGTAGGCTCCACTCCTGGTGGTGCCCTTCTGGACATTCCTTTAAGGTTCAGCTTTGCAACCATACTGCCCACGTAAAACAAACACTTTGCCTTCATGAACGCTGTTTGGAGGGTCATGACTCGTGGGAATAACGCCGCCCAATCAGTTAACCTGCTAGAGAGATCCTTCGTTGCTCCCAAGCATGACATCACACTCCCTAGGAAGAAGGTAATGCCACTGTGGCGACCGTACTCCTGGGGGCGACACAAGTGCACTGATGCCCAGCCACTGCTCGATGAATCTGCTGGTACATTGACCCAGACCACTACATTACCCTCGCACACTACCCGGCCTGAATCTGACCCTGATGAAACTCAGGTTACCCTTCCCATATACAGTTCCATCTTACACGGTGACAAAGAGGAAGCTGCAGATGAAAGTGCAGGTTCGGCCCACCCGCCATCAGACACACCACCGTACTATCAGGGGCCCTGTGCCAGTGCCGTCGCCAACGAGTGGGCCCCCCCTGCTTGCCCAGGATCACAGCACTTGCAAAGTTGAAATACTGTGCAGTGAGATGGAAGATGGGGACGACGAGGAGTCTAGACTAGTACAGGGATTCCCTAGCGAGGAGACTTATTTGATTGTTTTCAATGTTGGGACAGCAATTTTTGGGGAGCACTATACTCTGGAGAATGATAGATGGGGCCCACCATACACTGGAACATTCCAAAGGTGGACATCAGACACTGGAGCAGCATTTACAGGGCCCATTATACACTAGAGCATTAGAAATGGGGCCCATTATGTTTGGAGCATTATTTGGGCCCATAAGACAGTGGAGCTTCATCCATGGGGACCAACATATACTGTAGCATTATGTGGAGCTCATCATATACTGTTTCAAACATTATATGGGACCAATGATTCTTTATGGAGAAATAGATGGGCCTCGTCATGAGATGTAAAAAGTGAGGTATTTTTCATTGTACTATACCGCTATTTCTCTGCCGTATCGGAGCATGATGAGTTGTGGTATGTGTTAAAGGGGCGCTCTTTCGCCCAGGGCACATGAAAACCTGCAGCCAGCCCTCCCCCCCCACAACTTTAGCCAAATAACCCCCATTTTTCAGTGCATAACTTGTATTATGAAGTTAATTAAGGTTGACAAGCTTAAGTAAGAAGAATTGATGCTTTTGGCATTCAAATGGGCACTGTAGGTGTGTTTCCTGTCCTCCTCTCACTGCCGACTTTTATTCCCCATTGACTTACATTGGGTTTCGTGTTTCGGGACGACCCCGACTTTTCCCTATAATCGGACGATCTTGCTCGACCCGACTTTTGGAAAAGTCGGGTTTCACGAAACGAAACGCGACCCTAAAAAACCAAAAGTCGCTCAACTCTAGTTATGAAGAATTCAAGGTATTAAACTTTAGATATGTTTTATTCTTCGTCCTCTGGCACACAGCATAACAGTTGCATTCCCATGCTACACAGAAGTGAAACTGAAACTTCCCTTCTCATCCCTCTTGTCTCCACCCCCCAAGTCCCATAAGTCTGGCTTGCTTAAAGAGACAGATCTAATTATTATACATTACAGGGGGCAATGTGCCAGGATGGGGGTTAAAATAAAATAAAAAAATAATCTTTATTTTTATATAGCGTTAACATATTCCGCAGCGCTTCACAGTTTGCACACATTTTCATCGCTGTCCCCAATGGGGCTCACAATCTAAATTCCCTATCAGTATGTCTTTGGAGTGTGGGAGGAAACCGGAGTACCCAGAGGAAACCCACGCAAACACGGGGAGAACATACAAACTCCTTGCAGATGTTGTCCTTGGTCGGATTCGAACCCAGGACCCCAGCGCTGCAAGGCTGCAGCGCTAACCACTGAGCCACCGTGCTGCCCTTATATAGCTTATATAGATTATATAGATACCAGGATGAGGGACATATACGGTTTATGATTTGAAAGACTGACACTGGCATTATAAGACATACCTCCATTTAACATAAAAAAATTTTTTTCTCTTTTTCTTCACCAAATTTGGGGGTGCATCTTATAATCAGGTGCGTCTTATACAACGAAAAATATGGTATATATTGTAAGACAGCGCTTACTGCTTGTGTTGGGGGACACTCGCTTGACCATGGGATTCAGTCACATGGGAACTATTTCTCCATTAACCAGTCCATGTGGTTTATTATCCATTCATAAACCACTGTAACATATAGTACATAATACACAGCTTCCTTCATTAGACAGACAATACACCCCTCAGTCCTCCTCTGACTAGTTCCCAGGGTGTCCGTGTGTCATATCAAAGTCTCTACTCGCACAGCATACATGACATTAGTTCGCAGTCTCTAATCATGCTGGACCTCACTTCGTCCAGTTACCATGGATGACTGCACAGTTCATAGAAACCCCTTTTTATCTGGAGTTACCTTCCTGGAGCTCCTGCTCCACACACTGACTCCTTGTCAGTCCTCACTCCTGGGAAGCTCCTTTATGGTGATCACTGTCCTTGCGACCAGGGAACTCCCGACAGTCCAGATCCTCCAAAGGACGGTAGCACCCCTCAATGCAGTGCTGTCACAGACTCTGCACATACAGCCTCTCCATGTGCTCTTCAGGAAGTCCACTCCTAGGACCTTCCAACACACAGACCTTCCTGTCTCACAGGACCTTAGAACACAGAACATTCAGGTCCATACACTCTGAACATGTGACCCAAACCATGGTTCCATTATGTAGCTGTAACCACCCTCACAAGTGGGCAATGTATGTGTAGTTAGTCAGTCCAGCCCAGCTCTCCAACTAACCCTGTAAGCCTCCCTTATAAGTAAACAAATAAAAGCAAAGCTCATAGGCTACAGGTCCCAGAGCAACATTACTGGCTTACAGTGCAGAGGATCTCCTCTGTGACACATACTGGCCATTCACAATGACACCTGTCACTGTTGCACTATAACCATTACGCCTCCATGTATATTATATTATATTGGATATTTATTATACGGGGCTTTGCGTGTGGAGCGAGTGTGGCTATGTGGAGTGGGCGAGGCTTAATACACACATATACATACACTCATTTTTATATATATAGAAAATTATCATTCACGTCAGTTGCAGACACTCAGTAATAATGTCTTATCAGTAAATTGAATTTAGTGTAACTTCAGAATTTTAGTAGACAATTACTGTAGTCATTTTTGAACTACATAATTTTTCTGCTTATATATACTGTACATAATAATTATTCGCATAAGGGTGCTAAGTCATTGCTTTTACTGACATCCACAAATATGTTTATCTAGAATAATTTCAGAAATTTACTAGAAAACTACAGTAGCAATTATTTTGCTACAATTTTTTCGTCTTATACAGTATATAGCATTACAATTATTATTAGGCATGAGTGGACCCTTGGAAGTTTAAGTTTGTCTGGTTCGACCGAACTTTAGTCCAAAGTTCGGTTCGGGTATCAGAACTGAACACAAACCCTATAGAAATCAATTGGGACCCAAACTTTGGAGCTGGAAAATCTCTCTCTCTCTCTCTCTATCACATCTCTCTCCTCCCAGAACTGTATAGCGGGATTCCTAGAGAAATCCATGTTCGGAGATCAGCACAGGATACTGGGTGTCCAGTACGAACCCTGAACTTTACAGTTCGGGTTCACTCCTCTCTTATTACCATCAGTTAGTTTCAGGTATTCAATAATATTTTTGTTACTGATGTGTATTAAGTATGTTTTACATGTTATTTCTACTAATCCTTACAATTAGCATCAGTTACAATATGTTAAAGTTTGGGCACCCCTATTAATGTTAACCTTTTTTCTTTATAACAATTTTGGTTTTTGCAACAGCTATTTCAGTTTCATATATCTAATAACTGATGGACTCAGTTATATTTCTGGATTCAAATGAGGTTTATTGTGCTAACAGAAAATGTGCAATCTGCATTTAAACTAAAATTTGACCGGTGCAAAAGTATGGGCACCTCAACATAAAAGTGACATTAATATTTCGTAGATCCTCCTTTTGCAAAAATAACAGCCTCTAGTCGCTTTCTGTAGCTAATAATGAGTTCCTGGATCCTGGATGAAGGTATTTGTGACCATTCCTGTTTACAAAACAATTCCAGTTCAGTTAAGTTTGATGGTCGCCGAGCATGGACAGCCCGCTTCAAATCATCCCACAGATGTTCGATGATATTCAGGTCTGGGGACTGGGATGGCCATTCCAGAACATTGTAATTGTTCCTCTGCATGAAAGCCTGAGTAGATTTGGAGCGGTGTTTTGGATCATTGTCTTGCTGAAATATCCATCCCCTGCGTAACTTCAACTTCGTCACTGATTGTTGCACATTATTGTCAAGAATCTGCTGATACTGAGTTGAATCCATGCGACCCTCAACTTTAACAAGATTCCCGGTGCCGGCATTGGCCACACAGCCCCAAAGCATGATGGAACCTCCACCAAATTTTACTGTGGGTAGCAAGTGTTTTTCTTGGAATGCAGTGTTTTTTAGCCTCCATGCATAACGCCTTTTTGTATGACCAAACAACTCAATCTTTGTTTCATCAGTCCACAGGACCTTCTTCCAAAATGTAACTGGCTTGTCCAAATGTGCTTTTGCATACCTCAGGCAACTCTGTTTGTGGCGTGCTTGCAGAAACGCTTCTTTCGCATCACTCTCCGATACAGCTTCTCCTTGTGCAAAGTGCGCTGTATTGTTGACCGATGCACAGTGACACCATCTGCAGCAAGATGATGCTGCAGGTCTTTGGAGGTGGTCTGTGGATTGTCCATGACTGTTCTCACCATTCTTCTTCTCTGCCTTTCTGTTATTTTTCTTGGCCTGCCACTTCTGGGCTTAACAAGAACTGTACCTGTGTTCTTCCATTTCCTTACTATGCTCCTCACAGTGGAAACTGACAGGTTAAATCTCTGAGACAACTTTTTGTATCCTTCCCCTGAAAAGCTATGTTGAATAATCTTTGTTTTCAGATCATTTGAGAGTTGTTTTGAGGAGCCCATGATGCCACTCTTCATAGGAGAATCAAATAGGAGAACTACTTGCAAGTGGCCACCTTAAATACCTTTTCTCATGATTTGATACACCTGGCTATGAAGTTCAAAGCTCAATGAGGTTACAAAACCAATTTAGTGCTTCAGGAAGTCACTAAAAAGTAGTTAGGAGTGTTCAAATCAAGAAAATGATAAGGGTGCCCATACTTTTGCAGCGGTCAAATTTTGTTTAAATGCAGATTGCACATTTTCTGTTAGTACAATAAACCTCATTTGAATCCAGAAATATAACGGAGTCCATCAGTTATTAGATATATGAAACTGAAATAGCTGTTGCAAAAACCAAAATTGTTATAAAGAAAAAAGGTTAACATTAATAGGGGTGCCCAAACTTTAACATATGACTGTAGTTGCGGGCGTCCAGTAATTTTTTTTATTGATGTCCATTTAGTACATTCTATTTATTGCAGTTTCAGAAATTTACTGGAGAATTCCTGTAGTAATTATTTTTCCATTGTTATTTTTCTAATATATAGTTTTACGATTAGCATCAGTTAGTTGCAGGCGTTGAGTTTTTTTTACTGACATCTGCACAGTATGTTTTATTTAGTGTAGTTTCAGAAATTTACTGCAGTAATTATATTTATTACTGTAGTTTTATTTTTTGCCTCTAATTTTCCTTGTTCACTTCCTCCTCTAGTGAGAATGGAATGAAGCCCCACCTAGATGACCCAGGACATTTTATATTGACAGAAAGCTGTTAATCAGAGATGTGGGCAGGATTTCACTACCAGGCAAGAAGTCAAATGATAACACAGCCCAGTAAGTAATATATCACTGGAATCAGGGTCTCTGCCCCTACGTCATGGTGCTCTTAAATTACATAATGAAAACCTGCTGACAGATTCCCTTTAAACCTGAGGTATATTCTCTCTGGGAGCACTGTGATAAATAAATGTATAAAATGCTGATCATACTTTGTATAACAAATATTTTATTATTACAAATACTGGCACAGTGAGCCTATTTTACATACAAAAAATGCTATATCTTTATGCTTTAACCCAATATGTTCTATGGTTTTCCTCTAAATATACAGTTTGAGGAGCTAAAACTTTGATATTTATATGTCATACAAGTCAGTACCGAGATATCACATTCCCTGTCAAATTTGTCACAAAATAGCACAGTCAAGATACTGCAGCAAATCTCTGAATTGTTAAACTACTGCTGTTTCAACGGTGAAATATAAAACATGCCAGAACAATCACAATTCTAAATAGCTCCAAGGTGATACCGGTTTCATTGACCTCACCTTGTCAAATGTCTGAGAACATGTGGCTCTCTGTGGATTTAAAGGCACGCTCGCACTGCAGTGGTCTTCTTAGGCTACCTTCTGATTTCCGGATTTTAAATCCGGCGGGCTGCGGCGAAAAGTTGTCAAACTTGATCCGATAGAAGCCGCAGCCTGCCGGATCATCTGTTTTTGCTGGATACGGTGCAGGAGAGGGAGAAAGAGTCTTCGCGCATGCGCTCTGCAAATAAGCGGTCCGGCGCTGTCGAAAAACGTTGCATGGAACGTTTTTTTGCAGACGGCAAAAGCCGAACACGCCGCATAGCCATCAGGCGCAATGCGGCGATAATGTAACTCTATGGGAAAAAAGGCGGATCTGATGGCAACGGGCGCCGGATCCGGTTTTAACATTTTTCGCCGCAAAACGGAAATCTGAAAGTAGCCGTATCTCTCTACAAAGTGTCATTCTCCTACTTAGTATGGAGCAGTCAGCCACAGCAGAGAATTCAAATGCAGCTATTTTTATGTCTTTTTGGAAAGCTATGGATGAGATGCCCAGGGCTCATAACATAGTCATTTGCACCCAAAGTATCATTAGGGAAATCATCTTTGACTTAGCTATGTTAGCCCTAGCAGGTGTTGTTGGAATATAGTGAAAAAGGGGAACTCAAGAGGCAGAAGACAAAGGGTCAGCAGGGATACATACATCCAGATGGAAATTTCTATGACAGAGCATGCTGCCCTAAAGCATCCTTCTCTTACTGTAGTACATTGTGGTCTACAAAATAATGTGCTGATGTGGGATAGTGCAACATGGCAGGTGCATTTATATTGAGTTCTTAAATCAATGTAACGGTACAATAGGGAAAGACAGCAGTAAACAACAGACCAAGGTATTTAACCGAGGATTCCTGATAATGTGTTCTCAGTTCTTGAGAAAACATTTAGTTTGTGTTTCTTTGCTTAAGTTCTAAATGTGAAAGTGTTAAGAATGTTAATACACTTAACATTAAAGTGAGTATGAGGAGGCTAATGGGGAAAAAAATAAAAGGAGAGAAAGCACCACTGCAAAAAAAACGCACACTGCACCAATTATAATGAAGACTGAAATAAGTAATTTTTATTGATACAAAAGCGTTATACACAATAAAAACATGATAAAATCACAAAACTATGGCATCCATAGTACCCATAATACATATCAACACATAAATATCATACAGTACATATAAGCACACATAATGTGAGCATATGATCACATGGAACATGGATTTTTGTGTGTGGTTGCTCCAATTCATCTATGGTCTGGGCTTTGTCTAGGGTTATGGTATAGGTTATATGGTCATAAGTAGAGTTGAGCGAAACGGGTCGAAAAAATTCAAAAGTCGCCGACTTTTGGCAAAGTCGGGTTTCATGAAACGAAACCCGACTCTAGGATGAGGTCGGCCACGAGGTCGGCGACTTACGCGCCAAAGTCGCATTTCAAAAGTTTGTTTTGCGCTCTTTTTCAGCCAATCAGGATCCACGGACATCCACGCCCACCAAAGCAAGTGATTGGCTTGCTTTGGTGGGCGTCACAGGGGGTATAAAAGGGCGTGCACGCCGACCACCATCTTACTTCTGCCGATCTCAGTATAGGGAGAGGTTGCTGATTCTGTAGGGAGAGCGTTAGGCAGGGAAGAAGACAAAAAAACTGCTTCTGCTGCTAGCGATTTGGCCTGCACAACACACCAGTCACTGTGTGTGCAGTGCAAGGGGAGGCTATATAGTGGTGTATCAGTGGTGTTGGTTGTTGGGCTGCCTTCTAAGGCTTCCTGACATTCCTGTATTGCTGTTTACCCACTGCTCTGCAAACTGCTTTTTTAAAAGCAATCCAATCTCCCTTATCCTCTAGTCACTTTTGTCACAGCTGTGCCATCGAGCCTGTGACATAGCGCTCAGATATCAGTGGGCCTCACACAATCCAAAAGAGTCCAGTGTCCAAAAGTGTGTGCAGAGATTCAAAATCTCCCTTATCCTCTAGTCACTTTGGTCACAGCTGTGCCATCGAGCCTGTCACATAGCGCTCAGATATTCATTGGGCCTCACACAATCCAAAAGTGTCCAGTGTCCAAACGTATGAGCAGAGATTCAAAATCTCCCTTATCCTCTAGTCACTTTGGTCACAGCTGTGCCATCGAGCCTGTGACATAGCGCACAGATATCAGTGGGCCTCACACAATCCAAAAGTGTCCAGTGTCCAAAAGTCTGTGCAGAGATTCAAAATCTCCCTTATCCTCTAGTCACTTTGGTCACAGCTGTGCCATCGAGCCTGTCACATAGCGCTCAGATATTCATTGGGCCTCACACAATCCAAAAGTGTCCAGTGTCCAAAAGTGTGTGCAGAGATTCAAAATCTCCCTTATCCTCTAGTCACTTTGGTCACAGCTGTGCCATCGAGCCTGTGACATAGCGCTCAGATATCAGTGGGCCTCACACAACCCAAAAGTGTCCAGTGTCCAAAAGTGTGTGCAGAGATTCAAAATCTCCCTTATCCTCTAGTCACTTTGGTCACAGCTGTGCCATCGAGCCTGTCACATAGCGCTCAGATATTCATTGGGCCTCACACAATCCAAAAGTGTCCAGTGTCCAAAAGTGTGTGCAGAGATTCAAAATCTCCCTTATCCTCTAGTCACTTTGGTCACAGCTGTGCCATCGAGCCTGTGACATAGCGCTCAGATATCAGTGGGCCTCACACAATCCAAAAGTGTCCAGTGTCCAAAAGTGTGTGCAGAGATTCAAAATCTCCCTTATCCTCTAGTCACTTTGGTCACAGCTGTGCCATCGAGCCTGTCACATAGCGCTCAGATATTCATTGGGCCTCACACAATCCAAAAGTGTCCAGTGTCCAAAAGTGTGTGCAGAGATTCAAAATCTCCCTTATCCTCTAGTCACTTTGGTCACAGCTGTGCCATCGAGCCTGTCACATAGCGCTCAGATATTCATTGGGCCTCACACAATCCAAAAGTGTCCAGTGTCCAAACGTGTGAGCAGAGATTCAAAATCTCCCTTATCCTCTACTCACTTTGGTCACAGCTGTGCCATCGAGCCTGTGACATAGCGCTCAGATATCAGTGGGCCTCACACAATCCAAAAGTGTCCAGTGTCCAAAAGTGTGTGCAGAGATTCAAAATCTCCCTTATCCTCTAGTCACTTTGGTCACAGCTGTGCCATCGAGCCTGTCACATAGCGCTCAGATATTCATTGGGCCTCACACAATCCAAAAGTGTCCAGTGTCCAAAAGTGTGTGCAGAGATTCAAAATCTCCCTTATCCTCTAGTCACTTTGGTCACAGCTGTGCCATCGAGCCTGTGACATAGCGCTCAGATATCAGTGGGCCTCACACAACCCAAAAGTGTCCAGTGTCCAAAAGTGTGTGCAGAGATTCAAAATCTCCCTTATCCTCTAGTCACTTTGGTCACAGCTGTGCCATCGAGCCTGTCACATAGCGCTCAGATATTCATTGGGCCTCACACAATCCAAAAGTGTCCAGTGTCCAAAAGTGTGTGCAGAGATTCAAAATCTCCCTTATCCTCTAGTCACTTTGGTCACAGCTGTGCCATCGAGCCTGTCACATAGCGCTCAGATATCAGTGGGCCTCACACAATCCAAAAGTGTCCAGTGTCCAAAAGAGTGTGCAGAGATTCAAAATCTCCCTTATCCTCTAGTCACTTTGGTCACAGCTGTGCCATCGAGCCTGTCACATAGCGCTCAGATATTCATTGGGCCTCACACAATCCAAAAGTGTCCAGTGTCCAAAAGTGTGTGCAGAGATTCAAAATCTCCCTTATCCTCTAGTCACTTTGGTCACAGCTGTGCCATCGAGCCTGTGACATAGCGCTCAGATATCAGTGGGCCTCACACAATCCAAAAGTGTCCAGTGTCCAAAAGTGTGTGCAGAGATTCAAAATCTCCCTTATCCTCTAGTCACTTTGGTCACAGCTGTGCCATCGAGCCTGTCACATAGCGCTCAGATATTCATTGGGTCTCACACAATCCAAAAGTGTCCAGTGTCCAAAAGTGTGTGCAGAGATTCAAAATCTCCCTTATCCTCTAGTCACTTTGGTCACAGCTGTGCCATCGAGCCTGTCACATAGCGCTCAGATATCAGTGGGCCTCACACAATCCAAAAGTGTCCAGTGTCCAAAAGTGTGTGCAGAGATTCAAAATCTCCCTTATCCTCTAGTCACTTTGGTCACAGCTGTGCCATCGAGCCTGTCACATAGCGCTCAGATATTCATTGGGCCTCACACAATCCAAAAGTGTCCAGTGTCCAAAAGTGTGTGCAGAGATTCAAAATCTCCCTTATCCTCTAGTCACTTTGGTCACAGCTGTGCCATCGAGCCTGTCACATAGCGCTCAGATATTCATTGGGCCTCACACAATCCAAAAGTGTCCAGTGTCCAAAAGTGTGTGCAGAGATTCAAAATCTCCCTTATCCTCTAGTCACTTTGGTCACAGCTGTGCCATCGAGCCTGTCACATAGCGCTCAGATATTCATTGGGCCTCACACAATCCAAAAGTGTCCAGTGTCCAAAAGTGTGTGCAGAGATTCAAAATCTCCCTTATCCTCTAGTCACTTTGGTCACAGCTGTGCCATCGAGCCTGTGACATAGCGCTCAGATATCAGTGGGCCTCACACAATCCAAAAGTGTCCAGTGTCCAAAAGTGTGTGCAGAGATTCAAAATCTCCATTATCCTCTAGTCACTTTGGTCACAGCTGTGCCATCGAGCCTGTTACATAGCGCTCAGATATCAGTGGGCCTCACACAATCCAAAAGTGTCCAGTGTCCACAAGTGTCTGCAGAAATTCAAAATCTCCCCTGTCCTACAGACAACTTTTACCTTGTTTTACATTACTATATAGTTTGTTGGATTTTGTCTACATTTCTACCAAAAATGAGGAAGGCTGGTGGAACAGGCCGTGGAATTGGGCGGGGGTTGGCAGCTGGTAATGATGGTGTTGGTGGTGGATCTGATGGTAGTGGCAAGAGCAAAATAGGACCGAATGCAGGAGGTGTTGAGCCTGCGTCATCGTCTGGCTACATAAGGCCTCGAACGCTTAGTTTTCTAGGAGTTGGCAAACCGCTTTTAAAGCCAGAGCATCAGGAAAGAGTTATGTCTTACATTGCTGACTCAGCCTCCAGCTCTATCGCCTCCTCTTCTTCAGTTGTAAAAAGTAAAAGCACTGAGTCGTCATTGGAGGCTCATATTCATGAACCACACCTTTCCTTGTGTCCTTCACCCCAACCAAGATTGAAGGATGACGCAGGCCATACTACTGATTACTCCATGGAGCTGTTTTCACATACCATGCCTTGATTATCAAGTCAAATGGTGAATTACCCAGGCCAAGATGAATCTGACATGGAGTGCACTGATGCACAGCCGCTGATGGATGATTCTGCTGGTACATTCACTCAGAGCACTACATTGTCCTCGCAGTGTACAGAGCCAGATTCTGACCCTGATGAGACTCAGGTGCCCCTTCCCGCACACTATACCACCATACAAGGTGACACTGAGGAAGGTGCACATGACATAGAAGAGGAGGTGATGGATGACCCAGTTGTTGACCCAGATTGGCATCCATTGGGGGAAGAGGGTGCTGCTTCCAATAGCTCAGATGAGGAGCATCCACAGCAGACATCGACATCGCAACAGCTGTTATCTGGCAGGCCCGTAGCACTCCAAAGACAGGTTCCAAACATCAAAAGAGTTGCTGGACAGCTTGTCCAGAGGGTCAAAAGATCACAGCGTGCTAGGCCGCAAAATGTCTGCCAAAGTAGGAAGAGTGCAGTGTGGCACTTTTTTGAACAAAATCCTCATGATCAGGCCAAGGTTATCTGTAAGAAGTGCGCAAAGACCTTTAGCCGAGGGAAAAATCTGAAAAATTTGAATACCAGTTGCATGCTTAGACATTTAACCAGCATGCACTTGCAAGCGTGGACACAACACCAAACCTCAAGTGCCACATGTGCAACTGATCACAACGAAGGTAGTCAGCAACGCTACATTGTTTCCCCCACTGTAAGCCCACTGGTTAGCACAGCAGCAAATGTTGAGGTGTCGTTGCAAGGCCACAGCAGTCAGGGAATCCCACTGTTATATCAATGAAAGACTGATTCTAGGCCATCAGAAAGAACACCAACTCCATCACCATCATCAACCCTCTCTCCGCCCTGTCCACCGCTACTTCCACCATATGCAGCTCTCAAGTCCAGCTCACCCTCCCAGACACTATGAGTAGGTCAAGAAAGTACTCAGTCTCTCATCCGCGTACACTGGGTTTGAACGCCCACATTGCCAAACTAATCTCGTTTGAGATGATGCCCTTTCGGTTGGTGGAAAGCACAGCTTTCCACGAACTCATGGCCTATGCAGTACCACGCTATGACCTACCCAGTCGCCACTTCTTCTCTCGCAAAGCCATCCCATTCCTCCACCATCATGTGAAAGACCGCATTGTCCATGCACTCAAGCAGTCAGTGAGCGGAAAGGTGCACCTCACAACTGATGCATGGTCCAGTCGGCATGGCCAGGGCCGTTACGTGTCCATCACTGCGCACTGGGTTAATGTGGTGGATGCAGGGTCCACAGGGGACAGCGGTGGTGGGACAGTGCTGCCTAGCCCACGGTATAGGAATCAGTTGGCTGTAGGCGTTCGACCCTCCTCCTCCTCCTCCTCCAGAAGCGAAAGCTCGTCCACAGAGCGCAGTCATACGAGCACTCCATCTGCAGCTGCCACTGTTGCACACGATGTGTCCCCCTATCGAGCAGCTAGTGGAAAGCGTCAGCAGGCTGTGTTGCAGATGATGTGTTTGGGCAACAGACACACCGCCGAGGTGCTGGCCGAGTACTTGAAGCGACAAACTGAGTCATGGCTGAGCAGTGTACATCTTGAGGCAGGCAAGGTAGTTAGTGATAACGGCCGTAATTTTGTGGCAGCCATAGCACTTTCAAAACTCAGCCACATACCTTGCTTGGCTCACACCTTGAACCTGGTGGTGCAGTGCTTCCTCAAAAATTACCCGGAGTTAACAGCCCTGCTCCAGAAGGTGCGAAGACTGTGCGCGCACATCCGCCGGTCGCCTGTACACTCCGTTCGTATGCAGAAGCTGCAGCGATTGCTCCACCTTCCCTACCACCGCCTCATTATCGACATTGCAACAAGGTGGAACTCCACCCTGCACATGGTGGAGCGGCTGTGCGAGCAGAGGCAGGCCATAATGCATTTGTGGGAGGATACACGGCCAGGCACTTTGAGAGCAGACATGGAGTTGACAGGTGTGCAGTGGTCGAAGCTGAAAGACCTCTGTAAAGTTCTTCAGTGTTTTGAGGAATGCACACGGCTGGTAAGCGCAGACGACGCCATCCTAAGCATGAGCATCCCACTTATGCGTCTGCTCATGCAAACTTTGACGCACCTTAAGGAGCAGGCGTCTGCAGCCAATGTTGATGAGGAGGAAGAGGAGGAGGGAATCCTTGATGACATTCAGCCATTGTCTGCTCAGGGACCTCTCCTGGACGAGGTGGAGGAAGAAGAGGAGGAGGAGGATGATGATGGGGATGATTACTTAGGGGAGGAGGATGCATCTCGTGGGGCAAGTGAAAATGTTGGCGTGGCAAGGTCTGGTACAGGGTTTGTGCGTGACTGGAGGGATGTGGATTTGCCAGAAAGTGCTCCTCCACCCAGCACTCGCAGTGCATCATTGACACCGGGAACATTGGCCCACATGTCAGATTATGCATTGCAGATCCTAAAAAGGGACCCCCGCATTGCCAAAATGATGAACGATGACGACTACTTGTTGGCCAGCATCCTGGATCCACGCTATAAAGGCAAATTACAAAACATCATGCCACAGGAGAACCTTGACCTAATATTGGCTAATAAACAAGCAACTCTGGTAAATCGGTTGCTTGAGGCATTCCCAGCACACAGCAGCGGTGATGGTTCTCACACGAGCCGTACGGGCTGGGGGCAGCTTGGCAGAGGTGTTTGTGGTGCACACAGCAGAAGTGGCGTTGGAGACAGGGGTTTCATGACAATGTTGTGGACTGATTTTTCAAATACCGCTCACACAACTGGTAATACTGCATCGATGGAAAGTGACAGGAGACAGCAGTTGTCAACTATGGTTACAAACTACTTTTCCTCCCATATCGATGTTCTCCCACACAGGTCATTCCCCTTTGACTATTGGGCCGCTAAACTGGACACCTGGCCTGAATTGGCCCAATATGCCTTACAGGAGCTCGCTTGCCCAGCTGCAAGTGTGCTATCGGAAAGAGTCTTCACTGCAGCTGGATCAATCCTGACAGAAAAAAGGACCCGTCTGTCAACCCAAAATGTGGATGATCTAACCTTCATTAAAATGAACCATGCATGGGTTTCCAAGGATTTTGTCCCACCTTCCCCTGATGACACATAGGGTGACAGAAAAATGGCTTGCTTTGGTCCACCTTTTCCTGGGACTTCACCTATTTCGCCTTTTGCATCAGCTGAAAGTCCAACATCAACATATGCCACTTTCTAAAACTCCCTAACTGTGCTGCCTCCCCCCCCATGGCCGGGGTCACCACCTAGCGCACGACACCGTGCGAGTGCCGTTGCCCTGGACAGGTGGGTAGGCCGATTCTTGGGCGCGGGCACTGGCACAGGGTCCCTAATAGTGCAATCAAGTGTCTCTGACGGTGGTGGTGCACACCCGCCGTCAGACACACCGCTGTACTATGAGGGGCCCAGTGCCAGTACCGACGCCCACGAGTGGGCCCCCCTTGCTTGGGCAGGGCCCCAGCATTTGCAATCTTTACCTCTCCCTGCTCCTCCGCTGTGTAATCTGGGCCGTCAAATCCATACTGTGCCTGACACCGTCTGAGCCTGCCTCCTGATGTATAGACATATATTTTGAATGTGTACGCTATCCATACATGTTATCTGGGGAAACAGTACCCTTTCTAACCTTTGTGCAATCACGTGCAATCCATACTGGGCCTAACACCGTCTGAGCCTGCCTCCTGAGACATATATTTTGAATGTGTACGCTATCCATACATGTTATCCGGGGATACGGTACCCTTTCTAACCTTTGTGCAATCACGTGCAATCCATACTGGGCCTAACACCATCTGAGCCTGCCTCCTGAGACATATATTTTGAATGTGTACGCTATCCATACATGTTATCCGGGGAAACGGTACCCTTTCTAACCTTTGTGCAATCACGTGCAATCCATACTGGGCCTAACACCGTCTGAGCCTGCCTCCTGATGTATAGACATATATTTTGAATGTGTACGCTATCCATACATGTTATCTGGGGATACGGTACCCTTTCTAACCTTTGTGCAATCACGTGCAATCCATACTGGGCCTAACACCGTCTGAGCCTGCCTCCTGAGACATATATTTTGAATGTGTACGCTATCCATACATGTTATCCGGGGATACGGTACCCTTTCTAACCTTTGTGCAATCACGTGCAATCCATACTGGGCCTAACACCGTCTGAGCCTGCCTCCTGATGTATAGACATATATTTTGAATGTGTACGCTATCCATACATGTTATCCGGGGATACAGTACCCTTTCTATCCTTTGTGCAATCACGTGCAATCCATACTGGGCCTGACACCGTCTGAGCCTGCCTCCTGATGTATAGACATATATTTTGAATGAGTACGCTATCCATACATGTTATCCGGGGATACGGTACCCTTTCTCACCTTTGTGCAATCACGTGCAATCCATACTGGGCCTAACACCATCTGAGTCTGCCTCCTGAGACATATATTTTGAATGTGTACGCTATCCATACATGTTATCTGGGGATACGGTACCCTTTCTAACCTTTGTGCAATCACGTGCAATCCATACTGGGCCTTACACCGTCTGAGCCTGCCTCCTGATATATAGACATATATTTTGAATGTGTACGCTATCCATACATGTTATCCGGGGATACGGTACCCTTTCTAACCTTTGTGCAATCACGTGCAATCCATACTGGGCCTAACACCGTCTGAGCCTGCCTCCTGATGTATAGTTATATAGTTTGAATGTGTACGCTATCCATACATGTTATCTGGGGATACGGTACCCTTTCTCACCTTTGTGCAATCACGTGTAATCCATACTCGGCGTGAGAACGGCTGGCGAGCTGTTAAGCAAGCTACAGCACCTGTGGTTTTTCACACGTAAGTTTTTCATTTTTTCAGGAATGACGGTTAGGCCTAATTCCGGAACTGCGGTTGACCTGCACTTACTGGGAAATCATTGTTCGCGGGTAATAATTGTAATCAGTGATCCCCATCACTATCGTTGTTCAGCGGGTTATCTGCACCTGTAAGCGACAAACGCTGGCCTTTTCAGTGTAGCGCACATGCAGCCACGGACATGTAAGGGCATGACACACCAGTTATTGGCCAATCTCATGTGCCAGAGCCTCACGTGTCCCTCTAGTAAGCCGGACTCGGACCGCGGGGCATGACGGAGTCTCGTTCGTTAACGGAATTAAGCTTGCAATGTGTGCATCTGTTCTGTAGCTGGCATGGTTGAGGTTTCCCAGGTGGAGTCGAATTTAACCGTAGGCTCCACTCCTGGTGGTGCCCTTCTGGACATTCCTTTAAGGTTCAGCTTTGCAACCATACTGCCCACGTAAAACAAACACTTTGCCTTCATGAACGCTGTTTGGAGGGTCATGACTCGTGGGAATAACGCCGCCCAATCAGTTAACCTGCTAGAGAGATCCTTCGTTGCTCCCAAGCATGACATCACACTCCCTAGGAAGAAGGTAATGCCACTGTGGCGACCGTACTCCTGGGGGCGACACAAGTGCACTGATGCCCAGCCACTGCTCGATGAATCTGCTGGTACATTGACCCAGACCACTACATTCCCCTCGCACGCTACCCGGCCTGAATCTGACCCTGATGAAACTCAGGTTACCCTTCCCATATACAGTTCCATCTTACACGGTGACAAAGAGGAAGCTGCAGATGAAAGTGCAGGTTCGGCCCACCCGCCATCAGACACACCACCGTACTATCAGGGGCCCTGTGCCAGTGCCGTCGCCAACGAGTGGGCCCCCCCTGTTTGGCCAGGATCACAGGATCACAGCACTTGCAAAGTTGAAATACTGTGCAGTGAGATGGAAGATGGGGACGATGAGGAGTCTAGACTAGTACAGGGATTCCCTAGCGAGGAGACTTATTTGATTGTTTTCAATGTTGGGACAGCAATTTTTGGGGAGCACTATACTCTGCAGAATGATAGATGGGGCCCACCATACACTGGAACATTCCAAAGGTGGACATCAGACACTGGAGCAGCATTTACAGGGCCCATTATACACTAGAGCATTAGAAATGGGGCCCAATATGTTTGGAGCATTATTTGGGCCCATAAGACAGTGGAGCTTCATCCATGGGGACCAACATATACTGTAGCATTATGTGGAGCTCATCATATACTGTTTCAAACATTATATGGGACCAATGATTCTGTATGGAGAAATAGATGGGCCTCGTCATGAGATGTAAAAAGTGAGGTATTTTTCATTGTACTATACCGCTATTTCTCTGCCGTATCGGAGCATGATGAGTTGTGGTATGTGTTAAAGGGGCGCTCTTTCGCTCAGGGCACATGAAAACCTGGAGCCAGCCCTCCCCCCCACAACTTTAGCCAAATAACCCCCATTTTTCAGTGCGTAACTTGTATTATGAAGTTAATTAAGGTTGACAAGCTTAAGTAAGAAGAATTGATGCTTTTGGCATTCAAATGGGCACTGTAGGTGTGTTTCCTGTCCTCCTCTCACTGCCAACTTTTATTCCCCATTGACTTACATTGGGTTTCGTGTTTCGGGACGACCCCGACTTTTCCCTATAATCGGACGATCTTGCTCGACTCGACTTTTGGAAAAGTCGGGTTTCACGAAACGAAACTCGACCCTAAAAAACCAAAAGTCGCTCAACTCTAGTCATAAGGGTTATGAGCCTAGGAATAGGGGGGGTACTGCTATAGTGCCCCAGTGTTGCTGGATCATATGCTCACATTATATGTACTTATATGTATGATATTTATCTGTTGATATGTATTATGGGTACTCTGGATGCCATAGCTTTGTGATTTTATCATGTTTTTATTATGTATAACTCTTTTGTATCAATAAAAATTACTTATTTCAGTCTTAATTACTTTATAATTGGTGCAGTGTGCGCTTTTTTGCAGTGGTGCTTTCTCTCCATTTTTTTTTTCCTATTGTTATTATTCCACTGCTGCGGCACCTGGCCATATCATTGATGTTGCTATTGTGCACAGCTGAGTGCACCCATAATTGCACCTTGTACTTTGAAAAGACTAATGGCCGCATAGTCGATGGGAGGTATGTGTCACAGAGATGGCTGCTCTCTGTGACGTAACCCAGAGTATTTTCTCCAGTGTACGTAAGTATAAGGAGAAGGACCAAGTTAGGGTCCCGTTTCACTTAGCGACACACCAGCGATCCCAACAACGATACGACCTGGTAGGGATCGCTGGTGCGTCGCTAAATGATCGCTAGTAAGATGCCAAACAGGCAGATCTCTTCAGCGACGCAGCAACGATCCAACGATCAAACACAGCTATGCATGCTGGCCAGCGGGACGCTGACGACGAAAAAAATGGCCCAGGACATTCCTGCACGATCAGCGATATCCAGCAGGGGGGCCGGTCACTGCTGCGTGTCACATGTAGCGAGATCGCAGGTGAGATTGCTGTTGCGTCACAAAATCGGTGACGCATTAACGATCTCGCTATGTGAGACGGGGCCTTTAGGCTTACCTCCTCCGTGATGGGTCCAGAAGTGTTGGGATTGTCACCATTGTTGCATGTTGCATGGGAAAACTTAAGGCCCATGACCGTTTCTTGCACTATGGGAATGGGGGTGATGCTAGGCTTAAAAAGACGCAGTGTGCGGGAAATCAGATAGTTTCCGTGGGAATGTGCAGTATGCAGGAGGTCAGTGTCAGAGCTCCAACCGCAGGGTATCGTGAGAGGGCAGACCTAAGTCTTAGAGGCCATAGTGCCATTGCCAGAGACTGTCGTCAGAGTCTTGTACCAACACCACTAACACTGCTGACTGTTAGTCAAAGGGTCTGTGAATGGGGCGTAGTCAGACACCCATATCAACTGGAGAGGTGGGTCACTCGGTTTGAACTGTGCCCTGATCAGTCTACATACACCCGCTGCATAAAGAAAACCCCTGTACGGGACAGAGACATTGCCTTCACCACTTCTATGCCTGCTGGACCCTGGACCAGCTTCAGGGCCACGAGGAAACACTGCCAACACCAGGATCCAGGACGCTATCTTCTCCAGGACCCCACCGTGCCATAGCCTTGGCGCCGCCATTTACCCCCAGGAGATTTACTGCTAATTTTGCAAGATTGATAAGTCTATTATCCCTGAATGTATTGTTTTAATTACCAGTTTTGTTTCTGTGTTCAAATCCACAATTATCAAGATCCTGTCAGCGCCGGCGGACTGCTGCGGCTGAACAGGATAACTCACCAAGACTACGGGGGGACCCGGGGTCCGATACTGCAGTGAAAATTCTGACACCAGGACCTGCGACACTGAAAGTAGTTAAGCAGTACCAGAACCTACGATCATGTGACCATAGGGGGCTTGGCTTAGCGTGTTGCTGCAGGAGAGGGCTATAGGGCTCTATAACAGGAATCCTGGAGTAAAGGCTAGGGAAGCTCAGATCAGACAAACGGGGGTCAGAGAGGGCGGCGCGGTACCAGGGGGACAAGCAGAGAATAGTCAAAACGTAAGCAATGAATCATACACAGAGATATCAACGCAGTACAAGGGACGCAGTCAGAGATTAGTCAGGTCCAAGGCAAAAGAGTCATACACGGGAATAGCAGAGCAGTACAAAAAGAACAGGCAGAACTTGTAATAGGGACAGAACCGGATCAAAACCAAGCAAGCTTAAAGTATCACAGTCACAAAGCACACTAGGGTCACACACTCGGCCAAGGGTCTGAGTATAAGCGACAAGGAGTGAGCTAACAATGAGGCTATAAAAAGCCTCCCAGAGTCTCAGAGTGAGGCTGTCCAGATTAACCTCTGAACTACCTGATCACACAGCAGATCATGACAACAACTTTCAAATTGTCTCTTCAGAGAGGAAGAGGACTAGAACTCTAGTGCCACCTATTGGAGGTAGCAATCCTAAAAGTCAATGTCGACCCTTTAATGAGCCTTGTCACATGACTTAGGATAAAAGCCAAACCAGAATCTCAATTTGCAGACACAGATCTCACACTTTGCACTGACGAGGGGAAGTACCATGAAACACAGTGTCTGCAAATTGAGATTCTGGTTTGGCTTTTATCATAAGTCATGTGGCAAGGCTCATTAAAGGGTCGACATTGCTTTTTAGGATTGCTACCTCCAATAGGTGGCACTAGAGTTCTAGTCCTCTTCCTCTCTGAAGAGACAATTTGCATATTTCCCAGAGGAGCATTGCGTCTTTAAGTCTCCTCATCTCAGCATGCTTAGCATGTCAATCTCCAGAAGGAGAAACGATACTGCTTGGATATTGCATGGCCATATATACCACAACTAAAAGAAGAGAACCATATATATAAAACACTTGTTTTATTTACTCCATTTACATTTTTTTCAATAAAATACCACATCAATATAATCACTTACAATAATACCCCATGAAAAGGGAAGCACAGACCACAAGTGTAATGTTGATAAATCAGAAATCATCCAAATATGAAAACACAAATCTATGGGCTAATACACAAATCATATAGTTCTGCATCCTCTAGATTATAGTTTTTTGGGGGTTGGATGACAATATATATCATAAATAGTGCCAAAGCATCCCATTAAATACTATACATGCTCCCCATATCACCTTATTATCCTTGTTATCTTAATGCAACCAAAACTAACGTATAGCCCAGGTATAAAGATTGCGTATGTAAGGGACCCTTTACAAAGTAACCCATACATTTAACCAACTTTTTACTTACAAATTAGCCTCTAATAAGGTGTAAGCCGTGGCCGTGCTTCCCTGCGCCCCGACGCGTGTTTCGTCCGCTAGCGTCTTCTGGGGGCGTGACTACCAGGGTCTGGGAGGTATTTTTATATCACCATGAGCCAATAGGATTAATGCATCATCATTCACTGAGGTGCGTACAGGTTCAATGGCGCACGCGCTGGTATAGCTCTTCCGGGTTATCAAAAACTACTTCCAGGCATCCGCTCTGTTTACTGCAGGACAGGACGCCTGCTAGTAACTATGGTAGCGCTGCCAGAAGTAGACCCAGAGCCGACCCTCTTGCGCACTCTACCCGGCACCATTACAGAGAATGATAATCTATCCACGGAACATCGACAAATTGAAAGTGCACCCGATAGAAGAGAATGCAATATACTATGAAAGATAATATGTAACTAGTGCAATGAAAAGTGAAATACATATTTAAAGTCAAAAATACTATAATTGTGATTGCGATCTATTAATAAAGTGCCGCAATAAATTATAAATATAGAAAGTGAAGAATAAAAGAGTGCAGTGATGGATTTACACTACCCATATAATAAAGTGCAAAAAAATAAATAAATTTATTTATATCAATAAATGTGCATACCAATACACCAATTAATATTGTATAAACCCTAATAATAATTAATTATAAATAAAATATAAAATATAAAATCCCATAAATTATACATATTCTGTTACATCAATCAAATATGATATTGTTCATATTCATCAAACATATATAATTTTAAATTTAGATACAACATCCACATGTTAATCCAATCTACATGACCCAATATGGCCACTCTGCAAATATCACCAAATAAATGGATAAAAACTTATTATAGTGTCGGGGTAGCTATTTAGGGAGGGCTAAATTAACCCTTCACGGTGGATCCAGTGATTTCCAAATTAATTCACAGGGCATTGCTAGCAACTGGGAATGACCACACGGAGACGGGGGTCTCTGTACGGGAGGATCCAGGCAGATCACTAAGCCCCTTTATTTTAGTCACTTCTTTTATAACATTTTGCTTAATTATGCAAAGTTCTCAACTACCAATAACTTCATTTCCCTTTGTAAGCCAATAATATTGCAAGAAAACCGGAATATGTCCCTAGTTACGTGACGTAGAGAATAGAACAATAGCACATTCTTTTAGGGTCTCATATCTCATATCTTGTACAAGCTAGAACAGTCTAGTTTCATAACAGCTGCGAACTTTCACCTAATTACAAAATTTATCTTGTAAACAACAAAATGGCGTTGCAAGCACAAAAATGGATCCTGGAGAGCAAGATGTCCTGTACACCTGAATACTGTACTTCACAGTCCCCCCTAGATAAATTTTGTTAACTCATATGCAGCATCAGAGGTGCTATCCCAAGCCATAAGCTCGAGGGGTACTGGTCTTCACATGACTGATGCCGTGTTATCAGTCATGGCTGTCGCAGCGCACCCATCCCCCCTGTATACTGCAGTTTACGAATAACAATTTTTGATGATGGTGGCGGAGATCTCTTGTAGGTAGCCATGTGCTTGGCTTCAACATCTTCATCAAGTAACCTTTTAAGATCGGTGCAGAGAAAACCAGGGGCAACGACACCTTTGGTATCATCATTAGCTGTCTTAGTGCAGAATTTCCTAATACATACAGGAATACACCAAAGAACAAGTTTTAGTATCACATATACAACCAGGATACAGGTAGCAATATGCAATAAGCTTTGTAAGATCCCAGCTATCCTGCCCCCAATTCCCTTAAACCAATTGGCTGGACTGAGAAAGGAGAAGGTGTCTGACCACCAACTGTCCTTATTATGATCATTGTCTTTATCGTATTGATCTCTAAGTCTTTGAATATCTTCTAACTATAACTTTTAACTTCTACCAATAATATGGAAAATGCAAAAAACCAAAACATTATGCCCCCCTTTATTTGCTATTGGGTGGTTGGGTGATGAGGAGAACTTGATAGGGGCCGTCATACAAGGGTTCCAGTCCATGCTTCCTGACATGCCTTTTCACGACTACCAACTCACCAGGCTTCAGGTTATAACAGGTGTCGGTTTCTGCTGAATCTGGAAAAGAAAAGGAAACTAGAGCATGGGTGTTAGTAAAAAAAAAATCTTGCTAAGCTGAATAACACATTGGACAGCACGGTCAGTTTCTTCTGGTAACTGCTAAGGCTGGAAATTTGCAACTGGGGACCTAGCACCAAACAATATCTCATATGGGGACAGGCCATATTTTACAATAGGGGTAGTATGGATGTGGTATAGTACAATGGGTAGGAGCTCTGGCCATGGAGCCATAGTCTCCTGCATCATTTTGGTCAATTGTTCCCTCAGTGTGCCTTTCAGCCTCTCAACTTCCCCACTGGATTGTGGGTGGTACAGAGTATGGAGGGCTACAGTGGATCTAAGCATTGTCAGAACTTTTTGGTACACACGAGAAGAAAAGGCCGGACCTTGATCACTTTCAACAACTTCTGGAACCCCATATCTGCATATAACTTCCATCACCAGTTTCTTCGCTGTGGTCTTTGCATTCATGTTGGTAACAGGGAATGCTTCCAGCCAACTGGAGAACTGGGGCCCAGTAGAATTTTTGCACCAGTGCGAGGGCCTGATTCTTTCCTCGATGTGTAGGTCCATGTGCCCATGTGGCAATAGCAGGGTACATCCGCTTAGGGAGACACACGAGTTGGTCCTTTTCCAAGAGACCATTATCCATTTGTGCCCCATCAGTCTTCCATTGCTTCACCTCTTCCTTTGGAGACATTCTCTGCATCGTCATTAAGCGGTCTCGCGGGGTCCGACAGAAAACTTCAGTCTGTTGTAGATCATCAGGTTCTTGTAGGGTCAATGCTTCTTGCAACTGTTTACGCTGAGAGCGTGTGGTCACCATAGTTGGTATGGTTGGTTCAACGGGTAAGAGAGCGGCGGCTTTTGCTTGCATATCCACAAATATGTTGCCAACAGTCTGTGGACTGGTTCTAGGAACGTGCGCCTTAACTTTGATAATGGCCACCTGAATAAGTAATTTGATCGAGTCCATGAGGGTTTTTACAGCTTCAGCATTTTTCACTGGGGTTCCGGCAGTAGTAATAAACCCTCGATTGGCCCATAGAGCCCCAAAATCGTGAGCAATACCAAATGCATACCGTGAGTCCGTGTATATATTAGCCCCTCTGTTCTTGGCCAAAGTACATGCAGTAGACAGAGTCTGGAGTTCTGCTTCTTGTGCTGACTGTGATGGCGGGAGTGCAGCTGCATGCACTACAGTGTCCTCTGTGGTAGCAGCATATCCCGTGTGGAATCTACCAAACTCATCAGCATATCTTGAACCATCCGTGTATAACACCAGATCAGGATTTGGGAGTGGATTCTCACTGACATTTGGTGGAGTAGCTGTTTCTTCAGTCAGAAGTTGGGAACAATCATATTGGAGGTAATTATCATCACTGCCATCTCTCCTTATAATTCATTATACCGTCTTTTAAGGCATTGTAAAGGGGTTGCATTATGCGGGATGCATCCGGTATCCACTGACAAAAATAAGTGCATAAGAAAACGCTGGAGTTCAGTTTCATCTAATTTCATCTCTTGGGAAAGGAAGGGAGCTGACAGCTATTTTTCTTTCTTCCACGAGGTGTCTGACACCCTGAAGGAGACAGTGACCCAAGAATATCACTTGACCAAAGCAGAACTGAAGTCTCGAGGCCGAAATCCGACAGTTCAGTGCTGCCAGATACTTAAGGAGGCTAACAATGGCAGCAATGGCAAAAGACACCTGCTCATATTTTTTTTTTTTTTTTGCAAACTGGTTGGAACTGTTTTGGGCCCCTTGTGGCATCTGTGGGAAAGGCATGAAAATTACAGATTTCCTCACTGTCTTCATCTACATAGGGATTATATAACGTAAGAACAATCTGACCATCATCTGGGAATTGTATTCTGGAGCGGAACTGTGATAATAAATCTGCCCCTAGTAAATTTACAGGACATGTGGGTGAGATTACAAACTGAATAGTAACCTCGGGGAAGGGTTTTATGGGGTTTATAAAAGTATATTAATTGGGTCTGCCATCTACTCCGATTAAAATAGCAGGGTAATGACAATCTCTCTGAAAGTGTCCGAGTCTGGCACAGTGCCAGAATTGCTGACGAGAATTAGCAGGGTTCCCAGTCATAGGATTGGAAGAGATATTGGAGCATGGGAGCTGGAGTCTGAGGGGAAGCTGTGTGTTCACAGCTGCAGTGGGGGCGATGGGAGGGGGCTGGAGCAGCTACAGCTGCTAGCTTTTTTTTTTTTTTTCTTTTTCTCTCTTTCTGCTGAACAGAGCGGGTTAAAGTCTTCTGAAAACTTTTTTTTTCTGGATCTGGAAGGGGGTGGATAATTATAACCACTAGCAATATTAGGCATAACGGGGACTGAGGCTAGAGGTGGACGATAATAGGTACCGTCAGCGTTTAACAAAGAAAAGGTGGGGGCTGCGACTCTCGGTCCCCTTGTACAATTGTCATCTAGCAGGGAGACCTCTTCTTTCAAATCATCACTTTTAACTATTTGTCTGCCTGACACATTAGTATCAATCTTAGTTCCTTCTTAACCAATCACTTCCTCACACCACAGTCACTTTCTTGAACCACAATACATCCAGTCCTTGCCATAATAATAGACAATTTTTCCTTCTTCAACATAGCAGTAACAGAAACAATCAGAATTCACTTCCTCTGTTCTTCCTAACACCTTCATCCCACAATTCATGTGCCAAGCCACAAAATTCTTCTTTTCCTTCCACGGATTCTCTCATTTAGAGCTAAATATCCTTACTTCAGTTGTGCACAATACTGGAGCGGCCGTCTCAGTTTGTTCCACCGGGTCAACCCCCTCTGGGAAGCCCAAAATTTGTGGTACTCAATGAAAGGAGGAGGGCGTCTCAGACTATCCCTCCGGACACCTCTGGTTATATATACATATATATATCTATATATACCTGAGTTACGCATCCTACCCAGTCTTCGATCACTTCACCACGCCTGATTACTAACAATGATGAGGACTTCAGGATATTTTGACTATAAAGAAAGTCACAATCACTGGTCAATCCGGGGTGTCTGTCCCTTATGAGGTACAGTTTGAGCACTGGGCCCCCAGTGGGACTGCACCTCTATATGATTCCACCCATGAATCACCCCACCACGGGGACAAACCTCAGATCCTCTTTGCAGCAACAAGCACAGGAAAACCACACCAATGGTCAGTCTGAACAGTATAACTGCCAACTTACCGTGGTTGTCGTGGGGGATGATCAGTCCCAATTTTCCAGCACCCGTGTCTGCTCCGAGGGTCCTTTGTCTTGTTGTTCTCCGGGGCAGAGGCGTCCCTATTCGCGGGCCCCACATTGGGCGCCAAGCTGTCGGGGTAGCTATTTAGGGAGGGCTAAATTAACCCTTTACGGTTGATCCAGTGATTTTCAAATTAATTCACAGGGCATTGCTAGCAACTGGGAATGACCACACGGAGATGGGGGTCTCTGTACGGGAGGATCCAGGCAGATCACTAAGCCCCTTTATTTTAGTCACTTCTTTTATAACATTTTGCTTAATTATGCAAAGTTCTCAACTACCAATAACTTCATTTCCCTTTGTAAGCCAATAATATTGCAAGAAAACCGGAATATATCCCTAGTTACGTGACGTAGAGAATAGAACAATAGCATATTCTTTTAGGGTCTCATATCTCATATCTTGTACAAGCTAGAACAGTCTAGTTTCATAACAGCTGTGAACTTTCACCTAATTACAAAATTTGTCTTGTAAACAACAAAATGGCGTCGCAAGCACAAAAATGGATCCTGGAGAACAAAATGTCCTGTACACCTGAATACTGTACTTCACAATAGTAGTAATCTTCATATTTTCTTTTGATCTTTTTACTATCATATTTGCTTGTATTCTTCTTTTTTCATTATCATATTTCTTCTCTACTATTCATATTATTCATAGATCCTCTTCATAAATATCCATTTCCTCAGATACCTGCGGTTGTAGTCTTTATGGGTCACCTCCTAAAGGCTCAAGGACTTCCTCCCCTTGGATCATGACAAAAAATTCCATTCTGCATTATAATAAAAATTACAAATAAAATTAATAAAATAAAAAAAGCCATACTAATTTTTAATTTACAATCCCACTATCATAAGACCCAAACCCCATAAAAGATACCTCATATGAATATTATAAAAATGCTGAAAACCCAAAAGTTTCATTTAAACCATTTAGACTTAAAGTACCCAGGCGGTAAATCCATTTACTTTTACATCGGGCAAGAATTTTTCCCAAATCCCCACCCCGAGGTCCTAAATTAATCTGATCTATTGCTTTAACCACCAGACCTCTAGCATTAGAATTATGAAACCTCTTGAAATGTCTAGGTAGAGGCTTCATTGAGGTAACATCATCTAAGTCTTTTGCCTTCTCTTTGTCCCTAACGTGTTCTCTCGTTCTTACCTTGAGCTCCCTCGTAGTGAGACCGATGTATACTTTCTGACACGGACATTGTGCATGGTATATAATGCCCTGGGATTGACAATCAAGATTTTTCCGTATCTCAAAATAAGGAGATCCATTGAAATTGCAAAAAGTTGTAGCTTTCTTGTGATTTAGACATCCCTTACAAAAGCCACACGGAAAAAAGCATGGCGTTCCCATATCAGGCTTCCTTACTGAATTTTCAAAATGGCTATGAACCAAGGCGTCTTTAAGAGTTTTTGATTTTTTAGCCACAAACAATGGTTGCTTCGGTAATATATCTTTCAGAACCGGATCAACCTGCAGTACCTTCCAGTGTTTCCGAATGATCTCTTTTAGGTCATTCCATTTATTATTATATGTGCTAATGAAGCGTACTTGTTCTATAGGTTCCTGTTTTTTCAAATGAGAAGAAACGTACAGCAGTTCATTATGTGAAGTTTTTGTAGCTCTCAAATATCCTCGTTTGATCATTCTTTTACTGTATCCTCTTTCAGTAAATCCCTTGTGAGATCAATGGCTTGTTTTTGAAAAGAATCTTCATGTGAACATATTCTTTTGGCCCTAAGAAATTGTCCCACAGGAATTCCATGAATTGTGGAGATTGGATGAGAAGACTCTGCTGATAAAAAAGAATTGGTTGATGCTGTTTTTCGAAAAATATTTGTACTTATAAGACCATTTAGACCAATTTTCAATTTAATGTCTAGGAAATCAATTTCTCTTCCATATTGAGACGTCAGCCTAATATTTTTATCATTGGTATTCAACCGCTGAATCAGATTGTTTAATCCCTCCAATGGACCAGCCCAAAAGAATAGCACATCATCAATGTACCTCATCCCGTTATGGACATAATCCATTTCCTGGATGAGGTCATTATGAAATATCTCTCTCTCCCATGCACCAAGAAAAATGTTAGCGTACGAGGGGCACAAGAGGCCCCCATCGCTGTGCCCTGTATTTGTAGGTAACACTGACCATGAAAAATGAACACATTGTGTGTTAACAGGAATTCCAATAGGACCATAATAAGCTCAATCAAGTTGGTACCTATCGAGCTACTTTTTAAAAAGAATTCAACTGCTTTTAACCCATCTTGATGACGAATCGATGTATATAGGGACTCCACGTCAGCCGTAACAATCACAGTATTTTCATCTATAGACAATTGATCAAGTCTCTGTAAGGCCGACGTGGTGTCCCTAATATACGATGGCAGCTCGGCCACCAATGGTTTCAGGAAATAATCAATAATTTTTCCAATAAGCTCACAAAGTCCATTATTGCCCGAAACAATTGGACGACCTGGAGGGTCCATTGGATTCTTATGTATCTTTGGCAATAAATATAAGGTCGGGAGTCTGGGTTTGTTACTTCGAATTTCATCCAACAACTTTTTAGAGATGATTCCTTGTAAGAAGGCTTTATCTAAAATGTCTATCAAAAGACTCTGAAAAGAGGATAAAGGATTATATATCAGTTTTTGATAACATTTTTTATCATTTAATTGACTATTTGCTTGTTTTATAAACTGTAGTGTTGGCCAGATCACTATCATTCCCCCTTTGTCAAAGGTATCTTTTATGGGGTTTGGGTCTTATGATAGTGGGATTGTAAATTAAAAATTAGTATGGCTTTTTTTATTTTATTAATTTTATTTGTAATTTTTATTATAATGCAGAATGGAATTTTTTGTCATGATCCAAGGCGAGGATCATATAGACTACAACCGCAGGTGCCCGAGGAAATGGATATTTATGAAGAGGATCTATGAATAATATGAATAGTAGAGAAGAAATATGATAATGAAAAAAAGAAGAATACAAGCAAATATGATAGTAAAAAGATCAAAAGATCAAAAGAAAATATGAAGATTACTACTATAATAAGTTCTTATCCATTTATTTGGTGATATTTGCGGGGTGGCCATATTGGGTCATAAATAAAAAAAAATAAAAAACGAATCTGAACTGAGAAAAGTAAGTTAATGTGTATGCACAATGTAAGTGCATATTAACACATGACCATTACCATTAACCAGAGAAAACAGAAAGCAAAAAACACAAATATCCTGAACTAAAAAGTAAAAAATAAACTGCAAATAATGCATAAAGGTAATAATAATAATAAGGGTATTTAGTAAGCATAATTTTGATCAAAATAATGTTTACTAAATACCCTTATTATTATTACCTTTATACATTATTTGCAGTTTATTTTTTACTTTTTAGTTCAGGATATTTGTGTTTTTTGCTTTCCATATTGGGTCATGTAGATTGGATTAACATGTGGATGTTGTATCTAAAATTTAAATTGATATTTGTTTGATGAATATGAACAATATCATATTTGATTGATGTAACAGAATATGTATAATTTATTGATATTTTATGGGATTTTATATTTTATATTTCATATTTTATTTATAATTAATTATTATTAGGGTCTATACAATATTAATTGGTGTATTGGTATGCACATTTATTGATATAAATACATTTATTTATTTTCTTTGCACTTTATTATATGGGTAGTGTAAATCCATCACTGCACTCTTTTATTCTTCACTTTCTATATTTATAATTTATTGCGGCACTTTATTAATAGATCGCAATCACAATTATGGTATTTTTGACTTTAAATATGTATTTCACTTTTCATTGCACTAGTTACATATTATCTTTCATAGTATATGGCATTCTCTTCTATCGGGTGCACTTTCACTTTGTCGATGTTCCGTGGATAGATTATCATTCTCTGTAATGGTGACGGGTAGAGTGCGCATGACGGTCGGCTCTGGGTCTACTTCCAGCAGCGCTACCATAGTTACTAGCAGGCGTCCTGTCCTGCAGTAAACAGAGCGGATGCCTGGAAGTAGTTTTTGATAACCCGGAAGAGCTATACCAGCGCGTGCGCCATTGAACCTGTACGCACCTCAGTGAATGATGATGCATTAATCCTATTGGCTCGTGGTGATATAAAAATACCTCCCAGACCCTGGTAGTCACGCCCCCGGAAGAAACTGGTGGGTGAAATGCGCGTCGGGGCGCAGGGAAGCACGGCCATGGCTTACACCTTATTAGAGGCTAATTTGTAAGTAAAAAGTTGGTTAAATGTATGGGTTACATTGTAAAGGGTCCCTCACATACAAAATCTTTATAACTGGGCTATACGTTAGTTTTGGTTGCATTAAGATAACAAGGATATTAAGGTGATATGGGGAGGAAGTATAGTATTTAATGGGATGCTTTGGCACTACTTATGATATATATTGTCATCCAACCCCAAAAAAACTATAATCTAGAGGATGCAGAACTATACGCTTTGAGTATTAGCCCATAGATTTGTGTTTTCATATTTGTATGATTTCTGATTTATCAACATTACACTGGTGGTCCTGTGCTTCCCTTTTCATGGGGTATTATTGTAAGTGATTATATTGATGTGGTATTTTATTGAAAAAATTTTAAATGGAGTAAATAAAACAAGTGTTTTATATATATGGTTCTCTTCTTTTAGTTGTGGTATACAGTGGGGGAAAAAAGTATTTAGTCAGTCAGCAATAGTGCAAGTTCCACCACTTAAAAAGATGAGAGGCGTCTGTAATTTACATCATAGGTAGACCTCAACTATGGGAGACAAACTGAGAAAAAAAAATCCAGAAAATCACATTGTCTGTTTTTTTTTCATTTTATTTGCATATTATGGTGTAAAATAAGTATTTGGTCAGAAACAAGCAATCAAGATTTCTGGCTCTCACAGACCTGTAACTTCTTCTTTAAGAGTCTCCTCTTTCCTCCACTCATTACCTGTAGTAATGGCACCTGTTTAAACTTGTTATCAGTATAAAAAGACACCTGTGCACACCCTCAAACAGTCTGACTCCAAACTCCACTATGGTGAAGACCAAAGAGCTGTCAAAGGACACCAGAAACAAAATTGTAGCCCTGCACCAGGCTGGGAAGACTGAATCTGCAATAGCCAACCAGCTTGGAGTGAAGAAATCAACTGTGGGAGCAATAATTAGAAAATGGAAGACATACAAGACCACTGATTACCTCCCTCGATCTGGTGCTCCACGCAAAATCCCACCCCGTGGGGTCAGAATGATCACAAGAACGGTGAGCAAAAATCCCAGAACCACGTGGGGGGACCTAGTGAATGAACTGCAGAGAGCTGGGACCAATGTAACAAGGCCTACCATAAGTAACACACTACGCCACCATGGACTCAGATCCTCCAGTGCCAGACGTGTCCCACTGCTTAAGCCTGTACATGTCCGGGCCGTCTGAAGTTTGCTAGAGAGCATTTGGATGATCCAGAGGAGTTTTGGGAGAATGTCCTATGGTCTGATGAAACCAAACTGGAACTGTTTGGTAGAAACACAACTTGTCGTGTTTGGAGGAAAAAGAATACTGAGTTGCATCCATCAAACACCATACCTACTGTAAAGCATGGTGGTGGAAACATCATGCTTTGGGGCTGTTTCTCTGCAAAGGGGCCAGGACGACTGATCCGGGTACATGAAAGAATGAATGGGGCCATGTATCGTGAGATTTTGAGTGCAAACCTCCTTCCATCAGGAAGGGCATTGAAGATGAAACGTGGCTGGGTCTTTCAACATGACAATGATCCAAAGCACACCGCCAGGGCAACAAAGGAGTGGCTTCGTAAGAAGCATTTCAAGGTCCTGGAGTGGCCTAGCCAGTCTCCAGATCTCAACCCTATAGAAAACCTTTGGAAGGAGTTGAAAGTCCGTGTTGCCAAGCGAAAAGCCAAAAACATCACTGCTCTAGAGGAGATCTGCATGGAGGAATGGGTCAACATACCAACAACAGTGTGTGGCAACCTTGTGAAGACTTACAGAAAATGTTTGACCTCTGTCATTGCCAACAAAGGATATATCACAAAGTATTGAGATGAAATTTTGTTTCTGACCAAATACTTATTTTCCACCATAATATGCAAATAAAATGAAAAAAAAACAGACAATGTGATTTTCTGGATTTTTTTTCTCAGTTTGTCTCCCATAGTTGAGGTCTACCTATGATGTAAATTACAGACGCCTCTCATCTTTTTAAGTGGTGGAACTTGCACTATTGCTGACTGACTAAATACTTTTTTCCCCACTGTATATGGCCATGCTATATATTATATTTATGTTTGGAAGTGCCATAAGATTATAAGTGGACATTTTTGAATATGCTTGGATATTAGTCAGACGCCTCTCACACAGCCAAACCAGATCTCACACTTTGCACTGACGAGGGGCAGTGCCACGAAACACAATGTCTGCAAATTGAGATTCTGGTTTGGCTTTTATCCTAAGTCATGTGACAAGGCTCATTAAAGGGTTGACATTGACTTTTAGGATTGCTACCTCCAATAGGTGGCACTAGAGTTCTAGTCCTCTTCCTCTCTGAAGAGACAATTTGCATATGTCCCAGAGGAGCATTGCGGCTTTAAGTCTCCTCATCTCGGCATGCTTAGCATGTTAATCTCTGCAAGGAGAAACAATACTGCTTGGATATTAATCCACAACTTGCCATATTTAGGAAACTTCCTCTCCATTTCTCCCTGCATGGAGTAACCGTTATAGAATTAAACCTCCTGTTAACCCCCTGTTAACCTTTGCTCTGCCTACATATGTTACTGCATCCCGCGTTCCTGCAATTCCTACTGCCTTATGCCAACTATTATATGGCCCACGTTGAAGATCGTTATATGTACTCTAATCCCACTTTCATGACTAACGCCATTATATTATATTGATGACATTTTTTGCATTTGGCGGGGCATGTTGGATTCTCTTCTTTCCTTTCACAATGACCTCAATCAGGTTTTGGCCAGAATTACAGTTCACCATAAATTATGATCTAAATTCAGTTAACTTTTTGAATACAAGAATTATAAAGGATAATGTTGGAACATTAGAGATTGATCTATATGTTAAGGAGACGGATCGTAAAAATCTTTTGTTATTTTCCAGCTGCCATTCTAGAGACACTAAAGAGTCTATTCCTCTCTCACAATTTGACAGGTAAACAGAATGGTCTCTAATCCAACCATCCGTGAGACTAGGTTAGAAGAAATCCACCATTAATTCTTAAACAGAGGTTATCCAAAAAAGCTCCTTGTGGACCTACGTAAATCAACAACTAAGTCTCCTAAAGAATCAGGAGCAAGGATTCCCCTGGTTCACACCTTCCACCTACCGCATACATAAGAGCATTCAAAAGCACTGGCATCTACTCAAAGCCAGCTATCCAAAGATCAATGAATTTCAAGTTCCGTTCCTACCATATTTTCAGACCTATGAATCTACAGGACAAATTAGTACGAGCTAACACTGGCCCCAGTAAGAAGTTACCTTTACAAACCTTCCTGGATACACCAAGGAAAGGAATCTTTCCTTGCCTTCATTGCCCACAATGTGGGAATGTACAAAAGGGTGATAGATTCTTCCATCCACACACAGGTATTAGTATAAAGGGCTTGTTCACCTGTGATTCATCTTTTGTCATCAACGCCATTAAGCGCCCGAGTGGTCTTGTGAAAGTTACAGAAACTACCCAACATATACGGGACCGCATATCACAACGTGAGTCCAATATCCAATGTGGTAAAACTTATTTACTTTTACCATACTGTGGCACCCCTGAGGCTCAGTCGCCACAGAGGTACTGCACCTTCTCCTAAGGTGTGGTGCCCCACCATCCAGGTAAGTTGGGGGCTCCTGACCACGCTCCAACACTCGCACCCCACACAATAGAGTAGTTCAGCAAAGCCACATTGCGGCTCCTTGCTTAGAGAGAAGCAGAGCACCTTTGGTGGTTCCCTGCTTGGAACACTAGATGTGCTGGGAGGAGGGTGGAGTTTAGGATACATATAAAAGAGTGGGACGGTTCCAGGATTGACGTTCAGTTGAGTTCGGACGGAGAGTAGGAGAGGAAGTCACTCGGGAGGAGAGGGGATCCCTGGAAGAGGGATGGAGGAAAGAGTGCTGCAGCTGCCTCAGTGACCTGAGCCAGCTGGCACGGGAAAGGAAAGAAGGAGAAGGACATTGAACTGAAGCCTGAGCTTCAATAGAAGGGAAAAGACAAGTTCGGCACGTAGGAGTAAAAGGGAACACAGAGGATATGGATTAGAGGAAGAAACCTGCCTAGAAGTTCTAAGCGCAAGGCCGGGGCCCAGTTCCCGAGGTTGTATGGACACTAATGGTTCTGCAGCAGACACTGGTGGAGTAGTGGGCTGTAAATGCACTACTCCCATCTAAGACTTGAGAGCACAACAGCAACATGGATAGAGAGCCAGGACTTAGGAGTAGAGAGTCCCCGAAGCAGGCTACAGCTGTCTGCGATGCAAGTAGAGTTCTTGGGAACATCTGTCAGGAGGAACTCCAGTGTAGCACAGTACTAGGAGATCTTCACACTTAAGGCGCTAAAGAGGAGACGTTCAGGAAAGGCAAATAAGTTGGCGGAGTGCAGAAGGGAGCATCCCATCTTGCCTGGAGGTTGACTGAGTCCCTGACCCGGAGGACATGGCACAGAAGCCGGCACTACAGACTGTGAGAAGAAAAATAACTCAAAGATGGATGGGAATGAGAAATCCCACAGGGTGAAAAGATGTAAAAATAACATGTAAAAAACAAATAAAATAATGATAATAACAGTAAAATAATAAGTAACACAATATTTGAATATAAAAATGCCTTTATTAAAATATTGGCACAACAATTAAGTGCATAAAAAATATATATGTATATGTAATAAAATATACAACCACATTAGCAATATGTTTATGGATAATGGAAAAACCAATCCATAACAAAAGGCTTAATTAATAAACCAGGTAAAAATATATATATGGTGACACAAAGATTGTTACATAAAAGGAAAATATATATATAATATATGTGCTCAAAGTGCAAAAGTGCAACTGTGCAAAAATTAAAATTGCCCTGAGACGTGTGCAACAAAGATACAAAGTGTAAAATACCTGTAAGCCAATTGACGCTGTGTGGGTTGTATTAGAACGCGCCCCGACGCGCGTTTCGGAAATAAATCTCCTTCGTCAGGGGGATAGATACTATTTAGTGTGGATAGACGGTTTATTTATAGAGGAATCAATTACATACAAAATATTACAACAGCGAATGCGCCGTCACTAAGACCCGGAAGTCTAAAGCTACTCCAAGTCATGTGATTAAATACTTCCGGGTATATTGGTATGAGACGCCGTTTCCATGCAAACAACGGCATTTTCAATGACAGATGCTTATAGCACAATGCTCGTTAATTGAAATGAAATTAATCATGGGCAAAAAATATATATATATAACGACGCACATGTGACCAATCGACGGCATATTCAATAATATGCGCTGATGGCACAATGCTCGTTTAATTATAAATGAGGAGGAACACGGGCAGAGAACATGGCGACGCATGCGCAGACGAAACAACACGGAACCTACATGGCAGCAGGCGTGAAAAACGCCGCTACCATACAAATCACCGATGTTCAGACAGCGCACGCGCACAGTTCAATGCCGATGACAGCCTCAAACCATAAGGAAAGGGAAAAGATAATAATAATAAGTGAATATAAACAATATATATATAGTAGAGTTGAGCGAAACGGGTCGAAAAAATTCAAAAGTCGCCGACTTTTGGCAAAGTCGGGTTTCTTGAAACGAAACCCGACCCTAGGATGAGGTCGGCCACGAGGTCGGCGACTTACGCGCCAAAGTCGCGTTTCAAAAGTTTGTTTTGCGCTCTTTTTCAGCCAATCAGGATCCACGGACACTGTGGGCAACGTGATGACATAGGCAGGGGTCACCACCATCTTTCAGAAGGGCATGCAAGTGATTGGCTTGCTTTGGTGGGCGTCACAGGGGGTATAAAAGGGCGTGCACGCCGACCGCCATCTTACTTCTGCCGATCTTAGTATAGGGAGAGGTTGCTGCTGATTCTGTAGGGAGAGCGTTAGGCAGGGAAGAAGACAAAAAAACTGCTTCTGCTGCTAGCGATTTGGCCTGCACAACACACAAGTCACTGTGTGTGCAGTGCAAGGGGAGGCTATATTGTGGTGTATCAGTGGTGTTGGTTGTTGGGCTGCCTTTTAAGGCTTCCTGACACGCTGGCATTGCTGTTTACCCACTGCTCCGCAAACTGCTTTTTTAAAAGCAATCCAATCTCCCTTATCCTCTCGTCACTTTGGTCACAGGCAGCTGTGCCATCGAGCGTGTCACATAGCGCTCAGATATCAGTGGGCCGCACACAATCCACAAGTGTCCACTGTCCACAAGTGTACGCAGAGATTCAAAATCTCCATTATCCTCTCGTCACTTTGGTCACAGGCAGCTGTGCCATCGAGCGTGTCACATAGCGCTCAGATATCAGTGGGCCGCACACAATCCACAAGTGTCCAGTGTCCAAGAGTGTACGCAGAGATTCAAAATCTCCATATCCTCTCGTCACTTTGGTCACAGGCAGCTGTGCCATCGAGCGTGTCACATAGCGCTCAGATATCAGTGGGCCGCACACAATCCACAAGTGTCCACTGTCCACAAGTGTACGCAGAGATTCAAAATCTCCATTATCCTCTCGTCACTTTGGTCACAGGCAGCTGTGCCATCGAGCATGTCACATAGCGCTCAGATATCAGTGGGCCGCACACAATCCACAAGTGTCCAGTGTCCAAAAGTGTACGCAGAGATTCAAAATCTCCATTATCCTCTCGTCACTTTGGTCACAGGCAGCTGTGCCATCGAGCGTGTCACATAGCGCTCAGATATCAGTGGGCCGCACACAATCCACAAGTGTCCACTGTCCACAAGTGTACGCAGAGATTCAAAATCTCCATTATCCTCTCGTCACTTTGGTCACAGGCAGCTGTGCCATCGAGCGTGTCACATAGCGCTCAGATATCAGTGGGCCGCACACAATCCACAAGTGTCCACTGTCCACAAGTGTACGCAGAGATTCAAAATCTCCATTATTCTCTCGTCACTTTGGTCACAGGCAGCTGTGCCATCGAGCGTGTCACATAGCGCTCAGATATCAGTGGGCCGCACACAATCCACAAGTGTCCAGTGTCCAAAAATGTGCGCAGAGATTCAAAATCTCCATTATCCTCTCGTCACTTTGGTCACAGGCAGCTGTGCCATCGAGCGTGTCACATAGCGCTCAGATATCAGTGGGCCGCACACAATCCACAAGTGTCCAGTGTCCAAAAGTGTACGCAGAGATTCAAAATCTCCATTATCCTCTCGTCACTTTGGTCACAGGCAGCTGTGCCATCGAGCGTGTCACATAGCGCTCAGATATCAGTGGGCCGCACACAATCCACAAGTGTCCACTGTCCACAAGTGTACGCAGAGATTCAAAATCTCCATTATCCTCTCGTCTCTTTGGTCACAGGCAGCTGTGCCATCGAGCGTGTCACATAGCGCTCAGATATCAGTGGGCCGCACACAATCCACAAGTGTCCACTGTCCACAAGTGTACGCAGAGATTCAAAATCTCCATTATCCTCTCGTCACTTTGGTCACAGGCAGCTGTGCCATCGAGCGTGTCACATAGCGCTCAGATATCAGTGGGCCGCACACAATCCACAAGTGTCCAGTGTCCAAAAGTGTACGCAGAGATTCAAAATCTCCATTATCCTCTCGTCACTTTGGTCACAGGCAGCTGTGCCATCGAGCGTGTCACATAGCGCTCAGATATCAGTGGGCCGCACACAATCCACAAGTGTCCACTGTCCACAAGTGTACGCAGAGATTCAAAATCTCCATTATCCTCTCGTCACTTTGGTCACAGGCAGCTGTGCCATCGAGCGTGTCACATAGCGCTCAGATATCAGTGGGCCGCACACAATCCACAAGTGTCCAGTGTCCAAAAGTGTACGCAGAGATTCAAAATCTCCATTATCCTCTCGTCACTTTGGTCACAGGCAGCTGTGCCATCGAGCGTGTCACATAGCGCTCAGATATCAGTGGGCCGCACACAATCCACAAGTGTCCACTGTCCACAAGTGTACGCAGAGATTCAAAATCTCCATTATCCTCTCGTCTCTTTGGTCACAGGCAGCTGTGCCATCGAGCGTGTCACATAGCGCTCAGATATCAGTGGGCCGCACACAATCCACAAGTGTCCACTGTCCACAAGTGTACGCAGAGATTCAAAATCTCCATTATCCTCTCGTCACTTTGGTCACAGGCAGCTGTGCCATCGAGCGTGTCACATAGCACTCAGATATCAGTGGGCCGCACACAATCCACAAGTGTCCAGTGTCCAAAAGTGTACGCAGAGATTCAAAATCTCCATTATCCTCTCGTCACTTTGGTCACAGGCAGCTGTGCCATCGAGCGTGTCACATAGCGCTCAGATATCAGTGGGCCGCACACAATCCACAAGTGTCCACTGTCCACAAGTGTACGCAGAGATTCAAAATCTCCATTATCCTCTCGTCACTTTGGTCACAGGCAGCTGTGCCATCGAGCGTGTCACATAGCGCTCAGATATCAGTGGGCCGCACACAATCCACAAGTGTCCAGTGTCCAAAAGTGTACGCAGAGATTCAAAATCTCCATTATCCTCTCGTCACTTTGGTCACAGGCAGCTGTGCCATCGAGCGTGTCACATAGCGCTCAGATATCAGTGGGCCGCACACAATCCACAAGTGTCCACTGTCCACAAGTGTACGCAGAGATTCAAAATCTCCATTATCCTCTCGTCACTTTGGTCACAGGCAGCTGTGCCATCGAGCGTGTCACATAGCTCTCAGATATCAGTGGGCCGCACACAATCCACAAGTGTCCACTGTCCACAAGTGTACGCAGAGATTCAAAATCTCCATTATCCTCTCGTCACTTTGGTCACAGGCAGCTGTGCCATCGAGCGTGTCACATAGCGCTCAGATATCAGTGGGCCGCACACAATCCACAAGTACAAGTGTCCAGTGTCCAAAAGTGTACGCAGAGATTCAAAATCTCCATTATCCTCTCGTCACTTTGGTCACAGGCAGCTGTGCCATCGAGCGTGTCACATAGCGCTCAGATATCAGTGGGCCGCACACAATCCACAAGTACAAGTGTCCAGTGTCCAAAAGTGTACGCAGAGATTCAAAATCTCCATTATCCTCTCGTCACTTTGGTCACAGGCAGCTGTGCCATCGAGAATGTCACATAGCGCTCAGATATCAGTGGGCCGCACACAATCCACAAGTGTCCACTGTCCACAAGTGTACGCAGAAATTCTAAAACTCCCCTGTCCTATAGACACCTTGTACCTTGTTTTACATTACTATATAGTTTGTTGGATTTTGTCTACATTTCTACCAAAAATGAGGAAGGCTGGTGGAAGAGGCCGTGGAATTGGGCGGGGGTTGGCAGCTGGTAATGATGGTGTTGGTGGTGGATCTGATGGTAGTAGCAAGAGCAAAATAGGACCGAATGCAGGAGGTGCTGACCCTGCGTCATCGTCTTGCTACATATGGCCTCGAACGCTTAGTTTTCTAGGAGTTGGCAAACCGCTTTTAAAGGCAGAGCATCAGGAAAAAGTTTTGTCTTACATTGCTGACTCAGCCTCCAGCTCTATCGCCTCCTCTTCTTCAGTTGTAAAAAGTAAAAGCACTGAGTCGTCATTGGAGGCTCATGTTCATGAACCACACCTTTCCTTGTGTCCTTCACCCCAACCAAGATTGAAGGATGACGCAGGCCATACTACTGATTACTCCATGGAGCTGTTTTCACATACCATGCCTGGATTATCAAGTCAAATGGTGAATTACCCAGGCCAAGATGAATCTGACATGGAGTGCACTGATGCACAGCCGCTGATGGATGATTCTGCTGGTACATTCACTCAGAGCACTACATTGTCCTCGCAGTGTACAGAGCCAGATTTTGACCCTGATGAGACTCAGGTGCCCCTTCCCGCACACTATACCACCATACACGGTGACACATAGAAAGGTGCACATGACATAGAAGAGGAGGTGATGGATGACCCAGTTGTTGACCCAGATTGGCATCCATTGGGGGAAGAGGGTGCTGCTTCCAATAGCTCAGATGAGGAGCATCCACAGCAGACATCGACATCGCAACAGCTGTTATCTGGCAGGCCCGGAGCACTCCAAAGACAGGTTCCAAACATCAAAAGAGTTGCTGGACAGCTTGTCCAGAGGGTCAAAAGATCACAGCGTGCTAGGCCGCAAAATGTCTGCCAAAGTAGGAAGAGTGCAGTGTGGCACTTTTTTGAACAAAATCCTCATGATCAGGCCAAGGTTATCTGTAAGAAGTGCGCAAAGACCTTTAGCCGAGGGAAAAATCTGAAAAATTTGAATACCAGTTGCATGCTTAGACATTTAACCAGCATGCACTTGCAAGCGTGGACACAACACCAAACCTCAAGTGCCACATGTGCAACTGATCACAACGAAGGTAGTCAGCAACGCTACATTGTTTCCCCACCGTAAGCCCACCGGTTAGCACAGCAGCAAATGTTGAGGTGTCGTTGCAAGGCCACAGCAGTCAGGGAATCCCACTGTTATAACAACGAAAGACTGATTCTAGGCCATCAGAAAGAACACCAACTCCATCACCATCATCAACCCTCTCTCAGTCCGCCCTGTCCACCGCTACTTCCACCATATGCAGCTCTCAAGTCCAGCTCACCCTCCCAGACACTATGAGTAGGTCAAGAAAGTACTCAGTCTCTCATCCGCGTACACTGGGTTTGAACGCCCACATTGCCAAACTAATCTCGTTTGAGATGATGCCCTTTTGGTTGGTGGAAAGCACAGCTTTCCGCGAACTCATGGCCTATGCAGTACCACGCTATGACCTACCCAGTCGCCACTTCTTCTCTCGCAAAGCCATCCCAGCCCTCCACCATCATGTGAAAGACCGCATTGTCCATGCACTCAAGCAGTCAGTGAGCGGAAAGGTGCACCTCACAACTGATGCATGGTTCAGTCGGCATGGCCAGGGCCGTTACGTGTCCATCACTGCGCACTGGGTTAATGTGGTGGATGCAGGGTCCACAGGGGACAGCGGTGGTGGGACAGTGCTGCCTAGCCCACGGTATAGGAAACAGTTGGCTGTAGGCGTTCGACCCTCCTCCTCCTCCTCCAGAAGCGACAGCTCGTCCACAGAGCGCAGTCGTACGAGCACTCCATCTGCAGCTGCCACTGTTGCACACGATGTGTCCCCCTATCGAGCAGCTAGTGGAAAGCGTCAGCAGGCTGTGTTGCAGATGATGTGTTTGGGCGACAGACACAACGCCGAGGTGCTGGCCGAGTACTTGAAGCGACAAACTGAGTCATGGCTGGGAAGTGTACATCTTGAGGCAGGCAAGGTAGTTAGTGATAACGGCCGTAATTTTGTGGCAGCCATAGCCCTTTCAAAACTCAGCCACATACCTTGCTTGGCTCACACCTTGAACCTGGTGGTGCAGTGCTTCCTCAAAAATTATCCGGAGTTAACAGCCCTGCTCCAGAAGGTGTGAAGACTGTGCGCGCACATCCGCCGGTCGCCTGTACACTCCGTTCGTATGCAGAAGCTGCAGCGATTGCTCCACCTTCCCAACCACCGCCTCATTATCGACATTGCAACAAGGTGGAACTCCACCCTGCACATGGTGGAGCGGCTGTGCGAGCAGAGGCAGGCCATAATGCATTTGTGGGAGGATACACGGCCAGGCACTTTGAGAGGAGACATGGAGTTGACAGGCGTGCAGTGGTCGAAGCTGAAAGACCTTTGTAAAGTCCTTCAGTGTTTTGAGGAATGCACACGGCTGGTAAGCGCAGACGACGCCATCCTAAGCATGAGCATCCCACTTATGCGTCTGCTCATGCAAACTTTGACGCACCTTAAGGAGCAGGCGTCTGCAGCCAATGTTGATGAGGAGGAAGAGGAGGAGGGAATCCTTGATGAGATTCAGCCATTGTCTGCTCAGGGACCTCTCCTGGACGAGGTGGAGGAAGAAGAGGAGGAGGAGGAGGATGATGGGGATGATTACTTAGGGGAGGAGGATGCATCTCGTGGGGCAAGTGAAAATGTTGGCGTGGCAAGGTCTGGTACAGGGTTTGTGCGTGACTGGAGGGATGTGGATTTGCCAGAAAGTGCTCCTCCACCCAGCACTCGCAGTGCATCATTGACACCGGGAACATTGGCCCACATGTCAGATTATGCCTTGCGGATCCTAAAAAGGGACCCCCGCATTGCCAAAATGATGAACGATGACGACTACTGGTTGGCCAGCATCCTGGATCCATGCTATAAAGGCAAATTACAAAACATCATGCCACAGGAGAACCTTGACCTAATATTGGCTAATAAACAAGCAACTCTGGTAAATCGGTTGCTTGAGGCATTCCCAGCACACAGCAGCGGTGATGGTTCTCACACGAGCCGTACGGGCCGGGGGCAGCTTGGCAGAGGTGTTCGTGGTGCACACAGCAGAAGTGGCGTTGGAGACAGGGGTTTCATGACAATGTTGTGGACTGATTTTTCAAATACCGCTCACACAACTGGTAATACTGCATCGATGGAAAGTGACAGGAGACAGCAGTTGTCAACTATGGTTACAAACTACTTTTCCTCCCATATCGATGTTCTCCCACACAGGTCATTCCCCTTTGACTATTGGGCCGCTAAACTGGACACCTGGCCTGAATTGGCCCAATATGCCTTACAGGAGCTCGCTTGCCCAGCTGCAAGTGTGCTATCGGAAAGAGTCTTCAGTGCAGCTGGATCAATCCTGACAGAAAAAAGGACCCGTCTGTCAACCCAAAATGTGGATGATCTAACCTTCATTAAAATGAACCACGCATGGGTTTCCAAGGATTTTGTCCCACCTTCCCCTGATGACACATAGGGTGACAGAAAAATGGCTTGCTTTGGTCCACCTCTTCCTGGTACTTCACCTATTTCGCCTTTTGCATCAGTTGAATGTCCAACATCAACATATGCCACTTTCTAAAACTCCCTAACTGTGCTGCCTCCCCCCCATGGCCGGGGTCACCACCTAGCGCATGACACCATGCGAGTGCCGTTGCCCTGGACAGGTGGGTAGGCTGACTCTTGGGCGCGGGCTCTGGCACAGGGTCCCTCATAGTGCAATCAAGTGTCTCTGACGGTGGTGGTGCACACCCGCCGTCAGACACACCGCTGTACTATGAGGGGCCCAGTGCCAGTACCGACGCCCACGAGTGGGCCCCCCTTGCTTGGCCAGGGCCCCAGCATTTGCAATCTTTACCTCTCCCTGCTCCTCCGCTGTGTAATCTGGGCCGTCAAATCCATACTGTGCCTGACACCGTCTGAGCCTGCCTCCTGAGACATATATTTTGAATGTGTACGCTATCCATACATGTTATCCGGGGATACGGTACCCTTTCTAACCTTTGTGCAATGACGTGCAATCCATACTGGGCCTAACACCGTCTGAGCCTGCCTCATGCTGTATAGACATATATTTTGAATGTGTACGCTATCCATACATGTTATCCGGGGATACGGTACCCCTTCTAACCTTTGTGCAATGACATGCAATCCATACTGGGCCTAACACCGTCTGAGCCTGCCTCATGCTGTATAGACATATATTTTGAATGTGTACGCTATCCATACATGTTATCCGGGGATACGGTACCCCTTCTAACCTTTGTGCAATGACGTGCAATCCATACTGGGCCTAACACCGTCTGAGCCTGCCTCATGCTGTATAGACATATATTTTGAATGTGTACGCTATCCATACATGTTATCCAGGGATACGGTACCCTTTCTAACCTTTGTGCAATGACGTGCAATCCATACTGGGCCTAACACCGTCTGAGCCTGCCTCATGCTGTATAGACATATATTTTGAATGTGTACGCTATCCATACATGTTATCCGGGGATACGGTACCCCTTCTAACCTTTGTGCAATGACGTGCAATCCATACTGGGCCTAACACCGTCTGAGCCTGCCTCATGCTGTATAGACATATATTTTGAATGTGTACGCTATCCATGCATGTTATCCGGGGATACGGTACCCCTTCTAACCTTTGTGCAATGACGTGCAATCCATACTGGGCCTAACACCGTCTGAGCCTGCCTCATGCTGTATAGACATATATTTTGAATGTGTACGCTATCCATACATGTTATCCGGGGATACGGTACCCCTTCTAACCTTTGTGCAATGACGTGCAATCCATACTGGGCCTAACACCGTCTGAGCCTGCCTCATGCTGTATAGACATATATTTTGAATGTGTACGCTATCCATACATGTTATCCGGGGATACGGTACCCCTTCTAACCTTTGTGCAATGACGTGCAATCCATACTGGGCCTAACACCGTCTGAGCCTGCCTCATGCTGTATAGACATATATTTTGAATGTGTACGCTATCCATACATGTTATCCGGGGATACGGTACCCCTTCTAACCTTTGTGCAATGACGTGCAATCCATACTGGGCCTAACACCGTCTGAGCCTGCCTCATGCTGTATAGACATATATTTTGAATGTGTACGCTATCCATACATGTTATCCGGGGATACGGTACCCCTTCTAACCTTTGTGCAATGACGTGCAATCCATACTGGGCCTAACACCGTCTGAGCCTGCCTCATGCTGTATAGACATATATTTTGAATGTGTACGCTATCCATACATGTTATCCAGGGATACGGTACCCTTTCTAACCTTTGTGCAATCACGTGCAATCCATACTGGGCGTGAGAACGGCTGGCGAGCTGTTAAGCAAGCTACAACACCTGTCCAGACAAGTACAGGGATTCCCTAGCGAGGAGACTTATTTGATTGTTTTCTATGTTGGGACAGCAATTTTTGGGGAGCACTATACTCTGGAGAATGATAGATGGGGCCCACCATACACTGGAACTTTCCAAAGGTGGACATCAGACACTGGAGCAGCATTTACAGGGCCCATTATACACTAGAGCAGTAGAAATGTGGCCCATTATGTTTGGAGCATTATTTGGGCCCATAAGACAGTGGAGCTTCATCCATGGGGACCAACATATACTGTAGCATTATGTGGAGCTCATCATATACTGTTTCAAACATTATATGGGACCAATGATTTTGTATGGGGAAATAGATGGGCCTCGTCATGAGATGTAAAAAGTGAGGTATTTTTCATTGTACTATACCTCTATTTCTCTGCCGTATCGGAGCATGATGAGTTGTGGTATGTGTTAAAGGGGCGCTCTTTCGCCCAGGGCACATGAAAACCTGCAGCCAGCCCTCCCCCCCCACAAATTTAGCCAAATAACCCCCATTTTTCAGTGCGTAACTTGTATTATGAAGTTAATTAAGGTTGACAAGCTTAAGTAAGAAGAATTGATGCTTTTGGCATTCAAATGGGCACTGTAGGTGTGTTTCCTGTCCTCCTCTCACTGCCGACTTTTATTCCCTATTGACTTACATTGGGTTTCGTGTTTCGGGACGACCCCGACTTTTCCCTATAATCGGACGATCTTGCTCGACCCGACTTTTGGAAAAGTCGGGTTTCACGAAACGAAACGCGACCCTAAAAAAGCAAAAGTCGCTCAACTCTAATATATAGTATATCATACCATCTATATAGCCAAATAAATGATTGTGGTAACGTGAATATAGTAAGTATATGTGACAAAATATATACAGTAATTACACAATAATAAGCGCACCTATATATAGCATAATAATAACAATTCCATAAATGCATAATTTATGCAAATTACATTCATGGAAGCAACAGTGCACAAAATAAAAAGTGAAAATAGTGTGAATATGGAAAATATAAAAATGTATAAATATATATATATATAAAATTTAATATATAAGTGCACAATAAAAAAGCACCCAAATATATGACATAGTAATAATAGATAGTACTGCAATATTACAATAATTATGGATACAGCCGTGCACAAAATAAAAAAATAAAAAGTGAAAAATGCCACAAAAAATACAAAAGTTATATAAGTAAGCCGAAGATATGAACATATAGAAAATCTTCATTGCTTCCTCTTTCCAAAAATAGGATAAATGTAATGGTCCTCATGAAATCACATCAATCACAACTCTGAAAAAATAAATAAAATTATTTAGATTAAAATGCACAAAATTTTTTTTTATAAAAATGGAATAAACAAAAGACTCTCGTTGAGGCCCAGTGGAGACACAGTGCCTAGTGTCCATTTCCACTGGGTCTCTAGCTGAGCAAGCAATTTGCTAACTTTTCCTCCTCTATCACCCGTACACACCATATCAATACCAGATACCTTCAATAATGAAGAATCACAACCATGGTGTGTTTTAAAATGCCTAGGCAGGGTTTTGAGTGAGGAAATGTCTTCAACATCAACAGCTGCCCTTATACCTAACACATGCTCCCGCACCCTCACCTTAAGCTGGCGGGTGGTGAGGCCAACATAGATGAGGGGGCAGGGGCATGTGGCATAATAAATGACAGCCGTGGATGAGCAGGTTATAGATTTCTTAATGTCAAAAACACGAACATTATCAGAGCTATTAAATGTGCGTGCCCTGACAATGTTGGGGCAAGCTATACACTGTCCACATGGCTTACAACCCGTGGTTTGTGTAAACTGTGTGATAAAGTTATTAACTGGTTTCTGAACATAGTGACTTTTCACTAAGCAGTCACCTAAATTACGTGATCTCCGAAATGTAATATTTGGATAATCACCAATGTAATTCGAAATAATGGGATCTGCCTTCAAAATTGGCCAAAATTTGTTCAGACAGAATTTAAGTTGTTCATTTTGGCCATTGAAACTGGTAATGAATCTAACTACTTCCTTAGAATTTGATTTGATATCATTATTATCATAAAGCACACTATGTCGAGATTGATGTCTTGCTCTATTAAATGCCTTTTTATGGCGCGTCGACACACAGTTTAAACAAACCACGGGTTGTAAGCCATGTGGACAGTGTATAGCTTGCCCCAACATTGTCAGGGCACGCACATTTAATAGCTCTGACAATGTTCGTGTTTTTGACATTAAGAAATCCATAACCTGCTCATTCACGGCTGTCATTTATTATGCCACATGCCCCTGCCCCCTCATCTATGTTGGCTTCACCACCTGCCAGCTTAAGGTGAGGGTGCGGGAGCATGTTTTAGGTATAAGGGCAGCTGTTGATGTTGAAGACATTTCCTCACTCAAAACCCTGCCTAGGCATTTTAAAACACACCATGGTTGTGATTCTTCATTATTGAAGGTATATGGCATTGATATGGTGTGTACGGGTGATAGAGGAGGAAATGTTAGCAAATTGCTTGCTCAGCTAGAGACCCAGTGGATATGGACACTAGGCACTGTGTCTCCACTGGGCCTCAACGAGAGTCTTTCGTTTATTCCATTTTTATAAAAAAAATTTTTGTGCATTTTAATCTAAATAATTTTATTTATTTTTTCAGAGTTGTGATTGATGTGATTTCATGAGGACCATTACATTTATCCTATTTTTGGAAAGAGGAAGCAATGAAGATTTTCTATATGTTCATATCTTCGGCTTACTTATATAACTCCTGTGTTTTTTGTGGCACTTTTCACTTTTTATTTTTTTATTTTGTGCACGGCTGTATCCATAATTATTGTAATATTGCAGTACTATCTATTATTACTATGTCATATATTTGGGTGCTTTTTTATTATGCACTTATATATTAAATTTTATATATATATTTATACATTTTTTATATTTTCCATATTCACACTATTTTCACTTTTTATTTTGTGCACTGTTGCTTCCATGAATTTAATTTGCATAAATTATGCATTTATGGAATTGTTATTATTATGCTATATATAGGTGCGCTTATTATTGTGTAATTATATATTTTGTCACATATACTTACTATATTCACATTACCACAATCATTTATTTGGCTATATATATGGTATGATATACTATATATATATATATATATATATATATTTTATATATTTTTTATATTCACTTATTATTATTATCTTTTCCCTTTCCTATTGGTTTGAGGCTGTCATCGGCATTGAACTGTGCGCGTGCGCTGTCTGAACATCGGTGATTTGTATGGCAGCGGCGTTTTTCACGCCTGCTGCCATGTAGGTTCCGTGTTGTTTCGTCTGCGCATGCGCCGCCATGTTCTCTGCCCGTGTTCCTCCTTATTTATAATTAAATGAGCATTGTGCCATCAGCGCATATTATTGAATATGCCGTCGATTGGTTACATGTGCGCCGTTATATATATATATTTTTTGCCCATGATTAATTTCATTTCAATTAACGAGCATTGTGCTATAAGCATCTGTCATTGAAAATGCCATTGGTTTGCATGGAAACGGCGTCTCATACCAATATACCCGGAAGTATTTAATCACATGACTTGGAGTAGCTTTTGACTTCCGGGTCTTAGTGACGGCGTATTCGCTGTTGTAGTATTTTGTATGTAATTGATTCCTCTATAAATAAACCGTCTATCCACACTAAATAGTATCTATCCCCCTGACGAAGGAGATTTATTTCCGAAACGCACGTCGGGGCGCGTTCTAATACAACCCACACAGCGTCAATTGGCTTACAGGTATTTTACACTTTGTATCTTTGTTGCACATGTCTCAGGGCAATTTTAAATTTTGCACAGTTGCACTTTTGCACTTTGAGCACATATATTATATATATATTTTCCTTTTATGTAACAATCTTTGTGTCACCATATATATATTTTTACCTGGTTTATTAATTAAGCCTTTTGTTATGGATTGGTTTTTCCATTATCCATAAACATATTGCTAATGTGGTTGTATATTTTATTACATATACATATATATTTTTTATGCACTTAATTGTTGTGCCAATATTTTAATAAAGGCATTTTTATATTCAAATATTGTGTTACTTATTATTTTACTGTTATTATCATTATTTTATTTGTTTTTTACATGTTATTTTTACATCTTTTCACCCTGTGGGATTTCTCATTCCCATCCATCTTTGAGTTATTTTTCTTCTACTTATACCGGATGGTCTGCCATCCTCTGTTAGGGGGATTGGTTCAACCACATTTTTGAGATTAATTTATACCATCATATATGTTCACAGATTATTATATATAAATATATTGTGAGTTTGAATCCTTTTCCTCTGTTTATCACTACAGACTGTGAATAAAGCTTTGGAACTGCATGCCCTGGTGTCCTCCATTCCTTCCTGCGTCCATCCGACTGGCACTGCTACATCCCCTGTGCCGGACACTACACCATCTAAGTGTCTCCACATCTACACTGCCCTGGGACATCAGCCCTGTCTGTGGAGGGCTATACCATCCTTGCTGCACCACACCATCTGTCCCAGAGGATCTGTCTGCAGCGTCGGCTTAACACTTCCCTTGCCGAACACCACAGGTGGCGTCACGAACTATTCATCTAACTACATTCTACCATTCATCTTCCTATTACTTGGGCGCCCAGGGCCATGGTCCAGGTCACCGCTGCTGTGACACATCCCATTGATACCGGTCTGGTACCGAGTACCCCACAGCCCTGGGAGGGCGACCCAACTTGGCTTCACGAACAGGATGACGAGACCCGATGTCATCAGGTTCTGTGCGCCTAAGATTTGTTGGACTTAAACTTTTGAGAATGTGCAGAAGACCCAATTTAATAGACTGTGAATTGAACATTAAAAATGGCCGTTGGCGTGGAGAAGAAGGGCGTGATGAGATGGGAGGTCCTAGGAAAAGTCAGCGAACAGTCTTGGGCCTCCCCTGCCTGAATTACTATGTGACAGCAACATGGCCCACCCCCAGAGGGGTTCGTATACTGGCTTGGTATGAAGGCGCTGGAAGAAGATGCCGCCCCAAGAAGGAGGGGCAGAAGCCAGTGGCGGGAAAGGGGCCAAGAGAGGAGGGAGAAGAATGCCAGAATGCCATCTTGGAGAGAGAGGGAAGGAGGCCTGCAAAGCGCGGGGAAGTGGATCTCCCCGGCGCCATGGCTGAAGGCTCCAACCCCGTAACAGAGATGAACCGTCAGCAGCTGGAGGACAAAATCACCCAGCTGACCCATTGTTTGCGGCTGAGGCAGGAGGCCTTGTGGAGGCTGAACTGGCACCGTGCCCAGGAGGGGCCTACGCCAGCGGTACCCGCAAGACCAGTACCCGCCGCTGCTGCATCGACCTCTTCCAGGCAGACCCTATGAAGCCTGAAACTGCTGCCATGCCATCGGCAGCGTACCTTGTTCCCTCCCTGCCGCTACTACCGAAGGAGATGTACACGGCTCAGGGAGCTGAAGCGGAGGAGAAGGAGCTCCCGCCTGGACCTGACGCGGCCGCGCAGGTCCCACTGGAGACCCCCGTGGACCTGGAGCCGTCGTTAGCTCCACTGCCGTCCCCAGTATCCCACCGGGCAGCACCCACTGCCACTATGCCTGCACCGGAGCAGAGACCGCACCGCCGGGAGGCACCAGGTACAGTGGGGAAAAAAAGTATTTAGTCAGTCAGCAATAGTGCAAGTTCCACCACTTAAAAAGATGAGAGGCGTCTGTAATTTACATCATAGGTAGACCTCAACTATGGGAGACAAACTGAGAAAAAAAAATCCAGAAAATCACATTGTCTGTTTTTTTTTTCATTTTATTTGCATATTATGGTGGAAAATAAGTATTTGGTCAGAAACAAGCAATCAAGATTTCTGGCTCTCACAGACCTGTAACTTCTTCTTTAAGAGTCTCCTCTTTCCTTCACTCATTACCTGTAGTAATGGCACCTGTTTAAACTTGTTATCAGTATAAAAAGACACCTGTGCACACCCTCAAACAGTCTGACTCCAAACTCCACTTTGGTGAAGACCAAAGAGCTGTCAAAGGACACCAGAAACAAAATTGTAGCCCTGCACCAGGCTGGGAAGACTGAATCTGCAATAGCCAACCAGCTTGGAGTGAAGAAATCAACTGTGGGAGCAATAATTAGAAAATGGAAGACATACAAGACCACTGATAATCTCCTTCGATCTGGTGCTCCACGCAAAATCCCACCCTGTGGGGTCAGAATGATCACAAGAACGGTGAGCAAAAATCCCAGAACCACGCGGGGGGACCTAGTGAATGAACTGCAGAGAGCTGGGACCAATGTAACAAGGCCTACCATAAGTAACACACTACGCCACCATGGACTCAGATCCTGCAGTGCCAGACGTGTCCCACTGCTTAAGCCTGTACATGTCCGGGCCCGTCTGAAGTTTGCTAGAGAGCATTTGGATGATCCAGAGGAGTTTTGGGAGAATGTCCTATGGTCTGATGAAGCCAAACTGGAACTGTTTGGTAGAAACACAACTTGTCATGTTTGGAGGAAAAAGAATACTGAGTTGCATCCATCAAACACCATACCTACTGTAAAGCATGGTGGTGGAAACATCATGCTTTGGGGCTGTTTCTCTGCAATGGGGCCAGGACGACTGATCCGGGTACATGAAAGAATGAATGGGGCCATGTATCGTGAGATTTTGAGTGCAAACCTCCTTCCATCAGCAAGGGCATTGAAGATGAAACGTGGCTGGGTCTTTCAACATGACAATGATCCAAAGCACACCGCCAGGGCAACGAAGGAGTGGCTTCGTAAGAAGCATTTCAAGGTCCTGGAGTGGCCTAGCCAGTCTCCAGATCTCAACCCTATAGAAAACCTTTGGAGGGAGTTGAAAGTCCGTGTTGCCAAGCGAAAAGCCAAAAACATCACTGCTCTAGAGGAGATCTGCATGGAGGAATGGGCCAACATACCAACAACAGTGTGTGGCAACCTTGTGAAGACTTACAGAAAACGTTTGACCTCTGTCATTGCCAACAAAGGATATATCACAAAGTATTGAGATGAAATTTTGTTTCTGACCAAATACTTATTTTCCACCATAATATGCAAATAAAATGAAAAAAAAACAGACAATGTGATTTTCTGGATTTTTTTTTCTCAGTTTGTCTCCCATAGTTGAGGTCTACCTATGATGTAAATTACAGACGCCTCTCATCTTTTTAAGTGGTGGAACTTGCACTATTGCTGACTGACTAAATACTTTTTTTCCCCACTGTATATACCCTGGCCCTCCTAATGGGTTGCCCTCCAACTTCACATTGTCAGAGGCAGGCTTGCGGGAACTCGAAATGGGGCAGTTGGAAGAGTGAGCTGGGGGCACTGGACTGTCGGAAATGGGGAGGTGGAGGAGGTCCCTACTGAGAAGGGTACGACTGGAACAGGCACGCACGATTCAGCATCTTCGGGGATTGGATGAGTCTAGGTCGCTTTGGGATAGTGACCTCGGGATCAACAAGCTGCGGCATCCCTCGGTGCTAGGCCACTCACCAGAGCACTGGAATCAGCAAGCAACCAGCAACAGGATGAAGACACCCAAAGTATTTAATCTGGTAGCAGTTCACAATCAGTAGCTTCCAAAACCCCAGGAGGGGACAACAACCACTAACTCTCGTTACCCAGGTTTATTTGCACCGTTGTGCTTTTGTTCTATTTTTTGACCATCATGGTTCAGTTTTGTTTTTCCAGAATTGCCCTGTTTATTGGCAGCCTTTACATTTGAACTGAGCGATCATGAACTTGGAGTGATCCAAAAACTGTGTTTGTAAATAGTTGCACCTCTTTAGGTGCCCTCTCTTGGTTTTACATATAGTCACTTTGCGAAGATTACGTCTACCTCATTTGGAGCATGACTCCAATCAAAGGACACTGCAAGATATCCGGCTGGGAGCGGTGTCCAGCACTTACAAGAATTTTTGAAAAGTTTATTGTGAAGTATTTAATGATGTGTCTTACAAGAGTATTGGTAACAAGGAAATGGCTTTTATATAGAACTAGCTGAAGAACCCGGCACTGCCCGGGCATAGTAACTAACTGTGGTTAGTTATAGCAAATTATAATTATCCTCCATCCCATAGTCCCGTGCCCATATACCTATCATACTTATCCACCATCCAATAGGCCCGTGCCCATATACCCATCATACATATCCTCCATCCCATAGTCGAGTGCCCATATACCCATCACACATCCTCCATCCCATAGTCCCATGCCCATATACCCATCATACATATTTGCCATCCCATAGTCAAGTGCCCATATACCCATCATACATATCCTCCATCCCATAGTCCCATGCCCATATACCCATCACACATCCTTCATCCCATAGGCCCATGCCCATATACCCATCATACATATCCTCCATTCCATAGTCCCGTGCCCATATACCCATCATACATATCCGCCATCCGATAGTCCCATGCCCATATACCCATCATACATATCCACCATCCCATAGTCCCGTGCCCATATACCCATCATACATCCTCCATCCTATAGTCCCGTGCCCATATACCCATCATACATATCCGCCATCCGATAGTCCCATGCCCGTATATCCATCATACATATCTGCCATCCCATAGTCCCGTGCCCATATACCCGTCATACATATCCTCCATCCCATAGTCCAGTGCCCATATACCCATCACACATCCTCCATTCTATAGTCAACCATTATGACATCATAATGAGCGGCGGGGCTTGCAACCTATGATGACATCAGCGTCACCATGGCAACCATTATGACATCATAATGAGGGGCGGGGCTTGACGCGCACACACTATTTCCCCAGTATGTAGATAGGGGCATAATGACATCGTAATGAGGGGCGGGGCTTGACACGCACACACTTTTTCCCCAGTATGTAGACAGGAGCAAAATTGTTTGGTGAATTGGAACACGCGGGGTTAAAATTTCACCTCACAACATAGCCTAGGACGCTCTCGGGGTCCAGAAGTGTGACTGTGCCAAATTTTGTGGCTGTAGCTGCGACGGTGCGGCTGCCTATCCCGGACATACACACATACAGTGGGGAAAAAAAGTATTTAGTCAGTCAGCAATAGTGCAAGTTCCACCACTTAAAAAGATGAGAGGCGTCTGTAATTTACATCATAGGTAGACCTCAACTATGGGAGACAAACTGAGAAAAAAAAATCCAGAAAATCACATTGTCTGTTTTTTTTTTCATTTTATTTGCATATTATGGTGGAAAATAAGTATTTGGTCAGAAACAAGCAATCAAGATTTCTGGCTCTCACAGACCTGTAACTTCTTCTTTAAGAGTCTCCTCTTTCCTTCACTCATTACCTGTAGTAATGGCACCTGTTTAAACTTGTTATCAGTATAAAAAGACACCTGTGCACACCCTCAAACAGTCTGACTCCAAACTCCACTTTGGTGAAGACCAAAGAGCTGTCAAAGGACACCAGAAACAAAATTGTAGCCCTGCACCAGGCTGGGAAGACTGAATCTGCAATAGCCAACCAGCTTGGAGTGAAGAAATCAACTGTGGGAGCAATAATTAGAAAATGGAAGACATACAAGACCACTGATAATCTCCTTCGATCTGGTGCTCCACGCAAAATCCCACCCTGTGGGGTCAGAATGATCACAAGAACGGTGAGCAAAAATCCCAGAACCACGCGGGGGGACCTAGTGAATGAACTGCAGAGAGCTGGGACCAATGTAACAAGGCCTACCATAAGTAACACACTACGCCACCATGGACTCAGATCCTGCAGTGCCAGACGTGTCCCACTGCTTAAGCCTGTACATGTCCGGGCCCGTCTGAAGTTTGCTAGAGAGCATTTGGATGATCCAGAGGAGTTTTGGGAGAATGTCCTATGGTCTGATGAAGCCAAACTGGAACTGTTTGGTAGAAACACAACTTGTCATGTTTGGAGGAAAAAGAATACTGAGTTGCATCCATCAAACACCATACCTACTGTAAAGCATGGTGGTGGAAACATCATGCTTTGGGGCTGTTTCTCTGCAATGGGGCCAGGACGACTGATCCGGGTACATGAAAGAATGAATGGGGCCATGTATCGTGAGATTTTGAGTGCAAACCTCCTTCCATCAGCAAGGGCATTGAAGATGAAACGTGGCTGGGTCTTTCAACATGACAATGATCCAAAGCACACCGCCAGGGCAACGAAGGAGTGGCTTCGTAAGAAGCATTTCAAGGTCCTGGAGTGGCCTAGCCAGTCTCCAGATCTCAACCCTATAGAAAACCTTTGGAGGGAGTTGAAAGTCCGTGTTGCCAAGCGAAAAGCCAAAAACATCACTGCTCTAGAGGAGATCTGCATGGAGGAATGGGCCAACATACCAACAACAGTGTGTGGCAACCTTGTGAAGACTTACAGAAAACGTTTGACCTCTGTCATTGCCAACAAAGGATATATCACAAAGTATTGAGATGAAATTTTGTTTCTGACCAAATACTTATTTTCCACCATAATATGCAAATAAAATGAAAAAAAAACAGACAATGTGATTTTCTGGATTTTTTTTTCTCAGTTTGTCTCCCATAGTTGAGGTCTACCTATGATGTAAATTACAGACGCCTCTCATCTTTTTAAGTGGTGGAACTTGCACTATTGCTGACTGACTAAATACTTTTTTTCCCCACTGTACATACATACACACACTTGAGCTTTATATATTAGATTAGAAATGTTTCGATAGAGAGATGAGAGATTTAAATAAAGAATTGAAAATGTATATGGTGAACCAGGCATCACGGTTATCACTCAGAGTTGAAAGAATACTGAAGTGAAAGAGAGTAACAGATAAAAGCACTTTGAATTAAGTATTATATGGAAAAATTGCACTTTTGACTTAGAATTTTAGATAGTTAATTCAGAATTGTTTGTAACGTTCAAGAATGAGTGCCTCTCACATTGGGAAGTTTCAGACACGTGCAAGCTGATTGAATACTTAATGACACAGGAATGGGTATAGCCTCCTCAACTCACACCTATATTTCTTTAACAATTTTATTTTGTCCATTTGTACATATTATTTCACTTTCTCTTTCCCCCTCCTCCCTTATACAATTTTTTTTCCCTTATTTTTTTATTTATTTTTTTAATTATTTTATATAATTTTTTATTATTTTTTTATCTTTATTTTTTGGTTTAGTTTTAATTTTTAACAAATCTGTAAAAACTCACGCTAAAGTAAGTACCTAGACAATAACAATTAATAACATATAGCAGGAATGATAAGTGTGTGTCTCTATGCAGAACTGAGCCGAGGGTGAGTTACCTTTCTGTGGTGAATAGTGACATATGAGCGCTGGAATCGCAGGGATATTGCTTTGCAGACAGGTAACTTTAAGGTCCTTCGCATGAATAGTCCATATAGAGCGGTACCTGATATCGTGAATCAAAATGACCAGGATTCTAATGGAAGACGTAGTCCCGGCCGGTGACTAATGCCTGTCTGTGCCTGTTTGTGTAATTTATTTTTATTTTTTTTATGTTTTCAGTTTTACTACTACATTTTTTCTGGTTGCCATTCTTTATGGTCTTTACTAGCGCTGTATCTGTTTGCAGAGCCTGCACTCCTTGCGCTGTTAACCCATTCCTGTAGCTCTGCTTTATCCAGGTATATAGTGAAAATGCTGTTATGCTTCTTTGACTGCTGATCAGATGTTCTATGTAATACCCAGCCCCATGGAACACTCTTTTGAATTTTCTCTCATTGTTTTCTCATTTAGTCACATTTATCTAATTCCAACCAGATAGACTCGTGTTCCAGCCTCTATATAATACCAGGTATCCATCTCAATAATTCACTACTCCACACACTTATGCCAATGATTCAACCTCTGGTTTTCGGTGTACCATTCATCTGCATAATTTTCTCTTATTTTCAGCAGCATAGCCTTTGCTACCACCTAAGGATATCTATTACCCTATCGGTATCTTTTGCAGGTATATCTCTTTCAGATAAACATTTATGTCACTGTAGGCATCTTTCTCGTACTGATGAACACTCCGGGAGCACATAGATATCCTTTTATATGTACTGTATAATTTGATTAATTTCAACTTTCACTGTAGTCTTGGGCTTTGATCCAAGTTTTTTTCCCGGTATTGAGACCTGCTTTCCTTAATAATGTTTTCACCTTCAAATATGACACAGATGAACTCTGAGAGCTTCTTCTACACTGCTGGAATGAATTTCTGTGGTCACCATCCTTCACTATAGATTATTCTTCTGACGTTTGACCCTTTTTAAATGCAATTGTAATAGAAACATATGTCCGTTGCAGTTTCTGACAAAAATTTTTTGTTTTGTTCTCTTGTTTACTCTGTTTGTAAATTATAGTTTTCTACCAAAAGAAACTAAAAAACCTTTCTGATGAAGGTCCGTTGTTGGACCGAAAACGTTCATACTATATGAGTCTATTTTTGTCTGGATGCTAAATAAAGAATACACTGCTTCTTCATTTTTGAGTGCCAAGTATTTTTGTACATATTTACTGGTTGGAAACCTTACTTGAGCACTGAACAACCTTCCTTTTTTTTCTCTAGAGTGCCGTGTTTTTTTGCCTACTGGGGCAAAAAAAAGTCGGAGTTTCGTCCGAAATCCGACCCCAATGCAAGTCAATGGGGAATAAAAGTCGGTATTGAGTGGATGAATGTCATCCGCTCAATGCCGACTTTTATTTCCCATTGACTTGCATTGGGATCAGGTTTTGGAAGAAACTCTGACTTTTTGCCCTAGTCGGACCAGTTTCATCCGAATCAAATTTTGTTTCATTTTTGTTTCATTTGGGTTTCACGAAACCTCATCCGACCAAAGTCGCTCAACTCTAGTCTTTACCAAAATATGTTTTTTCCTTTTATATATTCATTGTACATATTCATTTATCATAGAATAATATTCTATGATCATTTAATTTAATTTTCATTTAATTTTCATTTTTGCATTTTTTAATTATTTTTTTTTTTGTATTTATTTCTGTTTTTATTTTTTTCTATTTTTACTTTGATTTTTCCTATTGTCAGCATTCTTGTTTTATTCCAAGTGATTATACTAATTTGTATTCTCCTTCCCTTTATAAGTAAGACTGGAGGGTCATTATAAACCCTTCTAACAAAATATACTTTTACAGATATCCTTTTTATTCTTATATGTTTCAGCTGACTGCCTACAACTTAGACAACTTCCATTCATACAGAGTCCATGCGATTTATGTTCTATCACTTCTTCTAGTTTGCATTATTACTTCTTGGGCCTATTAGGTTTCACTATTCAAACAGGCGACAACCCTACCCTACACTATTCTTGCATCTCCCACCAAGTTTCTACAACTAGGTGACATTTCCTCCTTGCTGTGTCACTTCTGGTCAACCACAGCCGGGGAACACATTAGAAATGCACCATATAGCAATTCAGCCCACTATGGGGAAGGATTTACTTCCTCAGTCCCGCAACGTCACTTCCGGTGACACAATCACATGACAACTTCAGGAATCGCGGCAGAATAGCACGAAACCAGACACCAGTGGCATTATTTAAGATGATCTTCACATAGCCTGAGTAGCGCGTCATCCCCTGCATGGTTGTGCACTAACCCTGGTGCTGTCATATCCTTCATATGAATATCTCACTGGTGAGTGCTACTTCATGCAGTGTCGGACTGGGATGCCAAGAGCCCACCGGTAACATTGACTTTAAGGGGGGCCCACTTTTCACCTGCATACAAATTTGACACCATCCTCTTTCACAAATTTACCTATAGTTCTATATTAATGAATGAGATTCTGTTTTATTTCTGTACAGAGTGAATAATGCCAAATACTGCCCTTACAGTGTGGTTGGGGACCTAGATCTGCACATGGGCCCTCCGGGTAATTCCCCTGTTCCCCCATGGGCCAGTCCGAGCCTGACCTCATGTATAACTTATGCTCAGTGTATCATATTACTACTCATATCACTACTCATATTACTACTTATAATGCCCTACTAGCATTCACATATTATCTTTATACTGCAAGGTTTGAATATATGTCTGCATTTTTTCCCAGCTCAATGATACCAGATATGCTATTGTCGCCTAATGAAACTGAAGACGATGTATGTGTTTGTACGCTTACCAATTTGATTTCCCTCTTTCTCTCCTGTATCTCAGCCTCTGTAGTCTGTATTAGATTCTACTAATTGATCACACTATAGCTCTAAATAGAACACTAGCTGATTGAACTGCTCTCTTTGACATATATAAGCAATATGCAGCCTTACGTCCAATCTTTTTATTTTTTTATATTTTATTTTTTTCTACAATCTCTATCCATGTATTGAACTTATATCATATTTGTTAGGTGTCAGTTTTCTGAGTCTGCTCTGCAGGAATCCAGAGCCTCACATTCTGCGGTCCCCTGCTGTCTTTCTACTGCAGAGGAGATTACTTTGCAGCAGACCGCTCCAGTCCCTCTGTGCTTCTACTGGGCATGCTCACGAGACGATCTCCCATTGGAGATCGGAAGTCATGTGTCCAGGTCCTGTTCCAGATCTCATTGATCCTTCTCGGAGATCTGGAAGGTCCCGCATGGCTATAAAAAGTGCGCATGGCCGTTCCGCCATGCGCTAGTATAGACTATACTTGCTATGTGTAAAACCCCTTCTCTCTGATATTATGCATGTGGATAGGGAATTAGTTTAGCAGTCAGCACCAGTCAGTGGCAAGCCTTAAGTCACTGTGCACACCGCACCGCTACGCTAGCGTCCGACATTGCGCTTGCTTTCTGGCTTTGTCGTCGAGCGGCAGTGTCCTACGCCGCGCTGCAGTTGCAGCCCTTCTTGGTCGTTTGCAGAAGCGACACCGCACACACGGTAGGTCTAGAGGGATGCAGCTCCTCTGTCTTGGGTCCTGCTCCTGTGACCAGATACCGTGTGTGCATTTACCTGAGGCCTGTGTCTCTAACAGGTTCAGTATTTTGTATGTTTTTGTTGCGGCACCTCTGTGTATGAACAGAGCCCGCTCTGCGCACTCCGGGTGAAGTTTGAACCCGTGCGCATCATACCGCTATATTACTCCTCTGTCATTACCTAGCAGCAGTGTAACACCTACTGCACGGTGGACCCCGAGCGGCGAACTCACTTTATTATTTATTTTTATTTAGTGCGTTCCGCCGTTCCTAACAATATTGGAGCGAAGCGCTGTGCGCTTGAGCTATATTCGCGTTGATAGCGATTTGTTGCCATGGGCACGGGCGAGTCACATGAGCGTGATGTGTTTACAACACATCGCCGCTTAAACCGGATGTGACGTCGCCGACTCTAGGACGAACCCAGGAAGTGGGGCATGGGATTCGGCTATGACGCAAGCACCGGATGTGACATTTCTGACTCTAAGACATGCCCAGGAAGTGGGGCAGGAGGGGCAGCTGAGAGCCTGAACGGTGTAAAAACTGGAAGTGCCATCCCCGGCATCTGGAAACAGGGATAGACCGCGGGTGTTCTGAACATATAAAAGGTAATCAGAATGTGATATGGCGCGCTATGCCACCTGACTAAATACCACTACTCCCCTGATGAATCTGAGGTAGATGAAACGCGTTGGGAGATATTCAGAGGGAATCGAGCTACCCAGCGATTGATGATATGCTGAAGTGGGGAGCCCCCTGGTAGTGAGCAGAATTTGGGTATCGCTATGTAGAACCACGATATCTGAGATAAGTACAAAGTCATTTTTTTTTGCACCAGAAAAGAGTCACGTAGTCAGTGATTTAAAGGGAATTCCTATACACTGTGCTCTGTGGGTGTTTGATATTTGTACACTGGCACACTCTCTGACGTATTTAATGTTCTATATGGATTCAATTAGAGCATAGTGAACCGTCTTACCCAATAAGGACAGTTTTGTGTGGAGATATAGGCTGTCTCTGTGGAATTTATGTTCAGGGACGTAAGCCTACTACGCATGTTATATGAAAATCTGAGGTGTGGGTGCTGAAATTAAGGCACAATATAATATAATAACTGCTGTATTGTCCTTGTATGGGTTATTATCAGGCGGCATTGAACAGTTTGTCATTTTATATGCACCTATGCACGAGCACTTTGTTTGGCACATTTTTTTGACATTATATGTTTTTTAAAGGATGATTAAAAGTTAAGTTTTAACAAACCAGTCCGTACCAATTTGCTACAAAGAACCTAACAATATTGACAAGTTTTTTTTGTTGTTGGCTATATTTTAGTACTGATGAAGGCCTATTGTGGGCCGAAACATCAAATATTATACAGTGGATATACCAATATCAATAAAATACTTTTTTGATTTTCCTGCATCAATCTTGGAGTGCCGAATTTATTTTTAGATATCATGTATGGTCCGGCCTTTTCACCAATTCACCTCATCTGTGGTTTTTCTTCATTTTTAACACATATATCTTATATCATGTCAATTTTTTTATGGTTTGTTTAATAAATTGTGATTTTACATCTCAATTTGGTCTGCATTTAAAGTAATTATCTTTTGGTGTTTTTATTGCTTATACTTTAAGACCTTAGTTCATGGGATTTTCATTATAGGTGTGTCCACTAACTGTAAATACACATACTCTGGCTACTATAACAAGATTCACTATGTCACACGATGGTAAATGACCTTTGTACTATTTTTTACTCTGAAATTCTATGGTATTTTAAAGAAAAACAGAGTTGAAACCACAGCGAAGGTAAAGGTGACTAGTCCAAAAGGCAGAATTCCTGCTGGATTCTCACTATTTATTGGTATAGTGGAAGATCTATAAGGCTAGCACTTCTCTGCCTACTAGAAGAAGGACCTAGCAGTATGATGTCCTTATATTGGGCAGCATCATCAGAAGACACTTTTACTTTAATAAACTTGGCACTTTATAATATTGAAGGGTTTAATGGCTGGTAGTCTAGCTTAAGGGTCAGGTTTAGGTCCGTATCCTTGGTGGTCTACAATGGAATAGTGTAGGGTAGGGTTGTCGCCTATTTGAATAGTGAAACCTAATAGGCCCAAGAAGTAATAATACAAACTAGATCAGTGTCACATCTCTGGACTTAGTACTGTGTTGTTTGCCAATCTGATTAGTTGCAGTGGTCACATAATATCTCCTGTCAGATATTGATGCAAAGAGTACAGGGGAGTGCATGAGTGCACAGCACCAAAGAGGAGGAGTGGTGCTTGTTGAGGAGGTGAGTATAACATATTATAATATTTTTTATTTCTTTTAGCATTCAGATTTCATTATGTTTAATTTTTAAAGGAACAACCTGTCTAATACTAGGCTCATTGTTGGTCCGCGGCAATGAAGGTGCTATTGTCTCGTCAGGGTCTGCATGTTCTTTCTGATGGTTAGATGCAATCTAATGAATGAGGTAAGTTTTCTTTTCCTATCACACATTAATTAATGCAGGACAGGGACTAGAAAAATCTTAATAGGAAGATTTTTTTCTGTGACCTGGAAGAATCTTTTGTGTGTTCTCTCCTCTCCATGAAGGGGTGGTTCAAATTTAAAACTGATTTCATCCTAAATGTTGATCTATTTAGGGTAATAATCAAATCACTTTTTTAATATACTTTAATTAAAAAGTCCCTATGGCTCCCTCTCTACTCTCTCTGACTGTTTTTTTTTTACCTACTTCTAGTTTGAAGACATTTTGTTTGAGAATCCACAATTCATGCTGGGATACTCAAACGAGATGTCGCCAGGGGTCAGAGGCTGCAATCACTGCCACAACCTTTGTCCCCACCCTCACACAAAGCGTCACCAGTGACATCCATTTCAAGAACTTAGCTAGTTCCTATTCTACTGAACATGCATCAGTTGTCAATTAAAATATATGCTCAGTATGCTCCCTCCCTCCCTCGCTGGCTCTGATGAAAAGTGATGAGCCAGCAAGAGAGTCCACTGTCAGTGCACATCACAAGGAGAAAACCCTGCTCACCATCTTCGCTCCTTAGGCCGGTTTCACATTTGCACTTTTGAGCGCAGCGACGGCCTGCGCACGGCCGCTGCTAAGCCCTGCCCCCTGCCGCACCTCCATTAGTAGCTCCGCCTACCGGCGCATGACGCTGCATGCGTCCTGCGTCCCCTATCTTTATCACTGGGGGTGCAGGCCATGCACAGTATGCGTTTGGCGGCGCATGCGTCCTTTTGACGGTGCGCCGACCAGCGCCAAATGCAACCTGCTGCAGTTTGGTTGCACTCGGCGCACCGTCAAAAGGACGCATGCGCCGCCAAACGCATACTGCGCACGGCCTGCGCCCCCAGTGATAAAGATAGGGGACGCAGGGCGCATTCAGCATCATGCGCCGGTAGGCGGAGCTACCGGCGGAGGCGCGGCAGGGGGTGGGGCTTAGCGGCGGCCGTGCACAGGCCGTTGCTGCACTCAAAAGCACAAATGTGAAACCGGCCTTAGAATGCCTGACAGTGCTCTCTTTTGCCAACTTGTTACTTTTCATTTGAGCTGGCAAGAGCGTGCACTGTCACTGGGCATTGGAAAGGATATTGTACAGTGACAAACGAGTACTGAGTATATGTCGCAATTGACAACCGAAACTCAGTAGAAACTAGCCCAGCACCTGAAATGAAAGTCACTGATGACATTTTATTACAATGTGGGGTCAGAGGCTGCAGCAGTGATTGCAGCCTCTGCTTACTGGTGAGGTCCGGTTTGAGTATCCCACCGTGTATTACAGGAAAGATGTATATCTTAAAAGGTATCAACCACTGAAGACTCTCAATTCTGAATATTTTTCCACCGTGTATTAGGGATTCTCAAATGAAATGTCAACAAAAAGGAAGTAGGTAATAAAAAGTAAAACAGTTGGAGAAGGTACATAGACAATGATATGGACTTTTTAAAGTATATTATGGTAGAAAAGAGATTTGATTATTACAATGAATAGATAGACTTTTAGGATTAAATCGATCTTAGTTTTGGACCTCTCCATTAAGAATGATCTTCGTCAGTGGTCTACATTTTGTAGCCTCTTGGCTGCAATGAATGCTTTGTGTTGCAGTTTTGTAACCACAGTAATACACAAGACAGAGATCATCAGTCTAAGGTGTCTGGTGTCAATTCAAGGGCATTATACGTTTCCTTTTTATGTTTTCATGAGCATATTATTGTAACATGTTCAGTATATTTTGGTTACAGTTATTTAGCACTGCTAATGCTAATATGAAATACTAGCTTAGCCTGTGCAAAATTTTCGCACATTGGTCGTGTTAGGGGCTGGCGGAACGCACCAAATAATAAAGAAGGTATTAGGTGCATTCGCACTGTGCAGAGATGGTAACTGCTGCTTGGTAATGGCGGACGTTATATGGTGGTACAATAGAGGAACACACAGGGTTAACTCTACCTAGTGTGTACAGAGGTGGACTCTGTTACCTCACAGAGCCCTCCGACCACCAAACACAAATGCCACAACTGTTTTTGCTCACAGAGCTCGGCAATGTGAGCACTGGTGTATAGACACAGAACTCTACCCCTGAGACACTGGGTTAGAGTCCCTCTAGTCACACTAGTGCTCAGCACCGCAACCGCGATGCCTGAACAGACACCTATAGGATGCTGTGCCCTGTTAGAAGTCACAGGGTGCAGCTGAACGTTGCTTACTGCACAGCGCAGCTCTTGCCGATGCCACTAACCATCCTAAACTCAGGCCTGGAAAGAACATAGGATGCGCACGGCGCCGCACTAATGTATGCTGCAGTACCTGCAGTAGCATGGTGCTTTAGGTAGATTGGCGCACACAGGCGCTAGCATGTGTGAGGAGCTGGGAGCACTGCGGCGCTAGGCAGTGCCACACAACTCTCTGACTCTGAACTCTAACCCTTATAACATGCGTATCAAAGGGAAGGGGTTTCATAATGAGTCATTCAGCGGTTCACAAGCATCCATCATCGCACACATCTCTACCAAATACAGTGTAAACTAGCGCATGGCCGAGCGGCCATGCAAACCTTTTATAGCAGCGTCTTTCCGGGACCTTCCAGATGGTCCAATCCGAGCTGGAGAAGGACCTGAGCATGTGACCTCCGATCTCCAATGAGAGATCGTCCCACGGGCAAGCTCAGTAGACCGAAAGGAGGACTTAGTCCCTGGAGAGGTTCGCTGCAGACCAGCATGCATTGTTATAGCTGGACCTGGGGTGGCTGCAGCAACCAAACCCACAGTGCTAGACTGAGCAAGATGCCGGGAATAACGTCTTTGCTGAGCAGGCTCCTCTGTGGCTGGAGAGGAATGGGAGACTGCAGAAGGCAAGAGTCGGGATTCCTCCTGTGCAGAGGCAGGAACCCGACGCCTAACAGGTTGTCAGGGGTGCAGGACATTTCATAAAAAGCAAGCTGGTCAAATGTAAATGTACTTCATGAGATGATGAACACAGACATCTATATGTAGATTGGTAATACAATAAATTGGTTTGATAAGTAGAGGCCAAAAACTGTCTTCTGGTTGAGGTGCCACCTGCAGGTCATTGTGTCTTTCTGCAGGTTTGTGAAAATGGATGTTTAAACTGTATTTAGTGATAAAATTGTGAATATGTGGTTTGTTTGGCTCTTTTCTTGCTGAAGGGAGCAAGTTTACCTTTCAAATGGTGTATCATTTGTGTGGTGGGGCGAAGTAATCAGCGAAAAAGTAGTGCATGTTTGCATATGTGACTCACCATTTGTGTGTGTGGGGCGAAGTAATCACCAAATAAGCAGTGCATGTATACAAATGTGTTTGCATATGTGACTCACCTGCAGTGAAGTGTGCAATCCTCCAATGTGCCTGAAATAGGCTGGGCAAGCACTTGAGCAAGTTGGAAAGACCCCAAGGCAAATGTTTGGATTTGTTTGTGATGTCTGTAAGCAGCTTTGCGGTAGTGTGCTTAGGGGTACTGTGGTGCCACCTGCAGGCCATTTTTCCTTACTGCAGGTTTATGAAAATTAATGTTTAAACTGCATTTTGTGATCAAATCGTGGATGTGTGTTTTTTTGGGCTATTTTCTTGCTGAAAGGGGCAAGTTGACCTTTCAAATGGTGTATCATTTGTGTGTGTGGGTGCAGTATGAACGAAGTTACAAAGTAATCACCGAAAAACAATGTTTAGAAATAATTGAATAGATTTATCTCTACTAAACCCTCTCCTTTTCATCTAACATATTCCTTTTTAGATTCACATTTAGATTCCTACAGATGTTTTATTATGATTGATAGAGTCATTGAAATGACAGAAATAGCAAAAAATATTCACTCTGGGTGATTTCAAAGAGATATTCAAGGACCAATTACAAAATTGCCTTTCAGCCACGTTCATGAGTGATTTCTGTGTAAAGTGTTCAACACTGGCAGAAAAAATGCTTGAAAAGGGAAGTTCAAAGAAGGAACAAAGGACATATAAATATACAGAATGAATGTCTGCTCTAGAGTACACGCCGCAGGTCTGGTACAATTGTACACAGGGCTAAAATGCTCTTTTAAGTGGTAACCTGTTTACCAGTAATAGGAAATTGCTTGCCCTCTCTGAACAGTGAAATATATCAGGTGTTACACAAAGGTCTAACAAAATGTGACCATTGGCAATAAATTCATAGTGACAGAATATGCTCTGCAGAAATGGAAACTGACCCATGCTTTATTTTATAAAGCAAATATAAAAAGAAAAACTACTTGTAGGAAATAAACATGCATGTACCAGTGCTTAGCGGGTAAGGTGAGGTTAATTCAATGCTTACTGATATATTCACACAATTTAAAGGTAATTTCTCACCAGGTTTTTGCTATCCCATCTGAGATAGTGATGTATCACTTCCTGGGCTGCTTGCTATAATTTTGATTAAATCACTGCTTTTTTTCTGTTGCAGAGCTACCAGTTCTCCAAATTCTGAGCTTTGGATAACCCCGCTCATACCACAGATTGGCAACTTTCTGCCACGCTGTTCATAGGCAGAACACTGCCATTCAATGGTGGGGATGAGGTTGTACAGAGCTTATAAATATGGAGGGCTACATGGCATTATGTTTACTAGTCTTCTTGTGACAATAACCTGCTGATAAAATAATTATTTTCTCAAATCTGTAGCAAGCAGCCCAATAAGTGACATCACTGGAATCAGGGTCTCTGTCTCTGCCTTGCACTGCTCTCAGATTAGGTAAGAGATTATCTTTAAGGGCTTGCTAACACGAGCGTATAAATACGGAAAGTGCTATTCAATGCTTTTTCCTCTCCTTTAGTCCATTCCATTGAGTGTCCTGTCAAGTTGACTCAACAGGGGAATGTGAGTTTGCGATGCCTGACAGAATGCTGCTCTGACCTGACGCATGTCTCCAGCAGATGTTCTTTATGTAGACTGTCCTTTTGAGTGTCCTCTGAAATCTAGAACAGGAGCGTGCTGATTTATGGCAGTTGGCATTTTTACAATCCCGAGAGAATGTAGTAGATAAAGCATACCTTCTTTCTAAATAAAGGTATTTAGAAAAAATGTTGATGTTTAACTGTGCATTATTTATTTTATTTACTAACAACTCTTGGAGAATCCCTTTAAGGCCAGAGTCACACCAAACGTATAAAAAATAGGTCCGAGTCTCCCTGCCGAGAGTCGCACAAGTGTAATGCAAGTGTTATGCGAGTGTCATGTGAGTACAATCCGAATTCATCTCCTGAGATCTTGGTGCCTAGATCTCCATTTGTGCATGCGCCACCCCCCGGCAGCCATTTTCCTGGAGTCTACCGCAAAGGAAACCATGGAACTGCCAGGGGCAGAGCCCTACTCAGTGGCAGAGTACTGGACACAGGGCAGCGGCAGCACACCGGACACAGGGCAGCAGCAGCGCTGGACACCCGCAGTGGCGTGCCACACATCGGTACACCCCCTCATCCCAGCCTGCAGCAATGGTCCACTCTTGCCTCCTCCAGCAGCAACCATGGGACCCCGCTTCACCGTGGCCACCACCCCCGGTAAGCAATAAGATGCATGGATTATAAGAAGCATCACTGTTTTATTAAAAAAGTTTTTTTTCCTACTTTTCTCCTCAAAATTTGGAGTGCGTCTTATAATCCGGAGTGTCTTATAATCCGAAAAATATGGTATATATGTATATGTATAACATACATAGAAGAAAAGCCGATAATTCATCTGCCATGTACTATAAAATCACTGCAGGAGCAGACAGGATAGAACAGATGGATTACATAAAGTAAATACATAAAGAATAGGCAGATATATAGATGTCAGTGACAAATACAATTAGTGCAGTGAGTGTGCAAATTACTGTACATGTATTTAATTAATAGAAGATTATTTTTTGGAAAAAAATGGCGTGGAGTGGGCTCCTGTGTAATTTTCATAATCAGCAGAGGGAAAGCTGATGGCTGGGGGCATATGTTTATAGCCTGGTGAAGGGGTAATACCCATTTAGCTTCCCAGGCTAATAACATCAGCTCACAACTGTACACTTAGCCTTTACTGGCTATTAAAATGGGGGACCCTAAAAAAATGACGTAGGGTCTCCATATATTTAATAACCAGCAAAGGCTATGCAGACAGCTGTGGGCTGATATTAATAGCTTAGGAAGGGTCCATGGATACTGGCCCCCCAGGCTAAAAACATCAGCTCTCAGTAACCCCAGAAAAGGTCCATCTCTAAGTTGCACCAATTCTGGCACTTAGCCTCTCTTTTCCCACTTGTCTTGTAGCGGTGGCAAGTGGGGTGATAGTTGGGGGGGTTGATGTCACCTTTGTATTGTCAGGTGATATCAATCCTTGGGGTTAGTAATGAAGAGGCATCAATAAGATGCCCCCATTACAAATCCCATAGTCACATTGTAAGAAAACACAGACACCTACAAAAAGTCCTTTAATCGAAAGAATGACACAGATTCCTATAATAATCTTAATTAAACCATACTTATGACCTCACCCATTCCCCAGATGCCCTCATCTTCTGCAAAGGAGTTAAAAAAAAATAACAATATTCCTTACCTTTCCGCAGAGATGCTGCTAGTCCCACAATGGGTCCAGTTCTGCTACATCTAGATGGCAGGCTGCATTGTTGCATTATGCATCCATACAGCCTGTGATCCAGCAAACACTGAGCAGCATCTTCTCAGTGTCTGCCTGTGAACTGCTATTCCCTGTCTGAGGGCACCATAAGCGTGAGAAAGTTCTCCTGCTCACGCTGCCGTCAGTTTCTAACCGTTTGTGTAGACACATGCATATTTGTGGCCTGCTGGAGGTCAATTTGCAGGGCTCTGGCAGTGCTCCTCCTGTTCCTCCTTGAACAAACACGTGGATTTCGTCCGTGCTGCCCAAATGATGAAATTCCAGAACGTTATTAAAGTTTGACAGTGGTTTATTCTAAGCGTTTCAAGGTTTTTTGCAACCTCTTCTTCAGGAAATACCACCTTGGTATTGCGCCTCTGGACACTATCCTGACAGACACAGCAAATCTTCTTTCCACAGCTCGCATTGATTTGCCATCTTGGATGAGCTGCACTACTTGAGCCACTTGTGTGGGTTGTAGAGTGTCTCATGCTACCACGAGTGTGAAAGCACAACCAACATTCAAAAGTGACCAAAACATCAGCCAGAAAGCATTGGTACTGAGATGTGATCTGTGGTCCCCACCTCCAGAACCACTCCTTTATTGAGGGTGTCTTGATAATTGCCAATAATTTCCATCTGTTGTCTATTCCATTTGCACCACAGCACAACAGTGAAATTGATTGTCAAACAGTGTTGCTTCCTCAGTGGACACTTTGATTTCACAAAAGTTTGATTTACTTGGAGTTATATTCTGTTGTTTAAGTGTTCCCTTTATTTTTTGAGCAGTGTACATACATACAGTATATATATATATATGTATATGTGTGTGTGTCACTGACATCTGTATATCTGTGTCGCCCTCCCTGCGCTGTGGGGTACTTGGTACCGGGCCGGTATCAGCGGGATGTGTCAATGCAGCAGTGACCCGGTCTGTGGCCCTGGGCGCCCAATTAATAGGGGAGTTGAATGGTGGAAATACAATAGATTAGATGAATAGTTCATGACGCCACCTGTGGTGTTCAGCAATTGAGATGTTAAGCCGACGCTGCATGCAGATCCTCTGGGACTGGTAGTGTGGTGCAGCAAAGATGTTAACCCCTTAACGACCGCCGATACGCCTTTTAACGGCGGTAATTAAGGGTACTAAAACCACAGCGCCGTTAATTCACGGCGCTGTGATTTAAGTGAATAGCGCCCCGCCAGTGTAGGATTTTCTCCGGGGTCTCGGCTGCCAGGGGTAGCCGAGACCCCAGAGAACATGAATCGGTCGGTTTTTACCGACCCCCGCTTTTGCGATCGCCGTTATTAACCCTATAACGGCGACCGCAAAAAAAAAAGCCGCGATTTTACATTTAATTTCTCTCTCCTCTGATGTGATCGCACATCAGAGGAGAGAGAAATAGGGTCCTCGATCCCCCCCCGGTACCTCTCCGTGGCCCTCCGTCCCCTCCCGGTGGTCCCACGTCCCGCCGGCATCCTCCGATGGGCGCCGCCATCTTGAAAATGGCGGGCGCATGCGCAGTGCGCCCGCCGGGAATCTGCCGGCTCCGGCTGGCAGATTCCATTCATTATTTTGATCACTATGATAAACGATCATAGTGATCAAAATAAAAAAAATAGTACATAACCCCCCCGTTTATCACTCCCTTATATAGGCCAATATAATGAAATAAAGAAAATATTTTTTTTTTCAGTTTTCCATTAGGGTTAGGGTAGGGCGAGGGTGAGGGTGAGGGTGAGGGTTAGGGTTAGGGTTAGGGTTAGGGTTAGGGTTAGGGTTAGGGTTAGGGTTAGGGTTGTGCTAGGGCTAGGGTTAGGGCTCGGGTCACGACTAGGGTTAGAATTAGGGTTAGGGCGAACTAGAATTAGGGTTAGAATTAGGATTAGGGATTAGGGTTGGGATTAGGGTTAGGGTTGGGATTAGGGTTAGGGGTGTGTTGGGGTTAGGGTTGGAGCAAGAATTGAGGGGTTTCCACTATTTGCCAACTTTGGGGGTCTAAAAATTGGGGTCTAAAAAATCACTTTTGTGGAAATAAAAAAAGACTTTTTATTTTCACGGCTCTGCGTTTATAAACTTTTGTGAAGCGCTTGGGGGTTCAAAGTGCTCACCACACATCTAGATAAGTTCATTAGGGGGTCTAATTTCCAAAATGGGTTCACTTGTGGGGGGTTTCCACTGTTTAGGCCCATCAGGGGCTCTGCAAGTGCAACATGATCCCTGCAGACCATTCCATCAAAGTCTGCATTCCAAAATGGCACTCCTTCCCTTCCGAGCTCTCCCATGCGCCCAAACAGTGATTCCCCCCACATATGGGGTATCGGCGTACTCAGGACAAATCGCATAACAACTGTGCGGGTATGATTTCTCCTGTTACCCTTGTAAAAAATAAAAATTTGGGGGCGAAAAGATCATCTTTGTGGAAAAAAATAAATTTCTTATTTTCACGGCTCTACGTTATAAACTTCTGTGAAGCCCTTGGGGGTTCAAAGTGCTCACCACACATCTAGATAAGTTCCTTAATGGGTCTAGTTTCCAAAATGGGGTCACTTGTTGGAGGTTTCCACTGTTTAGGCACATTAAGGGCTCTCCGAACGCAACATGGCATCCAATCTCAATTCCAGCCAATTCTGCGTTGAAAAAGTCAAACGGCGCTCCATCCCTTGCGAGCTCTGCCGTGTGCTGAAATATTGGTTTACCCCCACATATAGGGTATCGGCGTATTCAGGAGAAATTGTACAACAAATTTTGTGGTTGATTTTCTCTTTTAACACTTGTGAAAATAAAAAAATTGGTTCTGAAGTAAATTTTTTGCAAAAAAAGTTAAATATTAATTTTTTCCTTCCACATTGCTTTAGTTCCTGTGAAGCACTTAAAGGGTTAATAAACTTCTTGAATGTGGTTTTGAGCACCTTGAGGGGTCTAGTGTTTAGAATGGTGCCACTTTTGGGTATTTTCTGTCATGTACACCCCTCAAAATGACTTTAAATATGATGTGGTCCCTAAAAAAAATGGTTTTGTAAATTTTGTTGTAAAAATGAGAAATCGCTGGTCAACTTTTAACCCTTATAACTTCCTAACAAAAAAAAAAATTTTGCTTCCAAAATTGTGCTGATGTAAAGTAAACATGTGGGAAATGTTATTTATTAAGAAATTTGTGTGACACATCTCTCTGATTTGAGGGCATAAAAATTTAAAGTTTTAAAGTTGCAAAATTTTCAAAATTTTCGCCATATTTCCATTTTTTTCATAAATAAACACAAGACTTATCGAAGAAATTTTACCACTAATATGAAGTACAATATGTCACGAAAAAACAGTCTTAGAATCAGCGGGATCCATTAAAGCGTTCCAGAGTTATAACCTCATAAAGGGACAGTGGTCAGAATTGTAAAAATTGGCCTGGTCATTAAGCTTCAAACTGGCTCTGTCGCTAAGGGGTTAAGCTCCCCACAGATGGAGCTGTAGTCCCAGAGCAGTGTAAAGGGGATGACAGTGGGGAGACGTGGATGGTGCAGACATGTAGCAGTGTTGAGAATGTTGGCGCCGGAATGAATGGAGGACACAAGGGCTTGTAGTTCCAAAGCTTTACTCACAGTCTGTTGTGCAAACAGGTGCCTGCCTCCGTGCTGTGTCCTCTGGGGCAGGGGCTCAGTCAACCTCCAAGCAAGATGGAATGCTCCCTTCCAACACTCCGCCAACATGTGCCTTTCTGAACGTCTCCTCTATAGCGCCTTTGAGTGAAGTCCTCCCAGTACTGAGTTACACTGGAGTTCCTCCTGTCAGATGTTCCCAAGAACTATACTTGTACGGCAGACAGCTGTAGCCTGCTTCGGGGACTCCTTACTCCTAAGTCCCAGCTCACTATCAAAGTTGCTGTTGTGCCCTCAAGTCTTAGATGGGAGTAGTGCATTTACAGCCCACTACTCCACCGGTGTCTGCTGTAGGACCCTTAGTATCCATACAACCTCGGGGACTGGACCCCAGTCTTGCGCTTAGAACTTCTAGGCAGGGTTCTCTTCTTACCCACATCCTCTGTTCCCTTTTTCTCCTACGTTCCGTACTAGTCTTTTCCTTCTTATGGAAGATCAGGTTTCTCTTCAATGTCTGTCTCTTTCTTTCCTTTCCCGTGCCAGTAGACCCAGGTCACTGTGGTCTGCTGCAGCACTTCCTTCCTCCATCCCTCTCTCAGGGATCACCTCTCTCAACTCCATTCAACTCTCAACCGAACTGAACTGAACTCCTAAACCTTCCCACTCTTTTATGTATTCTAACTCCACCCGCCTCCCAGCACGCTTCGTGTTCCAAGCAGGGAGCCACCAAAGGTGCTCTGCTATACTCCAAGCAGGGAGCCGCAATGTGGCTTTGCTACACTACTTTGTGATGATGGGTGCAGGTGTTGGAGTGTGGTCAGGAGCCTCCAACTTACCTGGATGATGGGGCACCACACCTCAGGAGGAGGTGCAGTACCTCTGTGGCAACTGAACCCTCATGGGCGCCAGATATCTACCTATCCTATGTGTATATACCTATTCTATATATTCTATTCTAACCTGTCAGCGTGATTTTACTGCATGCGGCACACCGGTGTGTAAAAATCAGACAGCACTCGAATGGTCCGAGTGCTGTGCGATTCTTTTCTCCCACCCATAGGCTTGCATTGGCGTGTCTCGGCTGAGTCTCGGTGACAATCGCAGCATGCTGCGATTTTACTTGCATGCCGAATATGCCTTAGAGAAAAATGCTGATGTGAGCTGACCCATAGATTAACACTGGTCCGAGTGCTATGCGATGTTTTCTCACATAGCACTTGCCGTATTCTACGGTAGTGTGACGCCGGCCTAAGAGGTAAAGTGGTGCAGTTAAAAGTATAGTCACCTCCAATGTAAAACAAACAAACAAATCCACGTAAAACAGCATACAATTTACATTCAGTGCATATCGTTGTCTGTAGCAAAACCTGATACATATACAGATGTAGTATAAATCTAGAAGAAGGCATTCTAAGAATAACAATCTCAGCATCAGCCATACAAACATATCTGAAGAACCCCAAAACGTATTCAAATTTAAAGTTCTGCAGAGACATAGATTTTATCAATCTCATCTATTACAGATATGCTGACGTTCAGCCATCTTTACACCAGTTATATACTGTATTTTATAGAAGTGTGGTATTTACTGTACCTTACTAAATGTCTGACCAAAAAGGATATGACTGTGGGCAGTGTATTTGATGCTTATTTGTGGATTTTCAAATGTACATGCATAGCCAATCCGAGATCATAATGGGGGTACCAAGGCGAGATTACACTGTAAGACATGCAGCTTTCAACAACCTCTGATCAGCTGCATGCAAACCAATCGACATTCATTTTTTAGCATGTTTAGACAGGCCGACTGTTCTTCAAGGAGAGAAAGCGCCTCCTGAGCGCGAAACGTACGTCGGAGGTTTCTTCCACGGCTGGGGGTAACTGTGCACCACCTGGTAAGCTTTTTCCATTTGACTGTCGCTGATATATGATGTAACTTATGATGAATGTTATGGATTCTGCTTGCCGTCAATAGCCCTATTGCCTGATTACACATCTGCTGGTTGCCCTGAGGATATTTTGTCCAGCCTATATGGAGATTATTTGGCATTTGTAACAGCCCTTGTGCCGGCATATTTTACAAACTATCCTGGCTAATGTTGTATACAGGTGCAGTCATTTATTTTTTTTTCACCCCCACCTGCCTTCTTAATATTGGTGTCTAGTTGTCATCTGCAACTTTGCTGGTTATTTATGTATATTGTCTGTGCCCGCATTTAATAAAAGATTTTGATATTTTTATACTACTTGGATTCGTTTGCTCCCTTTTATCTCCTAAATTTGTTTATACAGGATGCTGCGCTACTGAGATTGAGAACTTTTAAGCAAAATATTTCAACTTGAAGAAGGAGCGTTTTGCTAGTTCATCAGATGATTGGCAGCCTGCTTACACTGCAATTTTATAGGGAAAAGACCATTCTTCGGATAACTAGGCAGTGTAGTAATAATAATAACAATCTTTATTTATATAGCAGCAGCATATTTTGCAGCGCTTTACAATTCAGAGGTTCATATATAAGTCATAAGTAACATAGTTAAAGATAATATAATAATTAAAGTGAAAATAATGATGACCCTGCTCGTAAGAGCTTGCAATCTACAATGAAGTGGGGGGGATACAAAGTACAGGTGCTTATTTACAATGGTGGTCCAACCATCTTGAGGGAACAGGGATAGATAAAGGCCGCATGAGCCAGTCACCAGCGAATATTTGTAGTGGTTTTAGATGCAGTGGAGTTTGATGGAGAATTATGATCAGAGAAATAGTGAATGGGCTATGTGTAAAAGGCCGCTCTAAACAGATGTGTTTTAAGGGAGCACCTAAAACTGTGTAAATTGTGGTTAATCCTAATTTATTGGAGTAGAACATTCCAAAGAATTGGTGCAACTCGGGAGAAATCTTGGACCCAGAAGTGGGAGGTACGGATTAGTGCGGATGTTAGTTGAAAGTTGCATGCGGAGAATACAGAACGGGTAGGCTGCTAAACAAAAATATGGGAAGAGATATAGAGGGGTGCCACACTGTGGAGAGCTTTGGGGGTGAGAACAAGCAATTTGGCTGCTGCGCAAAGGATGAACTGGAGAGGGGCAAGTCGAGTGAGGGGAAGGCCAATTAATAGAAAATTACAGTAGTCAAGGTGGGAGTGGATCAGGGCAACAGTGAGGGTTTTTGTTGCTTCCATGGTGAGAAAATCACTTTCAGGCTTTCAAATTTGCCTTAGGGAATTACTTTTGTCTTTATTTATTCTAAAAACCTCTTACTAGCCTTCTCCATGCTTTTTTCTACCCCTTCATTCCGCTGCAGATTGGTCTTAGTTTCATTTTGTCCAAAGAATGCTTTTCCAGAACTGATCTTGCTTCTTTAGATGTTTTTTGGCAAGGTCTAATCTGGCTGTCATGCTTCTGGATTCGATCCCTTTAGCTTGCGTTCTGTGGTCGGCATCTATTTCTGCCAAGCCACTGAATACACACCTTTTGTGTTTGGTGTTTAGGTTCGGCTATGGTGGCTGCAGTCTGTCTACCTTAACACAGGTGTTTACATTTGTCTACAGATTACCTCTTGGGTGCAGCTTTATATTCTGTCCCCCAGCAGGAGTTTCCTGCTGGTAATGGTTTTATTTAGATGCTCTGACATTCTATTGAAGTTCAGTTCCAGTCTGTGAGTTTCCAGCAAAGGGTTTCTGTTTTGCTGTTTCTTTACTTCACTTTGCACCTATCTTCTGTTTGTCTATAGGAAGTAAGCAGAGTATTTATCAGAATTTGCTTTATTTTTTATTTGGTATTTCATCATTTACTTTATTCACACTGTGAACTGTCCTTTGTTCAGCACACTTCTCCTTTTGTAGGTAATTCACACTCTGCTCTCCTCCCCCTGGTTCTTTCGGAGGAATGTGAAGCAATTTGACTGACTTTTACATAGCTGGGTCCAAGTTGCCATCTCCAAGTTTGTCGTTAGGACTTTCTCTGTACTCGCAGGCACCACTAGGGACTGCAGTGTGAAAATATCTAGTCTGTACAAAAACTGGCATGGTCAGTTGTGGTTTTAATTCAGGCTACATGTTAAAGATCTGTAATTCCTAGACTCTTCCTCTTCCTCTATTTAAGATGTAAATATTCTCAAATTAAAAAAGAGAGTCTGCACTTCAAACCGATATTGTATATATAACTGTATCTTATATGTTTTGGTGAACACTTAAAATTCCAAAACATGTGTAGCTGACCAATATAGCTGTATATACTGACATCCACATACGCTTCCATATACATTTACACAGACATATAAATATACACATACGCACATATTTATACAGGGTGGGTCATTTATATGGATACACCTAAATAAAATGGGAATGATTGGTGATATCAATTTCCTGTTTGTGGCACATTAGTATATGGGAGGGGGAAACTTTTCAAGATGGGTGGTGACCATAGTGTCCATTTTGAAGTTGGCCATTTTGGATCCAGCTTTATTTTTTCAATGGGAAGAGGGTCATGTAACACATCAAACTTATTGAGAATTTCACAACTAATACAATGGTGTGCTTGGTTTTAATGTAACTTTATTCTTTCATGAGTTATTTTCAAGTTTATGACCACTTATAAAATGTGTTCAAAGTACTGCCCATTGTGTTGGATTGTCAATGCTACCCTCTTCTCCCACTCTTGACACACAGATAGCAACACCGCAGAAGAAATGCTATCACAGGCTTCCAGTATCCGTTGTTTCAGATGCTGCACATCTCGTATCTTCACAACCTAGACAATTGTCTTCAGATGACCCCAAAGATAAAAGTCTAAGGGGGTCAGATCGGGAGACCTTGGTGGCCATTTAACTGACCCACAATGACCAATCCACTTTCCAGGAAACTGATCATGTAGGTTTGCTCTGACCTGACACCCATAATTGATGGTATGGTGTGGAATATGGGGTGAAAAGATAGTGGGGCCATTCTTCATCAATGGAAACCTCAATGCCACTGGATATCTGAAATTGCTACATGATAATGTGTTGCCCTCTTTATGCACTGAAGATGGCATGTTCCCTGAGTTTTTCCAGCAAGATGGTGCACCACCACATTATGGGTGTCAGATCCAAGCATTCCTACAAGGAATCTGACCCCCTTAGACTAGCATTTCTTCTGCGGTGTTGCTATCAGTGTGTCAAGAGTGGGAGAAGAGCGTTGCACTGACAATCCAACACAATGGGCAGCATTTTGAACACATTTTATAAGTGGTCATAAACTTGTAAATAACTCCTAAAAGAGTAAATTTATGTTAAAGCCAAGCACACCATTGTTTTTCTTGTGAAATTCTCAAAAAGATTTATGTGCCACATGACCCTCTTCCCTTTGGAAAAAATAAAGTTGGATCCAAAATGGCCGACTTCAAAATGGCCGCATTGGTTAACACCCATTTTGAAAAGTTTCCCCCTCCCATATACTAATGTGCCACAAACAGGAAGTTGATATCACCAACCATTCCCATTTTATTTAGGTGTATACATATAAATGGCCCACCCTGCACATGGAGACAAATACACAGACAAATACATATGTATGTCCAGGAGCGGACATACCGCTGGTTCAATAAGTGCGGTTGCACCAGGGCCTGGAGTTGGAGGGGGCCCCTGAAGTACAGCTAATAATGAGGGCAATTTGGCCTGTTTATCCAGCCCAAGGCTACCGGGGGGCACCTGGCCAGTTTTTCCTCATGTGCGGTGGGCAGGGAGCGATCCCTGCAACTCTATTGCCCTCCACTGCCTGCAAGAGAAAATGGCAGAGGAGCGGAGCTGCAGGGATACGTCCTGCTTTCTGCCTGCGCTTCCTGTCTCATAGCAGCGGCTGAATGGCATCATCACTCAGTGCCGCGGCTGTGTGAGACAGGAAGCTGCCGGCGATGCTTTGGCTGCAGGATACCACGCGCAGAGGTGAGGTGTGTGTGTGTGTGTATGCAGAGAGGTGAATGGTGCTGTGTGTGTCTGTGAGTGTAGGTAGAGGAGAAATGTAAGAACAAAACCGTTGGCACAACCCTGAGAATTGTAGGTGGTGCCCAAGTAGGATCCCAATCCGTGAACTAAATATATATAAACTTGGCACACACCAAAGGTTTCTGATGCGGAAAGGTGATTTTTAATTATACAACAGTACATACATACACAGACGTTTCGGTCTAGGACCTTCATCAATGTACTGTGAAATATAAATAAAGATGAAAATAATACAATTAAAAAAGAAAGTATATACAACAATATATGGGTTTTCTAGGTAAATACTTTTGAAAAAATGCTGAGACATCGGTCACATTATCGAACATAATATATATTGGCAGAGAGTAATAAATAATCATGAAGAACAAGATCAACGTAGAAAAGAACACACATACCGATATATTGTACTGTGAGATTCTTAGTGACTGGGCTTTGTGAGATAGACCTGGGAGAGGATAAAGGTGCTATAATAGCCAATATAACTTAGTAAGTGATGAGATGGTTTGTGTTACCTAAGTTACATACCAATCCTGTGAGGAGGCACATGAAGCCGTCCCACTGCTGAAGGTAAAGAATAGCACTATAGTAATACTGCAGTGACGTGACATGAAGTCACAAAATCTGTCTATAAGAGGCATAGAACTCTTACCGTGGTGATTTGTGGAGTGTGGACGCAGTATCCACCGCGAATCCCAAGTGCTGCAAAGTGTGAGAGTGGCAGGGTTATATAACCCTGTGAATTATGAGCCCTGGTTGGGGGCGCGCCACCGGAAGTCAGTGGGCGTGTATTACACACGTCACCATAAGCTCCGGACACCGAGAGAGACATAGAGGGGGCGTGTCAGCAGGGAGCACTGGGAGTGTACTACTGCCTGTCAGGCTGGCTTGCAGGGCAGAGCGGTGGACATTAGTGAACTATCCTGAGTTAACTACTGCAGCGCCGACATCATAGGTGCCAGTGGTGAAGATAGTGGCTATTCAGTGCTTTGAGGGTGACGATTCAAACAATCACAGTTGTTGGTTCTGTAAATGAGACACAATTAGATTAGTATCCATGACATTCAATGTACAGTGGCATTCAAGAGTACATTATTTATAGCATTAACCCAGTAGTGACATTGTAGAGGAAAAAAAGGGGGGAGGGGGTAAACGTATCAGATGGTGTCAGACATTATACTTGTAAGAAGGCCTGTGAATCATAGTCTTTATTTAACCCCTTGGGCGTCAGGGTATTGAGTTCGTGAATCCAAAAAGCCTCTCTCCTTTTTAATATGTTAATGCGGTTGCCTCCTCTGCGTGAGGTGTGAACCTGCTCAATGACTTGAAATTTTAATTGAGCAATGGTGTGGCCCGCAGTGATGAAATGATATGGGATGGGGAGAAGCATATTCTTGCACCTAATCGTAGACTTATGCTTGGATATGCGGTCTCTGATGTGTTGTGTGGTTTCCCCTACATAGAGTAAACCACACGGACATTTGATAATGTATACTACAAACGAGCTGTCGCAGGTGTAATATTCACGAATATTAAATTTTTTACCGGTATGGGGATGGTAGAAAAAATTACCTTTCTGTACGTTATTACATTGTGTGCATTGCAGGCAGGGGAAAGTGCCGAATTTAGGATTTGATAGAAAACGTTGTTGCTTTTTTAGAGGGCCAGGGGAGCCAATATCTGCTTTAATCAGAGTGTCACGGACATTCCGTGGTCTCATAAAACACGGTAAAAAGGGTACTCTAAATGCCTCTACGTTCGGGTGAGCCGTAGATAGGAGATGCCAATGACGTCTAATGCTGGAATGAATACGATAAGCAAAGGGATGGTAGTCATGAACGAAAGAAATGCGATTGGCGGTCTTAGATTCCCTTGGGGGGGAAAAGTCCACATCATTTAACACACTCGTTGGATATCCCCTCTCAAGGAATTTTGTGTGCATTTCATCCATGCGTATTTTTTGAACCCCTGTGTTAGACACAATCCTCTGAACCCTTTTGAATTGTGACTTGGGGATCGCGTTTTTCATTTTAGTGGGATGGAAGCTTTCGTAATGAAGCAAACTATTGCGATCAGTGGGTTTCCTATAGAGGTCAGTGGATAGGTGTCCCGAATCATCCTTCATGACTACCGTATCAAGGAAATTGATTTGTTCAAGGTGATAGGTCATGGTGAAGCTCAGTCCAGGCCAGGCTGTTTGTAACATGGAGAAGAAGGATTGTAGTGTATCTAGTGATCCCCCCCAGATACAGAAGATATCGTCGATATATCTCTTCCACACTAACGCATGAGTGCGGAAGAGACAGTCACGATATATGATGTGATCCTCCAAATGGGCCACATAGCAATTTGCATACGGAGGTGCGGTGTTCGAGCCCATCGCAGTCCCCCTCGTCTGCAAATAATATTTGTCTTCAAAAAGAAAAAAATTCCTGGTTAAAATGATGGACAATAATTCACAGCATAGATTGGTTTGTTCAGGATGGAATTTGGATAGTTCCAGAAGTCTCCGCACTGACTGAATACCCTGTATGTGGGGAATGGATGTATATAGATCTTTTACATCAAAAGTGACAAGAATGGCATCTTTAGGGACATGGTCCAGAGTACGGATAACATCCAAAAAGGCCCCTGTATCAAGTAGAAAGGAGGGTGTCTGTTTGATGAGAGGTGTAAGAATTTTCTCTAGATATTTGGAGATGGGAGAGAAAATTGACTCCGTAGAGGCCACGATAGGTCTTCCTGGTGGGTTATCTAAGTTTTTATGTACTTTAGGCAGTATATAAAAAACCGGTGTAATGGGGAATTTTTTGGTTAGAAAATCACAAGTTTTGTTATCTAGGACTCCGCTCAAATTATATTTAGATAAGGTAGTTTGAATAATGTGTTTTATTTCGTTGGTGGGATCCCTCTCAAGTGGTAGATAAACCGAGGTGTCACTCAATTGGCGATGAACCTCACCCGAATACATTGTTTTGTCAAGGACAACAATGGCTCCCCCCTTATCTGCTGGTTTGATAATAATGTCTTTGTAGTCCTGTAAGGTTTTAAGAGCTTGTTGATCAAGTGCAGTAAGGTTGGATGGAAAATGCATGCGCCCTTTATGGATATCATCCCGCAGATTTTGGAAAGTGTTATCAATAAAAGAGATGAATGTCTCTAGGGCATGTGAGCCTGTGGGAGGTCTGAAGTTGCTTTTATTCCTCAGTCCTAGGCTATCTGAGGATAGCAAGAGAGGGTGTGGTGGTATAGTACTATTGTTGGTGCCAATAGCATTGGAGAAGTGTAATTTCAGCCTTAGTGATCTATAGAACCTCTGAAGGTCCATGTCAAGATTAAAGGTATTGTACCTATAACTTGGGCAGAAGGAAAGACCTTTTTGTAAAACCCGGTATTCTGCTACACCTAAACTTTTAGAAGAGATATTGATTACCAACGGGTCATTACCTGCGAGCGAGTGATACGACCGGAGTCCATGTTTCTGTGTGGGTCTCTTCCCCCTGTGGGTCCTCTTCTTTTCGTGTATCTGCGTCTCTGGCCTAAAAAACGACTGTATGAGGCCTGTTTGTCGTGATCTGATCCCGAAGACGAGATGTCCGTGGTGGATCTGTAATTGGAGTAGGCATTGAAGTTCCCGGAGTTGTAAGATTCTCGCCATTTGTAGACTCTATTCTGTTCGTAATCTTCTGTGTCACGGGCAAACTTATTCCTCTTTCTGGTCTCGGTGTCTCGTCGTTGTTGATCGATGACACCGTTGATCTTGGTCTTCAAATTATTGAAGTCTTCAGTGCTGATGGAAGATGAGAGCTGGGTTTCTATGTTAGAGATTTCCTCTTTGCACTTTGCAATTCCTAGATGTAGATGCTCTAACGTGAGGGTCATAAGGTCAAAGGAACATTTGTTAATTATTTGTTCAAATTTAGAACAGAAATCACTTGAATCACTGAAGAGGGTGGGACGTAGGGGAACCCGTAAACCTCTAGGTATCCTCTGAACTTTAAGGTATTCAGTGAGGGTAACACAGTGTAGCTCCAAATTGGTGCACCGCCTGAGTGTCCTCTCCAAGTCACGACCTCTGGTCTCCCTGGGAGGCAGTCTAAGGAAATCGCTGGGAAGGGTGGATTGTGCTATAATGTGAGATGGCTCCTCTGCATTATATGAAAACGTAAGGGATGTCATTGCCCAGAAGGGTGTGCACAGCGTAAAGGGTAGCTATGTAAGAACAAAACCGTTGGCACAACCCTGAGAATTGTAGGTGGTGCCCAAGTAGGATCCCAATCCGTGAACTAAATATATATAAACTTGGCACACACCAAAGGTTTCTGATGCAGAAAGGTGATTTTTAATTATACAACAGTACATACATACACAGACGTTTCGGTCTAGGACCTTCATCAATGTACTGTGAAATATAAATAAAGATGAAAATAATACAATTAAAAAAGAAAGTATATACAACAATATATGGGTTTTCTAGGTAAATACTTTTGAAAAAATGCTGAGACATCGGTCACATTATCGCACATAATATATATTGGCAGAGAGTAATAAATAATCATGAAGAACAAGATCAACGTAGAAAAGAACACACATACCGATATATTGTACTGTGAGATTCTTAGTGACTGGGCTTTGTGAGATAGACCTGGGAGAGGATAAAGGTGCTATAATAGCCAATATAACTTAGTAAGTGATGAGATGGTTTGTGTTACCTAAGTTACATACCAATCCTGTGAGGAGGGACATGAAGCCGTCCCACTGCTGAAGGTAAAGAATAGCACTATAGTAATACTGCAGTGACGTGACATGAAGTCACAAAATCTGTCTATAAGAGGCATAGAACTCTTACCGTGGTGATTTGTGGAGTGTGGACGCAGTATCCACCGCGAATCCCAAGTGCTGCAAAGTGTGAGAGTGGCAGGGTTATATAACCCTGTGAATTATGAGCCCTGGTTGGGGGCGCGCCACCGGAAGTCAGTGGGCGTGTATTAGACACGTCACCATAAGCTCCGGACACCGAGAGAGACATAGAGGGGGCGTGTCAGCAGGGAGCACTGGGAGTGTACTACTGCCTGTCAGGCTGGCTTGCAGGGCAGAGCGGTGGACATTAGTGAACTATCCTGAGTTAACTACTGCAGCGCCGACATCATAGGTGCCAGTGGTGAAGATAGTGGCTATTCAGTGCTTTGAGGGTGACGATTCAAACAATCACAGTTGTTGGTTCTGTAAATGAGACACAATTAGATTAGCATCCATGACATTCAATGTACAGTGGCATTCAAGAGTACATTATTTATAGCATTAACCCAGTAGTGACATTGTAGAGGAAAAAAAGGGGGGAGGGGGTAAACGTATCAGATGGTGTCAGACATTATACTTGTAAGAAGGCCTGTGAATCATAGTCTTTATTTAACCCCTTGGGTGTCAGGGTATTGAGTTCGTGAATCCAAAAAGCCTCTCTCCTTTTTAATATGTTAATGCGGTTGCCTCCTCTGCGTGAGGTGTGAACCTGCTCAATGACTTGAAATTTTAATTGAGCAATGGTGTGGCCCGCAGTGATGAAATGATATGGGATGGGGAGAAGCATATTCTTGCACCTAATCGTAGACTTATGCTTGGATATGCGGTCTCAATTTCCTTGATACGGTAGTCATGAAGGATGATTCGGGACACCTATCCACTGACCTCTATAGGAAACCCACTGATCGCAATAGTTTGCTTCATTACGAAAGCTTCCATCCCACTAAAATGAAAAATGCGATCCCCAAGTCACAATTCAAAAGGGTTCAGAGGATTGTGTCTAACACAGGGGTTCAAAAAATACGCATGGATGAAATGCGCACAAAATTCCTTGAGAGGGGATATCCAACGAGTGTGTTAAATGATGTGGACTTTTCCCCCCCAAGGGAATCTAAGACCGCCAATCGCATTTCTTTTGTTCATGACTACCATCCCTTTGCTTATCGTATTCATTCCAGCATTAGACGTCATTGGCATCTCCTATCTACGGCTCACCCGAACGTAGAGGCATTTAGAGTACCCTTTTTACCGTGTTTTAGGAGACCACGGAATGTCCGTGACACTCTGATTAAAGCAGATATTGGCTCCCCTGGCCCTCTTAAAAAGCAACAACGTTTTCTATCAAATCCTAAATTCGGCACTTTCCCCTGCCTGCAATGCACACAATGTAATAACGTACAGAAAGGTAATTTTTTCTACCATCCCCATACCGGTAAAAAATTTAATATTCGTGAATATTACACCTGCGACAGCTCGTTTGTAGTATACATTATCAAATGTCCGTGTGGTTTACTCTATGTAGGGGAAACCACACAACACATCAGAGACCGCATATCCAAGCATAAGTCTACGATTAGGTGCAAGAATATGCTTCTCCCCATCCCATATCATTTCATCACTGCGGGCCACACCATTGCTCAATTAAAATTTCAAGTCATTGAGCAGGTTCACACCTCACGCAGAGGAGGCAACTGCATTAACATATTAAAAAGGAGAGAGGCTTTTTGGATTCAGGAACTCAATACCCTGACACCCAAGGGGTTAAATAAAGACTATGATTCACAGGCCTTCTTACAAGTATAATGTCTGACACCATCTGATACGTTTACCCCCTCCCCCCTTTTTTTCCTCTACAATGTCACTACTGGGTTAATGCTATAAATAATGTACTCTTGAATGCCACTGTACATTGAATGTCATGGATACTAATCTAATTGTGTCTCATTTACAGAACCAACAACTGTGATTGTTTGAATCGTCACCCTCAAAGCACTGAATAGCCACTATCTTCACCACTGGCACCTATGATGTCGGCGCTGCAGTAGTTAACTCAGGATAGTTCACTAATGTCCACCGCTCTGCCCTGCAAGCCAGCCTGACAGGCAGTAGTACACTCCCAGTGCTCCCTGCTGACATGCCCCCTCTATGTCTCTCTCGGTGTCCGGAGCTTATGGTGACGTGTCTAATACACGCCCACTGACTTCCGGTGGCGCGCCCCCAACCAGGGCTCATAATTCACATGGTTATATAACCCTGCCACTCTCACACTTTGCAGCACTTGGGATTCGCGGTGGATACTGCGTCCACACTCCACAAATCACCACGGTAAGAGTTCTATGCCTCTTATAGACAGATTTTGTGACTTCATGTCACGTCACTGCAGTATTACTATAGTGCTATTCTTTACCTTCAGCAGTGGGACGGCTTCATGTGCCTCCTCACAGGATTGGTATGTAACTTAGGTAACACAAACCATCTCATCACTTACTAAGTTATATTGGCTATTATAGCACCTTTATCCTCTCCCAGGTCTATCTCACAAAGCCCAGTCACTAAGAATCTCACAGTACAATATATCAGTATGTGTGTTCTTTTCTACGTTGATCTTGTTCTTCATGATTATTTATTACTCTCTGCCAATATATATTATGTGCGATAATGTGACCGATGTCTCAGCATTTTTTCAAAAGTATTTACCTAGAAAACCCATATATTGTTGTATATACTTTCTTTTTTAATTGTATTATTTTCATCTTTATTTATATTTCACAGTACATTGATGAAGGTCCTAGACCGAAACGTCTGTGTATGTATGTACTGTTGTATAATTAAAAATCACCTTTCTGCATCAGAAACCTTTGGTGTGTGCCAAGTTTATATATATTTAGTTCACGGATTGGGATCCTACTTGGGCACCACCTACAATTCTCAGGGTTGTGCCAACGGTTTTGTTCTTACATAGCTACCCTTTACGCTGTGCACACCCTTCTGGGCAATGACATCCCTTACGTTTTCATATAATGCAGAGGAGACATCTCACATTATAGCACAATCCACCCTTCCCAGCGATTTCCTTAGACTGCCTCCCAGGGAGACCAGAGGTCGTGACTTGGAGAGGACACTCAGGCGGTGCACCAATTTGGAGCTACACTGTGTTACCCTCACTGAATACCTTAAAGTTCAGAGGATACCTAGAGGTTTACGGGTTCCCCTACGTCCCACCCTCTTCAGCGATTCAAGTGATTTCTGTTCTAAATTTGAACAAATAATTAACAAATGTTCCTTTGACCTTATGACCCTCACGTTAGAGCATCTACATCTAGGAATTGCAAAGTGCAAAGAGGAAATCTCTAACATAGAAACCCAGCTCTCATCTTCCATCAGCACTGAAGACTTCAATAATTTGAAGACCAAGATCAACGGTGTCATCGATCAACACCGACGAGACACCGAGACCAGAAAGAGGAATAAGTTTGCCCGTGACACAGAAGATTACGAACAGAATAGAGTCTACAAATGGCGAGAATCTTACAACTCCGGGAACTTCAATGCCTACTCCAATTACAGATCCACCACGGACATCTCGTCTTCGGGATCGGATCACGACAAACAGGCCTCATACAGTCGTTTTTTAGGCCAGAGACGCAGATACACGAAAAGAAGAGGACCCGCAGGGGGAAGAGACCCACACAGAAACATGGACTCCGGTCGTATCACTCGCTCGCAGGTAATGACCCGTTGGTAATCAATATCTCTTCTAAAAGTTTAGGTATAGCAGAATACCGGGTTTTACAAAAAGGTCTTTCCTTCTGCCCAAGTTATAGGTACAATACCTTTAATCTTGACATGGACCTTCAGAGGTTCTATAGATCACTAAGGCTGAAATTACACTTCTCCAATGCTATTGGCACCAACAATAGTACTATACCACCACACCCTCTCTTGCTATCCTCAGATAGCCTAGGACTGAGGAATAAAAGCAACTTCAGACCTCCCACAGGCTCACATGCCCTAGAGACATTCATCTCTTTCATTGATAACACTTTCCAAAATCTGCGGGATGATATCCATAAAGGGCGCATGCATTTTCCATCCAACCTTACTGCACTTGATCAACAAGCTCTTAAAACCTTACAGGACGACAAAGACATTATTATCAAACCAGCAGATAAGGGGGGAGCCATTGTTGTCCTTGACAAAACAATGTATTTGGGTGAGGTTCATCGCCAATTGAGTGACACCTCGGTTTATCTACCACTTGAGAGGGATCCCACCAATGAAATAAAACACATTATTCAAACTACCTTATCTAAATATAATTTGAGCGGAGTCCTAGATAACAAAACTTGTGATTTTCTAACCAAAATATTCCCCATTACACCGGTTTTTTATATACTGCCTAAAGTACATAAAAACTTAGATAACCCACCAGGAAGACCTATCGTGGCCTCTACGGAGTCAATTTTCTCTCTCATCTCCAAATATCTAGAGAAAATTCTTACACCTCTCATCAAACAGACACCCTCCTTTCTACTTGATACAGGGGCCTTTTTGGATGTTATCCGTACTCTGGACCATGTCCCTAAAGATGCCATTCTTGTCACTTTTGATGTAAAAGATCTATATACATCCATTCCCCACATACAGGGTATTCAGTCAGTGCGGAGACTTCTGGAACTATCCAAATTCCATCCTGAACAAACCAATCTATGCTGTGAATTATTGTCCATCATTTTAACCAGGAATTTTTTTCTTTTTGAAGACAAATATTATTTGCAGACGAGGGGGACTGCGATGGGCTCGAACACCGCACCTCCGTATGCAAATTGCTATGTGGCCCATTTGGAGGATCACATCATATATCGTGACTGTCTCTTCCGCACTCATGCGTTAGTGTGGAAGAGATATATCGACGATATCTTCTGTATCTGGGGGGGATCACTAGATACACTACAATCCTTCTTCTCCATGTTACAAACAGCCTGGCCTGGACTGAGCTTCACCATGACCTATCACCTTGAACAAATCAATTTCCTTGATACGGTAGTCATGAAGGATGATTCGGGACACCTATCCACTGACCTCTATAGGAAACCCACTGATCGCAATAGTTTGCTTCATTATGAAAGCTTCCATCCCACTAAAATGAAAAACGCGATCCCCAAGTCTCAATTCAAAAGGGTTCAGAGGATTGTGTCTAACACAGGGGTTCAAAAAATACGCATGGATGAAATGCGCACAAAATTCCTTGAGAGGGGATATCCAACGAGTGTGTTAAATGATGTGGACTTTTCCCCCCCAAGGGAATCTAAGACCGCCAATCGCATTTCTTTCGTTCATGACTACCATCCCTTTGCTTATCGTATTCATTCCAGCATTAGACGTCATTGGCATCTCCTATCTACGGCTCACCCGAACGTAGAGGCATTTAGAGTACCCTTTTTACCGTGTTTTAGGAGACCACGGAATGTCCGTGACACTCTGATTAAAGCAGATATTGGCTCCCCTGGCCCTCTAAAAAAGCAACAACGTTTTCTATCAAATCCTAAATTCGGCACTTTCCCCTGCCTGCAATGCACACAATGTAATAACGTACAGAAAGGTAATTTTTTCTACCATCCCCATACCGGTAAAAAATTTAATATTCGTGAATATTACACCTGCGACAGCTCGTTTGTAGTATACATTATCAAATGTCCGTGTGGTTTACTCTATGTAGGGGAAACCACACAACACATCAGAGACCGCATATCCAAGCATAAGTCTACGATTAGGTGCAAGAATATGCTTCTCCCCATCCCATATCATTTCATCACTGCGGGCCACACCATTGCTCAATTAAAATTTCAAGTCATTGAGCAGGTTCACACCTCACGCAGAGGAGGCAACCGCATTAACATATTAAAAAGGAGAGAGGCTTTTTGGATTCAGGAACTCAATACCCTGACACCCAAGGGGTTAAATAAAGACTATGATTCACAGGCCTTCTTACAAGTATAATGTCTGACACCATCTGATACGTTTACCCCCTCCCCCCTTTTTTTCCTCTACAATGTCACTACTGGGTTAATGCTATAAATAATGTACTCTTGAATGCCACTGTACATTGAATGTCATGGATACTAATCTAATTGTGTCTCATTTACAGAACCAACAACTGTGATTGTTTGAATCGTCACCCTCAAAGCACTGAATAGCCACTATCTTCACCACTGGCACCTATGATGTCGGCGCTGCAGTAGTTAACTCAGGATAGTTCACTAATGTCCACCGCTCTGCCCTGCAAGCCAGCCTGACAGGCAGTAGTACACTCCCAGTGCTCCCTGCTGACACGCCCCCTCTATGTCTCTCTCGGTGTCCGGAGCTTATGGTGACGTGTCTAATACACGCCCACTGACTTCCGGTGGCGCGCCCCCAACCAGGGCTCATAATTCACAGGGTTATATAACCCTACCACTCTCACACTTTGCAGCACTTGGGATTCGCGGTGGATACTGCGTCCACACTCCACAAATCACCACGGTAAGAGTTCTATGCCTCTTATAGACAGATTTTGTGACTTCATGTCACGTCACTGCAGTATTACTATAGTGCTATTCTTTACCTTCAGCAGTGGGACGGCTTCATGTGCCTCCTCACAGGATTGGTATGTAACTTAGGTAACACAAACCATCTCATCACTTACTAAGTTATATTGGCTATTATAGCATCTTTATCCTCTCCCAGGTCTATCTCACAAAGCCCAGTCACTAAGAATCTCACAGTACAATATATCGGTATGTGTGTTCTTTTCTACGTTGATCTTGTTCTTCATGATTATTTATTACTCTCTGCCAATATATATTATGTGCGATAATGTGACCGATGTCTCAGCATTTTTTCAAAAGTATTTACCTAGAAAACCCATATATTGTTGTATATACTTTCTTTTTTAATTGTATTATTTTCATCTTTATTTATATTTCACAGTACATTGATGAAGGTCCTAGACCGAAACGTCTGTGTATGTATGTACTGTTGTATAATTAAAAATCACCTTTCTGCATCAGAAACCTTTGGTGTGTGCCAAGTTTATATATAATTAGGTAGAGGAGAAGGCATGTGTGTGTCAATGCAGAGAGGTGAATGGTGCTGTGTGTTTCGGTGGAGGATAGGGCAATGATGGGGTGATGGGGCAGAAGGCAATGATTGGATTGACGGAGAGGGCAATGATGGGGTGATGGGGCAGAAGGCAATGATTGGGTTGATGGAAGGGGCAATGATAGGGGTGGTGGGGGAGAAAGCAATGATGGGGTGGCAGAAAGGGCAATAATGGGGTGGTGTGGGACGAGGAAATGATGGAGGTGGTTGAATGGGCAATAATGGGGGTGGTGGGGGAGGAGAAAATAATGGAGGTGGTGGATGGGCAATAATGGGGATGGTGAGGGAGGAGGAAATGATGGAGGTCATGGAATGGGTAATGATGGTGGTGGTGGGGCAGAAGACAATGATGATGGTGGTGGAATGGGCAATAATGGGGTGGTGGGGAGAAAGCAATGAAGTAGGTGGTGAAAAGGGCAATCATGGGGATGTGGAGAGGACAATAATGCAATGCGGGGGGAGGATGACAATGAGGGATGTGAGGATTGGGATGGGAGGAAGGGGGATTTATAATGGATTTAGGAACAGTGGAGGTGGAGGAAGACAATACCGCTTATTATGTCTAAGACAGTCCCTTAGTATATAGTGTACTCACTTATTATGTATAGCGCCATCCCTCAGTATATATTGTAGTCACTTTTTATGTATAGCACAGTCCCTTAGTATATAGTGTACTCACTTATGTATAGCACAGTCCCTTAGTATATAATGTACTCACTTATTATGTATAACACCATCCTTAGTAACATAGTTTCCTCTTTTGTTATGTATAACACCATCCCTTATTACGTACCATCCTCTCTAGTTATATATGATGCCGTCCCTTATTATATAGCTTCATCTGCTGTTATGTATAGTGCTGTCTCTTACATAGTGTATTCTTGTTATTTTTCTTATTCACAGTGCCCCTTTTTAATACATAGTCCCCTCTCTTGTTAGATATAAAATGACTGCTGATGGAGGAACCGGTGACCAGACTAACAGTCCATCAGCTCCTCCTTTAGAAAAGAAGCTTTTCCATGCTCCATCAGCCATCATTTCATTATACAGCTAACAAGACAGGATGATAATAAAAAACAGGGGTCTATATAATCCAATATGTAAGTGATGGTGCTGTACATAACAAGAGAGGACACTGTATAATAAGGGATGGCAATATGCATAATAAAGGAGACTATGTAATATATACATGTGTGTGTGTGGCTATATATATATATATATATATATATATATATATATACACACATATATCTTTGTCACCTTAAAAGGAGGGGGGTCCAGATATTTCCTTCACAGGGGCCCCAAGCTGTCAGTGTCTGCCCCTGTGTATGTTAGATCTGTCAAAGGCCACAGGCACAAAAGAGCTACCCTGAAGAAGCTTGGCACAAGCTTCTCCATGTGGCAGATTCCAGAGACACCCCCGACCTTCACCCTTTAACCCCTGTACAAGAATTTAGCCTGGTCAAGTGGAGTGTTTCCACGGAAGGGTTGCTGTTCAGAAGAGTGAACCATAGGCAGGAATGGGTTGCTTAGGAGGGTCAAAACCAAGAACTCATATCAGTAACAAAATTGTAAAACAAGAGGGTAGTCAAAATTCACGCTGAGGTCTGAAAAGAAAAGGGATCAGGAAAACACCACAAGCAAAAAAGGTGCACAAACCAGGTAGCAAAACTAAATATTTGGAAGTGGAAGTCATAGACCCAGGGGTTTAAGTAGCAGGCAGCCCTGTCCAAGGCTCTCAGAAAAGAGTAATCAAAACCAGACAATTTAGTCTCATGCACTAAATGACTCAGGAATAAAGGAGGACTGATGCCATCATGCATCATCCCCATGGGAGACATGGCATCACCTAGCGGCTGAAGCAGAAACTAGCACAAATGCTACATTATGAAGATATATATACTGTACAAATGCACATATACAGCTCTGGCAAAAATTAAGAGACCTCTACAAAATTTTCAGTATGAAACACAGAGAAACACAGTACAACAAACATGAAAAAATACTTTGCTGTAAAAAAAAATCTAACAATAAACAGCAAGTGCTAGTAAAAAGATGATAACAAAACAGAGTATTTAGTTGATACTTTTTTTGCAAAAAATGTATTTACTAAGCTGCTCTACCACACGCCAAGGTAAACCCATCAGAGCAGTCCTAACCAATGTATTTAAAACCTGACCATGTGAACAGTACCTATACGAGCAGGATTCAGAGAGGTAACGTCTGATGTGGACATGCTGTGTAAGGCCTCTTTCACACATCAATATTTTTGATCAGTATTTCATCAGTATTTGTATGCCAAAACCAGGAATGTCTCCAAAATAAGGAACAGGAGTCAGTCTTTCAATTATATTTTTTTCTCGGTAAGTTCCATTCCTGGCTTTGGCATACAAACACTGATGCAAAATACTGACCAAATACAGACGTGTGAATGAGCCTTAAGACAGCTTTATATGTGCATGGCCCAAAAGAGAGGGGTGAGACCTCCCAAAAACTAGCAAAAGCAAGAAACCAATTGAATATATACACATGGGCCATGCACATACAGTGAACAAATCGGTAAAACAGTGTTCACACCACCAAGAGACTGAAACACAGAGAAACACAGTAAAACAAACGTGAAAAAATGCTCTGCTGTAAAACAATATCTAGCAATAAACAACAAGTGCTAGTAAAAAGATGATAACAAAACAGGGTATTTAGTTGATATGTTTTTTGCAAAAAATGAATACTAAGCCGATCTATCACACGCCAAGGTATACCCATCAGAGCAGTCCTTACGAATGTATTTAAAACCTGATCATGTGAACAGTACCTATATGAGCAGGATTCAGAGAGGTAATGTCTGATGTGGACATGCTGATTTTTCTCTTTATAGATATATTTTTGAGTAAACTGTAAATTGCTTTTTTATTCTATAAACTACTGACAACCTGTCTTTGAATTTCCAATTTTTATTTTCAGAAAATCAGAAATAGGGTCCCTCTATATTTGTTCACCAGCCAGAGTAAAGCAAACTACTGGGACTGGTATTTCAGGCTGGTAAGGATCCAAAATCCATGAACCTTAGCAGCCTGATAATACCAGGCCGCAGCAGTCTGCTTACCTTGGATGATTTGCAAAAATAGTGGGATCCCCTTAAAAAAAATAGCGTGGTGTCTGTTATGAATGAGTCACCGTAGGAGGCAAAAACAGAAATGCTAGCTAAGTCCAGAAAACCAGAGAAGTTGGCAGCTATCGGATTGCAGACCCCTGAACCTATCAACACAACTAGCAGTAGCCGTGGGGGGTTCCTACGAAGCCCTAGACCCCTCGGTCACAGCCGGAGAACTATATAGCCTAAAGACAGAAAGGGAAATCTAAACTGCCCCAGAGCAGACCCCAAAGCACAAGGCAGCCCCCAACATATAATGACGGTGAAGCAAGAAGAAAGAACACTAACACAGACAGAAAGATAGACTGAGCAAAGACGGGGCCCAAGCTAACTAGATAGGAAAGGACAGGAAGGCTGCTGTCTGCTATCCGTGAAAAACCCTATGAAAAATAAGGGCCAAAAAACTGACAGTGAAAAAGGCCCTGAAGATGCTAGGCTTCAAAAAGCTATGTCAGTACTCAGTAATATTCTGAAGACAGAGCAACAGGCAAAAGGAGATTCAGCTCACCCCAGCAGGGAATGGCAGAATCCAAAAAAGCAAGGCAAACAAAAACAAAACACAAATGCTAACAGGCAAAGCAGAAAACTTAGCTTTAGAGGAGCAGGAATCAGACTGGTCTCTTAGATGTCCACAGAGAAATCACCCGCAGGGCAGAAGGGCGTCGGCAGCCCTATATCCAGTCAGTGACTCCACTCAACCAGTCATCATCATCAGGCTCAGGTGCCTGATAATCAGGCTCATTACCTTACTTTACCAGAATAGGGAGTTCACCAGACTTCAGTGACGAAGGGGAAAATGAACTCACAACAGGTGTCCCCCTATTTTTGTTAACAGCAAAGAAAAAAGCTGACAGCTGCGGCCTGGTATTCTCAGGCTGGCGAGATCCATGGGTTTTGGCCCTCACCAGCCTAAAAATAGCAACCCAAAATTGGCGCATCCAAAGATGAAGCAGCGGCAAGTGATGTAATATTTGTGGGGTTGATGTCACCTATCCATTACTAATCCTATAGTTGTATGGTAAATAAAGACATAGCCAGAATAAAGTCCTTTAATTGAAATAATGAAACCGACTCCTTTAATAGATCTTAATTAAACCATACTTACTGCATCACCTACTTTTCCAACGCCCTCATCTCCTGGAAGAGAATATTAAAAAAAAGCAGCAATATCCTTACCTGTCCGCCGAGAAAATATAAATCCAGTCCCACAATGAGTCCAGCTCTGCTACATCTGGATGCCTTTGGCTGAACAGTGACATTATGTCACCACTCAGCCTGATATCCAGACACAGCGGAGCTTGAAGATGATGACCGCTGATGACCAGAGATAGCTCAGTCCCCGGAGGTTATATGCACTGCAGTTCTCGCGGTCAGCTGCCAGTGAGAACTTGGCTAGTGAGCGAAGATAACCCCATCCCCGGCGATCACATGCAAGGCAGTTCCCGTGATCAGCTCAGCTCATCGCAAGAACTGCAGTGTACGCAAACTTCTGGCTGAAACAAGGTAGGGCATTATTTAAATTAGTACACATGCGTAGTAAGCTGCATTCCCGCACTTAATACACATGTGATTAAGAAGATAATGCAGTTTTAGCGCATTTAACGATAGGGAATTGGTTATTTACCGCCGCATATGCGTCTGCACAGGGAAGCTGGAGGCTTCTCAGAATGCATAGTGGAGATGGGATTTCATGAAATCCCATCCACTATGCTGTAACATCTGGCGGCTGTGGGTATGACGCTGCGGAGGTACGGAGCGTCCAACCCACAGCTTTTACTGACTGTGGGAACATACCATAACAGATGGACTGGGGTCAGGAAAATTGCCGAAATGGATGGAAGCAGTGCTCAAATGGCATGGTAACAGCATGGGCAAGAAGATGTTTGGAAGCATCTCTGACTCCCAGGTCGCTGCTGGGAACTCCACTTACATGGACTGACCATTAAACACACAAAACTGAAGATGAAATGGACTTTACAGGAAAAAAAATGTTTAGAAACATTCTTTCCTGTATTTGCCGTAAAGTATATTGCAGTATGCTATAAATTATTAATAAATTCTACAAGGCTTTTAAAAGTTGATAAAATATTATATCAGTCTGTACCTTACAAGTCTAAACAATTTTCTCCAAGAAGAAAGCTACTCTTTCTGTGTGCATTTAATTTGTAATCATGGCTATAGGGATTAATGTAAAATAACAAGCAGCTATTGAATTAAGCTATGCAAAGATCTAAAACTGGCTCCAGGTCAACTAGGTGCAAAAAAAAGAGGGAAGTCAGCTAAGCACTAAGTCAACCTTTTCCTCTAACACTGCTGAGCTCCTGTGATATGATAATAAGAGGAATGAAACAAGCATCTTGTTTGACAAGGCATCGTTTCAATGCAAGCCTTGGTTATTGTGGTTTAACACATTTTATTTTCTGAGTGAATAAGCTAGACTTCTATTATATTGGAAAGTTCAGTCGGTTTTCATGTTCTGATTACATTTTCTCCCAGAATATTGAATATTTTTTAGGGGGTGTTTTTTTTTCAACATCAGTTAGGTATCAGTAATATACACGTGCTTCTCATTAAATTAGAATATCATCAAAAAGTTCATTTATTTCAGTTCTTCAATATAAAAAGTGAAACTCATATTATATAGAGTCATTGCAAACAGTAATTTATTTCAAGTGCTTATTTATGTTAATGTTGATGATTATGGCTTACAGCCAATGAAAACCCAAAAGTCATTATCTCAGCAAATTAGAATACTTTATAACACCAGCTTGAAAAATGATTTTAAAATCCGAAATGGTGGCCTACTGAAATGTATGTTCAGTAAATGCACTCAATACTTGGTAGGGCTCCTTTTGCATCAATTACTGCATCATTGTGGCTTGGAATGGGGGTGATCAGCCTGTGGCACTACTGAGGTGTTATGGAAGCCCAGGTTGCTTTGATAGATGCCGTCAGCTCATCTGCATTGTTGGGTCTGGTGTTTCTCATCTTCCACTTGACAATACACCATAAATTCTCTATGGAGTTAAGGTCAGGCGAGTTTGCTGGCCAATCAAGCACAGTGATACTGTTGTTTTTAAACCAGGTATTGGTACTTTTGGCAGTGTGGACAGATGCCAAGTCCTGCTGGAGAATGACATTTCCTTCTCCTAAAAGCTTGTCGGCAGAGGGAAGCATGAAGTGCTCTAAAATTTCCTTGTAGACGGCTGCGCTGACTTTGGTCTTGATAAAACACAGTGAACCTACAAAAGCAGATGACATGGCTCCACAAAACATCACTGATTGTGGAAACTTTACACTAGACCTCAAGCAGCTTGAATTGTGTGCCTCTCCACTCTCCCTCCAGACTCTGGGACCTTGCTTTCCAAATGAAATGCAAAATTTACTTTCATCTGAAAGCAACACATTGGACTACTGAGCAACAGTCCAGTTCTTTTTCTCCTTGGCCCAGGTAAGATGCTTCTGTTGTTGTCTATTAGTCATGAGTGGCTTGACAAAAGGAATGTGACACTTGTTGCCCATGTCCTGGATATGTCTGTGTGTGGTGGCTCTTGAAGCAATGACTCCATCAGCAGTCCACTCCTTGTGAATCTTCCCCCAAATTTTTGAATGGCCTTTTCTTAACAATCCTTTCAAGGCTGCGGTTATCCCAGCTGCTTGTGTACCTTTTTCTACCGCACTTTTTCCTTCCACTCAACTTTCCATTAATATGCTTGGATACAGCACTCTGTGAACAGTCAGCTCCTTTAGCAATGACCTTGTGTGGCTTACCCTCCTTGTGAACTGTTTTAATGACTGCCTTCTGGACATCTGTCAAGTCAGCAGTCTTCCCCATGATTGTGGAGCCTACTGAAACAATCTGAGGAATCTTTTTAAACACTTAGAATAATTAACAAAAAAACAATTGCAAAGGCTTGCTAATTTCCTGAGATAATGAATTTTGGGTTGTCATTGGCTGTAAGCCGTAATCATCAACATTAACAGAAATAAACACTGGAAACAGATGACTCTGTTTGTAATGACTATATAATATATGAGTTTCACTTTTTGCATTGAAGAACTGAAATAAATTAACTTTTTTGTGATATTCTAATTTATTGAGAAGCACTTGTTTGTTCCGCGTGTGTAGCAAAATTCTTATTGGTCATTCTCTTCTTATGTTTCCTGTATTGCACCAGTCCTACTCCACCATCTTGTAATTGCAGCCCTGACTGGCTGTAAATCACTGCCAAAGGTTACTTTTCTCTTACAGCTCATTTAGATATCAGTTTTTCTTTTATGAGTGTCATCCGTGTTTTTCGAGTCATGGGCAGTTTCTTTTGTGTTTTTGTAGTATACATTTGGAGGAGGTAACTGTCTCCTCAGCCGAACATTTCTATCAGCCTAAGGCTCTCTTCAAACGTCTTCACACGTCCATTTTTTGTGTTTTTATGTGATCTGTTTTTAAGGACTTCGAATACAGACACATGCACGCCCATTATATTAAATGGTGGTGCGCACATGTCAGGTTTCTCTCACGAACCATGCTTTCATGTAAAAGACTCAGACATGTCCATTTTTTATCAGAAGCACAGGTCGCTAAATGTCCCACACATGTGCTCACTGATGACAAATGGATGACATCTGTGTGTCATCAGCGTGAAACATATCAGCACCTGGGATCAAGAATCATAGAATCATAGAATCGTAGAGTTGGAAGGGACCTCCTGGGCCATCTGGTCCAACCCCCTGCTCAAAGCAGGATTCGCTAAATCATCCCAGTCAGATGTCTGTCCAGCCTCTGTTTGAAGATTTCCATTGAAGGAGAACTCACCACTTCTCATGGCAGCCTGTTCCACTCATTGATCACTCTAACTGTCAAAAAGTTTTTTCTAATATCTAATCTGTGTCTCCTCCCATTCAGTTTCATCCCATTGCTTCTAGTCTTTCCTTGTGCAAATGAGAATAAAGTTGATCCTTCTACAATGTGACAGCCCTTTAGATATTTGTAGACAGCTATTAAGTATCCTCTCAGTCTTCTCTTTTGCAAATTAAACATTCCCAAATCCTGCAACCTTTCCTCATAAGACAGGGTTTGCAGACCAGTCACCATTCTGGTCACTCTTTTCTGAACTTGCTCCAGTTTGTTGATGTCTTTTTTAAAATATGGTGCCCAAAACTGGACACAATATTCCAGATGAGGTCTGACCAAAGAGGAGTAGAGGGAAATAATGACCTCACGTGATCTAGACTGTATGCTTCTGTAAATACATCCTAGAATTGCATTTGCCTTTTTTGCTGCTGCATCACACTGTTGACTCATATTCAGTCTGTGATCTATTAGTATACCCAAGTCTTTTTCACATGTGCTGTCACTTAGCCCTATTCCTCCCATTCTATATATGCTTTTTTCATTTTTATTGCCCAGATGTAGTACTTTGCATTTCTCCCTGTTAAAAACCATTCTGTTAGTTGCTGCCCACTTCTCCAGTTTATTTAAATCTTTTTGAATCCTCTCTCTCTCTTCTCTAGTATTAGCTATCCCTCCTAGCTTTGTGTCATCAGCAAATTTAATCAGTTTACCCTCAATTCCTTCATCTAAATCGTTGATAAAGATGTTGAACAATACAGGGCCCAGGACAGAGCCCTGTGGTACCCCACTTGAGACATTCTTCCAACTGGATGTGCAGCCATTTACGACCACTCTTTGGGTCCGATCACTAAGCCAGCTATGAATCCACCTAACAGTTGCCTTGTCCATTCCATACTTAGTCATTTTTTCAATAAGGATTGTATGAGAGACTTTGTCAAATGCTTTGCTGAAGTCAAGATATACTATATCTACAGCATTTCCTTGATCCACCCAATCAGTAATACCATCATAGAAGGAAATTAAATTAGTCTGACATGACTTATTAGTTACAAACCCATGCTGACTCTGTTTAATCACTTCATTCTTATCCAGGTATTGACATACATGTTGTTTAATAATTTGTTCAAAGATCTTTCCTGGTATAGAAGTCAGACTCACCGGCCTATAGTTGCCTGGGTCCACCTTCTTCCCCTTTTTGAAGATAGGAACAACATTTGCTCTTCTCCAGTCTTCTGGCACTTCTCCTGTTCTCCAAGAATTTTCAAAGATTATGGAGAGAGGTTCAAAAATTTCTTCTGCTATCTCCTTCAGTACTCTGGGGTGTAATTCATCTGGACCTGGAGACTTGAATTCATTTAGGTTAGCTAAGTGTTTCCTCACTATCTTTCTGTTTATAGATATCCTGGATTCTTCTGTTCCCTTAATAGGACAGTGAATAACAGTTGATGTTACATTTCCTTTCTGAGAGAAAACAGATGCAAAATAGGAATTTAAAAGTTCAGCCTTCTCAACATCCTGTCTTACCATTTCATCATTTTCATCCTGTAAAAATCCTATAGCATCTTTGACTTTTCTTTTACTTTTGACATATCCCCAAAATCCTTTATTATTGCTTTTGACATCTCTTGCAAGCCTCAATTCATTTTCAGCTTTAGATAATCTGATTTGTGCCCTGCAGGTTCTGCAGACAGCATTATATTCTTCTTTAGATATGCCTCCCTCTTTCCATTTTATAAACATTTTTTTCTTCCTTTTTAGCATGTGCTTAAGTTCTGTGTTCATCCATCCTGGTTTCCTTAAATGCTTCCTATTCTTCCCTCTTTTCGGAATTGTTAACAACTGTGCTTTGAAAATTTCATTTTTCAAGATTTCCCATCCTTCCTGGACATTTTTGTCCTTAAGGATATCCAGCCATTGGATCCCTCCAATTCTCTTTCTGAATCCCTTAAAATCTGCCTTTCTGAAATCTAACCTTGACGTCTGAGTCTTCACAGGTCTTCCACCTCTAGTTATCCAAAATTCTAAAATAGCATGGTCGCTACCTCCTAGGGTCCCAGCCACTTTTACCTCCTCAACCATTTCCTCCCTGTTTATAAGGATTAGATCCAAGGTAGCAGTTCCCCTTGTTTTCTCCCCTACCTTTTGGAAGATAACGTTGTCAGCAAGAGAGGATAAGAATTTCCTTGACCTGTTAGTTTTGGATGAGAGAGATTCCCAACAAATGTCTGGATAGTTGAAATCTCCCATGACAACTATGTCATATTTTTTGGAGAACTTGGCCATTTGATGCATAAAGAGTTCATCCATATCTTCAGCTTGCACAGGCGGCCTGTAGTAAATGCCTACAATGGTGTCCTTTCCATTGTTCTGTCCTTGTATTCTTACCCAAACAGTTTCCACAGAACTCCCAGTCTCTGAAGCTTCAATCTCTGTGCAGATATACGCGTTTCTAACATACAATGCGACACCCCCTCCTCGTTTATCAAGTCTGTTTCTTGCAAATAAGTTGTATCCTTCTAGTCTTGTATTCCAATCATGTGTATTGTCCCACCAAGTTTCAGTGATTCCAATGACATCATATTTCTTTTCCTGTGTTAGTAGTTCCAATTCTCCTTGTTTGTTGCCCATGCTTTGTGCATTAGTATAGAAACATTTTAGTTTGTGATTGGTTTCTCTTTCTCCAATATTTTTATTAATTAGATTCTTTCGTCTTTGTTCTTCCTTTCCACTTCTAACAGCAGAGTTCTCAATAGCATTTGTCAGGTGTATGGCTTTTTCTGGTCTTTTGCTTCCCTTCCCACGTTGTTCTAGTTTAAAGCTCTCCTTACAAGTGTAGCAAGGCGACTTACAAATACATGCTTTCCAGTCTTCGTAAGGTGCACCCCATCTCTAGCAAGTAGTCCATCGTATAAGTAGTTCACTCCGTGATCCAGAAATCCAAATCGTTGCTGACGGCACCATCGACGTAGCCAGTTGTTCACCTGCAGAATCTTATTCCACCTCCTTGTTCCATGGCCATCCACTGGGAGGATGGAAGAGAAGACCACCTGCGCTCCCAGTTCTTTCACTTTCTTGCCTAAGTCTTCAAAGTCTCTGCAGATGGTTTCCAGGTCGTTTCTTGCGGTGTCATTTGTCCCCACATGTAGTAGCAGGAATGGGTAGTCATCTGTAGGTCTGAAGAGTCCTGATATCCTGTCAGACACATCTTTAATTTTTGCACCTGGAAGACAGCACATTTCTCTTGAAGTTATATCCTGTCTGCAGATAGCGGCCTCTGTTCCTCTCAACAGGGAATCCCCCATGACCACCACTCTCCGTTTCTTCTTCACAACATTTTTCTTTCTCCATCCAGGAGGACTCTGAAGGTGTACAAGGTTGCTGTTTGTTGGCAAAGTCTTATCCTGATGTATTTCTTCATCGTTTTCCTGCGTGAGAGCCTGGTACTGGTTTCTGAGCAGTATGGGTGCTGACTGCCTCCTGATCCTCCTGCTTCTCTGGGTCACATGTCTCCATTCCTCTGTTTCTTCAGGTGCACTTCGAATTTCTTCTCTTTCTGTAACATGAAGAGATAATTCTGCTCTGTCCAAGAACTCTTCACCTTCCTTAATGATCTTCAACGTAGCTAACCTCTCTTCGAGATTTTGCAACTTTTCCTCCAACAGGGACACAAGCTTGCATTTGTGGCATGTGAAGTTTGGCTTTTCCACTGGTAAATCTGTGAACATGTAGCAAGAAATGCAGCTCACCAAATGGCTCCTGGCCTCTTCCATCTTGAGATTTCTTAAAAATGATGAAAGATGAGCCAAAATTGCAAATGATCTCCTCAAGACTCTTCACCTGGTTTTCCGATTTCCTCTTTTCAGCTGCAACGGCCAAAACCCAGTGATCGTTGAGCTCGCGGAGACTCTTCACTTATCCCAGAAGGCACTGGGAATATGCAAATGATCTCCTCCAGACTCTTCCCCTGGTTTTCCGATTTTCTCTTTTCAGCTGCAACGGCCAAAACCCAGTGATCGTTGAGCTCGCGGAGACTCTTCACTTATCCCAGAAGGCACTGGGAATATGCAAATGATCTCCTCAAGACTCTTCCCCTGGTTTTCCGATTTCCTCTTTTCAGCTGCAACGGCCAAAACCCAGTGATCGTTGAGCTCGCGGAGACTCTTCACTTATCCCAGAAGGCACTGGGAATATGCAAATGATCTCCTCAAGACTCTTCCCCTGGTTTTAATAGATAGATAGATAGAGTTTGAGATAGAGTTTGCGCTATTCCCAGGCGCTGGGTGCTGAAGTCATCTCTTATCATTGTTGCTCGGTCTCCTTGAGCTCAATGTGATCAGGCGACAATGATGGGAGTTGTATTCAGCACCTACTGTGTACATCGTGTGTAAAATTAGGAACTAAAAAAATAAATTGGCCTGGGTTCCAGCATAATTTTTATAACCAACAGAAGGAAGGTCTAAGGCTGAGGCTGATGTTACTAATCTGGGAAAGGGGACAATATCCCAAAATGTTCCCAGGCTATCAATAATCATATTAATTATTAATAATAGTTTACAGGGAACCCTACCAAAAAATGACGTAGGGTCCCCCTATAAATTCTAACCAGCAAATCTAAACAGACAGCTCTGGGTTGATATTAATAGCCTGGGAAGGAGCCAGGTATATTGCCCTCCTCCAAGGATTCCAACAACAGCCCTCATCTGCCCCAGAAATGGTGCAACTAAAACATGAGACAAATATGGCCTTTAGCCTCACTCTTCCCACTTGCCCTGGTGGGGAGGCAAGCTGGGTAATAGGGTTGGGGTTGATAGCATCTTTGTATTGTCAGCTGACATCAAACCTAGGGGTTAGTAATGGAGTGGGGTCTATATGACGCCTCCATTACTAACCCTGTGGTCATATTGCAAAAATGACACAGCAAAAATAAATTCCTTTAATTGAAAAACACACCCCACCCTCAAATTTTTTATTACTGTAAAAATGAAAATAATAAAAAAATATTCCTCACCTGTCCGGCGATAATCGATTTGTCCCATCTCTGCTTCATTTGGATATCTTTCTGAATGGTGCCATGATGTGTCTGTTCAGCCTGACATCCAGGAGACACTGAGCTGAGTGTCAGAGTGCAGCTTCAATGATGAACAGTAATGTCATAGAGGTTACGTCCGGTCACTGCCAGCTGTTCCCACACTCAGTACACTGTGAGCCGGCTGATGAACTTTATCACTGTGCTAGTGGTGTAATCTCTTTGAGGTCACTGCAGTTCATCGTGGGAACCACAGCTTCAGTCACCTGTGCTAACCTCAATCATCGCAGGTCAGTGAAGCTGTGCTATGATGCTCTTTTCATGCCACCATTTCAGGCAGGTATGTTTTGGTCTACAATGCTGGGATGAGTCAGAGAAATTATACATTTAAAAGCCAGATGAGGACCTTGCCACTCGAGTGACTAGTTCAACAGAAAAGTCCACAGTAGGTGACAAGTCTCACCCTACATGTCTGTATATAATAATAATAATCTTTATTTTTATATAGCGCTAACATATTCCGCAGCGCTTTACAGTTTTTGCACACACATTATCATCACTGTCCCCGATGGGGCTCACAATCTAAATTCCCTATTAGTATGTCTTTAGAATGTGGGAGGAAACCGGAGTACCCGGAGGAAACCCACGCAAACACGGGGAGAACATACAAACTCCTTGCAGATGTTGTCCTTGGTGGGATTCGAACCCAGGACCCCAGCGCTGCAAGGCTGCAGCGCTAACCACTGAGCCACCGTGCCGCCCTGTATATGGAGAAACCTGTCACTCAAGGAGAACAGAGTTGGAAGTGGCCACCAGTTACCAACATTTTGGACTTGCAAGCATGAGGACCCTTGACGTGAGTTGCAAACTTGTCTATTTTTGGCCAAAATATCAATCAATACCTCATTAATATATTCATCATATACATTATTTTTCATTTTTTTCTTCTTTTATTGCACATTTTACCATTTTTGCAGGATGTAGCCAGCTCCTGTTTTGTTGGCTAGGTGATCTGTGGCATCTATCCTTGTGGGGTGCACTTATAGAGTGCTGGGCAGCCCGTCTGACATAATATTGTGGGCATCATTAATAGGCTGTAAGCCGGACGCTGCGTCACACGTACCAGTGTGACTGGCGTTCTATTCAAGCCTCATTTGTGTGCATTTTTTACTAGGCAGCCACCCCCTCCATGAATTGGTAGGTTTGTGAGTGGCTGCTTTTGTAGGGATGTGTGAAAAACCTCTATCCCTTTAAGTTAAGTATATATAGTGGTGTGACTGGTGGTCGCGTGGCTAATGGAAGGTATTTGTCACTGGGATGGCAGCTCCCTGTGATGTAGCCCGGAGTGTTTTCTTAAGTAGTTGTTGTTCACATTTGGGTCTGGGCTATGGGTAGCTTTGAGAGTTGGGAGGGTTGGGCTACCCATGTACCACACACTGTGGTGAGGGGGCTCACTGTACCCCGTTTTGTCTGAAGATATGTGTGTGGTTGTGAATCTGCAGGAAATGTGATGAGGTCATGAACATGTGACTAGCCATGTGACTGGTAACTGGGAGTGGTTACAGGCTATCTATGGAAGGTGTGTTGCACAGGTGTGAGAGAGTGCTAGGAGTCTGTCAGTGTGGACAGAGCTCCCATGTTCCTGGCTCGGATGTCACATAGCCTGGGGAAGCCATGCCAGCGAGTCCGAGCCAAAAGGAGCGGATGGTCTTGAAAACCGTGTGATACTGACTGGGGTCAGAGAGAAATGTGTACAGGATGCCTCTGCGGTAAGAGGGATCTGGGAACCTACGTGGCCAACAGGTAACGGTCTTGAAAACTGTGTGATACTGACCGGCGTCAGAAAGAGATTGTGTGTGAACTGATATCTATCGGATACCTCTGAAGACAAGAGAGATCCGCAAACCTGTCTGGGCGATCCAACAGGTAACGGTCTTGACAACCGTGTGTTATACTGACCGGGTCAGTGGAAGACTGTGTGAGAAGTGGCTATAGGGTGTCTCTGTGGAAAAAAGGTACCCGGGAACCTGTATGGCCGACACCAGCAGGTAACGGACAGGTGTCCATGTTATACTGACTGGGGTCAGTGAGAAGTATTTTCAGTAAGAGACTATATCTGTATTCATGCGCTAAAGCTGAATGTTTAACAGACAGTGCAAATGGCTGCTGGAACTGTCTTAGTAATAAACTGAATGGCTTCATTTTAAACCCTGAGCGTGCCAGTGTTTACCTCAAAGACCTGCAAAGTGAGTAATCCCCGTCCACTCACATGGTGGAACGTTACTATATATATATATATATATATAAGGCTATATAATGTGTATATTGCATGTTGTAGTCAAACCTATGTATATACAGGGACAGTGTAATTAGTGATATGGCCACTAGATGGGGGCATAGAGTTTGTTACATTTTATATGGAGATATAGGGGTTAATAATAGGAGTGGTTAGCTTTTTAGGAATAGAGGCGGACTTCCTAAGTAGAATTAGTTAGGGCAGGGGTGTTCGAACCCTGTGGATGGGCTTAATTGCTCAGGGGTGTAAATCCCTCCTTTTGACTTGAGCTTTAGTGCTCAAGACTTAGGACTCATTACAGACTGGCAGCAACATTAAAGCATAGTACCCAGCTATCTAGTAAAGAAGAACAAGTATAGCAGCAAGGTCAGGGGGATATAGTTCCCCAGTGAAGGAATTGAAAGAAGCAAAGGGCAGCCAGACGGGCGAGTGTTCATCATGTGGCAGCTCGCAGCCTTTGCACATTCTCTAGGAGCCGGGGCGAAACGGCAAAGGGATGCACCAGTGATAGTGAGAACGGACAGGAGGGATACCGGTAATTCGTACAAGTGGGTATGACCCGACCTCGAGCTGCATAGGGAAGAGAGTGAAGAAGGGAAAGCTGTTATGGAATGTAACAAAGATTTTAATGTCCATCACATTTTTTATCTGGATGAGCTGCAAAGAGGCGTCAGCAAAGTTCTGCATTGTGAGTTAAACTTGGACTCTGTCTTTATTTATATGCAATTGACCAAAGATAGTCCTGGAAGGCAGAGGGAGGACTCTGCCAGCACCTTGAGTACAAGTCGTGCTATGCGGAAAGTGTTGTATCTTTATCCTGTGAGGGGAGGCCCGGGCACAACAGCACCGGAGTGTTCGGCCATGACTACGGCCCGGTGCCTACCTTACACTTTCATCAGTAGTTTGCACCTGTGCTGTCCCTGCCTTTATAATTTGGGTCTGCTGCATCCTGCTTGTGCATTTGTGACCTGACTTGCTGTTGGTAAGGCTGTTTTTTCTGGTTTGTTTTTTCAATGTCTTGGAGTAGTCATCCGAGCATTATAGTCCCCAACCATCTTTTAACCCCTTCACCCCCAAGGGTGGTTTGCACGTTCATGACCGGGCCAATGTTTACAATTCTGACCACTGTACCTTTATGAGGTCATAACTCTGGAACGCTTCCATGGATCCCGGTGATTCTGATACTGTTTTCTCGTGACATATTGTACTTCATGTTAGTGGTAAAATTTCATTCAAATAACTTGCGTTTATTTGTGAAAAAAATGGAAATTTGGCAAAAATTTTGAAAATTTCGCAATTTTCCAACTTTGAATTTTTATGCCCTTAAATCACAGAGATACGGCACACAAAAAACTTGATAACTAACATTTCCCACATGTTTACTTTACATCAGCACAATTTTGGAACCAAAATTTTTTTTGTTAGGAAGTTATAAGGGTTAAAAGTTTACCAGCGATTTCTCATTTTTACAACACCATTTTATTTTTAGGACCACATCACATTTGAAGCCACTTTGAGGGGTCTATATGATAGAAAATACCCAAAAATGACACCATTCTAAAAACTGCACCCCTTAAGGTGCTCAAAACCACATTCAAGAAGTTTATTAACCCTTTAGGTGCGTCACAGGAATTTTTTTGAATATTTAAAAAAAAATGAACATCTAACTTTTTTTCACAAAAAAAATACTTCAGGTTCAATTTTTTTTATTTTACCAAGGGTAACAGGAGAAATTGGACTGCAAAAGTTATTGTGCAATTTGTCCTGAGTATGCTGATACCTGATTTGTGGGGGGGAACGACTGTTTCGGCGCATGGCAGAGCTCAGAATGGAAGGAGCGTCGTTTGACTTTTTCAATGCAAAATTGGCTGGAATTCAGATCGGACGCCATGTCACGTTTGGAGAGTCCCTGATGTACCTAAACAGTGGAAGCCCCCTACAAGTGACCCCATTTTGGAAACTAGACCCCCCAAGGAACTTATCTAGATATGTGGTGAGAACTTTGAACCCACAAGGTCTTTACAGAAGTTTATAACGTACAGCGGTACAATTAAAAATCATATTTTTTCCACAAAAATGATCTTTTCACCCCAATTTTTATTTTTCCAAGGGTAACAGGACCCTAAAAGTTATTGTGCATTTTGTCCTGAGTATGCTGATACCCCACATGTGGGGGTAAACCACTATTTGGGCGCATGACAGAGCTCGGAAGGGAAGCAGCGCCATTTGATGTTTTTGGCTGGAATTGAGATCGGACACCATGTCGCGATTGGAAAACCCCTGATGTACCTAAACAGTGGAAACCCCCCACAAATGATACCATTTTGGAAACTAGACCCCCTAAGGAACTTATCTAGATGTGTGGTGAGAACTTTGAACCCCCAAGGGCTTCACAGAAGTTTATAACATAAAGCCGTACAATTAAAAAATCATATTTTTTCCACAAAAATGATCTTTTCACCCTCAATTCTTATTTTTCCAAGGGTAACAGCACCCTAAAAGTTATTGTGCAATTTGTCCTGAGTACGCTGATACCCCACATGTGGGGGTAAACCACTATTTGGGCACATGGCAGAGCTCGGAAAGGAAGCAGCGCCATTTGACGTTTTTGGCTGGAATTGAGATCGGACACCATGTCGCGTTTGGAAAACCCTTGATGTACCTAAACAGTGGAAACCCCCCACAAATGACACCATTTTGTAAACTAGACCCCCCAAGGAACTTATCTAGATGTGTGGTGAGCACTTTGAACCCCCCAGTGCTTCACAGAAGTTTATAAAGCCCGGGCGTGAAAATAAGAAAATTCGTATTTTTTCCACAAACATGATCTTTTAGTCACCATTTTTTTATTTTCCCAAGGGTAACAGGAGAAATTGGACCCCAAAAGTTGTTGTCCAATTTGTCCTGAGTATGCTGATACCCCATAAGTGGGAGAAAACTACTGTATGGGCACACGTCGGGGCTCGGAAGGGAAGTAGTGACGTTTTGTAATGCAGACATTGATGGAATGGTCTGCGGGTGTCATGTTGCCTTTGGAGAGCCCCTAATGTACCTAAACAGTAGAAACCCCCCACAAATGACCCCATTTTGAAAACTAGACCCCCTAAGGAACTTATCTAGATGTGAGCTGAGCACTTTGAACCCCCAAGGTGATTCACAGAAGTTTATAATGCCAGGGCATGAAAATAAAAAAATCGTATTTTTTTACACAAACATGATCAATTAGTCCCCAATTTTTTTATTTTCCCAAGGGTAACAGGAGAAATTGAACCCCAAAAGTTGTTGTCCAATTTGTCCTGAGTACGCTGACACCCCATATGTGGGAGAAAACTACTGTATGGACACACGTCAGGGCTCGGAAGGGAAGTAGTGACGTTTTGGAATGCAGACTTTGATGGAATGGTCTGTGGGTGTCGTGCGTTTGGAGAGCCGCTGATGTACCTAAACTATTGAAACTCCCCACAAGTGACCCCATTTTGGACACTAGACCCCCCCACAGAACTTATCTAGATGTGTGGTGAGCACTTTGAACCCCCAAGTGCTTCACAGAAGTTTATAAAGCTCGGACGTGAAAATAAAAAAATCATTTTTTTCCACAAAAATGATATTTTTGCCCCCAATTTTTTATTTTCCTAAGGGTAACAGGAGAAATTGGACCCCAAAAATTGTTTTGCAATTTGTCCTGAGTAGGCTGATACCCTACATGTGGGGGTAAAACACTGTTTGGGCGCATGGCAGAGCTTGGAAGGGAAGGAGCACCATATGACTTTTTCAACTCAGAATTGGCTGGAATTGAGATCAGACGCAATGTTGCATTTGGAGAGCCCCTGATGTGCCCAAACAGTGGAAACCCCCAATTCTAACTCCAACCCGAACCCCAACACACCCCTATCCCTAATCTCAGCCCTAACCCTAACCCTAGCCCTAACCCAAGCCCTAACCCTAACCCTAACCCTAGCCCTAACCCTAACGGAAAAATGGAAATAAATACATTTTTTTTAATTTTATTATTTTTCCCTAACTAAGGGGGTGATAACGGGGGGTTTGATTTACTATTTATGGCGGTTTTTATGTTTGGCAGCTGTCGCACGCTAAAAGACGCTTTTTATTGTAAAAATAGTTTTTGCATCACCACATATTGAGAGCTATAATTTTTCCGTATTTTGACCCACCGAGTCATGTGAGGTCTTATTTTTTGCGGGACGAGTTGACATTTTTATCGGTACCATTTTCGGGCATGTGACATTTTTTGATCGCTTTTTATTCCGATTTTTGGGACGCAGAATGAACAAAAACCAGCGTTCCATGAATTTCTTTTGGGGGAGTGCGTTTACACCGTTCCACGTGTGGTAAAATTGATAAAGCGGTTTTATTCTTCGGGTCAGTACGGTTACAGCAATACCTCATTTAGGTCGTTTTTTTATGTTTTGTCGGTTTTATGCAATGAAAACTATTTTATATAAAAAATAATTATTTTTGCATCGCTTTATTCTGCGAGCTATAACTTTTTAATTTTTTTGCTGATGATGCTGTGTGGCAGCTCGTTTTTTGTGGAACAAGATGACATTTTCAGCGGTACCATGGATATTTATATGCGTCTTTTTGATCGCGCGTTATTACACTTTTTGTTTGGCGGTATGATAATAAATCATTATTTTTTGCTTCGTTTTTTATTTTTATTTTTTAAGGGGTTTTCTAAAGGGGTTAACTAATGGGACAGTTTTATAGGGCGGGTCGTTACGGACGCGGCGATACCTAATATGTGTACTTTTATTGTTTTTTTTTTTTATTTTCAAAAAATGAATTTATTGGGGAATATTTTTTTTTTTTTACTAATTTATTTAGCGATTTTTTTAAAATTATTTTTACACTTTTTTTTATTTTTTTTTTACTTTATTACATAGTCCCAGGTGGGACATCACTGTCCTGTGACAGATCGCTGATCTGTCACATCACAGATCACTGTGACAGATCAGCGATCTGTCACAGGCAGTGCCGAAGGCTTCCTCATGCCTGCGCTTTGCAGGCACTGAGGAAGCCAGCTTCCTGCAGGCCCCCGAATCCAAGATGGCGACAGGGGCCTTCGGTGCAGGAAAGGAGCCCCCCGCAGCAGCGCTGCACATTGCGCTGCCGTGGGAGGCTCAGGGAAGCACGGAGGGAGCCCCCTCCCTGCCGATGCTTCCCTTTAACTCCCGGTACACCGCGATCGTGTTTGATCGTGGTGTGCAAGGGGTTAACGTGTCGGGGGCGGTCTGTGACCGCCCCTGACACATTGTGCCGGTGTGTCAGCTGTGATAATCAGCTGACACCCGGCCACGATCAGCGGCGCTCACCACGTGGGCGCCGCTGATCGCGGTAGACGTACTATCCCGTCCATGGGCATAGGGGCCCGGGTCCCATGGACGGGATAGTACGTCTCATGTCAGAAAGGGGTTAAATGTATGTTTTCTACAACACATCAAAGCATTTTAGAGGAAAACATACCTGCCTGAAATGATTGAGCCAGTGTCTAATTCATGCTACTCATTCTTCAGATAGTATGAATCAGCTCTCAGGTTGTCTTTAATGTATTTAGCTGCTGACCAATTTGCAACTTACAGAGATTCCTCCCCTGCACACAAAGAATAATATCTTTTTCATTCACTCTTTTAGGCTATGTTCACATAGCACCTGGCCCTATGTTCAGTGGCCCCATCAGGACTTATGTCTGGACCCACTCAAAACAGGATTCATTTGAGTGTATGTACTGACATGGCTATAAGGCCGGAGTCACACTACTGTATAATACGGACAAGTGTTAGGCGATAAAAAAATCACATAGCACTCGTCCCAATGTTAATCTATGGGGCAGCTCCCATCAAACATTTTTTTTCTAGCACACACACACATTAATTAAAAATTCTTTTCATGAAATAATCACACAAAGTTTTTGACCAAATTTATTATTCTGCTAATCCAACAGAATCCCTTGCTATCCTGTAAAAAAACAAAAAATAAAAAACCAACAATATCCATACCTCTCCGCATTCAGTCAGGTCCCCCGCTGCAATTCATCACAAGGGGTTAACTAGTTTTCAACAGGGACCGTTGCTAATGCTACCGGCCCCGCTGTAAACCACTGTAGAATAAATGAAATCATGTCTGCACAGGCGCCCTGGCTGACCAGAGATGAACTAATAAGCGTGGGAAAGTTTCTGAACTTTTCCCACACTCCTGAGTTCACCCCAGGTCAGGCGGGGACTCCGCACAGCCTCACTGACTACCGCTGACATCACTGAGGCTGCGCGGAGTCCCTTGGCTGATCGGAGGTGAACTGACAGCGTGGGAAAAAGTTCAGAAACTTTCCCACGCTTATTAGCTCATCCCTGATCAGCCTTTTCTGGGGTGGTTGGGGGCAGATTTTTGTTTAGCTGGGGGGGCAAAAACAATGGTCCCTCTCTAGGCTATTAATATCTACCCTCACTCACTGGCTTTCCCTCTCAGGAGGAGAAATTACCGCGGGAGCCCACGCAATTTTTTTCAGCGAATTTACACACATACACTAATCTAATTATTAGTCAAAGACATATAATAAACTAAATGAAATGAAATGGTTTACTGTATGTAAACCATGTGTCATTTCATGTTGGGTTTTGCAATGACTCTACAGAAGCCGGCAACTGATTTAGTGGCTATTATGCTATGTCGAAACATAAATATACTGTATGTGTATATAAAACGTAGAGTCCCTGTGGGTAGAAATAAGGGGAGTGGGAAAAAATAATAAATTTCTGATAGGGGTTTGTTATAAGTCTCCAAAAATAATGGAAGCAACAGAGAATATCCTCATCAAGCAAATAGATGAAGCGGCGACTCAAGGAGAAGTCATTATTATGGGGGACTTCAACTACCCTGAAATACATTGGGGAATCAAAACCTGCAGTTCCAGCAAAGGTAATAGGCTTTTAACAACTATGAGAGACAATTATCTTTCACAACTGGTTCAGGACCTAACAAGAGGGGGGGCACTGCTAGACCTAATATTAACGAACAGGCCAGACCGCATATCAAATATAAGGGTTGGGGGTCACTTGGGTAATAGTGATCACAAATTAATAAGTTTTCATTTATTCTTTAATAAGATGTGTAGTAGAGGGGTTACAAGGACACTAAACTTCAGGAAAGCAAATTTCCAACGGACGAGAGATGATCTTGGTGCAATTAATTGGGACGATATCCTGAGACATAAAAATACACAAAGAAAATAGCAGACATTTATTAGCATCCTGAATAGGACCTGTGCACAATATATACTGTATGGGAATAAACATACTAGAAATAGGAGGAAACCACTATGGTTAAAGAGAGCTGTAAGGGGAGCAATAAGTGACAAAAATAAAGCATTTAGAGAATTAAAGCAAGTAGGTAGTGATGAGGCATTAAATAAATACAGAAAATTAAATAAATTCTGTAAACAGCAAATCAAAATAGCAAAGATTGAGACAGAGAGACTCATTGCCAGAGAAAGTAAAAATAATCCCAAAATATTCTTTAACTACATAAATAGTAAGAGGCTAAAAAATGATAGTGTTGGTCCCCTTAAAAATAGTCTGGGTGAAATGGTGGATGAGGATGAGGAAAAAGCCAATATGCTAAATGACTTTTTTTCAACAGTATTTACACAAGAAAATCCCATGACGGATAACATGATCAGGGATAAAAATTCTCCATTAAATGTCACCTGCTTAACTCAGCAGGAAGTACGGCAGCATCTAAAAATCACTAAAATTGACAAATCCCCGGGCCCGGATGGGATACACCACCGAGTACTGCAGGAATTAAGCACAGTCATAGATAGACCATTATTTTTAATCTTTAAAGATTCCATAATAACAGGGTCTGTACCACAGGACTGGCATATAGCAAATGTGGTGCCAATATTCAAAAAGGGGACAAAAACTGAACTTGGAAATTATAGGCCAGTAAGTTTAACCTCAACTGTGGGTAAAATCCTGGAGGGTTTTCTAAGAGATACTATACTGAAGTATCTGGAGACGAATGACCTCATGACTCAATATCAACATGGATTTACAAGGGACCGTTCGTGTTAGACTAATCTGATAAGCTTTTATGAAGAGGTAAGTTCCAGACTGGACCAAGGGAATGCAGTGGACGTGGTGTACTTGGATTTTTCAAAAGCTTTTGATACGGTGCCACACAAAAGGTTGATACATAAAATGAGAACAATGGAGATAGGGGAAAATATATGTAAGTGGGTTAAGAGCTGGCTCAGGGATAGGAAACAAAGGGTGGTTATTAATGGAGCACACTCGAACTGGGTCATAGTTAGCAGTGGGGTACCACAGGTGTCAGTTTTCGGACCGCTTCTTTTTAACATATTTATTAATGACCTTGTAGGGGGCATAGAGAGTAGAATTTCAATATTTGCAGATGACACGAAACTCTGCAGGGTAATCAATACAGAGGAGGACAATTTTATATTGCAGGAGGATTTATGTAAACTAGAAGCTTGGGCTGATAAATGGCAAATGAGCTTTAATGGGGATAAATGTAAGGTCATGCACTTGGGTAGAATGAACAAGATGTATAATTATGTGCTTAATTTTAAAACACTGGGCAAAACTGTCAATGAAAAAGACCTGGGTGAATGGGTGGACGACAAACTTACATTTAGTGGCCAGTGTCAGGCAGCTGCTGCAAAGGCAAATAAAATAATGGGATGCATTAAAAGAGGCATAGATGCTCATAAGGAGAACATAATTTTACCTCTATATAAGTCACTGGTGCGACCACACTTAGAATGCTGTGTACAGTTCTGGTCTCCGGTGTATAAGAAAGACATAGCTGAACTGGAGCGGGTGCAGTGAAGAGTGACCAAGGTTATTAGGGAACTTGGGGGGTCTGCAATACCAAGACAGGTTATTACACTTGGGGTTATTTAGTTTGGAAAAATCGAAGGCTTAGGGGTGATCTTATTACAATGTATAAATATATGCGAGGACAATACAAAGACCTTTCTAATGATCTTTTTACTCTTAGACCTGTGATGGGGACAAGGGGGCATCCTCTACGTCTGGAGGAAAGAAGGTTTAAGCATAATCACAGACGTGGATTCTTTACTGTAACAGCAGTGAGACTATGGAACTCTCTGCCATATGATGTTGTAATGAGTGATTCCCTACTAAAATTTAAGAAGGGACTGGATGCCTTTCTTGAAAAGTATAATATTACAGTGTATATACACTAGATTCCTTAATATTGCGTTGATCCAGGGAGCTAGTCTGATTGCCGCATGTGAAGTCGGGAAGGAATGTTTTTCCCCAATGTGAAGGTTACTGTTTGCCACATGGGTTTTTTTTTGCCTTCCTCTGGATCAACATGTTAGGGCAAGTTAGGATAGGATATGGGTTGAACTAGATGGACTTAAAGTCTCCCTTCAACCTTAATAACTATGTTACTATATATATATATATATATATATATATATATATATGTCTCAATGACATGCGTATGTGTGTATATATATGTATATATATATATTCTATGTATCTATATCTATTCTTTAGTTTGTGTTTTAACCTGTCATTGGGATCTGTGGCGCCCCTGAGGATTCAGTTGCCACAGAGGTATTGCACCTCCTCCTGAGGTGTGGTGCCCCACCATCCAGGTGAGTTGGAGGCTCCTGACCATGCTTCAACACTTGCATCCCACACAACACAGTAGTTCAGCAATGTCACATTGCGGCTCCCTGCTTGGAGTGTAGCAGAGCACCTTTGGTGGCTCCCTGCTTGGAACACGAAATGTGCTGGGAGGCGGGTGGAGTTAGAATACACAAGAGCGGGAAGGTTTAGAATTTCAGTCAGTCAGTCAGTAGTGAGCTGGAGAGGAGTGAGGATCCCTGAGAGAGGGATGGAGGAAGGAGGTGCTGCAGCAGATCTCAGTGATCTGGGTCTGCTGGCACGGGAAAGGAAAAAAAGAGACATTAAAAAGAAACCTGATCTTCCATAAGAAGGAAAGACTAGTACGGAACGTAGAAGTAAAAGGGAACAGAGGACGTGGGTTAGAGGAAGAACCCTGCCTAGAAGTTCTAAGCGCAAGGCCGGGGCCCGGTCCCCGAGGTTGTATGGATACTAATGATCCTGCAGCAGACACCGGTGGAGTAGTGGGCTGTAAATGCACTACTCCCATCTCAGACTTGGGGCACAAAAGCAACTTGGATAGTGAGCCGGGACTCAGGAGCAAGGAGTCCCTGAAGCAGGCTACAGCTGTTTGCCGTACAAGTATAGTTCTTGGGAACATCTGTCAGGAGGAACTCCAGTGTAACTCAGTACTAGGAGTGCTTCACACTAAAGGCGCTATAAGAGGAGACGTTCAGAAAGGCACATGTTGGCAGAGTGTTGGAAGGGAGCATTCCTTCTGACCTGGAGGTTGACTGAGTCCCTGACCCGGAGGACACGGCACGGAGGCAGGCACCTGTGTGTACTACAGACTGTGAGTAAAGCCTTGGAACTACAAGACCTGGTGTCCTCCATTTATTCCTGTGCCAACACACCCTGTACCACTACATCTGGGTACCAGCTTCTATACCGCCTGTGCCTCTCCTCTACCCCTTCATCTACACTGCCCTGGGACTACAGCTCCACCTGTGGGGAGCTTCACCATCTTGGCTGCAACACACCACCAGTCCCAGAGGATCTGCATGCAGCATCGGCTTAACATCTCACTTGCCGAGCATCACAGGTGGCGTCACGAACTATTCATTCAAACCATTACATTCCCCCATTACTTGGGCGCCCAGGGCCACGGACCGGGTCACCGCTGCTGGGACAAATCCCGCTGACACCCGCCCGGTACCGAGTACCCCACAGCCCTGGAAGGGCGACCCAGATCCATTATATGTCCATTTTGCAAGCCGGCAAGAAAATCTCGCCACACGGATGCCATATGGATGTCACACTGATGCTTAGATGTGAGAAAATCGCATCATCGCATTTGAAACGGATTACATAGGGATCAACATACGGAAAACAGTTGTGTGATTATTGCATGATAAAATTGGACCGATTTTTTACACGTTGCATCTGACTCCGGCCTAACGATGTAAACGGAGTCACTATGTGCTCTATCATGCATCAATTTTTTGCCGTATATATGTCTAGTTGAGACGGTAAGCAAGACGTAGTCGACTATCTACACCCAACGGATTCTGCATTGAACCTGTTTAGCACTTTTTCAAACAACAACTACAGAGGATGAACATAGGCACAGGAGTGTAAAAATGACTTGCTGTGCATTTATTCTTTTATCAGGCCTTTTAATCACTTCATGCTTCAAAAGTGGTTAAAAAAAACGTTTACCAACAGAAAAAATATATATATTTTTTTTAATGTGCGTGAGTTCTGCAGACACCTTCTTATCACCGCCACAAAATGACAATGTGGGATACAGCGAGCTGTATCATGTTTTGCAACAGAAAAAATATATATTTTTTATGTATATGAGCTACGCACACTGTGGAATTTCACCGCCACTAAATAACAAGGTGAGATATGATAGCATTTGCCCCCCAAAAATATTTCCTCATGCACAACAGCTCAAATCACAGAACAATGACATCACACCACTAAATGACAAAGTGGGATATGGAATGCTGTTTCACATTTAGCTAGTGAAAAAATAAGATTTGAAGGTTCTACTCATGCATGGAGCACAATAGAAGCAGTGCACAACACACTTAAATGACATGTGCCTTGCTGTGTTTGTCTGTGGACATCAGTAATGGCAAAAAAGAAAATAGCTGGAAGGTCAATTTCATAGCCACACAGGACACTAACTAAACTATCTGAGTAAGAAACAACTGCCTAGGTAACTAGCTAAAATTTAGCTGCTAACAGTGCCAACATCAGGAGCAGCCTCTCTGGGCTGTTACACTGTCAAAATGGTGCTAAAACAAGATGTCCACTCTTTATATGGAGGGGAACATGTAATTTCAGCAGCCAATGACACAAGATGTTGTGTCAGGACATTGTGGATGTTTCCTGCACCCTGACTGGCTAGCCACAATGTGCACACATAAAGTTAAGAAAAAAAAATGACTGTTTACAAGAATGCCGCACCTCTGTGCTCTGCAAACCCCTTCCCCTCATTAAACACATGCCCCATGCTGATGATGCACCACCATTATTATAGTCAAAGTGCTGAAAATCCTTTAGTGGTAACGCAAATACTTTCCCTCACTGTTAGTTAAGGGCGAACACAAAAATGCTCGGGTGCTCGCTGCTCGGGTTGAGCAAATTGGAATGCTCAGGCGCTCGACCCGATCAACGAGCTCAATGTAAGTCTATGGGAAACTCGAGCATTTTTCCGGCGGCCCCCCTGGCTGTCTGCAGAGGGACTAGAAATTGCAGAAATCGATGGGAACAGTATTCAAATGACATGGGAACAGCATGGAGAAGACCACTGGAAGCATTTCTGACACCCAGGTCACAGCTGTGAACAATGTTGTCAGTCTTACACCACTTTTACAGACTCACAATAAAACATACAAAAACAAAACCAAAATGGATTTTCATGGGAAATATTTTAAAGAACTGCCTTTCCAGGGTAATGACTTGTATATAAGGCAAAATAAATAACCTTAAACAAAAACGCTCCTCCACACCTTGGGCTATGTTCATACTAAGCTTTTTTGATGCGTTTTCCGACTTTAGCATTGCTTTCAACCAAGACAAATGCATTCACTGGGAAATGTCATTTTAACATTTTACAACCTTATCTGGCCATGTGGTGTGTGACACATCATCAGACACATCCTCTTTCATTTACGATGGAGGAACTCTGAAAGTCACAAAGCCTATTTTTATAGGGCCATCAGGTGGCCTTTACTATTCTTAAAGAGACAGCTGTCGTCCCTCACTAATTTCAGAGAGCCATCAGTCGGCTATGCTTTGTTTTTCCCATTATTAAACAGTGGGTCTCCTATACTGTTATTGCCTATGCAGTGAGTGATAGGGCTGCCAAAAATTTGGACTCTCCCAATACCCCTTTGAAGAGACGTACAGGAGGGCCTCCTGAAAACAATGTTCCCATTATTAGGAAGTGGGCCTTCCATACTGATTGCCTATGCAGTGAATGTAAGGGCTGCCAAAAATTTGGAGGCACTCCAATGCACCTTTGAAGAGATGTAGAGTAGGGCCTCATGAAAAAATGTTCCCTTTATTAGGAAGTGGGTCTCCCATAGTGTTTGCCTATGCAGTAAATGCAAAGGCTGCCAAAAATTTGGAGACTCTCCAATGCCCATTGGAAGAGACGTGGAGGAAGGCATCATAAAAAAATGTTACCGTTAGAAAGAAGTAATGCCCATGCACTAAGTGTATGGGTTGACAAACATTTACCCCTGGGGGGTATATATGAACATACTGTCTAACAAATTTTTTTTTTAACAGTATCATAAATGCCCTCTAAAAAAATTATGTGGGTGTTGCATCACGGACCACGGTCACCCTGGTGATATGATGGTGGAAGATGAGCATGATGAGAAGGAGGAGGACAACAGCTGATAGCCAAAATGAGGAAGCACATACCCATGTGTGGATGTGAAGAGGTGCATGGGATTAGATCTCCCAAAAAATGACACTGGATTTGAGTTTGTTACCCTGCTATCATTCGGTGGTGTTGAGAAGTTTGGCCCAATCCAGCCCTTGTTCATTTTTATAAGAGTCAGCCTGTCAACGTTGACAAGCGGATGTGCTTATCAGTTATAATTCCACCAGCGGCACTAAAAACCCTCTCTGACAATACGCTAGCGGCAATTCAGGCCAGGACCTCCAAGGCGTAGAGAGCCAGCTTCAGCATCTTCCCAAACTTTGCAATCCTTGTGAGAGTACCCCGCACCTCAGGGCCTGTGCGATGGGAGGGTCTGAGAAAACTCTCCCAGACCTTTGACAGTGTTCCCCTGCCTCTGCTGGATTGGAATTGTGTCTCCCTCGCATGTACTCCTTGGTTGTCCAATGAACTGTGACCTCTGCAGCCAGCGTTTTCAGATATAAATATTTTTAATAATTCCGCAAGAAGTGCCTTCTGATACTGCCCCATTTTAGTAGACCTATCCACCTCGGGAATAAGAGATAGAAACTTCTCCTTGTAGAGTGGGTCTAGAAGTGTCACAAACCAGCTATGACTGTCACCCAAAATATGGAGAACGCGAGGGTCACAGGAAAGGCAGCGTAACAAACTCAGCCATGAGTGCCAGACTGCTAACAGGCAAGACTTCCGTGTCCTCACCAACAGGACGATTGACCATGCTTTCCACCTCCTCCTCCTCCATGTCCTCAGGCCATCCATGCTGAACAGATGGTATAACAGTTGTGCAGGTAGTACCATCAACAACGCATGAAACTAGCTCCTGTTCTTCCTCCTCCTCCTCTTCCTCATTGTCATCCAATTCATGTTGGGATGAGAGGATGCTGGGTTGTGTGTAATCACCCTGTATGGTTACTTGCTCCATCTCATCATGCTCCGTCTGCAATGCATCCTCTTTGATTGTGAGCAGAGAGTGTTTCAGAACACAGAGAAGTGGGATGGTGACACTAATTATGGTTTTGGAGGATTTTACATATGTCTGACATCCATGTCCAGTCCTGAAGTCTTATGTGTGGAGTCTGAAATGAATACTGATGGCTTGTTGATGCTGGAAGTCAACAACAAGTGCCCTCTTCTGCTCACAAATCCTTCTCAACATCTGCAGTGTATGGTTCCAACGTGTGGGAATATCACACACCATTCGGTGAGCCGAATGCTGAAACTCTGCTGAAGCATGGCAAGAGCGGCGGAAGTTGTAGCTGACTTTCTAAAATGGGCACACTGGCAGTGTAATTTGACAAGCAGATCCGGCAACTCTGGGTAGGTTTTGAGAAACCACTGAACCACGAGGTTAAGCACATGGGCCAGGCATGGTACGTTTGTAAGCTTGCCTCGCCTCAGCGCCGCCAACACCAGGTCCTGGCCATTGTCACACATGTCCATGACGGGCTGGAGATTCAGCGGTGTCAGCCATAGATCTGCCTGCTTCTACAGAGCTGTCCACAACTCTTCAGCATTGTGTGGTTTGTCACCTAAGCATATTAGATTCAGCGCAGCCTGTTGCAGTGCTGCAGTGCTTCCGGCTTGTGAATGATGTGGCCATTTCGGAGATGGAGGCTAGGGAAAGAGTAACCAAGGGACGGCCACTGCCATCAAGTTGCAGAAAGCTTCTGTCTCCACAAGCCTAAGAGTCAACATTTCGAGCGCAAGGCAGTCGCAAAATGTGAGAATTTAGTAGTGTGGCCTGTGGGAAAATGGCTGTGTATTTGTGCTTGCGTTCCAAGGACTGGGGTATGGACAAATAAATGCTGCGCTGGGTCAAGGACATGGACGTGCTTGCTGATGGTGCTAGTTGAGTGTATGCAATGACAGGTGCAGGGCGGGAGGCATCTTCACATGCAGCATGGACAGGGAAATGGCTTGCACGCACAACAGCGGAAGAAGCAGTTGTGTCCCTGCAGACACTGTTCCTGGACCCTGGGGTTCGGCCCACAAAGTTGGGTGCTTTGCTGCCATGTGCCTGATCATGCTGTTCATGGTCAGGCTGGTAGTTTTTCTACCCCTGCTGATGCTAGCCTCGCAGGTGGTGCAAATGGTCTTTTTGGGGTTATCAGCAGAGTCTTTAAAAAGCCACTAGACTCGGGAAGACCTAACAGTTGTACTGGCAACTTCCGTCATGCTGGTGTTACGGGGAACGGTTGCCCACCTTCTGTCTGCAGCCACCACACTGCTTCTTCCTGCCTATTGGAGTGCTTCGCCTCCCTCCCCCTGTGTGCTGCTGTCCTTGCTCTGCATGTTCTCCTACTAGGATGGGTCAGTTACTATATCATCCACCACCTTGTCTTCCATTTCAGCACTCTGGTCCTCCTCCTGAATTTCTAGCAATTGTGTCTCATCATCGCCCACCTCTTGTGACACTTTCCCACCGTCGCCTTCATGTGACCGTGGCTGCTCAAATATTTGGGCATCGCTACGTAGAATTTCTTCTTGTCCCGCTTAAAGTGGACCGGGCGAGAGGCCCAATTCTATAAATGGAAAAGTCAACAGCTCTTCGGAGTGTCCAAATGTAGGATCAGTTGTCTCCGGGCGCTCGGCATGGTGGAAGGAAGGAGGATCAGGGTGAGGAATATGTGGTCCAGACTCACGGCTACTGAAACTTGACTGTGTAGAAGACAGGGTGGTGGTGGTAGCAAAGTGACTGGAAGCATTATCCACTATCCAACCAACAACATTTTGACACTGCTCTGGGTTCAAAAGTGGTGTGCTGCGGTCCCCTAGTAATTGGGACAGGAAGGTCATGCTTGAAGATGTCAGTGTTTGTTGTGGCACAATTTCAGCTAGTCCACGGCTTTGGCCGCTGCATGCACCATCACGATCACATCCAGTTCCCCGTTTCTTGCCACGCGCCTTGCCCATTTTAAATGGAGGACAATATTTTCCACGTTCACTACAATGGCTGAATTTGTTGTGAACTTATATGTGATCTGTGTGACGTACAAACCACAGTTTTAATTAGCTGGCCTGTAGGTAAATATTTTTAAGAGAAAACTGTGTCAATAACTTCACTAACACACTGCAACAAAATTTAAATGGAGGTCAGTAATGGCATAATTTTAAGAGCACTTATATGTGATCCGTGTGATGGACAAACCACAGTTTTAAATAGCTGGTCTGTTGGTAACTATTTTTAGGAGCAAACTGGTTTCAATAACTTTGCTAACACACTGCAACAAAATTTAAATGGAGGCCATAAATGGCAGAATTTTGAGAGCACTTATATGTGATCCATGTGAAGGACAAAACAGTTTTAAATATATGGAATTTTAGTGCTGTATTATGGAAGGATCTGGCTGTGTTCTGCAATGCCAACAAGCAAAGAGAGAAGAAAAACGGTGTTCTCTGGATTGCTTTTTAAGCAAATAATCATTAAGATAAAAAAAAATATTCTTGGCCCCTGATACCTGGGGCTATGTCTAGATATATCTGTAAAAGCAGCAGCAGACAGAACTGGCATGGACCCTCTTGCTATATGCACTGCATTCTTCCACATACACTGCTTGCCTTCCTAGCACTGATGCAGCTGGATTAGTCCTCAGAAGGACTGTTAGTTGAGATGGATATGTGCAAAATATATTGTGGTATACCTACACTAACTAATAAACAAGCAAATCTCTCCTTAGCTCAGCAGCAGCTCTCCCTACACTGCCTAATTCTGGAGTATACTTTGATGAGCATGGCGGTGCTAGGACTGATATAGACCTGATGACGCTGTGCGGCCAGCCAATCACTGTAATGCCAAAACCAACATGGCTGCGGCGTTACAGTGTGTGGCAGACAATCCCTGCATGTTCATTGGTTCTCTAAAGAGCACCAAACATGCAGGGAGGGGACACGAGCAGCCACCGAGCAACCCCAGAAATACTTGGCGATCTCCGAGCATCTCAAGCAACTAATGAGCAGTGGGGAGCATGCTCGCTCATCACCGGTAGTTTCCAGAAGAAGTGCATAGGCTTGTGCAGATTGGTCAATGGCACTCCTGTGTCTTTCCATTGAGGAGGCTGCTTCAAATTAAAATGAGGCTTGCACATGTTTCTGACATGGGTTTCAGCCCTGAAAGACCGACCATAATACAGGCCCTTGTTTGCATACACTGTATTCAGAATTTAATTCTAATGGCTTTGGTGTCTGGTAGAATTCAATTTACTGACAATGATCTTACAGCTCCCCAAACTCCTGTATTATTTTCACCTTACAGCGGCTTCACCCGCCATGACAGTGGCTCCATTACTGCCACGGAGTGACTGTCATGGTGTGACATGACCCATCGGGTGGTTGGTCAGCTAATGGCACAATACACAATGAGGATGGAATAAGGGGGAGGAAGGCCCTACTAATAGGGGATGAGGGATGGTCACCACCTGAGCTCCAACCTGAACCTATCCCTGCACTCACCTAATGCCCTATACGGGTCTTTCCCCCGCTGCCATCAGGATAACTCATCCCTATTTGTTACCTAATACTGCCATTGTCTTGTAGATTGTAAGCTTGCGAGCAGGACCTCACTCCTAATGTCACTGTTTGAATTGTCTTAATAACTTGTACTGAATTTATTGTCTGTACATGTCCCCGCTTAATTGTAAAGTGCTGCGGAAATATGTTGGCGCTATATAAATAAAAATTATTATTATTATTGGCTAGTGGAGTGGCCGGCAAAGAGCCTCACCTCTGCAGTTAATAAACACAGGGGGAAGTGAAAGACACCAAAGGGACAAGGTAACAAAAACACAGCACTTAGCTTTTCTCTCCTGCAAAGCACTGCACAGCAGGATAAAGACACCAGTTAAGCGAACTCAGCAGAAGCACCACTGTACCCAGAGAGCTCCTTACTCCAGCTTGGTCACTGCAGATTGCTCTAACACTGACAGTCAGCTGTTGCATCAGGTGACCTTTTAAAGGATGGTGGAAGTGGTCACTGCCCATATCAGCTGACCCAGCAGCAATGCAATTACACCAGCTTGCCACCGGGGGGAAATACTGACATTAACCCCCTATGGTCCAAAAGGAATAAAGTTTTAAACTGAGAGGAACCACAGCTGCCATAAATCCAAACATGGATCGTGACATTTGGGATCTGGTGGCCAAAATAAACTGTGGAGCTCACAAAATTTAGTTTTCACAGCACCTGTTGCCTCTCTGAAAATGTTAAGCGAAAGCCGCATAATGATATGGCGGTGGAAGTGGTAATGGTGGCAATCAAAGCCCAAAATTCAAATTGGCATGTTTTATCTAGCATTGTAAAGTGCTGGGGAATACAGTGGGGAAAAAGTATTTAGTGAGCAACCAATTGTACAAGTTCCCCCACTTAAAAAGATGAGAGAGGCCTGTAATTGACATCATAGGTAGACCACAAGTATGAGAGTCAAAATGAGAAAACAAATCCAGAAAATCACCTTGTCTGATTTGGCAAGATTTATTTTTCAAATTATGGTGGAAAATAAGTATTTGGTCATTAACAAAAGTTCATCTCAATATTTTGTTACATATCCATTGTTGGCAATGACAGAGGTCAAACATTTTCTGTAAGTCTTCACAAGGTTGGCACACACTGTTGGTGGTATGTTGGCCCAATCCTCCATGCAGATCTCCTCTAGATCAGTGAGGTTTTGGGCCTGTCATTGGGCAACATGGACTTTCAAATCCCTCCAGGACCTTTGTATGCTTCTTATGATTCCACTCTTTCCTTGCCCTTGTGGTGTGCTTGGGATCATTATCATGCTGAAAGAACCATCCATGTTTCATCTTCATTGCCCTTGCTGATGGAAGGAGGTTTGCACCCAAAATCTCACAATACATGGCCCCCATGGGGTCAAAATGATCACAAGAGCGGTGAGCAAAAAAAAGATCTTGCATGGAGCCCCAGATCGAGGGAGATTATCCGTGGTCTTGTATGTCTTCCATTTTCTTATTATTGCTCCCCCAGTTGATTTCCTCACACCAAGCTGCTTGCCTATTGCAGATTTAGTCTTCCCAGCCTGGTGCAGGGCTACAATTTTGTTTCTGCTGTCCTTCGACAGCTCTTTGGTCTTCACCATAGTGAAGATTAGAGTATGAATGTTTGAGGTTGAGGACTGGTGTCTTTCATACTGATATCAAGTTCAAACAGGTGACATTACTACAGGTAATGAGTGGAGGACAGAGGAGCCTCATAAAGAAGAAGTTACAGGTCTGTGAGAGCCAGAAATCTTGCATGTTATTATGTGACCAATACTTATTTTCCACAACAATTTGAAAAATAAATCTTGCCAAACCAGACAAGGTGATTTTCTGGATTTGTTTTCTCATTTAGTCTACCTATGATGTCAATTACAGGCCTCTCTCATCTTTTTAAGTAGGATTACTTGAACAATTGGTGGCTGACTAAATACTTTTTTCCCCCCTGCATGTATTCCACTATCTAGTTAACAATTTTGAATGAGGGAGGGACCTCCTAATTGTAGGAGTGATAGCTGTTCCAAATGTATCATACACGGCCACCTGAGGGTCCTTCCCAAACTCAGGTTTCACAGCACCTGCTGGCCCTCTGAAAATGTGAAGTGAGGGCCACATTTTTACATTTCCTACAGCATTGCTCCAGGTGCGCCGAACGCCTGTGGAGAAAATCCAATCTACCCGAAGATTTCATCCATTATGCTTGAAACATTCAACACTGCCCTTCACCTCTCCAAACAAACCTATTTCAACACACTCATCACCTCACTATCCAATAACCCTAAATGTCTCTTTGACACTTTTCATTCCCTACTCAACCCAAAAGTGCAGGCCCCAACCACGGATGTCTGCACTGACGATTTGGACAATTATTTCAAAGAAAAAATTGACGATATCCGACAGAAAATTATTTTCCAATCCCCTCAGACCATGCATTGTCCTCCCTCCCCCACTGCATCAAGCTCACTCTCTGATTTTGAACCAGTCACAGAAGAAGAAGTAATTAGGCTCCTTGCATCTTCTCGCCTACCACTTGCAACAGTGACCCCATTCCAACACATCTCCTCCAGTCCCTTTCACCTCCTGTCACCACTCACCTAACCAAAATATTCAACCACTCTCTCTCTTCCGATATCTTTCCCTCCTTATTTAATCATGCCATCGTACATCCTTTACTTAAAGAGCCATCCTTCGACCAAAACGGTGCCGCTAACTATAGACCTGTCTCTAATCTTCCCTTCATCTCTAAACTCCTGGAACACCTGGACCAGTCCCGTCTTATCCGTTATCTCTCAGATAACTCTCTTCTCGACTCTCTACAATCCGGTTTCCGCTCTTTACACTCTACTGAAAATGCCCTCACTAAAGTCTCTAATCAGCTACTAACTGCTAAATCTAATGGTCACTACTCCATGCTAATTCTCTTGGATCTCTCTGCAGCATTAGACACTGTGGATCATCAGCTCCTCCTCACTATGCTCCGCTCCATCGGCCTCCAAGACACCGTTCTCTCCTGGTTCTCCTCCTATCTCTCTGACCGCTTCTTCACTGTATCTTTTGCTGGCTCCTCCTCCTCTCATCTTTCCCTTACTGTTGGGGATCCTCAAGGTTCGGTTCTAGGCCTCTTCCTCTTCTCTTTGTATATTGCCCCTATTGGACAAAGAATCAGTAGATATGGTTTTCAGTACCATCTCCATGCTGATGACACCAAATTATACACTTCTCCTAATATCACACCTGCCTTTTTAGAAAACACCAGTGATTGTCTTACCACTGTCTCTAACATCATGTCCTCCCTCTATCTGAAACTGAATCTGTCAAATACTGAACTCCTTGTGTTTCCTCCCTCTACTAATCTACCTATGCCAGACATTGCCATTTCCATGTTTGGTTCCACCATTATTCCACAGGAACATACCCACTGTCTTGGGGTCATTCTTGATTCTGATCTTTCATTCACTCCCCACATCTGATCACTGTCTCGCTCTTGTTATCTGCACCTCAAAAACATTTCTAGAATTCTACCTTTTCTTACTTTCGTCTGCAAAATCTCTTACTGTTTCTCTTATTTATTCTTGTATGGACTATTGTAACTCTCTACTAATTGGTCTCCCTCTTTCCAAACTCTCCCCTCTCCAATCTGTCTTGAATGCTACATCCAGGATCATATTCCTCACCAATCGTTATACCGATGCCTCTACCTTGTGCCAGTCATTACACTGGTTACCCATCCACTCCAGAATCCAGTACAAACTTATTACCCTCACCCACAAAGCACTCCATGGCTCAGCACCACCCTACATCTCCTCCTTCGTCTCAGCCTACCACCCTGCTCGTGCCCTCCGTTCTGCTAATGACCTGAGGTTAACATCCTCAATAATTAGAACTTTCCACTCCCGTCTCCAAGACTTTTCACGTGCTTCGCCAATTCTAGGAATGCACTACCCAGGTTAATACGATTAATCCTCAATCTCCACAGTTTCAAGTGTTCCCTAAAAATGCATTTGTTCAGACTGGCCTACCACCTCAACGCATTAACCTAACTATCCCTGTGTTGCCAAATCAAAATTCTTACCATAGCTAGGTTCCTTGCATCATGTTCTCACATGGTTTATGCATTTATTAGCCCTCTGTGTCTGTACTGTCATATACTTAGGCTGATAACCGGTTCATGCAGCATTACATCAACACCCGATTCTTACACTATGGCTGGTCCAAACAACGAAAGCAATTGTTACCATCCACCTTTCGTGTCTCCCCTTTTTTCTCATAGATTGTAAGCTTGCGAGCAGGGCCCTCACTCCTCTTGATATCTGTTTTGATCTATGTGTTTGTTGTTATGCTGTAATGTCTATTCTCTGTACAAGTCCCCTCTAAAATATAAAGTGCTGCGGAATATGTTGGCACTATAGAAATAAAATTATTATTAATGAGCGAGGGACCTCCCAAATGTAGGAGTGAGAGCCCTCACAAATGTAAAAGGAAAAACTAGAAGAGGTATAATTTTTTATAAATTTATTTTTTATTTTTATTTTCTATTATATATAAGTGATTATGCAAGAAAAACATGTTTCTTAGCATTTTTCCCCTTAAAAATAAAATTAGGTTTGGTTTTGGTAGGTCTTTTTATAAAACCGTAAAACTTGCACAATAGTCTGACAACATTATTCCCAGATACCATATGTGAGTCAGAAAGGCATGCAGGCATCTTTTCCATGCTGTTCCCATTTAGTCTTATCATTTTCCAATCCATTTCAGTATTTTTTTTAAGGCACTCAGACCTGATTGTTGGGTCCAGAAAAATATTCGACTTTCTCATTGACTTGCATTGGATTTGTTATTCGGCACGAATACATGGATATTAGAAATTATTTGTGCCGATTTTCCCGAATCCAATATTTTACTATTTAATTATCACTACATGTTACCCGTTCTGGCCATACCTATAGTCTCATTCTTATCATTGCAATTTTTCTTTTAATTCTAACTTAATAAAGGATATTCCTTGTATTATTGTCTGCTGTTTGTTTCTCCTCCTTTTTGCTATGCACAAACTACAGATCTTCAGTAGCTTGTGACTGTTCCCAGCAGATGGGGCTGTATGGCTACAGTATGTAACACAGAAGAAGCTGGGGGCAAAATCTCTTAGTTGGTTAGCATTATGACAACATGCTTTGTTTTCAATGTTAAATAAAGAGCCTGCAGCATTTCTGTGCAATTTCATACCTATAATCATTAAAACCTCTCATCTAAAATAAGCAAATTCTGACAATAATAAAGTAACAGTTGCATAATTAAAGGAAGATTATGGGCTTACACCATTTTATTCTTCATTTATAAATACACTTTCCTTTGCCTAATGTTGCTGTTTTATCACACAACTATTGTAAGAAGTATCATCCCGTGGGACTTTATTCATAGTCCACACAACAAAAGTCATGATAATAAATCAAATTTTATTCCGGTGGAGCCTGCAAAAAAGTGAAATTATAGCTTCATAGCAGTAGGTAGCATTTACTGAATTACTATACTGTCCCATATCACATATTGTATGACAAGCTTATTCTGAGACTATTCTAAGAATTTTCCTAGAATTGAAAAGAGGGGAAATAAAAATCTTTGTTCTGGCCACAAGAGGGCATTTCCATATTACTTAGTCATCAAGCTACCGTCATATTTGTGTATTTGCTGCCATTGTCTGCATCTATTATTTCCCTCCTGGACACAGACCATGGTTGCCATCTTGATTTTTTACTTTTTTGTGCTTCTTATCAAAAGATCATGGGCAGTCAATATTTTGTACTGACATATTAATTGCCATAATAAATCATTAAGGCTTTAACTGATACGGTATATGTCTACAGCTCATGATTCTGATATGAAGTCATTAGTGATGAGTGAGTATACTTGTTGCTTGGGTTTTCCCGAGCATACTCGAGTGTCCTCCTAGTATTTTGGTGTGTTCAGAGATTTAGTTTTCGTGGTCTCAGCTGCATGATTGGCGACTGCTAGACAGGTTGAATACATGTGTGGAATGCCTGCTTGTTTCCCACATGTATTCAGCCTGTCAACAAGTTGCAAATCATGCAGCTGAGACCACGAAAACTAAATCTCCGAGCACGCCAAAATACTTGGAGGACACCCGAGCAACGAGTATACTCGCTCATCTCTAGAAGTCATCAACTACAGTAAGAGGGTACTGTAAAATGATGATAACTATAGTTATAATAATCTGTGCAGCTTTCTCCGCCTTCTAAAAAAAACATTAACTCATCAATATTTTTTTTTTTCAGACATGAAAATGTCTCCTATTTTTATGAAATGTCCAAGAATTTACGAACGATTGGCAACAATGACGAAAACACTGGAGAACTGCACAGATGTTGCTCAAAGTACTTTGTTATACAGCAATATACAAGCAGAAAATGTGCAGCAGCACAGAGTAAGGTCTCTCTCACACGAGTGTATAACATGCGTGAGTATTATCTGATGTTTTATCGGATAGCATCTGGCCCAATTACAGCATATACTATGAGGGCAATGCAGATCTGTGTATTTTTTTCCCATGCTGATTCGGCAGGAGAACAAAAACTCTCAGTATGCTGAAAGTGGATCCAGAATTCAGATCACATTCACCCTTTCAAGTCTATGGGTGCGTGTGAAACATTGAACTGCACACTGTTGTCTTCAGAGTGAAGTCCTACATTTGCGGACAGAGACAATGGAGAAATTAATTTCTCTATCTTCTCCGCACCTGTGCTGCAGCTCTCTCATGCGAGGAATCAGATCACACTCTGATGATAATCAGATCTACAGAGTTTGAGCCAAGTGTTATTATTATAGATGAGTGAACCTTTCATGGTGCGGATCGGCAACGTCCCGATGTTTGATGAATATATCTGAACCTCATTGAATTCAATGGGAGGCAATACCAAACACATATACAAAACCTTCAGTTGGGTCCAATTGCTGCCAAAACGGCTCAAATTATGGCAGACACGAGGAAAAGTGGGATCAATTAACCCAGAGTACAATTAGTAAAATTATTATTATTTTGTTATTATAGCACCATTTATTCCATGGTGCTTTACATGTGAAAAGGAGTATACATAGTAAACAACAAGTACAATAAAATTAAACAAAAACAAGTCTCCTACTGGTACAGCAGGAGAGAGGACACTGCCTGCAAGGGATCACAAATTACAAGCGATGGGTGATGATACAGTATGTGAGAGTAGAGCTGGCTGTGCAACAGTATGGTGGACCGAGGGTTAAGCAGTTTGTATGGTTGTCAGAAGAGGTAGGTCTTCATGTTCTTTTTCAAGGTTTACACGGTAGACGAGAGTCTGATATGTTGGGGTAGAGAGTTCCTGAGTGGGAGAGGTGCATGGGACAAATTTTTTATGCAACTGTGGGAAGAGAAGATAAGAGGGGAGTAGAGAATGAGATCTTGTGAGTATCGGAGCTTGCGTGCAGGTAAGTATAGGAAGACTAGGTAACAGATGTATGGAGGAGACAGGTTTTGATGGCTTTGTATGCCAAAGTTAGGGTTTTGAACTGGAGTCTATGGCCAATGAAGAGCCAGTGCAGGGATTGACAGAACGGAGAAGCCAGGGAATAGCCAGGTGACAGGTGGATTAGTTGGCCAGCAGAGTTTAGGATAGATTGAAGGGGTGTGAGAGTGTTAGAAAGGACACCACAGAGCAGGAGATTGCAGTAGTTTAGGAGGGAGATGATGAGGGCAAGCACTAGTGTTTTTGCAGATTCATGGTTGAGATATGTGTGGATCCAGGAGATATTTTGGAGATGGAGTCGGCAGGAAGTGGAAAGGGCTTGGAGGTTTAAAGGAGAGATCAGAGTCATAATTGCAGGACTGGGCAGAGTGGGCAGCCATTGACTTTGATGGATAAGTCTGTTGGGTGGTTGAATGAGATGGTGGAAAGATGATGAATTTGGTTTTATCCATGATAAGTTTTAGAAATCTATCAGCGAAGAAGTATGAAGCAGTGGACCTACATTGTTGGATTCTGGTTAGTAAATAGGTGATATCAGGTCCAGAGAGGTAGATCTGTGTGTTATCAGCATAGAAGTGATACTGAAAGCCATGAGACTCCATGAGCTGTCACACACCAATGGTGTAGATGGAGAAGAGCAAGGGTCCTATAACTGAACCTTGGGGGATTGGGGGATACCGACAGATACTGGGGCCCATCAACAGATAGTGGGCGAGATGAGTAAGTGGTGTGTGAGTGAGAGACACTGAATGTCCGTTTTGTTAGATATCCAACGAGGAGATCTAAGATAGGGCCATGTCTGTGATGCCAAGAGTTGAGAGAGTCTGTAGTAAGGGGGAATGGTCCACAGTGTCGAAAGTAGGTCCAGAAGGAGGAGGACAATTTAATGTCACTTGGATGTGGTGGGTAGTAGGTTGTTGGTGAATTAAGTCAGAGCAGTTTCAAGTGGAATGGTGCTGTGGGAAGCCAGATTGTAAGTGGTCAAAGAGGTAGGAGGAGAGGTGGGAAGACAGTTAAAAAAGGACATGTTGTTCCAGTAGTTTTGAGGTGTAGGTGAGAAGTGATATGGGGAAATAGCTATACACAAAGAATGGTTCAAGGGTGGGCTTTTTGAGGATGGGTGTGATCAAGGTATGTTTGAAGCATGAGGGGAAGACACCAGTTGTTAGTGACATGTTGAAGAGGTGGGTTAGGGTTGGGATGAAGACTGTATTAAGGTTTGGAATGAGGTTGGACGGGATTGGGTCAAGTTCACAGGTGGCGATATGTGATTTAGAGAATAAAGAGGAAAGTGTATCTTCTGTGATAGTGGATCTGGAGTTGGACCAAGAAGGGTCCGAGCAGAATCCATACCCTCGTCACCAGACGGGGTTGGGGTTGATCGCGATCCGACTCAAATACCCCAGGCACACAGAATGTACTGTGTTGTGAGGGCAGGAAGAGGAGAAGGTTGATTCTCAGGACAAGAAGTGGGAGAACAGAGAAAATGATGATGAGGTTGTAGATCCTACTTAGTGTGAACCCAGAGGCACGCAGCTGAGTAGCTCATCAGAGGAGGTGGAGGAAGAGGAAGACGAGGAGGTAATGTTTCGGCTTCCCGCACAGATACTAAGTGATGCAACCACGACAAGCACTGCTTCCTCAGGCACAATATTGGAAATGGATGACTCAAGTCACGTTTTCTGCCAATTTCATAAATAATAGCTGAGTAGAGGCCAAAAATCCAATAATTTGACTATTACATGCGTGAATAGCGCTCCCAAGTCTGGGAATCTCACTGTGCTAAAATGCAGACTAGTGGCCTCGTCAATTACCAGCCTCCCCATCAACCACATCTGCTGCTTCTTTCTCCTCCATCACCATGGCAAGTGTTCTCGCACAGGTCTCCATCCGTAGTACCTCAACTTGTTTACCGGCTACAGTTAAGATGAGTGAGAGCCCAGCTGTTACGAAAGTGGACATGCTTGCTGTTTTTGACTGATTTTAGACACTGAGCAACTTTCTCAATCCACTATAACATTCCCAACTGCACTTCACTCCCAGTACAGGAGTTTGTCATATTTACCCTACTCCATCCTCTGTCATCACACCAAGTCGGCAGTGAGAGGAGGACAGGAAACACACCTACAGTGCCCATTTGAATGCCAAAAGCATCAATTCTTCTTACTTAAGCTTGTCAACCTTAATTAACTTCATAATACAAGTTACGCACTGAAAAATGGGGGTTATTTGGCTAAAGTTGTGGGGGGGGGAGGGCTGGCTGCAGGTTTTCATGTGCCCTGGGCGAAAGAGCGCCCCTTTAACACATACCACAACTCATCATGCTCCGATACGGCAGAGAAATAGCGGTATAGTACAATGAAAAATACCTCACTTTTTACATCTCATGACGAGGCCCATCTATTTCTCCATACAGAATCATTGGTCCCATATAATGTTTGAAACAGTATATGATGAGCTCCACATAATGCTACAGTATATGTTGGTCCCCATGGATGAAGCTCCACTGTCTTATGGGCCCAAATAATGCTCCAAACATAATGGGCCCCATTTCTAATGCTCTAGTGTATAATGGGCCCTGTAAATGCTGCTCCAGTGTCTGATGTCCACCTTTGGAATGTTGCAGTGTATGGTGGGCCCCATCTATCATTCTCCAGAGTATAGTGCTCCCCAAAAATTGCTGTCCCAACATTGAAAACAATCAAATAAGTCTCCTCGCTAGGGAATCCCTGTACTTGTCTGGACTCCTCGTCGTCCCCATCTTCCATCTCACTGCACAGTATTTCAACTTTGCAAGTGCTGTGATCCTGGGCAAGCAGGGGGGGCCCACTCGTTGGCGACGGCACTGGCACAGGGCCCCTGATAGTACGGTGGTGTGTCTGATGGCGGGTGGGCCGAACCTGCACTTTCATCTGCAGCTTCCTCTTTGTCACCGTGTAAGATGGAACTGTATATGGGAAGGGTAACCTGAGTTTCATCAGGGTCAGATTCAGGTCGTGTAGCGTGCGAGGGGAATGTTGTGGTCTGGGTCAATGTACCAACAGATTCATCGAGCAGTGGCTGGGCATCAGTGCACTTGTGTCGCCCCCAGGAGTACGGTCGCCACAGTGGCATTACCTTCTTCCTAGGGATTGTGATGTCATGCTTGGGAGCAATGAAGGATCTCTCTAGCAGGTTAACTGATTGGGCAGCGTTATTCCCACGAGTCATGACCCTCCAAACAGCGTTCATGAAGGCAAAGTGTTTGTTTTACGTGGGCAGTATGGTTGCAAAGCTGAACCTTAAAGGAATGTCCAGAAGGGCACCACCAGGAGTGGAGCCTATGGTTAAATTCGACTCCACCTGGGAAACCTCAACCATGCCAGCTACAGAACAGATGCACACATTGCAAGCTTAATTCCGTTAACGAACGAGACTCCGTCATGCCCCGCGGTCCGAGTCCGGCTTACTAGAGGGACACGTGAGGCTCTGGCACATGAGATTGGCCAATAACTGGTGTGTCATGCCCTTACATGTCCGTGGCTGCATGTGCGCTACACTGAAAAGGCCAGCGTTTGTCGCTTACAGGTGCAGATAACCCGCTGAACAACGTTAGTGATGGGGATCACTGATTACAATTATTACCCGCGAACAATGATTTCCCAGTAAGTGCAGGTCAACCGCAGTTTCGGAATTAGGCCTAACCGTCATTCCTGAAAAAATGAAAAACTGACGTGTGCAAACCACAGGTGCTGTAGCTTGCTTAACAGCTCGCCAGCCGTTCTCACGCCCAGTATGGATTACACGTGATTGCACAAAGGTGAGAAAGGGTACCGTATCCCCAGATAACATGTATGGATAGCGTACACATTCAAAATATATGTCTATACATCAGGAGGCAGGCTCAGACGGTGTTAGGCCCAGTATGGATTGCACGTGATTGCACAAAGGTTAGAAAGGGTACCGTTTCCCCGGATAACATGTATGGATAGCATACACATTCAAAATATATGTCTCAGGAGGCAGGCTCAGACGGTGTTAGGCCCAGTATGGATTGCACGTGATTGCACAAAGGTTAGAAAGGGTACCGTTTCCCCGGATAACATGTATGGATAGCGTACACATTCAAAATATATGTCTATACATCAGGAGGCAGGCTCAGACGGTGTTAGGCCCAGTATGGATTGCACGTGATTGCACAAAGGTTAGAAAGGGTACCGTTTCCCCGGATAACATGTATGGATAGCGTACACATTCAAAATATATGTCTATACATCAGGAGGCAGGCTCAGACGTGTCAGGCACAGTATGGATTTGATGGCCCAGATTACACAGCGGAAGAGCAGGGAGAGGTAAAGATTGCAAATGCTGGGGCCCTGCCCAAGCAAGGGGGGCCCACTCGTGGGCGTCGGTACTGGCACTGGGCCCCTCATAGTACAGCGGTGTGTCTGACGGCGGGTGTGCACCATTACCGTCAGAGACACTTGATTGCACTATGAGGGACCCTGTGCCAGTGCCCACGCCCAAGAGTCGGCCTACCCACCTGTCCAGGGCAACGGCACTCGCACGGTGTCGTGTGCTAGGTGGTGACCCCGGCCGTGGGGGGGGAGGCAGCACAGTTAGGGAGTTTTAGAAAGTGTCATATGTTGATGTTGGACATTCAGCTGATGCAAAAGGCGAAATAGGTGAAGTCCCAAGAAGAGGTAGACCAAAGCAAGCCATTTTTCTGTCACCCTATGTGTCATCAGGGGAAGGTGGGACAAAATCCTTGGAAACCCATGCATGGTTCATTTTAATGAAGGTTAGATCATCCACATTTTGGGTTGACAGACGGGTCCTTTTTTCTGTCAGGATTGATCCAGCTGCACTGAAGACTCTTTCCGATAGCACACTTGCAGCTGGGCGAGCGAGCTCCTGTAAGGCATATTGGGCCAATTCAGGCCAGGTGTCAAGTTTAGCGGCCCAATAGTCAAAGGGGAATGACCTGTGTGGGAGAACATCGATATGGGAGGAAAAGTAGTTTGTAACCATAGTTTACAACTGCTGTCTCCTGTCACTTTCCATCGATGCAGTATTACCAGTTGTGTGAGCGGTATTTGAAAAATCAGTCCACAACATTGTCATGAAACCCCTGACTCCAACGCCACTTCTGCTGTGTGCACCACGAACACCTCTGCCAAGCTGCCCCCGGCCCGTACGGCTCTTGTGAGAACCATCACCGCTGCTGTGTGCTGGGAATGCCTCAAGCAACCGATTTACCAGAGTTGCTTGTTTATTAGCCAATATTAGGTCAAGGTTCTCCTGTGGCATGATGTTTTGTAATTTGCCTTTATATCGTGGATCCAGGATGCTGGCCAACCAGTAGTCGTCATCGTTCATCATTTTGGCAATGCGGGGGTCCCTTTTTAGGATCTGCAAGGCATAATCTGACATGTGGGCCAATGTTCCCGGTGTCAATGATGCACTGCGAGTGCTGGGTGGAGGAGCACTTTCTGGCAAATCCACATCCCTCCAGTCACGCACAAACCCTGTACCAGACCTTGCCACGCCAACATTTTCACTTGCCCCACGAGATGCATCCTCCTCCCCTAAGTAATCATCCCCATCATCCTCCTCCTCCTCCTCCTCTTCTTCCTCCACCTCGTCCAGGAAAGGTCCCTGAGCAGACAATGGCTGAATGTCATCAAGGATTCCCTCCTCCTCTTCCTCCTCATCAACATTGGCTGCAGACGCCTGCTCCTTAAGGTGCGTCAAAGTTTGCATGAGCAGACGCATAAGTGGGATGCTCATGCTTAGTATGGCGTCGTCTGCGCTTACCAGCCGTGTGCATTCCTCAAAACACTGAAGGACTTTACAGAGGTCTTTCAGCTTTGACCACTGCACACCTGTCAACTCCATGTCTGCTCTCAAAGTGCCTGGCCGTGTATCCTCCCACAAATGCATTATGGCCTGCCTCTGCTCGCACAGCCGCTCCACCATGTGCAGGGTGGAGTTCCACCTTGTTGCAATGTCGATAATGAGGCGGTGGTTGGGAAGGTGGACCAATCGCTGCAGCTTCTGCATACGAACGGAGTGTACAGGCGACCGGCGGATGTGCGCGCACAGTCTTCGCACCTTCTGGAACAGGGCTGTTAACTCCGGATAATTTTTGAGGAAGCACTGCACCACCAGGTTCAAGGTGTGAGCCAAGCAAGGTATGTGGCTGAGTTTTGAAAGGGCTATGGCTGCCACAAAATTACGCCCGTTATCACTAACTACCTTGCCTGCCTCAAGATGTACACTGCCCAGCCATGACTCAGTTTGTCGCTGAAAGTACTCGGCCAGCACCTCGGCGGTGTGTCTGTCGCCCAAACACATCATCTGCAACACAGCCTGCTGACGCTTTCCACTAGCTGCTCGATAGGGGGACACCTCGTGTGCAACAGTGGCAGCTGCAGATGGAGTGCTCGTACGACTGCGCTCTGTGGACGAGCTTTCGCTTCTGGAGGAGGAGGAGGAGGAGGAGGGTCGAACGCCTACAGCCAACTGTTTCCTATACCGTGGGCTAGGCAGCACTGTCCCACCACCACTGTCCCTTGTGGACCCTGCATCCACCACATTAACCCAGTGCGCAGTGATGGACACGTAACGGCCCTGGCCATGCCGACTGGACCATGCATCAGTTGTGAGGTGCACCTTTCCGCTCACTGACTGCTTGAGTGCATGGACAATGCGGTCTTTCACATGATGGTGGAGGGCTGGGATGGCTTTGCGAGAGAAGAAGTGGCGACTGGGTAGGTCATAGCGTGGTACTGCATAGGCCATGAGTTCGCGGAAAGCTGTGCTTTCCACCAACCGAAAGGGCATCATCTCAAACGAGATTAGTTTGGCAATGTGGGCGTTCAAACCCAGTGTACGCGGATGAGAGACTGAGTACTTTCTTGACCTACTCATAGTGTCTGGGAGGGTGAGCTGGACTTGAGAGCTGCATATGGTGGAAGTAGCGGTGGACAGGGCGGACTGAGAGAGGGTTGATGATGGTGATGGAGTTGGTGTTCTTTCTGATGGCCTAGAATCAGTCTTTCATTGATATAACAGTGGGATTCCCTGACTGCTGTGGCCTTGCAACGACACCTCAACATTTGCTGCTGTGCTAACCGGTGGGCTTACAGTGGGGGAAACAATGTAGCGTTGCTGACTACCTTCGTTGTGATCAGTTGCACATGTGGCACTTGAGGTTTGGTGTTGTGTCCACGCTTGCAAGTGCATGCTGGTTAAATGTCTAAGCATGCAACTGGTATTCAAATTTTTCAGATTTTTCCCTCGGCTAAAGGTCTTTGCGCACTTCTTACAGATAACTTTGGCCTGATCATGAGGATTTTGGTCAAAAAAGTGCCACACTGCACTCTTCCTACTTTGGCAGACATTTTGCGGCCTAGCACGCTGTGATCTTTTGACCCTCTGGACAAGCTGTCCAGCAACTCTTTTGATGTTTGGAACCTGTCTTTGGAGTGCTCCGGGCCTGCCAGATAACAGCTGTTGCGATGTCGATGTCTGCTGTGGATGCTCCTCATCTGAGCTATTGGAAGCTGCACCCTCTTCCCCCAATGGATGCCAATCTGGGTCAACAACTGGGTCATCCATCACCTCCTCTTCTATGTCATGTGCACCTTCCTCTGTGTCACCGTGTATGGTGGTATAGTGTGCGGGAAGGGGCACCTGAGTCTCATCAGGGTCAGAATCTGGCTCTGTACACTGCGAGGACAATGTAGTGCTCTGAGTGAATGTACCAGCAGAATCATCCATCAGCGGCTGTGCATCAGTGCACTCCATGTCAGATTCATCTTGGCCTGGGTAATTCACCATTTCACTTGATAATCCAGGCATGGTATGTGAAAACAGCTCCATGGAGTAATCAGTAGTATGGCCTGCATCATCCTTCAATCTTGGTTGGGGTGAAGGACACAAGGAAAGGTGTGGTTCATGAACATGAGCCTCCAATGACGACTCAGTGCTTTTACTTTTTACAACTGAAGAAGAGGAGGCGATAGAGCTGGAGGCTGAGTCAGCAATGTAAGACAAAACTTTTTCCTGATGCTCTGGCTTTAAAAGCAGTTTGCCAACTCCTAGAAAACTAAGCGTTCGAGGCCTTATGTAGCCAAACGATGACGCAGGCTCAACACCTCCTGCATTCGGTTCTATTTTGCTCTTGCCACTACCATCAGATCCACCACCAACACCATCATTACCAGCTGCCAACCCCCGCCCAATTCCACGGCCTCTTCCACCAGCCTTCCTCATTTTTGGTAGAAATGTAGACAAAATCCAACAAACTATATAGTAATGTAAAACAAGGTACAAGGTGTCTATAGGACAGGGGAGATTTTGAATTTCTGCAGACACTTGTGGACACTGGACACTTTTGGATTGTGTGAGGCCCACTGATATCTGAGCGCTATGTGACAGGCTCGATGGCACAGCTGCTGTGACCAAAGTGACTAGAGGATAAGGGAGATTTTGAATCTCTGCACACACTTTTGGACACTGGACACTTTTGGATTGTGTGAGGCCCACTGATATCTGAGCGCTATGTCACAGGCTCGATGGCACAGCTGTGACCAAAGTGACTAGAGGATAAGGGAGATTTTGAATCTCTGCACACACTTTTGGACACTGGACACTTTTGGATTGTGTGAGGCCCAATGAATATCTGAGCGCTATGTGACAGGCTCGATGGCACAGCTGTGACCAAAGTGACTAGAGGATAAGGGAGATTTTGAATCTCTGCACACACTTTTGGACACTGGACACTTTTAGATTGTGTGAGGCCCAATGAATATCTGAGCGCTATGTGACAGGCTCGATGGCACAGCTGTGACCAAAGTGACTAGAGGATAAGGGAGATTTTGAATCACTGCACACACTTTTGGACACTGGACACTTTTGGATTGTGTGAGGCCCAATGAATATCTGAGCGCTATGTGACAGGCTCGATGGCACAGCTGTGACCAAAGTGACTAGAGGATAAGGGAGATTTTGAATCTCTGCACACACTTTTGGACACTGGACACTTTTGGATTGTGTGAGGCCCACTGATATCTGAGCGCTATGTCACAGGCTCGATGGCACAGCTGTGACCAAAGTGACTAGGGGATAAGGGAGATTTTGAATCTCTGCACACACTTTTGGACACTGGACACTTTTGGATTGTGTGAGGCCCAATGAATATCTGAGCGCTATGTGACAGGCTCGATGGCACAGCTGTGACCAAAAGTGACTAGAGGATAAGGGAGATTTTGAATCTCTGCACACACTTTTGGACACTGGACACTTTTGGATTGTGTGAGGCCCAATGAATATCTGAGCGCTATGTGACAGGCTCGATGGCACAGCTGTGACAAAAGTGACTAGAGGATAAGGGAGATTGGATTGCTTTTAAAAAAGCAGTTTGCGGAGCAGTGGGTAAACAGCAATGCCAGCCTGTCAGGAAGCCTTAAAAGGCAGCCCAGCAACCAACACCACTGATACACCACAATATAGCCTCTCCTTGCACTGCATACACAGTGACTGGTGTGTTGTGCAGGCCAAATTGCTAGCAGCAGAAGCAGTTTTTTTTTCTTCTCAGCAGGACAAAAAAAAAAATTGGGATTGCTTTTAAAAAAGCAGTTTGCGGAGCAGTGGGTAAACAGCAATGCAGGAATGTCAGGAAGCCTTAGAAGGCAGCCCAACAACCAACACCACTGATACACCACTATATAGCCTCCCCTTGCACTGCACACACAGTGACTTGTGTGTTGTGCAGGCCAAATCGCTAGCAGCAGAAGCAGTTTTTTTGTCTTCTTCCCTGCCTAACGCTCTCCCTACAGAATCAGCAGCAACCTCTCCCTATACTGAGATCGGCAGAAGTAAGATGGCGGTCGGCGTGCACGCCCTTTTATACCCCCTGTGACGCCCACCAAAGCAAGCCAATCACTTGCATGCCCTTCTGAAAGATGGTGGTGACCCCTGCCTATGTCATCACGTTGCCCACAGTGTCCGTGGATCCTGATTGGCTGAAAAAGAGCGCAAAACAAACTTTTGAAACGCGATTTTGGCGCGTAAGTCGCCGACCTCGTGGCCGACCTCATCCTAGGGTCGGGTTTCGTTTCATGAAACCCGACTTTGCCAAAAGTCGGCGACTTTTGAAATTTTTCGACCCGTTTCGCTCAACTCTAGTGGTCAAGTTTAAGATTGTTTCCTCTTACACACGGCAAATGTAAGAGCTTGAACTTCACCATCTCCAATCTTTTGGTCACAGAAATGCTGCTTTTCTGCTTGATGTAAACACATGCTTTCCAAAAGCTGATGCCCATCGCATTCCCCCAGTACCATTTGCCATTACTTATTAAAGAAAGCTGTGCTTGCACTACACCAGAATATCGCATACAACATCACCCGTTCCTTGAAAAAAAATCTATTTCTGCCAGGGTGCATTTCACCACTGACACCTGGATGAGCAAGTATGGCCAGGTGCGTTACATCTCACTGACTGGGTACTGGGTGACTCTGGTGGCTGTCGGGGCAGGCAGGGAAGGGGCTGCTCCACAAGTCTTGGAATTCCCAAGGCTTGCAGGATGCTTGGGGATGGAAAACTAAACTACTGCACAGCAGAAGATGAAGAACTAAATTACTAGACAGCAGGGTTTGGAGAACTAAACTACTAAACGCATAGGGTTGAATAACTAAACCACTACACAGCAGAAGATGGAGATCTAAGTTACTAGTCAACAAGGATTGGAGAACTAAACTGCTAAACACCTAGGATTGGAGAACTAATCCACAACAAATTAGAAGATGGAGAACTAAACTACTAGACATCTGGGGTTGTTGAACTAAACTATTAAACAACTAGGGTTGGAGAACTAAACCACTGCACACCAAGGGGATGGAGAACTGAGCCACTACACATCAATGGATGGTGAACTAAAACCCTAGACACCAAGGTGGCACTAGACATCAAATCATGGAATTCCCAAGGCTTGCAGGACAAACCTCTGTATCTAACACTTCCTCCATTGCTTCTTCCTCCTCCACCTCCTGTAGTTTCCTGGCTCAATCGTCTATCCTTTTTTATAGATAGGGACATTTGTCCTCCTCTAATCTTCTGCAACTTCTCCTATTCTACAAGATTTTTTAAAGGTTATGGCTAGTGATTCTGCAATTTCCTCTGCTAACTCATTCAGTACCCTAGGATGTGAAGCAACAGAGCCCATCACTACTACATACTGGGTGGCGTTTAACCCATGTGTGTCCAGTGTGATACCGCCATTTAGTGTCCGCTATTACCAAGCAGCAGTTAACATCTCTGCACAGTGGAACCCGGGCTGCGAATGCACCTTATTACCATTTTTTCATTATTTGGTGCGTTCCGCCAGCCCTAACGTTATACTAGCGCCAGGGTCTGGCTAGTAATGGTGGATGAACAGTGACTACAGTGGTACATCCAGCAGCTGGAGGGCAGATTGTCTGCTCTTGAGTGTACAACCTCAGCAGTGGATGTTATCGCAGTAGCAGTTCAGGCTGCTAGCGTGGCTGCAGCCAGTTTGTCCACTGCCACCCCTCTTCCGACCTTATCCCACCTCCCGCTGCCAGATAAGTTTTCTGGTGATAGCAAGTCGTGTAGGGGGTTTGTCAGCCAGTGTGCTATACACCTTGAGCTCCTGGCAGCACGTTTCCCCTCAGAGTGGGCCAAGGTGAGATTCATAGTATCCCTCCTGTCGGACAGGGCGTTGGAGTGGGCAATGCCGCTGTGGGAGTGTAACGATCATGTGGTGCAGAGTGCTCCGCGGTTCCTGAGCACTCTCAAACAGGTCTTTTTGGGGCCTCGAGTCACCCAGGATATGGCGCTCCAACTGCTGGCATTGACACAGGGCTCGTCCATGGTCAGCCATTTTGCTGTCCACTTCCCGACTTTAGCATCTGAGCTGGAGTGGCCAGACAAAGTCCTTATCCCTGCATTTTAGACTGGATGACCTTGTGAAAGACGCTTTGGCCACTAGGGAGATTCTCGCCACACTGGAGGAGCTAATAGCGGTGTCAACTTGCATCGACCTTTGTTTTAATGAGCGGAGGTTGGAACGAGCCCAGTGTAGGCAGAGGTTTCGGCTGGCTCCCACCTTCGCCAAATCTCTGGAATCCCCTGTCCAGGCATCGGGGCCACATGAGGCCATGGAGGTGTCATGAGCGGAATCTAAGTCCCAGACCACTCATGCACTCTAGGTCTGTCATGTTTGTTGGCAGTCAGGACATCTTGCCTCCAGAAGTCCTCAGGGGTCTGGAGAACATCCCCGATTAGTGACCGCAGGAGGTGGGTCACTAGACACAGCGGCACTGTCCTCCAAACTGTCCTTCAAGGGGACAATTGCCATTGGCTCATCCACCCATATGGTAGAGCTTTGTGTGGATTCCGGGGCGGAAGGCAACTTCATGTCTTCTGCCTTCGCCCGACGGCATGCGATTCCTCTGTTATGCTCGCCAAACCAGTGACCATACGAGTGATAAATAGGTCGACACTGCCCCGTAGATAATGCATCAGACCATCCCATTTACTCTGTCCATGTCTCCATCCCATCAGGAGATCATCTCCCTGCTAGTTATTCCTGAGGGAATTGATGAGGTCCTCTTAGGGATACAATAGCTATGCTATCACTCCCCTCATACAGAGTGGTACTCAGGGAGAATTCTGGAATGGAGTAAATTCTGTGAGGGTAGATGTCAGAGGGACTGCATTCAGGTTGCTACTGCAGAGGTACCTGCAGATCTTTCTCCCTCCCCAAACACTATTGGCCCTATGCGGACGTGTTCTCCAAGAAGGCTGCGGAAATCCTTCCGCCTCACCGCCCATATGACTGCTCTTTTGACCTCTTGCCTGGTGCTGAGCCTCCCCTGGGTCGACTCTACCCACTATCTCTCCCGGAAACGGAGGCAATGACTCAGTACATCCAGGAGAATCTGGCAAGAGGATTTATTAGGAAGTCAGTGTCACCTGCAGGGGCGGGGTTCTTCTTCGTGGAGAAGAGGATTGGAGAACTACGTCCTTACATAGACTACCGGGATCATAACGCCATCTTAACGCTCAAGGTCGGAAGCATCCTTGCTTCTTTTTTTTAAGACTTTCTTACCTGCGGAGAGGAACTATTCTATCAGGAACAGGGAGTTGCTAGCCATGAAGTTTGCCTTTTCGGAGTGGAGACAACTCCTGGAGGGGGCTCGATATCCCTTCCAAGTGTACACCGACCACAAAAATTTGGTTTACTTGCAAACAGCGGCTAAATTCTCGCCAGGCTAGATGGTCCTTGTTCCTCTCCCGGTTCCACTTCACCCTCCACTTTATTTCTAGGGAGAAGAACTTTCATGCCGATGCTCTCTCCTGACCCGTAATGTCATCATAAGAGGAGAAGGAGGAGTCTCAGCTAATTGTCCCTTCTGAGAGCCTGAGGACTGTGGCCCCGGTTTCTCTTGAGTCTGTGCCCCCGGTCAAGATTTTTGTGCCACCTAATCTGCGATCGGAAGTTCCTTCTTGGGCTCACTCGTCCAGGGTGGGAGGACATTTTGGGACCAAGAGGATATCTGAGCTTCTGGCGAATGATGTACTGGTGGCCGTATATGGCCCGTGATGTCTGAGACTATATTCAGGCATGTGTCTCCTGCGCCCAACAATGGCGTTCACCTCATAATCGTCCATAGACGAGCCTGGCAGATGACTTGGAAAACTGGGACATGTGAATGTGTGCCAAGAATAGGTCTTCTCGACAATGGCCTGCTGGGCTACTTTACCCTCTGCTGGTGGCAGACAGGCCCTGGGATATGGTCGGGATGGACTTTGAGGTGGGCTTACCCAAGTCCCATAGCTGCACAGTCATCTGGGTAGTCACCGACCATTTTTCCAAAATGGTGCACCTGGTGCCCCTTCTGCAGGTACCTTATGCACGGGCCTTGGTGGCATTGTTCATTAAGCACATTTTTCACCTACACAGTATGCCTGACAAAATTGTCAGTGAACCTGGGTTCCCAGTTTGCATCTCGGTTCTGGAGAGAGCTTTGTTGCCTACTTAGCAATGAGTTGAATTTCTATTCAGCTTACCATCCTGAGACAAATGGGTTGGTAGAGAGGGCCAACCAGACCCTGGTCACGTATCTGTGACAGTTTGTTTTGGCCAGGCAGGATGAATGGGCATCCTTGCTACCGTGGGCGGAGTTTGCGCTGAACAACATCATAGCCAATTCCACTGGACAAACTCCATGCCTCCTTAACTACGGCCAGCATCCGCGGATTCCTGTGCCGATGCCCATGTCTTCCACCGACTCTAGGGTGGCAGACTAGGCGGTAGAGGCACGTGACATTTGGGACCGCACACAGGAGGCCATCCGGGCCTCCAAGGAGAGAATGAGGGTTTCCGCCGATGCTCACCGGCGCCCAGCTCTGACCTTTGCCCCTGGCTACTTGGTATGGCTCTCCACCCGTAATATCAGCTGTGAGTTGAGTCCACTAAGCTTGCGCCTCGCTATATAGGTCCCTTCAAGGTCCTGGAAAAAGTTAACACTGTGGTCTACCATCTGGCCCTTCCTCCATGCCTAGGTATCACTGTGTCCCTCCTGTGTCCTTTCATGTGTCCCTCCTAAAATCACATGTCCCAGTTTTCTGGGTCATCTGCCGGGACATCAGGCTCGTCTACGGATGATTATGAGGTGAACGCCATTGTTGGGTGCAAGATGGTATGTGGCAAAAGTATTATCTGGTGGACTGGAAGGGTCATGGCTCAGAGGACAGGACCTGGGAACCTATTGAGCACATTCATGCTACTCAGCTCACTGCTGCTTTTGAGCATAGTGAGGCCCAAGGAGGAGGGGCCCTAGGAGGGGGGAATAATGTTAGGCATCGAGTTCCCGCCAATGCACAGGGGGAATCTCAAGCCATGTCCTCTGCAGTCTCCCATTCTTCTACAGCCGCAGAGTTTCCTGCTCAGCAGAGACGTCGGTCCCAGCGTCTTGCTCAGGCTATTGCTAGACATCGGGTTGCTGCTGCCACCCCAGGTTCAGCTATAGCATCCAGCATTAGTCAGTTGCAAGCAGACGCTCCTGGGACCAAGTCCTGCTTTTCTCCATCTGAGCATGCCCGTGAGACGACCACTCATTGGTGGTCGGAGGTCACATGCTCAGGTCCTCAAGCAGCTTGGATTGGGTGATCAGCAAGGTCCTGGAAGGCTGCGGTTATAAACGGATTGCATGGCCGCATGGCTGTGGTCTAGCATAGACAATGTGGAGTGAGTGTTGTATGCACGTATGAATGTCTCTGGTGAATGACTCATTGTGAAACCCCTACCCTTGGTACGCATGTGTTGATCAGCCTTGCCAGGTAGTGCCTAGGCTGATAGTGCAGGTAGGAGGAAGAGTCAGGTCCTAGTTTCAGCGCCAAGTAGTGGCTTTGCCTGTACGCCACTGTGCACTTGGTCTGCACTCCACAGTAGCCAGCGTCTATTAGTGGCTTTCGTAGGTGCGACGTCATGCTCCTAGTGGGTCTAGAGAGGCTCTTACCCCGCATCCTTGGGGCAGAATCTTTTGACCGTACACTAGCGCAGACTTAGCTGTGCCCTGTGACAGTTAACAGGGTACGGCATCTGTGTTATGCGGTACCGTGACTCTGTGAAGCAACAGAGCCTGTCACTACTACATACTGGGTGGCGTTTAACCCACGTGTGTCCAATGCGATACCGCCATTTAGTATCCGCCATTACCGAGCAGCAGTTAACATCTCTGCACGGTGGACCCCGGGCTGCGAACGCACCTTATTACCATCTTTTTATTATTTGGTACGTTCCGCCAGCCCTAACATGCAAAACCGAAAAAAGCTTTGAAGGTTAAGGGGTTAACATGACTATCAATTCTGTGATTTTCATAATTTTATCACTTTTCCTGCTTGGTTTTGCACTCTCTATATTGAGGAGTGTATATGTGTATGATGACAGGAAGTCATGTGGAGGGTGGAATTACCAGCGGTTTCCTTACAATAGGTGCAAGATATTATAGCACCTGTTTTGAGATCACTAGTTGGAAGCAAATTCAAGAACTAACACGGTACGATTCAGTACCGACTGTAAGCGTAAACCTCATTGATTTATAATTAATGCATAGTGCAAAGGCCAGCGTCACTGCCACTTGAATCTCTGATACGAACAACAGGTCATTGATGTAACGGCCCATTCAATACTGCTCTACAAACTTTATTAGCTTCATCAAAAAATAAAAATGTAATTTCTCAGTAGCCCATATACAGATGCTTCTCACAACATTAGAATATCATTAAAAAGTTAGTTTATTTCAGTTCTTCAATACCAAAAGTGAAACTCATATATTATATACAGTCATTACAAACAGAGTGATCTATTTCAAGTGTTTATTTCTGTTAATATTGATGATTATGGCTTACAGTCAATGAAAACTCAAAAGTCATTATCTCAGTAAATTATAATAATTAAAAAAACCACCTGCAAAGGCTTACTAAGCGTTTAACCCCTTTACCCCCAATGGTGGTTTGCACATTCACGACCGGGCCAATTTTTACAATTCTGACCACTGTCCCTTTATGAGGTAATACTGTAACTCTGGAACGCTTCCATGGATCCCGGGGATTTTGACAAAGTTTTCTTGTGACATGTACTTCATGTTAGTGGTAAAATTTCATTGCTATGACTTGTGTTTATTTGTGAAAAAAATGGAAATTTGGTCAAAATTTTGAAAATTTTTCAATTTTCCAACTTTGAATTTTCATGCCCTTAAATCACAGAGATATGGCACAAAAAAACTTAATAAATGACATTTCCCACATGTTTACTTTATATCAGCACAATTTGGGAATCAATTTTTTTTTTGTTAGGAAGTTATAAGGGTTCACCCCTTCACTACCAAGGGTGGTTTGCACGTTAACTCCCGGGCCAATTTTTACAATTCTGACCACTGTCATTTTATGAGGCCATAACTCTGGAACGCTTCCATGGATCCCGGTGATTCTGACATTGTTTTCTCGTGACATATTGTACTTAATGATAGTGGTAAAATTTCATTCATATAACTTGCGTATATTTGTGAAAAAAATGGAAATTTGGCGAAAATTTTGAAAATTTTGCAATTTTCCAACTTTCAATTTTTATGCCCTTAAATAATAGAGATATGGCACACAAAAAACTTAATAAGTAACATTTCCCACATTTTTACTTTACATCAGCACAATTTTGGAACCAAAATTTTTTTTTGTTAGGAAGTTATAAGGGTTAAAAGTTGACCAGTGATTTCTCTTTTTTGCAACACCATTTTATTTTTACGGACCACATCACATTTGAAGTCACTTTGAAGGGTCTATATGATAGAAAATACCCAAAAATGACACCATTCTAAAAACTGCACCCCTTAAGGTGCTCAAAACCACATTCAAGGAGTTTATTAACCCTTCAGGTGCTTCACAGGAATTTTTTGAATATTTAAAAAAAAATGAACATTTAACTTTTTTTTCACAAAAAATATTCAGGTTCAATTTTTTTTATTTTACCAAGGGTAACAGGAGAAATTGGACTGCAAAAATTATTGTGCAATTTGTCCTGAGTATGATGATACCTGATATGTGGGGGAACCACTGTTTCGGCGCATGGCAGAGCTCAGAAGGGAAGGAGCGCTGTTTGACTTTTACAATGCAAAATTGGCTGGAATTCAGATCGGACGCCATGTCACGTTTGGAGAGCCCCTGATGTACCTAAACAGTGGAAACCCCCCACAAGTGACACCATTTTGGAAACTAGACCCCCCAAGGAACTTATCTAGATATGTGGTGAAAGCTTTGAACCCACAAGGGCTTCACAGAAGTTTATAAAGTACAGCAGTACAATTTAAAAATCATATTTTTCCCAAAAAAATGATCTTTCCACCCCAATTTTTAATTTCCCAAGGGTAACAGGACCCCAAAAGTTATTGTGCAATTTGTCCTGAGTACGATGATATCCCATATGTGGGGGTAAACCACTATTTGGGCGCATGGCAGAGCTCAGAAGGGAAGCAGCGCCATTTGACTTTTTTGGCTGGAATTGAGATCGGACGCCATGCCGCGTTTGGAAAGCCCCTGATGTACCAAAACAGTGGAATCCCCCCACAAATGACACTATTTTGGAAACTAGAACCCCCAAGGAACTTCTCTAGATATGTGGTAAGAACTTTGAACCCCCAAGGGCTTCACAGAAGTTTATAATGTACAGCCGTACAATTAAAAAATCATATTTTTTCCACAAAAATGATCTTTTCACCCCAAATTTTTATTTTCCCAAGAGTAACAAGACCCCAAAAGTTAATGTGCAATTTATCCTGAGTACGCTGATACCCCATATGTGGGGGTAAACCACTATTTGGGTGCAGGGCAGAGCTCGGAAGGGAAGCAGCGCCATTTGACTTTTTTAGCTGGAATTGAGATTGGATGCCATGCCGTGTTTGGAAAGCACATGATATGCCAAAACAGTGGAAATCCCCCACAAATGACACCATTTTGGAAACTAGACCCTCCAGGGAACTTATCTAGATGTCTGGTGAGAACTTTGAACCCCCAAGTTTATAACTCTCGGGCGTGAAAATAAAAAAAATCATATTTTTTCCACAAACATGATCTTTTAGTCCCCAAAATTTTTATTTTCCCAAGGGTAACAGGAGAAATTGGACACCAAAAGTTGTTGTCCAATTTGTCCTGAGTAAGCTGATATCCCATATGTGGGAGAAAACTACTGTATGGGCACGCGTCGGGGCTCGGAAGGGAAGTAGTGACGTTTTGGAATGCAGACTTTGATGGAATGGTCTGCGGGTGTCAAGTTGCCTTTGGAGAGTCCCTGATGTGCCTAAACTGTGGAAACCTTCCATAAATGACCCCATTTTGGAAACTAGACCCCCCCAAGGAACTTATCTAGATGTGTGGTGAGCACTTTGAACCCCCAAGTGCTTCACAGAAGTTTATAACGTAGAGCCATAAAAATAAAAAAAATCATTTTTTTCCACAAAAATGATATTTTTGCCCCAAAATTTTTATTTTCCCAAGGGTGACAGGAGACATTGGGCCCCAAAACTTGTTGTGCATTTTGTTCTGAGTAGGCTGATACCCCATATGTGGGGGTAAACCACTGTTTGGGCGCATGGCAGACCTTAGAAGGGACGGAGCACCGTTTGACTTTTTCAACACAGAATTGGCTGGAATTGAGATCAGACGCCATGTTGCATTTGGAGAGCACCTGATGTGCCTAAACAGTGAAAAAACCCCAATTCTAACTCCAACCCTAACCCCAAGACACCCCTAACCTCAACTCTAGCCCTAATCCTAGCCCTAACCTTAGCCCTAATGGGAAAATGGAAATAAATACATTTTTTTAATTTTATTATTTTTCCCTAACTAAGGGGGTGATAAAGGGGGGTTTGATTTACTATTTATGGTGGTTTTTTATGTTTGGCAGCTGTCACACACTAAAAGATGCTTTCTATTGTAAAAATAGTTTTTGCATCACCACATTTTGAGAGCTATAATTTTTCCATATTTTGACCCACCAAGTCATGTGAGGTCTTATTTTTGGCAGGACAAGTTAACATTTTTATTGGTACCATATTCGGGCATGTGACATTTTTTGATCACTTTTTATTCCGATTTTCGGGACGCAGAATGAACAAAAACCAGCATTTCATGAATTTCTTTTGGGGTGGTGTGTTTACACTGTTCCGCGTCCGGTAAAATTGATAAAGCGGTTTTATTTTTCGGGTCAGTATGATGACAGCGATACCTCATTTATGTCTTTTTTTATATTTTGGCACTTTTATGCCATGAAAACAATTTTAAATAAAAAATAATTATTTTTGCATCGCTTTATTCTGCATCAACCCCACAAATAATAACCCCACTTGCCACCACTACAGGGCAAGTGGGAGGAGCCAGGCAAAGCGGCAGAATTGATGCATCTAATAGATGTGGCTTTTCTGGGCAGCTGCAGGCTGCTCTTTTTAGGCTGGGGGACCAATATCCATGGCCCCTTATCAGCCTGAGAATACTATCCCCCAGCTGTCTGCTTTAGCAAGGACGGTTATCAAAAATGGAGGGAACCCCAAGCTGTTTTATAAAATTATTTATATAATTAAAAAATACAGTGTGGGGACCCCTCTTTTCATGATAATCAGCCTTGATGAAGCTGAGAGCTGAGGGTTGCAACCCCCAGCTGTGAGTTTTGCCTGGCTGGTTATCAAAATACAGGGGAACCCACACTATTGTTTTAATTTATTTACAGTGCAGGAGACGGCTAATGAATTCTCCCATCAGCTGCTCCTGTTCTCGCTGTTATTAGCAGCAGCAGTGGTCATATGATGGGAGCAGTAGTCCCATCAGCTTACACCAGTGACCGGAGGTAAACTTTATACTTCCGACAACAGCTGAGTGCTCACGCTGTCTTTTGACAGTGTGGGAACCATGGCACTCTGACCGATGATTTCACCGCTGATCAGAAGCGGTGTTTGCTGTGCTGTTATGCACATGACAGCATGGTAATCACAGGATGTTCAGGCCTCCCATTCAAGTGAATGGGGTACAAGCTTTGGTTTGAGTCTGGGTACTGTTCTGGTACCCGAACCCGAACTTTTTGTAACTGTTTAGCCGAACCCGTCGGACCCGAACATCCAAATGTCCGCCCATCTCTAGTGTTGAGAGGCATGACCAAATAAAGCAAAGTTCACTGATCAGTGGTAGGGATTGTTATAGTATGTGCGCTGGTGAGGTTTCTGAGGCAGGGCTGCTTTTTTGTCTCATTTCGGCCCTGGTTCACTTCACTGCTGCAGAAAACTTGAGCAGTGCTGGAGAGCTGGAACTGTACTCAGGAACGGGTAAAATTATATGATTTTCATTATTTTGTATTACTTTTCTAAAAGTAAAATAAATCTTTATTCGTTGTACAGATCACTATACAATACCATGTAATGCAAACGGTAAAATCTGACTCCAAATATGCATACAGCTCAGGTGTGATCTTAGTCTAAAGCATTTCTGATGCATATTTAGTCCACAAAAGAAATGTTTGTTTTATTTCTCCCACTTATACCAGTAATAATGGCAATAAATGTTTTCATCATGGTATGTGGAAGTACGCAGGATCTCTGTGACCTGGTATATTAATTAATTATAGTCAGGGTCTTGAGGCTATTTGCACACGTTGCGGAATTGCCGAGGAAATTTCTGCGGGAATTCCGGAATTCCATTCCGCGAGAAATATGCGAGAAAACCGCATTTTAATTCCCGCCTATTTCCTGTGGAAAAACTAGCGATTTGCAAGCGTAATTAGCTTGCAGAATGCTAGCGTTTTCCAAGCAATCTGTAGCATCGCTTGGAAAACTGATTGACAGGTTGGTCACACTCATCAAACATAGTGTTTTACTAGTGTGACCAACTTTTTACTATGCGGCATCAGTAGTAAAAAGATCTAATGCTAAAAATAATAAAAAATTTTAAAAAATTGTATTTTTCTCACCTTCCGGTGTCCTGCGCAGTGTTCCCGATCATCGCGATGCTCCCGGCAGATCCCGTTCCCAGTGATGCATTGCGACAATGACCTTTGATGACGTCGCGGTCTCGCGAGACGCATCGCTGAGGCCTGGTGACACTGCGAGGGACATCGGAAGGTGAGAATATGACGATTTTTTAATTTTAATTCTATTTTTCACAGGGATATGGTACCCAGAGCCTGGAGGAGAATCTCCTCTCCTCCGGACCGTGGGTACCATCCGCGCGAAACGGCTGTTGTCCGTCTTCCAGCACATTGCTCCCGTGCCTATGCCGATGCCTTGTGTATGTGAAATAAAGTGATTTGATTCACATGAACGGTGAGTGGGTGAGTGCCATCCTGCTTTTTCTCTTTCTCCACAACGAAATGTTCTGTTTTTTCAATATGGGATTGAGCACCCGTTCCAAGTGGGATTAAGGTGTTTTTTATTAATGTGAAAAATATATGTGCAGACATTCATGGTATTTTTCCACACAACGGTGCCGGATATCTATTTTCTCAAATTGTGGACAACCATCCGCAAATGTTCTGATTACTTTTCGCATGGTGGGCACAGCCACATGCGGAAAGTAAGCAGAACAACGCATTCTTATGTGTATGGATTTTCCCGTGATTCCAAACAAAGAATGAGCATGCTGCGTATTTTTCCGCAATGCAATTCCGCCGCGGAAGAATCATCATTAGCACAGCATGTGTGGGATGCCATAGGATTGCATGGGATGCTTTTTTTTGCGTTTTCGTGGCAAAATGGCACGTTTAAAATCGCTGCGAAAACGCAAAACAACGCTACGTGTGAACATAGCCTAAGAGTCACAAAGGCTCACCAACCTGACAGGTAACATTTATGCAACTTTGCACTAATTGTCACTTTGTTCAAGCAGAACAGATGCATTGCAGAAGCTCGGTACCTGTTTGAGGGCTAAATATATGAAAATTTTGGTATAAACAACATTGTGAATATTATATTGTTATGTTTGATTAAAAGACTTGTAAAGGATTTTTTTTTAAATGGTCATAAAGCAGAGAATGCGATGATATATGAAAGTATATTTTCCTGGAAAAATCCCCCACTGATAGGATGGTTTCACCAGTCTTTGTGATAAGATGCAGATTACATGCAAATGACTTCTGCAGCCAATCACTGGCTTTATCAGTCACATGTCCACAGTGTAGTCATTAACCTTGAAGTCAATAATTGGCTGCAGAAGTCACACCTGTGGTAGCATGCCATCACAAAGTGTGGTGGGAGCACTGCAGCAGTTTTGGTGGGGCATGGAGAGGTTTATATCATTGCATTCACTGCTTTGCGACCATTTTTAAACTGTCCTGTACAATGCCTTTGTAATAATCCATCTTATTTGTTAACTGCGATGGTTAAATGTTGGCGACAGCCCACTTACATGTTATAATGTGCTCTGAAAGAATTGGAATTGACAAAAAGCCCATCACAAGTAATCCAATGCTTGGATTTTGACCGCCATTAGTCAAGCGGTAAAAGAATAGAGCAGGATGACAGATGTGAAGCTCGAACAGTAGCTATTCAGGCTTTTGACATTTCCACTAATGTGTCATTACCTTGTCTGTGGCTAATTTTCTATGTGCCTCATTAAGTAGTTTAGCTATGCATGTGCTGTATGGTTGTGCTCTTTGTTGTCTTCACTTCTCATTTTTAATTACTATTCATCTTTTGTGCCTGATGTTTTGCGGTTGTCTTTTTTTTTACTTTACATGCACATTCTGCTTTGTTTTTGTTTCTTCCATAGTATTGTAAAAAAAAGTGATACAATTTTAACAAATATGGTCAATTCATAGTTGCATTATTGTGAGAATAATGATACATACATATCAAATGACTTTGAAATACAGCATTGGTACTGTTCAGCTAGTTTATGCTGTATTATTTTCCTTTTTAATTATTTCAATAATTTTGATCAAAATGGAAAACAGTTTTGATGGTGCCTGGTGAGACCGATTGCAGGGATACTATAAACTGGCACATGGAGTGCTAAGAATGCATATTACACATCCATAGGAAAGAAATAAACACACCCTTCAACTTTGAAATTGCAACATAAAAAAAGAGAAGGCATGAAATTATAGAAATTGCAGGACCAAAAGATATGGTACTGATATGCACACAGTGAAATAATATAAGCAACTAAGGGAAATAATTTAGTATGATATAAACTATTTAAAAAAAAAATATGAAAACTTTACAAAATGTATTTAGAATCGAGTGTGAGCATCACACACTGAAATAGATACATTTACACACCTTAGCCTGGCTTCAGTAAGGTTATTAATTGATGTCTGAAGAATGTTTTTCCATTATGAATGTGCAATAGCATGAAAATCATCAAGATCTGCTGCTGGATGCTCCCTTTGCAATTGCTGACCAATGACGTCCCAAATGTACTCAACTGGAAACAATTCTAGAGATGCTACAGACCATGGTAGCTTTTTTAGTCTATGCAGGCTGCTCAGAGTAGCATAAGTAACACGCAGCTTGGCATTGTCGGGTTGAAAAACAGATCCTGGGACACATGGGAGACATGAAATTGGATATCACATCCGAAGCCTTAGGCACCAATAGTGTCGACTCTACACAAACCATCAGAAGGTGTTTGCATGACATTGAGCTTTGAGCCAGTCCATTGACCTTATGCTACAGCTCTCAAAGGCTATTGTCGTACAAAGCAAGTTAACAAGGGAGAATGGATGGAAGACTATCCTCTCCAAAAAAAGTCCCATTTTTTTCTCTGGGATGTAATGACAGCCAGAGATTAGTCTGGGGACCACATTGGCATTGCTATGGAGAAGTCATAACAAGGGAACGTCATACCAGACAGTGATTATGTTGTGGAGTGGTATAATATATGGTACCAGGTCCCTCTCATCTTCATTCCAGGTACACTAACAGCTTTGCATTACATTGAAATCAGCCGGTACTGCCATTTTTCCAAAGTGTCCCTAAAGCAGTTTTTCAACATGAAAAAGCCAAGCTGCATACTTCTCATGCTACTGTGAGCAGTCTTTATGCCTATTCATGCTATCATGACCAGCAGCAACTCCTGCCTCATCTCTCATCAAGTACATCTGACATCATTGGTCAGCAATTGCAAAGGGAGCTGCCAGTAAGGGATTGTGATGACATTGATATACAAGTGAATTCAGAACTATTATCATGTCAAGGTATCGAGAACTGCTTGTATGTCTGCACGTGGTGCTCATACTAAGTAAAATTAGATGTTTTAAAAATTTTCCTTACATTTTGTCATCATTTGCTTATTACTACCAGTTCTATCCTAGGTTTTTAATAATACCATGACTTTTCCTTCTTGGTGTTGCAATTTGAATATTGAGTGAGGAATGATACATTGCTTTTATGCCTCTGTGAGGAACCATTTTCTCATTTGCACAGAATAATTAAAAAACTAGAACTAAAGCAAACACAGGTAAAGTTTAGACCCATCACAGTAGGCTTCAAATCTGGTAACTGTACAGGTCTCCATTATTATATTGGTGTGCCACACTTGGATGGATGTGTTCTTTATAAGTATTAGGCCGGCGTCACACTAGAGAGGAATATAGACGAGTGTGAGGCATTAAAAAAATGCATTGCACACGGACCAATGATTCTCTATAGGGTAGCTCCCATCAGCCGTATTTTTGTCCCGTATTTTATACGGTCCGTGTCAATCGCAGCATGCTGCGATTGTCAGCGTATTATGACCGTAGTACGCCAATGCAAGTCTATGGGTGCGCAAAAAAACGCATTACACACGGACCACCCGTGTGGCTTGCGAGAAATACGCAAGACTTCTCCTGGTGACAGGAAATGGGCCAATCCATCATCAGGAAGATTAGACATGCAAATTAGCTCAAAAAGCGCTCCAGACATCCAGGAAGTACGCCTCCATGGAGTCCTGCAGCATCATGTCTACCCACATTAATGTGGAGCTCTTAATTGTATTGGTCCAGGAAAGGCCTGAACTTTGGGATCAACGGGATGCCCATTATTCTGACCGGGGCCGCAAAGAGGTGGCATGGAGGCGTATCTGTGTGCACATGATCCCAGACTTTGCCCAACGGCCACATGAGGAGCAACAACAAATTTGTAAGTAATTGCCATTTTTACCAATCAGCTTAAAGGCCAGAAGTGAGCTTTTTGAAAAGTAGCCCCTACAATCCTATACTGTGTATGTAGGTATCCCTGTTTGCTAAAGAAAAATTTAGGTAAAACTACCCCCTACTAGGCCACGTGACTATGTGAAATGTTAGGAATATTGCTTGGCACAATTCACAAAGGTTAAAGTCCATTTTCACTTCACATTGCAGTTGAGGATGTGATGAGACGCTGGAGTACCGACCAGTACCGGCGGGAAAGACAGCAGAGGGCAAGGAGTGGGGCAGCAGCACTTACCAAGCGCAAATACATCTATTTTGACCGCTTGTCATTTTTGGCACCCAGTATGGATCTCAGACCGTAAGTACAGACATCACATCACATGACACATATGCTTTTTAGTGTCACAGCTACATTTTGTTTTTTGTACATTTCCTAACAGAACTCAGTCCAACCTCACAGAGAGGGAGACAGGGTCGGATACTGAGCCCATTATAGACCCAGACGGGGGATGTGAAGAGGTGGCTGGCCCATGTTCTGACCCGAACTTTTGCAGCCCCCATGCTCCACCAGCATCAGGACCAGCATCAGGTTCTGGACCTGGTCCAGAACCAGCAGAGCCACCAGCATCCAGCAACTTAGAAGACCCTGGCAACACAAAGAATGCCGAAGGCGCACTCCACCAGTCTTCGGGCACGTGAAAGGCGCAAAATAAAAATCCTGCGCCGGTGGTCAAGGTTTCTGCATGGGTATGACCTCATGACATGCCTGGTCAATTGGATTGCTTCATCCCCCACTAGGACATAAGGCACCGCTTCTTGATTTGAGCCTGGCAGCTGACGTGGTGGTGGTAGGTCCAACAGGTTATTGCGCAGCCGCCGACCCATAATGGAAGAATTGAAGACTCAAGATTCTCCAGTTCTTCCATAAGCCCCAATGTCTACAAATATAAACCTGTAGTTACTGTCAACCAGAGCCAACAAAACTACAGAAAAATATTGTTTATAATTATAGAATTGGGACCCTGAGTTCAGCGGCTTACGCACATGGATGTGTTTCCCATCCAGGGCTCCAAAACAATTGGGGAATTGGCAGTGCAGCTCAAATCCCCTGGCAATCCTCAACCAGTCTCCCATCTTGGGCTCTGGCATGACCAGATGATGAAGTCTGGACCAGATTTCAGAACATGTAGCACGAACGATGCCGGATATTGTTGATCGCCCAAACCAAAACTCCAGATGGAGTGCTGCATAAGAAAGGCCAGTTGTGAGGAACCTACAATTAAATGTTGAAAATATATACATTGTGGTGTAGTGACCACTGTGTCCGCTAGGGGGCGCTGTGTGGATGTCCGAGGAGAGAGGATAAATGGCAGAGTCATGAATGACCATTATGTATCTCAAGGTGGGTGGTCTTGAGATGGAGACTGATGTGTGTATTGATCAACAGTGATATTGCTGAGGTGTTGTTTCAATGTGTCAGGGAGAAGTCTCCAGGTAACTAGGGAGACGGGCAGACCTAGTTACCTACAAATCCACCCAGGGGGTGTGTTTAGTACACTATAGTAAAAGACTGTGAGTGGGTCAAGGACCTGTGATGAGGTCATAGTCATGTGACCCGGTGTGCATTGCTACGGACCATATATGGTGGCCAGGGTAGGTCACATATGGTGAATGCTGGGACCCGGTTGGTCCAGTGTGGAAGGTACCGCTGAGATGGAGCTTCCTACCAACACTCTGTGAAGTGGCTGTGGTGAATGGCTGCACGTGTCAGAGAGTTCTCTGGAGTGAACGAACGTGTGCGGGATGGTGAAGCCGCATGAGGAACCCTGATCGGTGAGATAAGTGAGGCTAAGAGAGCCTGTATGCTGGACATTGTACAACCTGTGTGAACACAGGGTTTACAGAGTGAAGCTCTGTCATGGATGCTCTGCTGTTTATATGAAGTTTTGTTGCTGCTGTGGGTTTATGATGTTGAATAAACCGCATGGACTATGCTTGTTTTATGGAAAACCCGTGCCGGATATGGTTTTGTGGCTGCCAAGCGAGTATCCCCTACCCGAATGACAGCGCTACCTCACAACATTAAAATACTTGCTCAAGGATGCGCACATTACATATAGATCACCAGAACAGTGTGTAAGTAAGAAGCTAGGCGAACAATACATATACACATGTACCACGGCTATGTAATGTGGAATAACACATCAAAGTGTTCTAAATTTTAGAGCATATATTTGGTACCAATTCATAATGCTCTTTGGCTAAAAAGGGGTTACTGAGTGTGAGAATTATTTGAGAAATGAATCATCTACATACATTCTGTAGCTGAGGAATACATACCGTAACGTAAGGAGAAGGCGCTCCTCCGCAGAGATATATTTGCGCATCCGGGTGTCCTGGAAGGTGATCCCTGGGCGCACTGTCTCCAACAAAACATCAAAGATAGAAACGGTCATCCGACAATAGAGGAAAAACTTGTAGGGATGTATCCTCAGCGCTGCATAAAGCCTTTGAAATTGGCCTTTATTGAGGCGTTGTCTCAAATGCGGATGCACCCACATTCGTCTCCTCGGATCCACAATCACTGGGTATGGCTGGCCAAAGCGCCGGGACAAAACCCAGTTGAACAGAACACGGTCAGTTGGGGTGAAGTGAAGTGTGTTTGACATGTTTGCTAACAACCACCAAGACACCAACACAAGCACAGCACCAAAATGGGCAGATTGGAGGCTGCCACCTGATGTTGAGGCAATAAATAGTGTTGGTGCTGATGATTTAAATTATGTGCAGGCCTCAAAACCATTAAATGTCCATTTTGCAAGGTTGCGAGAAAAAAACGCTATACGGATCACATACTGATTACATACGGATGCTTACATGAGAAAAATATGCTGCCAAACCCTGACAATGGATGACATACAGAGCACTATTTAGGGACCATTTATGCGTATTACAGCCGTAAAATACGGTCCGTATTTCTCTACGTTGTGTGTGACTCCAGCCTTACCCTGCGAGACAAAGCCACAACAATCTCAAAGACAACGTACACATGTAAGGGGAATAGCTAAAATACTGTGAAATAATAAGTAATAAGGTATATTCTTAGTTCTACCATTACATTTGTAACATGGATATAAAGAGGGGCATAGCGGCAAGATAAATTATAAACAAAGAAGCAACCGAGCTTAAAACCCAATAGTGTGAAAAAAAGATTTATTTTTATTAGTTCAATACAATAAAATAGGAGTAGGAGTGGAAACAAATGTTCAGGGGACTAGAAGGGACACAATATACAAGGGACAGATTAAAATGGATGGGTAATGAGGCACACACCTTTGAAAGATTTTGTGCACATTGCTTCAGCAGACCCTTCTTTTTTACTGGTGTAAAAAGTACCAGCCTTGTCGAATCTTGTCCATTCCTAGTTTTGCAAATAAAAACTGCATCAAAACATCTGATTAATGAAACCCAACTTAAACGGATTGTCCTCCTTTAGGGACTTTTTTTTATTACTTAAACGCATGCAATTAAAGCTAAAAATAATTTTGGCAATTGGGTTTAATAACAAATTTTGCACTATTTGGCTCCTATAGTTGCTGCATTACAGTGTCTATTGCCAGCTGCAGAATGAGGTAATGGCGTTGGCCACATTTTCTTTATTTTAACAGATGTGTTGAGGACATGATTTTGTGGTACTTTCTATTATTTAAAAAAGAAAATGTAGTCAGCTCACCACTGTGTAGATTCTGTCAGCCAAAGCCCAGCACGATTCTAAGTGAGCAAACATCAAACAGGCAGGAAGGAAGGAAGGATCCAGCGATGTTGGTAACAGTTAAAAATTAGCTTTTATTCCAATTCAAATAAAACATGGAAAGCGGAACATATTGTCAGGTGTATTGCACATGTAAACAGATCGACGCGTTTCGACTGAAAAAGTCTTTGCCATTATTGAGGTAGGACAGTTTCTCATCCTGCTCTTGTTAGTGCAGTTTTCCTCACAGACTGCAAGCACAGTTTTCCTGTCCATATAATGGCCATATTATGCTAGTGTAGCAACTCACTCGGGAAAAAGGTAACACAATAAAACTGCAACTGACTCAGCCGGATTCTGTACAGACTAGAGATCCTGTCCTTAGTGGTTTCTTTGTGAGCTGAGATAGCCTTCTCCCAGGGGCGGATAAAGAGTAGCCAGGGCCTCAGGTAGTTTAGAAGGTGTAGGCCCACCCGGTGCACGATGTATCACGTAACATATCACATGATCACCTTTGATAAATCATGTGATAGGTGATGTGAGTAACAGACGTACTCTGGTGCACATCTGCAGATGTAAAATGAGAGAGATAGCATTGCGAAGTAGTGCGCCGCTCAAATTTTTTCCTTATGTACAGCATTATACATAACATAGAACTATACAAAATAGAGCAGGGGTGGAAGATTAAGTTTCCCAAGGACCCACATGACAGACCATGACTGTTCTGGAGACTGAGCCAATAGGCTGAAATTAATTTTGCTCAATATTTATATTAACATATTAATATTTTTTTATATCAATTGTGCAGCTTAATACTGAGTAGAATTAAATATGCTGACATATCCCTATATACAGTATGAGCCTCCATGCAATTTCAGCCCCCACATAGCCCCCTCAATCAACAACCAAAGCGATTAGCCTATCAGGCCCTTATACATGTAAACCATATTTAGTTTAAAAATCCACATAACTCATAGTCATGTTTCTATGGACATGGACTATTATATATATATTGTGGGGAATGTATATATATTTATATATATATAAAGCTCAGCTGGGATCTTTGCTTTGGCACAAGGGGGTGGCTATGGAGTCACAAAAGCAGTCTAGCGAGTTCCACACGGATATGGGCACGGCGTATTTTGTTGGGCAAATTGGTCATTCAATGTTACACATGCCACACATGAAATAAAATATCTAAGGCCGTCTGGCCACTAACTAACAATAGAAGGCTAACTACAAAATAAACCTATACGATAACAAAGAAGTCCATGTACTCTTACTGTGTCAGCTCCCAGCCCAGCAGACGAGAGAGAGAGCAAAATCCCAGCTCCTCCTGATTATATCAGCTGGACCCGTTAGGAATCAAAATCTGGATTGAACATGTGGACGGGGAACCACCAGTCTTTTCCACGCTGATCACTAAAGAAACCAGGACCAGATTACAGTGAAATAGACCGGCTTCACTATCAGTACAGGGAGACATATGAAATGAAACGGGGGGAAATATATCTGTTTTCTAGTACCTCTCCCCTTGGCACCTCACACACCCCCCTCCTCTGTATGAGCCCGTGGGGTCGGACACAACGAGTCACCAAGCAGTGTTTCTGTGCGCTGTGCCTGCCCTGTGCTCAACGGAAAATTTAAACCCTTGTAGTGCTAAAAACCAGCGTGTCACCCGCGCATTGCCCTCTTTTGCCCAGGACATCCACGTTAGAGGTGAATGGTCCGTCAGTAGCCTAAATTGGCAACCTAGTAAATAATAGCGCAAGGTGTACAGGGCCCATTTCACAGCCAGGGCTTCCCACTCAACTACGTTGTAGCTCTTTTCTGCCCTCGTAAGCTTTCTGCTTAGATAGGCCACTGGGTGTTCCTCGCCATTCACTTCTTGAGACAACACTGCGCCGAGGGCCACACCAGAGGCGTCCATTTGGACAATAAACTCCCTTTTAAAGTCTGGCGCAACCAACACTGGTTGGTAACAGAGGACCGTTTTCAATCATTGAAAGGCCTCCTCTGCTTCTGCCTTCCACTTTATTGTGACGGATTTCGACCCCTTAGTAAGATCTGTGAGAGGGGCTGCGATGGTCGCAAAATGTTTGATGAACCGCCTGTAATAACCAACGATCCCTAAAAAAGCTCCAACATGTTTTTTGGTTACCGGTTGTGGCCAATTCTGAATAGCATCCACTTTATTGGCCTGAGGCTTTACAACTCCTCTCCCTATGCTATGTCCCAGATAGCGAGCCTCTTCCAATCCCAACTTACATTTCTTGGGATTGGCAGTCAACCCAGCTGTTTTTAGAAAGTCCCAGACGGCTTGTACTTTTGACAAATGCGTGTCCCAGTCATCACTAAAGATAATGATATCGTCCAAGTATGCAGATGCATACTGGACATGGGGTTTTTGAACAATATCCATTAGACGTTGGAAGGTGGCTGCGGCTCCATGCAACCCAAAGGGCATGTCTCGGTACTGGAACAATCCCTGGGGCGTAACAAAGACAGTTTTCTCTTTGGCTGCTTCCGTGAGGGGAATCTGCCAATAACCTTTTGTTAAGTCAATAGTGGATATGTACCTGGCCGAACCCAGTCTCTCGATCAGTTCATCGACTCTTGGCATCGGGTAGGCATCGAATTTTGATACTTCATTTAATTTCCGAAGATCATTACAAAACTGGATAGTCCCATCGGGTTTGGGTACCAGTACGATAGGACTAGCCCAATCACTCCGGGACTCCTCTAACATTTTTTTAACTTCCTGGGCAATGGCCTGTCTCCGAGCCTCCAGAATTCAATATGGTTTCAGCCGTACTCGCGCCTGTGGATCAGTAACAATGTCATGTTTAATTAGGCGAGTACGGCCAGGAAGTTCTGAGAAAACATCTGCATTCCTCTGTATGAACTCCCTGGTCTCTTGTTTTTGGCTTTCGGATAGCGTATCTGCAATACCCACTTCTGGCGAACTAGCTGGGGGTCATTTACCTTAGATGGTGGTGCCCCTCGGGGCCCATCCTCAAGGGCAGCTCCTGCCACCAGACTCTCCCTGTCCCGCCAGGCCTTAAGTAAGTTTATGTGGTATATTTGTTCGGGTTTTCTCTTGTCTGGTTGGTATATCTTATAATTTCCTTCAGCTATTCTGTCCCGTACTTCGTATGGGCCCTGCCTTTTCGCAAGAAATTTATTTTCTACGGTAGGTATCAATACTAACACCCTGTCTCCGGGTTGAAAGACTCATGTTTTAGCTGCTCGGTTGTATACCGTGCTTTGGGCATGTTGTGCGCACTCTAAACATTCTTTAACTATTGGCATAACTGCCCCAATTCTGTCCAGCATAAGTGTTATGTGTTCAATTACACTGCGATAAGGAGTCACCTCTTGTTCCCAAGTCTCCTTGGCAATATCTAACAGGCCTCTGGGACACCGCCCATAAACCAACTCAAACGGCGAAAAGCCTGTGGAGGATTGTGGTACTTCACGTATAGTGAACAGGAGATATGGTAGGAGGGCATCCCAATCTCTCATGTCCTTATCCACCACCCTTTTCAACATTCCCTTTAGGGTTTTATTAAAGCGCTCCACCAATCCGTCAGTCTGAGGGTGATATACTGAGGTATGCAAGTGGGAGATTTTTAGTAGTTTACATAAGTCCTTAAGTATACGAGACATAAAGGGGGTCCCTTAATCCGTAAGTATCTCTTTCGGAATGCCGGTGCGAGAAAACATATTAACCAGCTCCTTTGAAATTGACTTTGCATTGGCATTCCGCAAGGGTACTGCTTCGGGATAGCGAGTTGCATAATCTAGTACTACCAAAATGTACTGATGACACCTGGCAGATTTAACTAATGGACCGACTATATCCATTGCTATCCTCTTGAAGGGCACCTTATTGGCAAGGGCACTAAGGGGTTTCTAAAATGTGACATAGGTGCGGTCAACTGACACGTAGGACAGGACCGACAGTACTGGGTCACGTCTCACACTAGACCTGGCCAAAAGAACATTGCAGAATACGGTGTTTTGTTTTTTCTCCCGCCAGGTGTCCTCCCAAGTGATGTTTATGTGCCAAGTCCAAAACTATCTGGCGAAAGGACTTAGGTACCACTAGTTATTCTACCACCACTCCTCACACCTTGTCTATGTGATACAGCATACCCTGTTGCACCGCCACGTGTGGGAACTCGTTTTGAGCCCCTGGGTACAATGGTCTTCCATCAGAGACCTTTACAATTTCCCATACCCTTGCTAGAGTAGGATCCTGATGCTGAGCGGTCCCGAACTTACCCCGGGCCACCTCAAGACCTGGCATTTCTAGGTCGTCTGCCTCGCCTGCATACACAGCCAGAGGAGAGTCTACAGATTCTGGTGCTTCCTTTGATGTGGTGGTCTCTTAATTTTTGCCAGAGATGTGTAATATATATATATAAATCGTTGTGGCCAAAAGTATTGACACCCCTGCAATTCTGTCAGATAATACTCAGTTTCTTCCTGAAAATGATTGCAAACACAAATTCTTTGGTATTTTTATCTTCATTTAATTTGTCTTAAATGAAAAAACACAAAAAGAATTGTCCTAAAGCCAAATTAGATATAATTCCACACCAAACATAGAATCAAAGAATCATAGACTCGTAGAGTTGGAAGGGACCTCCTGGGCCATCTGGTCCAACCCCCTGCTCAAAGCATAAAAAGCATAAAAAGCATAAAAAAGAGGGTGGACAAAAGTATTGGCACTGTTCAAAAAATCATGTGATGCTTCTCTAATTTGTGTAATTAACAGCACCTGTAACTGACCTGTGGCACCTAACAGGTGTTGGCAATAACTAAATCACACTTGCAGCCAGTTGACATGGATTAAAGTTTACTCAACCTCTGTCCTGTGTCCTTGTGTGTACCACATTGAGCATGAAGAAAAGAAAGAAGACCAAAGAACTGTCTGAGGACTTGAGAAACCAAATTGTGAGGAAGCATGAGCAATCTCAAGGCTACAAGTCCATCTCCAAAGACCTGAATGTTCCTGTGTCTACCGTGTGCAGTGTCATCAAGAAGTTTAAAGCTCATGGCACTGTGGCTAACCTCCCTAGATGTGGACGGAAAAGAAAAATTGACAAGAGATTTCAACGCAAGATTGTATGGATGTTGGATAAAGAACCTCGACTAACATCCAAACAAGTTCAAGCTGCCCTGCAGTCTGAGGGTACAACAGTGTCAACCCATACTATCCGATGGTGTCTGAATGAAAAGGGACTATATGGTAGGAGACCCAGGAAGACCCCTCTTCTTACCCCGAGACATAAAAAAGCAAGGCTGGAGTTTGACAAAACTTACCTGAAAAAGCCTAAAATGTTTTGGAAGAATGTTCTCTGGTCAGATGAGAAAAAAGTAGAGCTTTTTGGACAAAGGCATCAACATAGAGTTTACAGGAGAAAAAAAGAGGCATTCAAAGAAAAGAACACGGTCCCTACAGTCAAACATGGCGGAGGTTCCCTGATGTTTTGGGGTTGCTTTGCTGCCTCTGGCACTGGACTGCTTGACCGTGTGCATGGCATTGTGAAGTCAGAAGACTACCAACAAATTTTGCAGCATAATGTAGGGCCCAGTGTGAGAAAACTGGGTCTCCCTCAGAGGTCATGGGTCTTCCAGCAGGACAATGACCCAAAACACACTTCAAAAAGCACTAGAAAATGGTTTGAGAGAAAGCACTGGAGACTTCTAAGGTGGCCAGCAATGAGTCCAGACCTGAATCCCATAGAACACCTGTGGAGAGATCTAAAAATGGCAGTTTGGAGAAGGCACCCTTCAAATATCAGGGACCTGGAGCAGTTTGCCAAAGAAGAATGGTCTAAAGTTCCAGCAGAGCATTGCAAGAAACTCATTGATGGTTACCAGAAGCGGTTGGTCGCAGTTATTTTGGCTAAAGGTTGTGCAACCAAGTATTAGGCTGAGGGTGCCAATACTTTTGTCTGGCCCATTTTTGGAGTTTTGTGTGAAATGATCAATGTTTTGCTTTTTGCTTCATTCTCTTTTGTGTTTTTTCATTTAAGACAAATTAAATGGAGATAATAATACCAAAGAATTTGTGTTTGCAATCATTTTCAGGAAGAAACTGAGTATTATCTGACAGAATTGCAGGGGTGTGAATACTTTTGGCCACAACTGTACACGGCTCAGCACACAGTGCCGCACAGGATAGGATTAGATACACGGCTCAGCAGACTGTATCACACAGGATAGGATTAGATACATGGCTCAGCAGACTGTATCACACAGGATAGGATTAGATACACGGCTCAGCAGACTGTATCACACAGGATAGGATTAGATACACGGCTCTGCAGACAGTATCACACAGGATAGGATTAGATACACGGCTCAGCACACAGTATCACACATTATAGGATGAGATTCAAGGCTCAACAGACAGATTACACAGGATAGGATTAGATACACAGCAGGAGACAATATCACACAGGATAGGATTAGATACACAGCTCAGGAGACAATATCACACAGGATAGGATTAGGTACACAGTTCAGGAGACAGTATCACACAGGATATGATTAGATACACGGCTCAGCAGACAGTATCGCACAAGATAGGATTAGGTACACAGCTCAGGAGACAGTATCCCACAGGATTAGATACACAGTTCAGCAGACAGTATCACACAGGATAGGATTAGATACACAGCTCAGCAGACTGTATCACACAGGATAGGATTAGATACACAGCTCAGCAACAGGATGTGCCAAATGAGAGGACATTTTCATTCCAAGAATTCCACTCATTCCATCTGATTTGCCTTTTTTTATTTTAAACGCCTCCAGTTTCCACTTCGACTGGCATTTGCAATGTCCATTAACAAGGCTCAGGGACAGTCCTTGAAAGTCCCATAGTCCCATGTCCATATACCCATCATACGTATCCTCCATCTTATAGTCCAGTGCTTATACGGGGCTTTACGTGTGGAGTGAGTGTGGCTATGCGGAGTGGGTGGGGCTATGTGGTCCATTTCTGTTGTGAATTCGCTTTCTGGCCTCCCTCTGGTTATTACTGAAGGTAGTGGAGCTGGTCAGATTGACAGAGGGGTTGCGAGTTCTCTTTCTGGTCTCCCTCTGGTGGTTACTGGAGGTAATGGAGCTGATCTGATTAACAGAGGCTTGCCACCTGATAATGAGGATGACGATTGGAGATATGGGGTTTCAGATTGGGATTTAAGACAGCCGACTCCCTCTATCCCTGCTGGTGATTTTCTTCTTGCAGCCTGAGGTCTGATGTTTCCAGCTCAGTCCCTGCATGTTCAGCTAAGTGTTCATTTGCTATTCTGTTTGCATTTGATCTGGTTTTGTCTATCTCAGTTTTGGTGGGTCAGCCAGCTCCGGCTGGGGCTGTGCTGAATCACCGTCAATATGTTACTGCTTGTGCCAGTCTGTTTTTGTCCCTTATTAGATTGGCCTCTTTTTGCTCTGCCTTCAGAATATACCAGAGTGCTGATATAGTGGGCGAAGTCGTGCGACTTCAGTGTTTTTTGCATCAGACGTGTTGGACTTTTTGCAGGGTTTTTTGCATGATTGCAGACAACGTCTTTCCTTTCCTGTCATGTCTAGTCAGTGTGGGCCCCATCTTTTGCTCAGTCTATTTTCCTGCCTGCGTTTGTGTTTTCATCTTGTCTCACCGGCAATATGTGTTTGGGGGCTATCTATTCCTTTGGGGTCTGCTCTGGGGCAGTTTAGATTTCCCCTTTCTTGCTTTAGGCTTAGTTAGCTCTGCGGCTGTGCCGATTCGTCTAGGATCATCGTAGGTACGCTCCACGGCTACTGCTAGTTGTGTGGATAGGATCAGGGGTCTGCAATCCGCTTAGCTACCAACCTCTCTGGTTTTCTGTGGCTTAGCTTTGGTTTGCTTTCCTCCTCGGTGACCCAATCATAATACATTTCTGTACTCATTTCTGTAAGTCTTGCCTCCCTTCTTTCTGTAAGTCTTGCTCATTGAGGCGTAATACAGCTATTCTCTTAGCGTGTGATGACAGTGTCTGTGAGACGGGCAAGAATGATTAGGCAGTGACATGACATGGCATTTTATAAGCTGACATTGTGAAATCACAATAAAGGGGCAGGGATAACTAGAGGGGGCAGAGCTATAAGCTAACATTCTACTGTAACATCACAATATACAGGTGGGATTAAACAGAAAAGACGGAGCTATGCAGTGGACGGTGCTATGCTGAATGGGCGTGGCTATGCAGAGTGGGCGGGCCTATGTGGAGTGGATGTGGCTTGATACACATACATACACACACATATACACTCATTTTTATATATTGGCACGGAACTATGGGATGGAGGATGTGTGATGGGTTTATGGGCACAGGACTATGGGATTGAGGATGTGTGATGGGTATATGGGCACGGGACTATAGGATGGAGGATGTGTGATGGGTATACTGTATGAGCACTGGACTATGGGATGGAGGATATGTATGAGTCATTATAATTTGTTATAACTAACCACAGTTAGTTATTATGCCTGGGCAACGCCGGGCTCTTCAGCTAGTTACTAAATAAAAATGCCTGTTACCCTAAAAATACTGATGCAAGGATAACAGAAACTAAACACTCAGAAAAGGTGTATCTGCTGTGGCTCAGTGGACAGAGAAGTTGACCACAAAGCACAGGCTCAAGGGTTGGAACCCAGACGCATAACAGGCTGCTGGTGTAGAAGCATGTGACCAGACCTTTCCATCCATCTCCCCCAATAGACCAATAGAAAAGCAATTTCACATGTGAAAGTTTCAATTGAACGAAACTGATGGACAAGTCTGGTCACATGCTCCTCCACAAGCAGCCTTTATATGGTCTGGAGAGCTGCACAAGTCTGTGAGTAAAGCTGCACTAACAAAAGCAGGAGGAGAACGTGTCATACCTATATAATTGTAATATACACAAAATCATGTCCTTAACACATCTGTTAAAATAAAATTTGACCTACCCTGTTACCTCATTCTGCAGCAATCAGTAGACAGTGGACAGTATACAGCAGCTACAGGAGGCAAACTGCAAAATTTTTTATGAACCCTTTTTGCAAAAATGATTTTTAGTCCCAATCGTATACATTTAAGTTATGAAAAAAAAGTCTCCAAAGGTGGACAACTGTTTTAAGAACAAGTAGATTTTGGCCAATTAGGACATTCATAAGGTCCGTAAGATAACTGAGATGGCAAACAAAAATAAATACACTAATGTCTAGTTGTCTCAATTTTATGAACATTTGTTGTGAAATGTAATTCTTTTGTCAGCTATAGGCTACACTTGATGCATGAGCCTCCTGTCAAGGTTGGCATATTGCATGCAGCTCTCCATTACTTTGCAAAAGAAATTGCCTAGAAGCAATCTACAGTCTGTACAGATACACTATTAGCACTGAGTAAAATATGTGTGTAGTCTAGGCAAAAGTGACTGCCAAGAAATGAATACAGCTAAGTCAACAGGGACCACATTGGCTGGAAACTTTTCTCAATTATGTGTCCTTAGGAAGCAATAACTTATCAACTAGAACATGCCTACAGCCTGTTTTCCTATTCCCCACGTGATCATGGCCGTATTGTTAGAGAAGAAAAAAAGTAATTTTAGGGGCATCATGTGCAAACATACAGACTGCCATGGGGTTCTGAGTTTGGGAGAACTTTACTTTATAAAGTAGTCAATTAACCCACTGTATTTGCATTGAAATAAAAATATTTGATTTAAGCTAATTGCTATTAACTATTCAGTCTTCTCTATTAACATTAAATACAATTAATGGAAGCACAGTAACAAATGTCTTAGTTATAAAATAAATCATAAAAACAATTTTACCAAACTAAATGGCAAAAAAATAACATATTTAGGTTAATGTTTTTCACATTAATATACTTTAATATACATACATTATAAATATTTCAGCATTCAAAATAATCTACAGGGTGGGCCATTTATATGGATACACCTAAATAAAATGGCAATGGTTGGCGATATCAACTTTCTGTTTGTAGCACATTAGTATATGGGAGGGGGAAACTTTTCAAGACTGGCGGTGACCATGGTGGCCATTTTGAAGTTGACCATTTTGGATCCAACTTTATTTTTTCCAATGGGAAGAGGGTCATGTGACACATCAAACTTATTGAGTGTTTCTCAAGAAAAACAATGGTGTGCTTGGTTTTAGCATAACTTTATTCTTTCATGAGTTATTAACAAGTTTCTGACCACATATAAAATGTGTTCAAAGTGCTGCCCATTGTGTTGGATTGTCAATGCAACCCTCTTCTCCCACTCTTGACACACTGACAGCAACACCGCAGAAGAAATGCTAGTCTAAGGGGGTCAGATTCCTTGTATGTATGCTTGGACCTGACACTCATAATGTGGTGGTGCACCATCTTGCCGGAAAAGCTCAGGGAATGTGCCATCTTCAGAGCATAAAGAGGGCAACACATCATCATATAGCAATTTCAAATATCCAGTGGCATTGAGGTTTCCATTGATGAAGAATAGCCCCACTATCTTTGTACCCCATATACCACACCATACCATCAATTTTGGGTGTTAGGTCCGAGCATTCCTACATGAACAGTTTCCTGGAAAGTGGATTGGTCATCGTGGGCAAGTTGAATGGCCACCAACGTCTCCCGATATGACCCTCTTAGACTTTTATCTTTGGGGTCATCTGAAGGCAATTGTCTATGCTGTGAATATACTAGATGTGCAGCATCTGAAACAACAAATACTGGGAGCCTGTGCTAGCATTTCTACTGCGGTGTTGCTATCAGTGTGTCAAGAGTGGGAGAAGAGGGTTGCATTGACAATCCAACACAATGGGCAGCACTTTAAACATTTTATAAGTGGTTATAAACTTGGAAATAACTAATGAAAGAATAAAGTTATGTTAAAACCAAGCACAACACTCTTCCCATTAAAAAAGATAAAGTTGAATCCAAAATGGCCGACTTCAAAATGGCCGCCATGGTCACCACTAGAGTTGAGCGACTTTTGGTTTTTTAGGGTCGCGTTTCGTTTCGTGAAACCCGACTTTTCCAAAAGTCGGGTCGAGCAAGATCGTCCGATTATAGGGAAAAGTCGGGGTCGTCCCGAAACACGAAACCCAATGTAAGTCAATGGGGAATAAAAGTCGGCAGTGAGAGGAGGACAGGAAACACACCTACAGTGCCCATTTGAATGCCAAAAGCATCAATTCTTCTTACTTAAGCTTGTCAACCTTAATTAACTTCATAATACAAGTTACGCACTGAAAAATGGGGGTTATTTGGCTAAATTTGTGGGGGGGGAGGGCTGGCTGCAGGTTTTCATGTGCCCTGGGCGAAAGAGCGCCCCTTTAACACATACCACAACTCATCATGCTCCGATACGGCAGAGAAATAGCGGTATAGTACAATGAAAAATACCTCACTTTTTACATCTCATGACGAGGCCCATCTATTTCTCCGTACAAAATCATTGGTCCCATATAATGTTTGAAACAGTATATGATGAGCTCCACATAATGCTACAGTATATGTTGGTCCCCATGGATGAAGCTCCACTGTCTTATGGGCCCAAATAATGCTCCAAACATAATGGGCCCCATTTCTAATGCTCTAGTGTATAATGGGCCCTGTAAATGCTGCTCCAGTGTCTGATGTCCACCTTTGGAATGTTCCAGTGTATGGTGGGCCCAATCTATCATTCTCCAGAGTATAGTGCTCCCCAAAAATTGCTGTCCCAACATTGAAAACAATCAAATAAGTCTCCTCGCTAGGGAATCCCTGTACTTGTCTGGACAGGTGCTGTAGCTTGCTTAACAGCTCGCCAGCCGTTCTCACGCCCAGTATGGATTGCACGGGATTGCACAAAGGTTAGAAAGGGTACCGTATCCCTGGATAACATGTATGGATAGCGTACACATTCAAAATATATGTCTATACAGCATGAGGCAGGCTCAGACGGTGTTAGGCCCAGTATGGATTGCACGTCATTGCACAAAGGTTAGAAAGGGTACCGTATCCCCGGATAACATGTATGGATAGCGTACACATTCAAAATATATGTCTATACAGCGTGAGGCAGGCTCAGACGGTGTTAGGCCCAGTATGGATTGCACGTCATTGCACAAAGGTTAGAAGGGGTACCGTATCCCCGGATAACATGTATGGATAGCGTACACATTCAAAATATATGTCTATACAGCATGAGGCAGGCTCAGACGGTGTTAGGCCCAGTATGGATTGCATGTCATTGCACAAAGGTTAGAAGGGGTACCGTATCCCCGGATAACATGTATGGATAGCGTACACATTCAAAATATATGTCTATACAGCATGAGGCAGGCTCAGACGGTGTTAGGCCCAGTATGGATTGCACGTCATTGCACAAAGGTTAGAAAGGGTACCGTATCCCCGGATAACATGTATGGATAGCGTACACATTCAAAATATATGTCTATACAGCATGAGGCAGGTTCAGACGGTGTTAGGCCCAGTATGGATTGCACGTCATTGCACAAAGGTTAGAAGGGGTACCGTATCCCCGGATAACATGTATGGATAGCGTACACATTCAAAATATATGTCTATACAGCATGAGGCAGGCTCAGACGGTGTTAGGCCCAGTATGGATTGCACGTCATTGCACAAAGGTTAGAAAGGGTACCGTATCCCCGGATAACATGTATGGATAGCGTACACATTCAAAATATATGTCTATACAGCATGAGGCAGGCTCAGACGGTGTTAGGCCCAGTATGGATTGCACGTCATTGCACAAAGGTTAGAAAGGGTACCGTATCCCCGGATAACATGTATGGATAGCGTACACATTCAAAATATATGTCTATACAGCATGAGGCAGGCTCAGACGGTGATAGGCCCAGTATGGATTGCACGTCATTGCACAAAGGTTAGAAAGGGTACCGTATCCCTGGATAACATGTATGGATAGCGTACACATTCAAAATATATGTCTCAGGAGGCAGGCTCAGATGGTGTCAGGCACAGTATGGATTTGACGGCCCATATTACACAGCGGAGGAGCAGGGAGAGGTAAAGATTGCAAATGCTGGGGCCCTGGCCAAGCAAGGGGGGCCCACTCGTGGGCGTCGGTACTGGCACTGGGCCCCTCATAGTACAGCGGTGTGTCTGATGGCGGGTGTGCACCACCACCGTCAGAGACACTTGATTGCACTATGAGGGACCCTGTGCCAGTGCCCGCGCCCAAGAGTCAGCCTACCCACCTGTCCAGGGCAACGGCACTCGCACGGTGTCGTGCGGTAGGTGGTGACCCCGGCCATGGGGGGGGAGGCAGCACAGTTATGGAGTTTTAGAAAGTGGCATATGTTGATGTTGGACATTCAGCTGATGCAAAAGGCGAAATAGGTGAAGTACCAGGAAGAGGTGGACCAAAGCAAGCCATTTTTCTGTCACCCTATGTGTCATCAGGGGAAGGTGGGACAAAATCCTTGGAAACCCATGCGTGGTTCATTTTAATGAAGGTTAGATCATCCACATTTTGGGTTGACAGACTGGTCCTTTTTTCTGTCTAGGATTGATCCAGCTGCACTGAAGACTCTTTCCGATAGCACACTTGCAGCTGGGCAAGCGAGCTCCTGTAAGACATATTGGGCCAATTCAGGCCAGGTGTCCAGTTTAGCGGCCCAATAGTCAAAGGGGAATGACCTGTGTGGGAGAACATCGATATGGGAGGAAAAGTAGTTTGTAACCATAGTTGACAACTGCTGTCTCCTGTCACTTTCCATCGATGCAGTATTATCAGTTGTGTGAGCGGTATTTGAAAAATCAGTCCACAACATTGTCATGAAACCCCTGTCTCCAACGCCACTTCTGCTGTGTGCACCACGAACACCTCTGCCAAGCTGCCCCCGGCCCGTACGGCTCTTGTGAGAACCATCACCGCTGCTGTGTGCTGGGAATGCCTCAAGCAACCGATTTACCAGAGTTGCTTGTTTATTAGCCAATATTAGGTCAAGGTTCTCCTGTGGCATAATGTTTTGTAATTGCCTTTATAGCGTGGATCCAGGATGCTGGCCAACCAGTAGTCGTCATCGTTCATCATTTTGGCAATGCGGGGGTCCCTTTTTAGGATCCGCAAGGCATAATCTGACATGTGGGCCAATGTTCCTGGTGTCAATGATGCACTGCGAGTGCTGGGTGGAGGAGCACTTTCTGGCAAATCCACATCCCTCCAGTCACGCACAAACCCTGTACCAGACCTTGCCACGCCAACATTTTCACTTGCCCCACGAGATGCATCCTCCTCCCCTAAGTAATCATCCCCATCATCCTCCTCCTCCTCCTCCTCTTCTTCCTCCACCTCGTCCAGGAGAGGTCCCTGAGCAGACAATGGCTGAATGTCATCAAGGATTCCCTCCTCCTCTTCCTCCTCATCAACATTGGCTGCAGACGCCTGCTCCTTAAGGTGCGTCAAAGTTTGCATGAGCAGACGCATAAGTGGGATGCTCATGCTTAGGATGGCGTCGTCTGCGCTTACCAGCCGTGTGCATTCCTCAAAACACTGAAGGACTTTACAAAGGTCTTTCAGCTTCGACCACTGCACGCCTGTCAACTCCATGTCTGCTCTCAAAGTGCCTGGCCATGTATCCTCCCACAAATGCATTATGGCCTGCCTCTGCTCGCACAGCCGCTCCACCATGTGCAGGGTGGAGTTCCACCTTGTTGCAATGTCGATAATGAGGCGGTGGTTGGGAAGGTGGAGCAATCGCTGCAGCTTCTGCATACAAACGGAGTGTACAGGCGACCGGCGGATGTGCGCGCACAGTCTTCGCACCTTCTGGAGCAGGGCTGTTAACTCCGGATAATTTTTGAGGAAGCACTGCACCACCAGGTTCAAGGTGTGAGCCAAGCAAGGTATGTGGCTGAGTTTTGAAAGGGCTATGGCTGCCACAAAATTACGGCCGTTATCACTAACTACCTTGCCTGCCTCAAGATGTACACTGCCCAGCCATGACTCAGTTTGTCGCTTCAAGTACTCGGCCAGCACCTCGGCGGTGTGTCTGTCGCCCAAACACATCATCTGCAACACAGCCTGCTTATGCTTTCCACTAGCTGCTCGATAGGGGGACACATCGTGTGCAACAGTGGCAGCTGCAGATGGAGTGCTCGTACGACTGCGCTCTGTGGACGAGCTTTCGCTTCTGGAGGAGGAGGAGGAGGAGGAGGGTCGAACGCCTACAGTCAACTGTTTCCTATACCGTGGGCTAGGCAGCACTGTCCCACCACCGATGTCCCCTGTGGACCCTGCATCCACCACATTAACCCAGTGCGCAGTGATGGACACGTAACGGCCCTGGCCATGCCGACTGGACCATGCATCAGTTGTGAGGTGCACCTTTCCGCTCACTGACTGCTTGAGTGCATGGACAATGCGGTCTTTCACATGATGGTGGAGGGCTGGGATGGCTTTGCGAGAGAAGAAGTGGCGACTGGGTAGATCATAGCGTGGTACTGCATAGGCCATGAGTTCGCGGAAAGCTGTGCTTTCCACCAACCGAAAGGGCATCATCTCAAACGAGATTAGTTTGGCAATGTGGGCGTTCAAACCCAGTGTACGCGGATGAGAGACTGAGTACTTTCTTGACCTACTCATAGTGTCTGGGAGGGTGAGCTGGACTTGAGAGCTGCATATGGTGGAAGTAGCGGTGGACAGGGCGGACTGAGAGAGGGTTGATGATGGTGATGGAGTTGGTGTTCTTTCTGATGGCCTAGAATCAGTCTTTCGTTGATATAACAGTGGGATTCCCTGACTGCTGTGGCCTTGCAACGACACCTCAACATTTGCTGCTGTGCTAACCGGTGGGCTTACAGTGGGGGAAACAATGTAGCGTTGCTGACTACCTTCGTTGTGTTCAGTTGCACATGTGGCACTTGAGGTTTGGTGTTGTGTCCACGCTTGCAAGTGCATGCTGGTTAAATGTCTAAGCATGCAACTGGTATTCAAATTTTTTCAGATTTTTCCCTCGGCTAAAGGTCTTTGCGCACTTCTTACAGATAACCTTGGCCTGATCATGAGGATTTTGTTCAAAAAAGTGCCACACTGCACTCTTCCTACTTTGGCAGACATTTTGCGGCCTAGCACGCTGTGATCTTTTGACCCTCTGGACAAGCTGTCCAGCAACTCTTTTGATGTTTGGAACCTGTCTTTGGAGTGCTCCGGGCCTGCCAGATAACAGCTGTTGCGATGTCGATGTCTGCTGTGGATGCTCCTCATCTGAGCTATTGGAAGCAGCACCCTCTTCCCCCAATGGATGCCAATCTGGGTCAACAACTGGGTCATCCATCACCTCCTCTTCTATGTCATGTGCACCTTCCTCTGTGTCACCGTGTATGGTGGTATAGTGTGCGGGAAGGGGCACCTGAGTCTCATCAGGGTCAGAATCTGGCTCTGTACACTGCGAGGACAATGTAGTGCTCTGAGTGAATGTACCAGCAGAATCATCCATCAGCGGCTGTGCATCAGTGCACTCCATGTCAGATTCATCTTGGCCTGGGTAATTCACCATTTCACTTGATAATCCAGGCATGGTATGTGAAAACAGCTCCATGGAGTAATCAGTAGTATGGCCTGCGTCATCCTTCAATCTTGGTTGGGGTGAAGGACACAAGGAAAGGTGTGGTTCATGAACATGAGCCTCCAATGACGACTCAGTGCTTTTACTTTTTACAACTGAAGAAGAGGAGGCGATAGAGCTGGAGGCTGAGTCAGCAATGTAAGACAAAACTTTTTCCTGATGCTCTGCCTTTAAAAGCGGTTTGCCAACTCCTAGAAAACTAAGCGTTCGAGGCCTTATGTAGCCAGACGATGACGCAGGGTCAGCACCTCCTGCATTCGGTCCTATTTTGCTCTTGCCACTACCATCAGATCCACCACCAACACCATCATTACCAGCTGCCAACCCCCGCCCAATTCCACGGCCTCTTCCACCAGCCTTCCTCATTTTTGGTAGAAATGTAGACAAAATCCAACAAACTATATAGTAATGTAAAACAAGGTACAAGGTGTCTATAGGACAGGGGAGTTTTAGAATTTCTGCACACACTTGTGGACAGTGGACACTTGTGGATTGTGTGAGCCCCACTGATATCTGAGTGCTATGTGACACGCTCGATGGCACAGCTGCCTGTGACCAAAGTGACGAGAGGATAATGGAGATTTTGAATCTCTGCGTACACTTTTGGACACTGGACACTTGTGGATGGTGTGAGGCCCACTGATATCTGAGCGCTATGTGACACGCTCGATGGCACAGCTGCCTGTGACCAAAGTGACGAGAGGATAATGGAGATTTTGAATCTCTGCGTACACTTTTGGACACTGGACACTTGTGGATGGTGTGAGGCCCACTGATATCTGAGCGCTATGTGACACGCTTGATGGCACAGCTGCCTGTGACCAAAGTGACGAGAGGATAATGGAGATTTTGAATCTCTGCGTACACTTTTGGACACTGGACACTTGTGGATGGTGTGAGGCCCACTGATATCTGAGCGCTATGTGACACGCTCAATGGCACAGCTGCCTGTGACCAAAGTGACGAGAGGATAATGGAGATTTTGAATCTCTGCGTACACTTTTGGACACTGGACACTTGTGGATGGTGTGAGGCCCACTGATATCTGAGCGCTATGTGACACGCTCGATGGCACAGCTGCCTGTGACCAAAGTGACGAGAGGATAATGGAGATTTTGAATCTCTGCGTACACTTTTGGACACTGGACACTTGTGGATGGTGTGAGGCTCACTGATATCTGAGCGCTATGTGACACGCTCGATAGCACAGCTGCCTGTGACCAAAGTGACGAGAGGATAATGGAGATTTTGAATCTCTGCGTACACTTTTGGACACTGGACATTTGTGGATGGTGTGAGGCCCACTGATATCTGAGCGCTATGTGACACGCTCGATGGCACAGCTGCCTGTGACCAAAGTGACGAGAGGATAATGGAGATTTTGAATCTCTGCGTACACTTTTGGACACTGGACACTTGTGGATGGTGTGAGGCCCACTGATATCTGAGCGCTATGTGACACACTCGATGGCACAGCTGCCTGTGACCAAAGTGACGAGAGGATAAGGGAGATTGAATTGCTTTTAAAAAAGCAGTTTGCGGAGCAGTGGGTAAACAGCAATGCCAGCGTGTCAGGAAGCCTTAAAAGGCAGCCCAACAACCAACACCACTGATGCACCACAATATAGCCTCCCCTTGCACTGCACACACAGTGACTTGTGTGTTGTGCAGGCCAAATCGCTAGCAGCAGAAGCAGTTTTTTTGTCTTCTTCCCTGCCTAACTCTCTCCCTACAGAATCAGCAGCAACCTCTCCCTATACTAAGATCGGCAGAAGTAAGATGGCGGTCGGCGTGCACGCCCTTTTATACCCCCTGTGACGCCCACCAAAGCAAGCCAATCACTTGCATGCCCTTCTGAAAGATGGTGGTGACCCGTGCCTATGTCATCACGTTGCCCACAGTGTCCGTGGATCCTGATTGGCTGAAAAAGAGAGCAAAACAAACTTTTGAAACGCGACTTTGGCGCGTAAGTCGCCGACCTCGTGGCCGACCTCATCCTAGGGTCGGGTTTCGTTTCATGAAACCCGACTTTGCCAAAAGTCGGCGACTTTTGAATTTTTTCAACCCGTTTCGTTCAACTCTAGTCACCACCCATCTTGAAAAGTTTCCCCCCTCCCATATACTAATGTGCCAAAAATAGGAAGTTGATATCACCAACCATTCCCATTTTCTATAGGTGTATCAATATAAATGGCCCACAGCGTAGATTCGGATATAAATAGTAATACAAGATAAAGTTTTTGAAGAGGAGCAGTTATCAACTCCTGTCATGTTTGTTTCAGTAACTGAAAAAAATACTTTCTCATAACTTTCAATTTTGCAGTTTTTCTATGATCCCTTCTAGAAATTTATGAATAAACCAGCTGAAGAGCCCGGCGCTGCCCAGGCATAGTCACTAACTGTAGTTAGTTATAACAAATTATAATTATCCTCCATCCCATAGTCCCGTGCCCATATACCCATCACACATATCCACAATCCCATAGGCCCATGCCCATATACCCATCATACATATTCTCCATCCCATAGTCGAGTGCCCATATACCCATCACACATCCTTCATCTCATAGTCCCATGCCCATATACCCATCATACATATCCTCGATCCCATAGTCCCATGCCCATATAATCATACATATCCTCCATCCCATAGTTCCGTGCCCATATACCCATCATACATATCTGCCATCCCATAGTCCAGTGCCCATATACCCATCATACATATTCTCCATCCCATAGTCCCATGCCCATATACCCATCACACATCCTCCATCCCATAGTCCCATGCCCATATACCCATCATACATATCCTCTATCCCATAGTCCAGTGCCCATATACCCATCACACATCCTCCATCCCATAGTCCCGTGCCCAAATACATATCCTCCATCCCATAGTCCCATGCCCATATACCCATCATACATATCCGCCGTCCCATAGTCCAGTGCCCATATACCCATCACACATCTTCCATCCCATAGTCCAGTGCCCATATACCCATCACACATCCTCCATCCCATAGTCAACCATTATGACATCATAATGAGCGGCGGCAGGGCTTGCAACCTATGATGAATCAGCGTCGCCATGGCAACCATTATGACATCATAATGAGGGGCGGGGCTTGATACGCACACACTGTTTCCCCAGTATGCAAATAGGGGCATTATGACATCATAATGAGGGTCAGGGCTTGACACACACACTCTTTTTCCCCATTATGTAGATGGGGGCAAAATTGTTTGATGAATTGGAACGCGCGGGGTTAAAATTTCGCCTCACAACATAGCTTAGGACGCTCTCGGGGTCCAGATGTGTGACTGTGCCAAATTTTGTGGCTGTAGCTGCGACGGTGCGGATGCCTATCCCGGACATACACACACACATACACACATACATTCACACATACATACACACTTTGAGCTTTATATATTAGATTGTAAACTGGATGTTATCACCTATACTGATATTGTTAACAACAGTGAAATAGTGTGCTAGACATTCCCCCTACTGGTAATGACTAGTCATGAATGAGCACTAAAATACTTGGGTAGTCATTACTTGAGTAGAGTAAATTGAAATGTTTGGGTCTTCGACCCAAGTAACAAGTATAATGGAAGTCAAAGGCAAACTCAAACATTTTACCAGCAGCCACCCCCCGGAGGTCTAAATACTATGTAAGCAGTGCTGAAATGGCATGTGAAAGATCCCTTGAAACATCTCTGAATCCCAGGTCACTGCTGGGAATAATGTTGACAGAGTATTGTGCCACTTTTACAGACTGACAATAAAACATACAAATCCACATTAAAATAGATTTGACTGTAAAAAATGTTAACAAATATTCTTGCCAGGATAATGAATTGCATATAAGGCATAATAAATAATTAAAAAAAAAATGATACTCCACACTATGATTACACGCAGTGTTTTTGCTGCATTTTTGCATGTCTGAATTGGTTTCATTGGTGAAAATAACATTCCTCAGGAAATATAAATGTATCAAATTTATCAATTTATTCAAAAGGTCCTACTAGACCATAGTAATGAATTTGAATTAATTGAAGCTAGTCACAACTTTTCTATCTCTGTCCATTTGCTATATGCCCATAGTGAAGCCCACGAGGGGATCCTTCTTAAATGCGTGGCCCAGTAGTATTTAAGAATATCAGGAACCGAAAGGCCTCCTTGTGATTTATGGGAGACAAGGACACACTTGGAGGCTTGGAGATCCGGTGACGCTTTCATTCCAAATGAATCTCATCACTGCAGCTTGGAGGAACTTAAGTTCCTTCATGGGTACCTTGACTCGTAAGGTCTCAAAAAAGTAGAGTAACTTAAGAAGGAGCGACATTTTAATAGAAGTAATTTGTCCTATTAATGAGAGCAAGAGCGGTTTCCACTTATCTAACATTCTTCTCAAATCAGTCAGAAGAGGTGAAAAATTAGTGTTATTTAAAGTTTAGTTTTAAATCATCCAATACCTCGGGGGGGATATTCAATGGGAGGGCCTCTGTTTTTGAAGTGTTCAGTTTATACATTGATAATTCCCCATACCTTTTTAAATCCTCCATGAGATTAGGGAGTGTGATATGTAGTTTGGTTAGGGTTAGAAGGACATCATCAACGAATAAGGAAATCTTAAACATTTTGTTTCTAACCTCAATTCCTGAAATATTAGGATTTTGTCTTATCATAGCCGCCAGAGGTTTTATGCATAAGACATAAAGTAGGGGCGAATGAGGCATCCCTGGCGAGTACCGTTTGATATCTTGAATGGGGAAAAGGAGTGGAAGGGAAGTTTAATTGAAACCGATGGGGAACTATAAAGTGCCCATATGGCTGTCAAGAAAGCACCAACAATTCCAAAGATCTTCAAAGTCTCAAACAGAACCAATTTAGATGTTCCAATGCTTTTTCCGCATCTAAACTTAATATAAGGGACTGAAGGTTATTACTATTGGCAACCTCAATGAAATCTGTTGCCCGTCTGGTATTATCCCCTCCTTGACGGTGAAGAACAAAACCTACTTGGTCCTTATTGATAAGCTGAGGAAGCCAACGATTAAGCCTATTTGCCAGTATGCAAGTGAATATTTTCAGATCAGAATTTAGCAATGCAATTGGATGATAAAGTGAACAATATAAGGGCTTCTTACCTGGTTTTGGGATGAGAATCAGATAGGATTGTGACATTGTGTCTGGAATGGAAGACCGTTCCAAAAAGGAATTAAACATTCCGACCATGTGGGGAGAAAGCTCCTCTGCAAAGGTCTTGTAGTATATATATGTCAGCCCATCCAGTCCTGGAGATTTACCTAAAGGAAAGTCTTTCAAAATATCCACAACCTCCTCCTATGACACCCGTTGGTTGAGAAAAGATAGGGCCTCCAAGGGGAGAACCGGGAGATTTAGGCTCACTAAAAAAATTTTCAATACCATCATTCTATCTATCCTATTTATGGGAAGGATATCTTGTAGATTATACAATTTCCTATAAAAATTATAGAATAGCGTCAAAATTTCTGTTGGATTATAATTAGAGATGGGAGAATGTGTTCATTACTCTAGTTTTCCGTGCATGCTCGGTGTTGTGCACACTTTTGACCTGGCTTCTGAGTTTGGGCTCCCTCTGCTGGCTGCTGCTGGTAATGGAGCTGGTCTGGCTGACAGAAGTCAATCACCTGAGGAGGATGATTGGAGGTCAGGTGTTACAGACTGGAGAGATTTAAGTGAGCAACCTTCCCTCAGTTGTTGCCAGTGATTTGGTTTTCTTCCTGAGCATTTTGGAAGTCTACTTGCCTCCTGCTTTGTCCTGCATCTTTCAGATAAGTTATTTGTCTGCTTGAATCTTTTTGCATTTGATCCATTTTTTACTTTTCACTGATTCCTGCTTTGCTGGTGTGAGTTCAGCCTTGTTCCCTGCTGGGACCTGTGCTGGACTCTGTTCCATATGCCACAGCTCATGTGAGTCTTTTCAGTATTTCTAATCCCCTGTTATATCAGTATCTTTTGCCTTGCGTCCAGTTCACACCAGAGTTCTGATTTAGTGGGGGAGAGGTCGTGTGGCCTCAGTATTTTTGCATATCAGACGTGTTGGATTTTTTCTTAGGGTTTTTTGCGTGATTGCAGACAGTATCCTTTCCTGTCCTATTCTATCTAGACAGTTTGGGCCCCATCATTTGCTTACTCTATTTTCTGCTTTTGTTTTGTGCCTCATCTTGTCTCACTGGCAATATATGTTCGGAGGCTATCTATTCCTTTGGGGTTCTACTCTGGGGCAGTTTAGCTTACCCCTTTCTCTCTTTAGGCTTAGTTAATTCTTTGGCTGTGCCGAGGCGTCTAGGGCATCGTAGGTACGTCCCACGGCTAATTCTAGTTGTGTTGTCAGTTTAGGGGTCTGCAATCCGATAAGTTACCAACCTCTCTGGTTATCTGGTTACCTAGCCTATTTCCCTGCTATCCTCCTTGGTTACCTAATCATAACAGCTCGCGTGTTCTCTGAGCATCTTGGGCATGCTCGTAAATTATGTCTGAGTCCCTGTAGCTGCGTGATTTGAGGCTGCTAGACAGCCTGAATACATGTGGGGATTTATTACCCTTTTCATAATATGTTTGCGTTTTAAGCATTGAAAGGTCTTTTAGTTTGTTTCTGATCCCCACAACTTTACTCAAAACCTTCAAGGAGAGAAATACATTCTATGTTCCACTTTAGTTAATTGAGAGGTTAATTTATTATACTCCACTTTAGCATTTTTTAAAATCTGGAACCCTCCTTGATACAAAACTCCCTCATGACAGTCTTGTGAGCTTCCCACAGTACTGAAAGGGAAGACACCGAACCCTCACTCAGACGGAAGAAGTGCATGAGATGGTCCAGCAAGGTCTTCCGAATACCTGGTATTTGGATCCTTAATAAGTAATTCATTCAATCGCCAATAGCAATTCCTAGCACATGGTAGAGTGGGTTTAAGGTTCAACACAACCGGGGCGTGATCAGTCCAGGTAATTTGACCCATCTCAGCTCCCTCCATCATTCTAGTGTGAGTCCCACATCTCAATACCCCCCACTGCCGCTGGCACTCGGGAACAGAGTGTGTGGCTTCATGTATTTCTATGCAGCTGAGCGCTCAAGTCTGAGTGCTGGCGGCAGTGCCGGTGTTATGATTCAGTCACCGTAGGAGGCAAAAACAGAAATGCTAGCTAAGTCCAGAAAACCAGAGAGGTTGGCAGCTATCGGATTGCAGACCCCTGATCCTATCCACAACAACTAACAGTAGCCGTGGGGGTTCCTACGATGCCCTAGACCCCTCGATCACAGCCGGAGAATTAAATAGGCCTAAAGAAAGAAAGGGGAAATCTAAACTGCCCCAGAGCAGACCCCAAAGCAATAGGCAGCCCCCAACATATAATGACGGTGAAGCAAGATGAAAACACTAACACAGACAGAAAGATAGACTGAGCAAAGACGGGGCCCAAGCTAACTAGATAGGAAAGGACAGGAAGGCTGCTGTCTGCAATCCGTGAAAAACCCTATGAAAATAAGAGCCAACAGACTGACAGTGAAAAAGGCCCTGAAGACGCTAGGCTTCAAAAAAGCTATGTCAGTACTCAGGAATATTCTGAAGACAGAGCAACTGGCAAAAGGAGATTCAGCTCACCCCAGCAGGGAATGGCAGAATCCAGAAAAGCAATGAAAACAAAAACAAAACACAAATGCTAACAGGCAAAGCAGAAAACTTAGCTTTAGAGGAGCAGGAATCAGACTGGTGTCCTAGAAGTCCACAGAGAAATCACCCGCAGGGCAGAAGGGCGTCGGCAGCCTTATATCCAGTCCGTGACTCCACTCAGCCAGTCATCCTCATTAGGCTCAGGTGCCTGATAATCAGGCTCATTACCTTCCTTTACCAGAATACGGAGTTCACCAGACCTCAGTGACGAAGGGGAAAATGAACTCACAACAGTACCTCCCCCTTGAGGAGGGGTCACCCAACCCTCAACCACGCCACCAGGGCGATCAGGGTGAGCCCAATGAAAGGCACACACCAATCTTTTGGCATGAATATCAGAGGCAGAGACCCAGGAATTATCCTCCTGACCATGACCCTTCCACTTAACCAAATACTGGAGTCTCCGTCTAGCCAGACGGGAATCCAGTATTTTCTCTACCTCATATTCCATGTTACCTTCAACCAATACAGGGTCTGGAGGTGCCACCCCAGGAACAACAGGTTCAACAAACCTCTTCAACAAGGACTTCTGGGACACATTATGGATTTTAAATGTGACAGGAAGAGCCAAACGAAAAGAGACCGGATTAATAATCTCCAAAATCTTGTAAGGTCCAATAAATCTAGGCTTAAACTTAGGAGAAGCCACCTTCATAGCAATATTTTTTGATGATAGCCACACCATATCACCAATCTTAAACTGGGGACCAATGGTCCTATGTCGATTGGAAAACCACTGGGCCTTTTCCTGGGAGAGAGACAACTTATCCACCACTTGGTCCCAGATCTGGTGCATTCTCTCCACCACAGTGTCAACACCTGGGCAGGCAGAAGGCTCCACCTGCCCTGAAGAAAATCGAGGATGAAACCCAAAGTTAAAAAAAAAAGGTGACATCAAAGTGGCAGAACTAGCTCTATTATTTAAAGCAAATTCGGCCAAGGGCAAAAACGAAACCCAATCATCCTGATCAGCGGAAATAAAACATCTCAAATATGACTCCAAGGTCTGGTTTGTTCTCTCTGTCTGCCCATTGGTCTGAGGGTGAAAAGCAGAGGAGAAGGACAACTGAATTCCCAGCTTGGAACAGAAAGTCCTCCAAAATCTAGACACAAACTGAACTCCTCTGTCAGATACAATGTTCTCAGGAATCCCGTGTAAGCGAACCACCTGTTGCAAAAACAGGGGCACCAACTCAGAGGAAGATGGCAACTTAGGGAGTGGTACAAGATGAACTATCTTAGAGAACCTATCACAAATCGCCCAAATAACAGTCATTCTTTGAGAGACCGGCATATCAGAGATGAAATCCATTGAAATATGGGTCCATGGCCTCCTGGGGACCGGCAAAGGCATCAACAACCCACTAGAGCGAGAACAAGATTTAGACCGGGAGCAAGTCCCACAGGACTGCACAAAATTCCTGACATCATGAGATAAGGTGGGCCACCAAAAAGAGCGACTCACCAGATCTCTAGTACCAAAAATACCTGGATGACCTGCCAATGCAGAGCAATGAACTTCAGACATCACTCTCTTCTTCCACTGGTCAGGAACATACAACTTTCCACTGGGACAACGCTCAGGGTTGTCCTCCTGGAACTCTTGCAGAGCAAGTCTCAAATCGGGCGAGATGGCAGAAAGAACTACCCCTTCACCTAAGATGGTAGCAGGCTTGGTCACCACAGGAGAATCAGCAAAGAAACTCCTAGAGAGGGCGTCTGCCTTGACATTCTTAGTTCCAGGAAGAAAAGAGACCACAAAATCAAAACGTGTAAAAAACAAGGCCCACCTAGCCTGTCTAGGGTTCAAGCGTTTAGCCGACTCTAGGTAAATCAAATTCTTGTGGTCAGTGAGGACCACAACTTGATGTTTAACTCCCTCCAACCAATGTCTCCACTCCTCAAATGCCCATTTCATGGCCAACAGTTCCCGATTCCCCACATCATAGTTACGTTCTGATGGAGAGAAATTTCGGGAAAAGAAAGCACAGGGATTCATTTTAGATGTTACAGGATCCTTTTGGGACAAAACAGCTCCTGCACCAATCTCAGAAGCATCCACCTCTACCTGGAACGGAAGTGAGACATCAGGTTGCCGCAAAACCGGGGCTGAGGTATATCTTTGCTTCAGCTCCTTAAAGGAAGCAACAGCCTCCGGAGACCAATTCAACACATCAGCACCCTTCTTAGTCAGATCAGTCAATGGCTTGGCAATACTAGAAAATTTTGCTATAAATTTCCGATAAAAATTAGCAAAACCCAAAAACTTCTGGAGGGCCTTCAAAGAAGTGGGCTGAACCCAATCATAAATGGCCTGTACCTTGGCCTGGTCCATTTCAATAGTTGACGGAGACAAAATAAATCCCAAAAATGAAATCCTCTGTACTCCAAAAAGGCATTTCGATCCTTTGACATACAGGGAATTCTCCCTCAAGATCCGGAACACAGTCCGAATATGTTCCACATGAGAATCCCAATCCTTGGAGAAGATCAAAATATCATCTAGATAGATAATCAAAAATTTATCGACAAAGTCTCGGAAAATATCGTTCATGAAGCACTGGAAGACAGAAGGGGCATTAGTGAGCCCAAAAGGCATCACCAGGTACTCAAAATGTCCCTCCAGAGTATTAAACGCCGTCTTCCATTCATCCCCCTGCTTAATGCGGATAAGATTATACGCCCCCCTGAGGTCAAGCTTGGTAAACCAGCAAGCACCTCTAACTCTAGAGAATAGATCCGAAATCAGGGGTAACGGATACTGATATTTAATAGTGATTTTATTGAGGGCACGATAATCAATACAAGGCCTTAAAGAACCATCCTTTTTGGCCACAAAAAAAAAACCCGGCACCTAAGGGTGAAGAGGATGGTCTAATATGACCTTTCTCCAACGCCTCCTTAATATAGGACCGCATAGCCTCGTGCTCGGGTACAGATAAATTGAAGAGCCGACCCTTGGGAAATTTACACCCCGGGCTTAGTTCAATTGCACAGTCATAACTCCTATGAGGAGGCAAGGACTCAAACTCATTCTCACTAAATCTACTACATCATAAAAGTCTGCCAAATAGTCAGGAACATCATGCGACTGAGGAGAGGTGGAAAAAACCGGAGCCTCACTAAAGGCACACCGACAACCCCAACTCACCACAGACAGATTTCCAATCCAAAACTGGATTATGAATTTGCAACCAGGGAAACCCCAGAACAACGGCATCATGCAGACCATGCAACACCAAAAATCTGCAATTTTCTTGATGGTCTGGGGCGACCCGCATGACCACCTGGGTCCAAAACTGAGGTTTATTTTTAGCCAAAGGAGTAGCATCAGTCCCCCTCAAAGGGATAGGCGTCTGCAGAGGTGTCATCGGAAATCCACAACGTTTAGCAAAATCCAAGTCCATTAGGTTTAGCGCTGCTCCCGAATCCACAAAAGCCTTGGCGGAAAATGTGGACAGGGAGCAGATCAGAGTAATTGCCAGAAGAAACTTAGGTTGAACACCACCAACAGAAAACGTGTGTGCAAAGCGTTTCTCTCCTTTAGGACAAACAGAAATAATATGCGAGGCATCTCCACAGAAAAAACACAGCTTATTACGCCTTCTGAACTCCTGACGTTGCGCCTTAGACAAAACTCTATCACATTGCATAGGTTCAGACGTCTGTTCAACCGGTGGCAACACCTCTCGTGCAATCCTGCGTTCACGTAAACGCCGATCAACCTGAATGGCTAATGACATAGAATCGTCCAGACCAGAGGGAACAGGAAATCCCACCATAGTATCTTTTACGGCTTCTGACAAACCCTTCCGAAAGAGAGCAGCCAAGGCATTATCATTCCAGGTAGTAAGGACCGTCCACTTTCGGAACTTTTGACAGTACTTTTAAACACAATACTTTCCTGCTATTGAGTACCCTAGGATCTGCGGTATGGCGGGTGATTCTGTTATGATTGAGTCACCGTAGGAGGCAAAAACAGAAATGCTAGCTAAGTCCAGAAAACCAGAGAGGTTGGCAGCTATCGGATTGCAGACCCCTGATCCTATCCACAACAACTAACAGTAGCCATGGGGGTTCCTACGATGCCCTAGACCCCTCGATCACAGCCGGAGAATTAAATAGGCCTAAAGAAAGAAAGGGGAAATCTAAACTGCCCCAGAGCAGACCCCAAAGCAATAGGCAGCCCCAACATATAATGACGGTGAAGCAAGATGAAAACACTAACACAGACAGAAAGATAGACTGAGCAAAGACGGGGCCCAAGCTAACTAGATAGGAAAGGACAGGAAGGCTGCTGTCTGCAATCCGTGAAAAACCCTATGAAAATAAGAGCCAACAGACTGACAGTGAAAAAGGCCCTGAAGACGCTAGGCTTCAAAAAAAGCTATGTCAGTACTCAGGAATATTCTGAAGACAGAGCAACCGGCAAAAGGAGATTCAGCTCACCCCAGCAGGGAATGGCAGAATCCAGAAAAGCAATGAAAACAAAAACAAAACACAAATGCTAACAGGCAAAGCAGAAAACTTAGCTTTAGAGGAGCAGGAATCAGACTGGTGTCCTAGAAGTCCACAGAGAAATCACCCGCAGGGCAGAAGGGCGTCGGCAGCCTTATATCCAGTCCGTGACTCCACTCAGCCAGTCATCCTCATTAGGCTCAGGTGCCTGATAATCAGGCTCATTACCTTCCTTTACCAGAATAGGGAGTTCACCAGACCTCAGTGACGAAGGGGAAAATGAACTCACAACAGCCGGGTAGTGAGATGCGAGACTCATGCAAGTTTCTCGCAAGTGTGACCCCGGCCTATCGGTCAGGATATTTGCAAAGAAGAAGTCAATTGCAGTATGAGTGTGATGAGTGGGTGAGTAAAAGGAGAAGGCCCTTTCCCTTGGATGATCAATTCTCCAAAGGTCAAATAGGGAATTAGTCCTAATTAGTTTTCTAAATTGTCTTGTCATTCTAATTTGATTGTGTGAAGGGGGTTTATTATTGATAGAAAGTCTATCAAATACCTCTGAAAAAGGAAATTAAAATCACCACCCATCAATAAGGAAACCGCAAAAGTTTTGGAATCATAGAGAAAGCCCTTTGCAAAACTTCTATCTGACCTGCATTTGGAGCATATAAATTACATAAAATGATAGAGCTGCCCCTCAGGGAGGCTTCTAAGCTTACACATCCCCCCCCGGGATCGATATGTGTCTTGTTCACTTGTAAATGGCATTTTGATGATAATAATATTGCTACTCCCCCTCTTTCATTATCATTAAATGCAGAATAAGATGTAGGGAAAGAATTAGAGGTAAATTTAAAGGTGCCTGCCTTATCATAGTGAGTCTCTAGGAGAAACATTATATCGGCCCTCTGACTTTTCAATTCCTGGAGGGTGAGTCTCCTTTTTCTAAGGGAGTTAAGACCCCTAACATTCAAAGATATTATATGTGTCATGATGCACAATTTGGGTACTGAAATGTACAAGGAACTCCAAGAACCTCAACTCTCCCAGTGCCTACAGCATGCAGTGATGGACCAACCCAAACAGAATGCTCTGCCTCTCCTTCTCTAGAGACCGAATCTGAACAAATGGGTAGGGAAGAAACAGTAGGGAGGGTGTAAGACAAGGACAACATAGAAAAGAACAGAGAACAAAATTAAAGGCAATTGCAATCTTTAGAAAATAAAGATCCATAGCTCCCAGAACCAATTACCTGGTCTGTGGTTTTACCTGTGGAACACTCCAAACCCACTAGGTAGGGAAAAAAATCCCCTCAACCACAGAAGTGATTTCTCAGGGAGACATAGTCCAGTGTTTGACCTACACAAAGGAAAAGATCGGATATAATAAAAAAAGAAACTATCCTCTACAGCAGGGCAAACCAGGGGCTCCCCCAGGCAAATAATATTTATTTATTGCAGGATTATCCACTTTCTTAAAAGAAGTAAAAATCGGCATTCAAAAACTTTAGGATTATTAGAAATATGAGCCCTCACTGGCAATCATTTTTAAAAAGTGACATGCACATCTTCAACCTACTGGATCTTGGAGTATAGGAGTAAAAGTCCCTCAAAAAACAAATTATTTCAAGACCGATAAGTCAACCAGATACTTTCTGGGATTCTCCTGTTTTGCAATCCTCACTCTACTTCTTCCTTCTTTACTGCAACCAAATCGGAGGCAGAGGTGGGCCCCCAGGTGCCTGGATGTCCCAATCTGGAATTTTAGGGATTTGGAGCGTCAGTGTGTCACAGAAGGCTAGAAGGTCCTCCTTGGATCTCAGTGTCACAGATACACCCTCTTTCCTGGCTGATAGAATGAAAGGAAAACCCCACCTGTAAAGGATTTTAAGGTCTTTCAAGATGGACAGCAAAGGCCTAATAATTCTCTTTTGTAGTGTAATATGGGATAAGTCCGGATATAGTTGAATTGCAGCATCCATATATAATATTTCCCCTTGGAACCTGGCCTGAGTCATAATTCTTTCCTTTGTTTTAAAATCATAAAGGCAACAAATGATGTCACTTTGATCTGGTAGAGATCCCTTGGTCCCTTGGGCTGTAGGGCCTGTTGAGCGCGATCAAATTTAATGTGTTTCGACGCTGGTTCAACCATAATGGAGTTAAAGATGTCTTGAAAGATATTTTTACTATCTTCTTGATCAGTTGATTGAGGGACCACCCTCACCCTAATGTTACATCTTCTTCCCCTATTATCTAAGTCCGCTAGTTGGACCCGAAGGTCTCTAATCGTTTTCTGGTGCAAGATAGATGTCTGGTGGAGTTCCACCATATGAGATCTGGTGAGATCGTGGTCCCCTTCCAATGAATTGATCCTGCCAGTCAGAAGCTGCAGGTCTTGATGCAGACAAGCAATTTCAAACCTGAATGTGTCTTTGACCTCTGTTATTAAAGCTTTAAAGTCTGCTTTTGAGGGGAAACATGATAAGAACCTCATCCACTGTGGGGGAAGGTGTTCATCCAATTGGTCCCCCTCCTCATCAGAGAATTAATCCATAGTCACTCCCCTCTTCCTAACATGTGGTATTTGGAGTTAACTTAGGGAAATCCTTTTGGGAAGTCCGTATACTTTTTCCCCATTGCTTTTGCTACTCCCTTCCATACGAGTCAGTGAGCTTTCAGGCAATTCCTCATATTCAGCAACCCGATACTGTCCCAGTGAGGGAGAAAGGAGATCCCCCCCTGTCTGCCTGCTGTGATCCTGCATCTTGTGAGACAGTATGACCAGGGGGACATAATAACTGCAGGGCCCCCTCTGTACGGTACTGCCCTAGCTCCTCTCCCCGTGTCAGATTCCTCCTATCCCCTGTAGCTCCTGCGCTTGCTGGGACCAGTCGCTGCTCTCCCTCTTTAAACACTTCATGCGTCTTGTCCTCCCTGCACTCCTCAGCCACCTCCTCCCTCTGGCAAGATTGCGCCCGGACCTCAGCTCCACTCTGCTCCCACTGGAGGAAGACATCCAGAGCAGTTGCAGGGCCAGAGGATACCACTCCTGAAGGCACAGAGGCTCCCCGTCTCCTGGGACCCATCTCTGGGTAAGGCTGATCACCGATGCAGGACTCTAAAGCCGATTATTTAGGATGCCTAGCAGGAGCTCCACAGCCACTTGTCCTCTCAGGCCAGCATCCGGACATGCCTCCTTGTCCCTGTTTTCTTTAAATGTGAACACTCCTTGTAGGGTGTCCATCTGCTGAATTGGGTGTAGTGAAAGACCTGTTGGTCCCTATTAGACTATTTTTACCGTGGTGAAATTGATGCCACTTTGGTGATGTCTGCCAATAATGTTTGGAAATGTGAACACTCATGGTTGGTGTCCATTTGCTGGATTGGGTGTAGAGAAAGACCCGTCGGTCCATATTATACTATTTCTGCTGTGGTGAAATTGATGCCACTTCTGTGGTGTAAGACCCCCATTTCTTTAAATGTGAACACTCTTTGTTGGGTTTCCATTTGCTGAATTGGGTGTAGTGGAAGAACTGCCATTCCCTATTAGGCTATCTGTACTGTGTTGAAATTGATTCCACTGGTGGTGTCTGCCAATAATTTTTGGAAATGTGAACACTCCTGGTTGGGTGTCTATCTGCAGCATTGGATCTAGTGGAAGAACTGTTGGTCCCTATTATTCTATTTATACTGAAATTGATGCCACTTTTGTGGTGTCTGCCAATTTTAACAGCAGGATCCCAGGTATGGGGATTTGCCTGTGACTTTTAACCTGTTAAATCCCTCTGTCATATTCAGACAGCGTATTTAACAGCTTGCCTGGGAGTGTGCTAGTCTGTTTGGCCATCGGCGCTCCCATGACACAATTCTTGGGTGCCATTGGGTTGCTATGTCAGCTGGGGGTCTGTTAAAGACCTCTTTGCCTGTCATAATGAAGCTCCTTCAAAATCCAGCAACATGATTTTTACTATATTATTACTATTATAGCGACATTTTTTCCATGACGCTTTACATGTGAAAAGGGGTATACAGTACATAATAAAAACAAGTAGAATAATCTTGAACAAAACAAGTCACCGACTGGTACAGGAGCTAAGAGGACACTGCCCATGAGGACTCGCAATTTACAAGGGATGGGTGAGGATATATTAGGTGAGGGTAGAGGTGGTTGTGCAGCAGTATGGTGGAGCAATGGTTACTGAAGGTTGGCCTGTAGTTGTAGGCTACATTCAGCAAGGCAGTGGTATTTATGTATATAGTACTAATGATCAGATGATTGCAGATTCAAGTCCCCTAAGGAGACTAATAAATACAGTAAAAAGTAATAAAAATAGTTTTAAAATAGAAAAAAAATAAAGTTCAATTCACCTCTATTTTCACTCATTCAATATAAAGATAATGAAAAATACATACCGTATTTTCCGCTTTGCAAGATGCACTTTTTTTCCCCCAAATTTGAGGGGAAAATGGGGGTGCATCTTACAAAGAGGATATACCTTTCTGTGCTGCCGCTGAGGGTGTCCAGTGCTTGCTGCGGCGCTCTGTCCCCCGGTGATTGCCGCCACTGCAGCTCTCTGTCCCGTGCTGCTTGGGGGGCTCTGCCGTTCCCGAGATTTCAGTGCCGAGATCTCCATCTGCGCATGTGCAGCGGCAATTTTCCAGGAAGAAATCCACAGGAAAGCATGCAAGGAACGGCAGAGACCCCCCCCCCACGCTGCACGGGACAGAGCGCGGCGGTGGCGGCAAGCATCGGGGGACAGAGTGCGGCGAGGGCGGTAAGAATCGGGGGACAGAGCGCAGCAGTGGTGACAAGCACCAAGGACAGAGCACCACGGCAGCAAGCACTGGGGGACAGAGCGCGGTGGTGGTGGCAGGCACCGGGGGACAGAGCGCGGCAGTGGTGTCAAGCACCAGGGACAGAGCACCGCGGCGGCAAGCACTGGGGGACAGAGCGCGGCGGTGGTGGCAGCACCAGGGACAGAGCACCGTGGCGACAGGCATCGGGAGACAGAGCGCGGCAGTGGTGCAAGCACTGAGGGACAGCGCGGCAGCAGCACCAGGAACAGCGTCGGGGTGGCAAGCATGGGGGGAGAGAGGGCAGTGGCAGTATCAGACACCCGCAGCGGCACGCTGCACATCAAACACCCCCTCATCTCAGCAGCAATGTTCCACTCCTGCCTCCTCCATCACCACCCCCGGTAAGCAATAAGACGCATGGATTATAAGATGCACCACCATTTTATTAAAAAAAAGTTTTTCTCCTATTTTTCTCCTCAAAATTTGGGGTGTGTCTTATAATCCGGAGCGTCTTATAAAGCGAAAAATATGGTACATTTGGTATAACCAAGTTCAGAAAATTACAATCTTTCAAAATATAAAAATAATTAAACACATGTAAAAATTAAAAATGCTAAAATTGCCACAATGCTGCAAAAAATGTAAGAAGCATTTAAAATTATATATATGTAAAAATGGTATACATAAAAATGTATTGTCCAACAGCAACAAAAAATCCTCACACAGTTCTATTGACCACAAAATTAAAGCATTCTGGGTCTCGCAAAATGGCAACACAGTCTCCCCTGATTTTTTTTAGTTTTCTATTTTTTTTCCCCCTAAAATATAAAAAAAATGGAAAAGATTCATAATGTTGTAATTGTACTGATGAGGAGAATCATATTGTCATTTTTACCACACAACATACACTTTTCCACTGTGGTGAGAACAATGGTGTAACTCAAAAGTACAACTCACCACACAAAAAATTAGCCTTCATATGTCTATATGGACAGAAAATTATGCGTAAGAGTTATGACTCTTGAAAGAATGGTAGAGCTAGACAAAAAAGAAATATCGGTAAGGAATTAATGGCCGAGCCTGAATAAGAACAGAACATGTTCTGAGTCTGACTTACTTTAGACACAGATCTGTTTTGAAAACTTATGTGTGTATGGATGGATGAAACTCAATGGGTCTGTGTGCTGTTCAAAATTAAAACAGAGAGCACTCATTCATATGAGTGTATAAACGGTCTGTGACCCGTTCTTGTGTGCCACAGACTGCTTCAGTAGAGCACATTATAGCCATTGTGCCGGTGTACATTGCTGATTTTCCACATGTGGAAAAAATTGCAACATGCACTATTTTGGTCCATTTTATGGATCAGAATAATGCATGCAATGAAAGACAGTAAGGCCACCCCATCTGCAATGTAGATGACACGGAGTTGCACATGGTGCCAAGTCAAGTCTGAAATATGTAGTCTTAACTGGCCTTATATTTATTAGGGTTATCTAAACCGTATTACACAGCCAGGCAGCAAATCTTCTGTTATTTGAGAAACCTTCAGAATTGATCAGACTGTTGAAAGTAATCTACTGTCCATCACTATATATACTATTAAATCAAACACTTGGCGTTGCTCTTGGTGAGTTTATGTTTTTGTGTGACTCCTCAACTAAGGCTTCTTTCACACTTGCTGTGTTTTTTGCGGCCCATTTTTATGGGCCTTTTTTGGGGGCCTTATTGCCGTATTTTTCACGGCCTTTAGCAAAAACGAGCCGCAAAAATCTTCTCGGATAGCCATTTTTCTGGTTTGGAATAGCTTTTGAAAAGTAGGAAAAAAGAAACCACAAAAACAACACACTGAGCAAGCTTCTGTTGTTTTTGCAGCGCCATTGATTTTCAATGGAGACCGTGTCCACAAGCCGTGAAAAAAGCTCGATATATTTTCACAGCCGTAAATACGGCCCTCACGGCCGTACGGCGCTCCGAGAAATTTTTGCAGCTCGTTTTGGCGGCCCCATAGAAATCTATTGGGGACGCAAAAACGGGATGCAAAAACATAGTCTGTTCACACTGTATTAAACCCTTACAATGATGGCTTCATGCAAAACTCTAGATGGAGACATCTATGTAGGCGTTAAAACAGTGTCAAAAGCCTTTATTCACTTAAGTATAGCATCTTTTTGTTGATGTTATTTGCAGAGCCTTATTGTAACCTAACATTTTTTGTGTCACTAATCTAAGTACTTTGAGTTTCTGATTTGTGAGCTTTACAATATGTTACACTACATTAGAATAGCATGGATTTAGATTATATAGAAAGAAACTTTCTCAAAACTTTTATTCTTTCTTAAAAAAGGATTTCCTGAACATACAAGACAGAATTAGATAATACCCCTAGGGAAGAGTCACAAAGCTTGGACTGGCCATTGGCTTTCCAACCCAAGCTTGACAGCTACATAGAAACACACAAGATGTTATGCTCTGGTCAAAAGAGCCGATGCCCAGTCTGTGCATTGCATTGTGATCACCATTCGAGTTACATGGACATCTAAATCTTTTCTTACAATGAACTATTCTGTTTCAGAATGGCATTTTAGCCAATCCACATAGCCGTAACACTTCTTTATGGATGAACCGTATATTTATAGCCAAGAGCAGGTTTGAAATCTATCATGTGAGGTCTTATAAACCATTCTCAAAGTTGTAGTTAAAGTCTTTCCTGAAATTCATGTTTTTGGAGTTCATGTTTTGTACGGCTCATGCTTGCAGTTGTACAATGTCCATGTGGATGAACCCATTACTTAAAGCAAAAACATAAACTTGCTTCCCACTGAGATTTGATGTTAAGATGGTATCCAACCCAAGTTTTGCTAATCTTTCTCAAGGTTTAAATTTTACATTTCCATTATTAATGATCACAGTGATTATCAGTTTTTTGTTGGATGAGATGATGTCAACCTGAAAATTAAATGTTAATTTTAATCATATTTAATTTTCTTAACGTAAATGTAATATTCAGATATGACAGCCACTACCTGCACAATACCCAAGAGCATGTGCAAGTGCTAAGCACTGATTATGGTGTCTGATACCCTAGCATCAGTAAATCAGTAGAGATTTTGCAGGTGTTTCACCACTGTGATTGAGTAAAGTTTCTAATATTGTCATTTTGCAAAGATTATTCAATAGGTATGCTGTGGCTTAACTTTTCTCAAATAAAATGTAGGTTGCAGACAGCATATATATAAAGTCTATAAAGTAATGCAATATTTGATTTATGCTATTATAAATAAAAACCTCTATAAAGACAATGAAAAATCCCTTTGATAACTTTCAATAACCTGGAGGAACTAATCCCGTTTTGCCAACGTCCAGTATACATTGTGCAAAACCTTAGTAGAGCTTTTTCCGTCTTCCTTTACAATTCAAAGTGTTCTCGGATTTGTTCTCAAATGAAACTTATTTTCATCATAGGATTCTGCCAGGTTTTATGTTATGGGAGCTTAGGCAGCAGCTTGAGGATAATTGGAATTATGCTATGGTTTTAATTAGGATCTGCTTTTTTTATAATGAATCCTTTAAAGAATGCAGCTGCAAACAAATTAATTGATTGATTGATTAATTGCTTTGCTTCATTGTGCCAGTTTATTTGGGAAAGAAATGAAGAAACTGGTTTAATATATGAAATTCATTAACCCCAAAAGGCTGGAGGGTATACTTCAAATCAACATTCTTGCAAAGGCTCTTTAATGTGATTTTTGTACTCCAGTGATTTTGATTCAGGGTGTATGATAAGCTTAAATTAAATATACTCACAAATTTGGTTTAAAGGCAACCTGTCAGCATCTTTTTACATAAAGAAGTAGTGAAAATAGTTTGTAAGTTCTGCCTGTGTTTGTGTAGGCTTCCTCCAGGTAGTCCAGTTTCCTCCCATTCTCTAAAGCTGTAGTCTCCAACCTTTCTAACCTGTAGAGCCACATTCAGCTCTGATAGAGGGTCGCAAGCCACATGCAAGGCCACTCCACCTCCCGAATAGTGACATCTAGCTCTTGCTCTCCATCTTCCCCAGAGAAAAACGTAGTACTGGTTTAAAGACAGCACCTCCTCTGATTGGCAGTATCATCCTATACCAAGTAATGGTGCCCCACAAGAAGAACAAGTGTCACGCCAGTCTGGGTTCTGCTTTTGGCAGACCGTGCATATCCAGCCTTCAGGGGAGTATGGGGACAGTCTGGACTAGGTGTGGACTTTAGGTGTGGCTGCTGCAGCTAGTGCCATTTAATAAGGTAGTGGCTTGTACAAGTATTCGCCAGTAACAGAATAACATATTTCAATCCACAATCATCTCTTCATTTCCCTTGCCATTCTATACCATGCCTAGGCAAGCCATAAGACTTTGTGGTCCTGTAGGAGCCCCCTATTACTTGTCAGCACACCTTTCCATTCTTCCTCATCTAGTCTTCTTCCACGGGTTTGAGATACCACCAGTTTCAGGAGGACTTTTGCATTTTTCATGTACTTTTTTCTTTCTCATTCTGCTACTAGGTACTGTGCCATTACCTGGCCAGGCTTAGACTTGACTGGTGAACATGTTACAAGTTGAATTCTAAATGCAGCACTTCCATTTTTGCTAGGGCGGTTTCTCCTACTCTTGAAAGTTGTGTATATGGGGTTATGTAACTTTCTGTCCTCTATTTTCTGCACTATTTTCTGTTCCCTTCAGATTCTGAGCTGTTATCCTAGGGTATATATTTAAAGGGAATCTGTCACCCCTTTTTTGAGATATCATATAATGGTATCATTCAATTGTGTGTCACATAAGGATTCTCTTAGTACTTTTGCTTCCCCCTGACCCCGCACCTTTCATGCATAAATACCTTTTTTATATCGGTTCAGATGTATGTAAACTGCTGCTGTCCGGTCCGCTGGGTGGGGCTTATTCACCTGCTCCCCCCTCCCTGTCTTGCTCTTTGCATTTCTTCTTGTGTAGAGCAAGACGGGGGGGAGCAGTTGAATAAGCCCCGCCCATCGGACCAGACTGTGGCTGTTTACATACATCTGAACCTATATAAAAAAAGGTATTTATGCATGAAAGGTGCGGGGTCACCTGTACCACAACAGACTGTGAGTAAAGCTTTGGAACTACATGCCCTGGTGTCCTCCACTTATTCCTGCACCAGTCTGCCCGACACCGCTACATTCCTCCTGCGCCTGACACTACACCATCTAAGTGTCACTTCACCTACACTGCCCTGGGACTACAGCCCTGCCTGTGGAGGGCTACACCATCATTGCTGCACTACACCATCTGTCCCAGAGGATCTGTCTGCAGCGTCAGCTTAACATTTGCCGAACATCACAGGTGGCGTCACGAATCACTTATAAACTTTCACCACCATAAGCACACTGAAACAACCCCTTTTGCAATGGAGCCCCAGGGCCACGGACCGGGTCACTGCTGCCGTGACAACTCCCGTTGAGGAGATCAACCGGCCCGGTACCAAGTACCTCACGGCCCTGGCGAGTGAGGGCGCTCCAATTGCAATACTACTTGTGTAATTTATTTGGTTGAGTGTATTCAGTGCAACTTACAATACGTGGGTTGCACCACTGGTCCATTAAAAAAGCCTATTAGAAGACATATATCAGACACCAATAGTCCGACTGCATTAAATAAATATCTCAGAATCATAGAATCATAGAATCGTAGAGTTGGAAGGGACCTCCTGGGCCATCTGGTCCAACCCCCTGCTCAAAGCAGGATTCGCTAAATCATCCCAGTCAGATGTCTGTCCAGCCTCTGTTTGAAGACTTCCATTGAAGGAGAACTCACCACTTCTCGTGGCAGCCTGTTCCACTCATTGATCACTCTAACTGTCAAAAAGTTTTTTCTAATATCTAATCTGTGTCTCCTCCCATTCAGTTTCATCCCATTGCTTCTAGTCTTTCCTTGTGCAAATGAGAATAAAGTTGATCCTTCTACAATGTGACAGCCCTTTAGATATTTGTAGACAGCAATTAAGTCTCCTCTCAGTCTTCTCTTTTGCAAACTAAACATTCCCAAATCCTGCAACCTTTCCTCATAAGACAGGGTTTGCAGACCGGTCACCATTCTGGTCGCTCTTTTCTGAACTTGCTCCAGTTTGTTGATGTCTTTTTTAAAATGTGGTGCCCAAAACTGGACACAATATTCCAGATGAGGTCTGACCAAAGAGGAGTAGAGGGAAATAATGACTTCACGTGATCTAGACTGTATGCTTCTGTTAATACATCCTAGAATTGCATTTGCCCTTTTTGCTGCTGCATCACACTGTTGACTCATATTCAGTCTGTGATCTATTAGTATACCCAAGTCTTTTTCACATGTGCTGTCACTTAGCCCTATTCCTCCCATTCTATATATGCTTTTTTCATTTTTATTGCCCAGATGTAGTACTTTGCATTTCTCCCTGTTAAAAACCATTCTGTTAGTTACTGCCCACTTCTCCAGTTTATTTAAATCTTTTTGAATCCTCTCTCTCTTCTCTAGTATTAGCTATCCCTCCTAGCTTTGTGTCATCAGCAAATTTAATCAGTTTACCCTCAATTCCTTCATCTAAATCGTTGATAAAGATGTTGAACAATACAGGGCCCAGGACAGAGCCCTGTGGTACCCCACTTGAGACATTCTTCCAACTGGATGTGCAGCCATTTACGACCACTCTTTGGGTCCGATCACTAAGCCAGCTATGAATCCACCTAACAGTTGCCTTGTCCATTCCATACTTAGTCATTTTTTCAATAAGGATTGTATGAGAGACTTTGTCAAATGCTTTGCTGAAGTCAAGATATACTATATCTACAGCATTTCCTTGATCCACCCAATCAGTGATACCGTCATAGAAGGAAATTAAGTTAGTCTGACATGACTTATTAGTTACAAACCCATGCTGACTCTGTTTGATCACTTCATTCTTATCCAGGTATTGACTTAAATGTTGTTTAATAATTTGTTCAAAGATCTTTCCTGGTATAGAAGTCAGACTCACCGGCCTATAGTTGCCTGGGTCCACCTTCTTCCCCTTTTTGAAGATAGGAACAACATTTGCTCTTCTCCAGTCTTCTTGGAGAACAGGAGAAGTGCCAGAATTTTCAAAGATTATGGAGAGTGGTTCAGAAATTTCTTCTGCTATCTCCTTCAGTACTCTGGGGTGTAATTCATCTGGACCTGGAGACTTGAATTCATTTAGGTTAGCTAAGTGTTTCCTCACTATCTTTCTGTTTATAGATATCCTGGATTCTTCTATTCCCTCAATAGGACAGTGAATAACAGTTGGTGTTACATTTCCTTTCTGAGAGAAAACAGATGCAAAATAGGAATTTAAAAGTTCAGCCTTCTCAACATCCTGTCTTACCATTTCATCATTTTCATCCTGTAAAAATCCTATAGCATCTTTGACTTTTCTTTTACTTTTGACATATCCCCAAAATCCTTTATTATTGCTTTTGACATCTCTTGCAAGCCTCAATTCATTTTCAGCTTTAGATAATCTGATTTGTGCCCTGCAGATTCTGCAGACAGCATTATATTCTTCTTTAGATATGCCTCCCTCTTTCCATTTTATAAACATTTTTTCTTCCTTTTTAGCATGTGCTTAAGTTCTGTGTTCACCCATCCTGGTTTCCTTAAATGCTTCCTATTCTTCCCTCTTTTCGGAATTGTTAACAACTGTGCTTTGAGAATTTCATTTTTCAAGATTTCCCATCCTTCCTGGACATTTTTGTCTTTAAGGATATCCAGCCATTGGATCCCTCCAATTCTCTTTCTGAATCCCTTAAAATCTGCCTTTCTGAAATCTAACCTTGACGTCTGAGTCTTCACAGGTCTTCTGCCTCTAGTTATCCAAAATTCTAAAATAGCATGGTCGCTACCTCCTAGGGTTCCAGCCACTTTTACCTCCTCAACCATTTCCTCCCTGTTTATAAGGATTAGATCCAAGGTAGCAGTTCCCCTTGTTTTCTCCCCTACCTTTTGGAAGATAAAGTTGTCAGCAAGAGAGGATAAGAATTTCCTTGACCTGTTAGTTTTGCCTGAGAGAGATTCCCAACAAATGTCTGGATAGTTGAAATCTCCCATGACAACTATGTCATATTTTTTGGAGAACTTGGCCATTTGATGCATAAAGAGTTCATCCATATCTTCAGCTTGCACAGGCGGCCTGTAGTAAAAGCCTACAATGGTGTCCTTTCCATTGTTCTGTCCTTGTATTCTTACCCAAACAGTTTCCACAGAACTCCCAGTCTCTGAAGCTTCAATCTCTGTGCAGATATACGCGTTTCTAACATACAATGCAACACCCCCTCCTCGTTTATCAAGTCTGTTTCTTGCAAATAAGTTGTATCCTTCTAGTCTTGTATTCCAATCATGTGTATCGTCCCACCAAGTTTCAGTGATTCCAATGACATCATATTTCTTTTCCTGTGTTAGTAGTTCCAATTCTCCTTGTTTGTTGCCCATGCTTTGTGCATTAGTATAGAAACATTTTAGTTTGTGATTGGTTTCTCTTTCTCCAATATTTTTATTAATTAGATTCTTTCGTCTTTGTTCTTCCTTTCCACTTCTATTAGCAGAGTTCTCAATAGCATTTGTCAGGTGTATGGCTTTTTCTGGTCTTTTGCTTCCCTTCCCATGTTGTTCTAGTTTAAAGCTCTCCTTACAAGTGTAGCAAGGCGACTTCCAAATACATGCTTTCCAGTCTTCGTAAGGTGCACCCCATCTCTAGCAAGTAGTCCATCGTATAAGTAGTTCACTCCGTGATCCAGAAATCCAAATCGTTGCTGACGGCACCATCGACGTAGCCAGTTGTTCACCTGCAGAATCTTATTCCACCTCCTTGGTCCATGGCCATCCACTGGGAGGATGGAAGAGAAGACTACCTGTGCTCCCAGTTCTTTCACTTTCTTGCCTAAGTCTTCAAAGTCTCTGCAGATGGTTTCCAGGTCATTTCTTGCGGTGTCATTTGTCCCCACATGTAGTAGCAGGAATGGGTAGTCATCTGTAGGTCTGAAGAGTCCTGATATCCTGTCAGACACATCTTTAATTTTTGCACCTGGAAGACAGCACATTTCTCTTGAAGTTATATCCGGTCTGCAGATAGCGGCCTCTGTTCCTCTCAACAGGGAATCCCCCATGACCACCACTCTCCGTTTCTTCTTCACAACATTTTTCTTTCTCCATCCAGGAGGACTCTGAAGGCGTACAAGGTTGCTGTTTGTTGGCAAAGTCTTATCCTGATGTATTTCTTCATCATTTTCCTGCGTGAGAGCCTGGTACTGGTTTCTGAGCAGTATGGGTGCTGACTGCCTCCTGATCCTCCTGCTTCTCTGGGTCACATGTCTCCATTCCTCTGTTTCTTCAGGTGCACTTCGAATTTCTTCTCTTTCTGTAACATGAAGAGATAATTCTGCTCTGTCTAAGAACTCTTCACCTTCCTTAATGATCTTCAACGTAGCCAACCTCTCTTCGAGATTTTGCAACTTTTCCTCCAACAGGGACACAAGCTTGCATTTGTGGCATGTGAAGTTTGGCTTTTCCACTGGTAAGTCTGTGAACATGTAGCAAGAAATGCAGCTCACCAAATGGCTCCTGGCCTCTTCCATCTTGAGATTTCTTAAAAACGCTGAAAGATGAGCCAAAATTTGCGCGCCGATAGGCGCGCGGTTTTTCCGATTTCCTCTTTTCAGCTGCAACGGCCAAAACCCAGTGATCGCTGAGCTCGCGGAGACTCTTCACTTATCCCAGAAGGCACTGGGAATATGCAAATGATCTCCTCAAGACTCTTCCCCTGGTTTTCCGATTTCCTCTTTTCAGCTGCAACGGCCAAAACCCAGTGATCGTTGAGCTCGCGGAGACTCTTCACTTATCCCAGAAGGCACTGGGAATATGCAAATGATCTCCTCAAGACTCTTCCCCTGGTTTTCCGATTTCCTCTTTTCAGCTGCAACGGCCAAAACCCAGTGATCGTTGAGCTCGCGGAGACTCTTCACTTATCCCAGAAGGCACTGGGAATATGCAAATGATCTCCTCAAGACTCTGCGGTTTCCAAACATTTTAAGTATATACATAATGGAGATACTAGTTGTCTTAAATTCAAAGGTATAGAGAGGGTGTTCAGACCCATGAGAGGAGGTGATCATAAAAGAAAAATCCTCAACAGGGATTCTTATTGGATCTTTAAACTAAACACTAGGGTCTCATAGGGTATGAACTCTAGACAAGATTTGATATTGCAATATTAATATATGTTTTTTCGGTGTCTTGTTTTTATTATATTATTTTTCCTGGTTGTGGGGAGGGGGATGTCGTGGCAAAAAAGCTCGGGTTTCCCATAGCCTTACATTGGGCTCATTGCTCGGGTCGAGTACCCGAGTATTCCAATTTGCTCGACCCAAGCAACGAGCACCCAAGTATTTTAGTGCTCAATCATCACTAGTTAGGACAGGTGAATGGCCATATAATAACTCTGTAAAACTGGAGCCTTAATTGAGAACTTATGTGTATGGGCCATTATCACACTTCTGTTTCCATACAAATGCATACAAATTATTTTTCTGATGTGTTCAGTTTGTGATATTCTGTTCTGCAAGCAACGCTTCTAGGGAAGATTTTTTCCATGCATATAACACCAAGCAATGTAGGAATGAACATATAAGCCATAGTCAGGAGAGATTTTTTGACTACATCCTATGTTTGTGCTTTAACACAAGAGCCTGGCATATCCCGATCTATTCTAGAATGGGCAAATGTTAAGCAGCTATCTCGGACTCCATGGTTGAGCTCTGTTTCTTTCCCATATAGCTGTCACTGTTTGCTGTGTTCCATGCTAGATTTCACTACTTACCAAGCATACCTCAGTGACATCATCAGCCAAGGCTTTAAGGTTGGTTTAGGCACCTGCTTGTCTGAATTTTCAGTATTGAGTTAGTTGCTGTTTGTTAGGAGTGTGACATTATTCAGTTTCGTCTGTTAGGGCAGAGACACACTGGCATATTTCTTGTGCGATAATCGCATCGCACTGATTGGACTTGCCGGCACCTCTCCTGACCTGAGTATGACAGCATGATGGATTACTATGCAGTTGTCAAGCTCAGGTCAGGAGAGCAGATAACCAGGGCGTGTTTTACAATGCGATTCTCAGACGAAAAATACGGCAGTGTGACTCCAGCCTTAGAGTAATCTCTACAAGCTCCTGTACATTATTACTTTGGCTAGGGCTTGGATAGTGGTGATGTATAATAAGCAGGAGGGATGGGGTGATGTGTTTGAGGGGGTGTGGAGAGGTTAGAGAAGCGGCGCACTCATTTTATTTCCTTAACTTCATGTGTGTTGTTTCTGGCAGCTAATCAGGATGCAGAAACCATCCTCAACATGATCATGACCCAAGGTCTTCTGTGATTGGCTGCCAAAGTCACGTGTCCCTGGCCATGTGAAAAGGTGACATCTTCTTTTGATAACGCCATTTTCTCAGTGTCACAGTGCAGAGAAGCCACTCTTTATAGTGCTGTCAGTGAACATGTCAGTTAGCTTTATAGGATCCTGTCCTGTATGAAATCGATCTTCCAGCATGCAACTAGATTGTGCAAAAACTGCTGTGTGGCCATCTCTGGAGACGCAATTTGCTACCCCAAATGATTTGTGATAAAACTCTGTTTCAGTGGCAAATCAGAAGGCCAGATTTCCACTTAAAAATCATTAGGCCTAATATTGAGGTGCAACGACGAGTCCCAATTAGCTAATCCAAATCGTTTGTGATAAAACTGTGTTTCAGTGACAAATCAGAAGGTCAGATTTCCACTTAAAAATCATTAGGCCTAATATTGAGGTGCAGCCACAAGGCCCAATTAGCTAATCCAAATAGTTTGTGATAGCATTGTGTTTCAGAGACAAATAAGAAGGCCAGATATACACTTAAAAATTGTTACGCCTAATATTGGGGCTCAGACAGGAGGCCCAATTTGCTAATTCAAATTGTTTGGGTTAAAGCTGTGTGGCAGTGAGTAATCAGAAGCCCACATTTCCTAATCATAATTGTTTGGTTTAATACTGTGGTGCAGGCACCAGACCTCATTTCATAATCCAAATCTTTTGGTATAACAGTCTAGTACAGCCAACAGACCTCATTTCACAATCCAAATAGTTTGAGATAATAGCCTGGTGCAGACATCAGTCCTCATTTCATAATGCAAATCGTTTTGGATAATAGTCTGTTGCAGGTACCATGCCTAATTTCATAATCTTTTACGCTAATTCTGTGGTTCCGCCACGAACCCCCATTTCATAATATAAATTCTTTGTGCTAGTAATGTGTTGCAGGAACCAGATCTCATTTCGTAATCCAAGTAGTTTGGAATAATAGACTGGTGCAGGCACAAGACCTTATTTTTAGAGTTGAGCGAAAGGGGTCGAAAAATTTCAAAAATCGCCGACTTTTGGTAAAGTCGGGTTTCATGAAACGAAACCCGACCCTAGGGTGAGGTCAGCCACGAGCTCGGCGACTTTAGCGCCAAAGTCGCGTTTCAAAAGTTTGTTTTCCGCCCTTTTTCAGCCAATCAGAATCCACGGACACTGTGGGCAACGTGATGACATAGGCAGGGGTCACCGCCATCTTTGAGAAGGACATGCAAGTGATTGGCTTGCTTTGGGGGGCGTCACAGGGGGTATAAAAGGGCGTGCACGCCGACCGCCATGTTACTCACGCAGATCTCAGAATAGGGAGAGCTGCTGCTGATTCTGTAGGGAGAGCGTTAGGCAGGGAAGAAGACACCAAAAACTGCTTCTGCTGCTCGCGATTTTGCCTGTACAACACACCAGTCACTGTGTGTGCAGTGCAAGTGGAGGCTATATTTTGCTGGATCAGCTGTGTTGGTTGTTAGGCTGCCTTATAAGGCTTCGTGATAGCTGCATTGCTGTTTTCCCACTGCTCTGCAAACTGCTTTTTTAAAAGCAATCCAAATTTTTTTTTTTGTCCTGGTGAGGTACTGAGCGTGCATTTTTTCACACCATACAGCGGTGTACGCTCCTCACACAGTACCGTGTAACGGCTGTTATCACGGCCACAGTGAAGCTATCTGTGTGTGACTCTGTAAGAATAAGTCGAGGACATGTTCCGTTCTTACAGACCTCCACCTTCTAGTTTTGCCTGGTTTTCAAACAGTTAAGTATATTTGCTGTTTGATCACATTCAAAACTATAGAGAGACAGCGTGTGTCAGTCCGTATACTTAAAAAACACGGAGCTTGACAATTTTACGGACACCGGAGTACGTGCACGCTCCTCTCTCAGTACCATGTAACGGCTGTTATCATGGCCACAGTGAAGCTATCTGTGTGTGACTCTGTAAGAATAAGTCGAGGACATGTTCCGTTCTTACAGACCTACACTCTAGGGAGATTCCTATTCTGCCCAATTCTATATACACCTTGTAGTTTGTCATACACTAGCCAATTTCTGCCTGTGACATAGCGATGTGATATTCACTGGGCCTCACACAATCCAACAGTGTCCACAAGTGTGTTCAGAAATTCTACATCTCCTCTGTCCTATAGTGACATTTTTCATACCTACGATATTAAGCCTTTGAAAAAGCAGTGTGATATTCACTGGGCCTCACACAATCCAACAGTGTCTACAAGTGTGTTCAGAAATTCTACATCTCCCCTGTCCTATAGTGACATTTTTCACACATGCGACTTTGAGCCTGTGACATAGCGGTGTGATATTCACTGGGCCTCCCACAATCCAACAGTGTCCACAAGTGTGTTCAAAAATTCTACATCTCCCCTGTGCTAGAGTGACATTTTTCACACATGCGACATTGAGCCTGTGACATAGCGGTGTGATATTCACTGGGCCTCACACAATCCAACAGTGTCCACAAGTGTGTTCAGAAATTCTACATCTCCCCTGTCCTATAGTGACATTTTTCACACCTGCGACATTGAGCCTGTGACATAGCGGTGTAATATTCACTGGGCCTCACACAATCCAACACTGTACAAAAGTGTGTTCAGAAATTCTACATCTCCCCTGTCCTATAGTGACATTTTTCACACCTGCGACATTGAGCCTGTGACATAGCGGTGTGATATTCACTGGGCCTCACACAATCCAACAGTGTCCACAAGTGTGTTCAGAAATTCTACATCTCCCCTGTCCTACAGTGACATTTTTCACACCTGCGTCATTGAGCCAGTGACATAGCGGTGTGATATTCACTGGGCCTCACACAATCCAACAGTGTCCACAAGTGTGTTCAGAAATTCTACATCTCCCCTGTCCTATAGTGACATTTTTCACACCTACGACATTGAGCCTGTGACATAGCAGTGTGATATTCACTGGGCCTCACACAATCCAACAGTGTCCACAAGTGTGTTCAGAAATTCTACATCTCCCCTTTCCTAGAGTGACATTTTTCACACCTGCGACATTGAGCCTGTGACATAGCGGTGTGATATTCACTGGGCCTCACACAATCCTACAGTGTCCACAAGTGTGTTCAGAAATTCTACATCTCCCCTGTCCTATAGTGACATTTTCACACATGCGACATTGAGCCTGTGACATAGCGGTGTGATATTCACTGGGCCTCACACAATCCAACAGTGTCCACAAGTGTGTTCAGAAATTCTACATCTCCCCTGTCCTAGAGTGACATTTTTCACACCTGCGTCATTGAGCCTGTGACATAGCGGTGTGATATTCACTGGGCCTCACACAATCCAACAGTGTCCACAAGTGTGTTCAGAAATTCTACATCTCCCCTGTCCTAGAGTGACATTTTTCACACATGCGACATTGAGCCTGTGACATAGCGGTGTGATATTCACTGGGCCTCACACAATCCAACAGTGTCCACAAGTGTGTTCAGAAATTCTACATCTCCCCTGTCCTAGAGTGACATTTTTCACACCTACGACATTGAGCCTGTGACATAGCAGTGTGATATTCACTGGGCCTCACACAATCCAACAGTGTCCACAAGTGTGTTCAGAAATTCTACATCTCCCCTTTCCTAGAGTGACATTTTTCACACCTGCGACATTGAGCCTGTGACATAGCGGTGTGATATTCACTGGGCCTCACACAATCCTACAGTGTCCACAAGTGTGTTCAGAAATTCTACATCTCCCCTGTCCTATAGTGACATTTTTCACACATGCGACATTGAGCCTGTGACATAGCGGTGTGATATTCACTGGGCCTCACACAATCCAACAGTGTCCACAAGTGTGTTCAGAAATTCTACATCTCCCCTGTCCTATAGTGACATTTTTCACACCTGCGACATTGAGCCTGTGACATAGCGGTGTAATATTCACTGGGCCTCACACAATCCAACACTGTACAAAAGTGTGTTCAGAAATTCTACATCTCCCCTGTCCTATAGTGACATTTTTCACACCTGCGACATTGAGCCTGTGACATAGCGGTGTGATATTCACTGGGCCTCACACAATCCAACAGTGTCCACAAGTGTGTTCAGAAATTCTACATCTCCCCTGTCCTACAGTGACATTTTTCACACCTGCGACATTGAGCCTGTGACATAGCGCTGTAATATTCACTGGGCCTCACACAATCCAATAGTGTCCACTAGTGTGTTCAGAAATTCTACATCTCCCCCGTGCTATAGTGACATTTTTCACACCTGCGTCATTGAGCCAGTGACATAGCGGTGTGATATTCACTGGGCCTCACACAATCCAACAGTGTCCACAAGTGTGTTCAGAAATTCTACATCTCCCCTGTCCTATAGTGACATTTTTCACACCTACGACATTGAGCCTGTGACATAGCAGTGTGATATTCACTGGGCCTCACACAATCCAACAGTGTCCACAAGTGTGTTCAGAAATTCTACATCTCCCCTTTCCTAGAGTGACATTTTTCACACCTGCGACATTGAGCCTGTGACATAGCGGTGTGATATTCACTGGGCCTCACACAATCCTACAGTGTCCACAAGTGTGTTCAGAAATTCTACATCTCCCCTGTCCTATAGTGACATTTTCACACATGCGACATTGAGCCTGTGACATAGCGGTGTGATATTCACTGGGCCTCACACAATCCAACAGTGTCCACAAGTGTGTTCAGAAATTCTACATCTCCCCTGTCCTAGAGTGACATTTTTCACACCTGCGTCATTGAGCCTGTGACATAGCGGTGTGATATTCACTGGGCCTCACACAATCCAACAGTGTCCACAAGTGTGTTCAGAAATTCTACATCTCCCCTGTCCTAGAGTGACATTTTTCACACATGCGACATTGAGCCTGTGACATAGCGGTGTGATATTCACTGGGCCTCACACAATCCAACAGTGTCCACAAGTGTGTTCAGAAATTCTACATCTCCCCTGTCCTAGAGTGACATTTTTCACACCTACGACATTGAGCCTGTGACATAGCAGTGTGATATTCACTGGGCCTCACACAATCCAACAGTGTCCACAAGTGTGTTCAGAAATTCTACATCTCCCCTTTCCTAGAGTGACATTTTTCACACCTGCGACATTGAGCCTGTGACATAGCGGTGTGATATTCACTGGGCCTCACACAATCCTACAGTGTCCACAAGTGTGTTCAGAAATTCTACATCTCCCCTGTCCTATAGTGACATTTTTCACACATGCGACATTGAGCCTGTGACATAGCGGTGTGATATTCACTGGGCCTCACACAATCCAACAGTGTCCACAAGTGTGTTCAGAAATTCTACATCTCCCCTGTCATATAGTGATTTCACACATGCGACATTGAGCCTGTGACATAGCGGTGTGATATTCACTGGGCCTCACACAATCCAACAGTGTCCACAAGTGTGTTCAGAAATTCTACATCTCCCCTGTCCTAGAGTGACATTTTTCACACCTACGACATTGAGCCTGTGACATAGCGGTGTGATATTCACTGGGCCTCACACAATCCTACAGTGTCCACAAGTGTGTTCAGAAATTCTACATCTCCCCTGTCCTATAGTGACATTTTTCACACATGCGACATTGAGCCTGTGACATAGCGGTGTGATATTCACTGGGCCTCACACAATCCAACAGTGTCCACAAGTGTGTTCAGAAATTCTACATCTCCCCTGTCATATAGTGATTTCACACATGCGACATTGAGCCTGTGCCATAGCGGTGTGATATTCACTGGGCCTCACACAATCCAACAGTGTCCACAAGTGTTTTCAGAAATTCTACATCTCCCCTTTCCTAGAGTGACATTTTTCACACCTGCGACATTGAGCCTGTGACATAGCGGTGTGATATTCACTGGGCCTCACACAATCCAACAGTGTCCACAAGTGTGTTCAGAAATTCTACATCTCCCCTGTCCTATAGTGACATTTTTCACACCTGCGACATTGAGCCTGTGCCATAGCGCTGTAATATTCACTGGGCCTCACACAATCCAATAGTGTCCACTAGTGTGTTCAGAAATTCTACATCTCCCCTGTCCTATAGTGACATTTTTCACACCTACGACATGGAGCCTGTGACATAGCAGTGTGATATTCACTGGGCCTCACACAATCCAACAGTGTCCACAAGTGTGTTCAGAAATTCTACATCTCCCCTTTCCTAGAGTGACATTTTTCACACCTACGACATGGAGCCTGTGACATAGCAGTGTGATATTCACTGGGCCTCACACAATCCAACAGTGTCCACAAGTGTGTTCAGAAATCCTACATCTCCCCTGTCCTATATACACCTTGTACCTTGTTTTACGTTACTATATAGTTTGTGGGATTTTGTGTACATTTTTACCAAAAATGAGGAAGGCAGGTGTAAGAGGCCATGGAATTGGGCGGGGGTTGCCAGCTGGTAATGATGGTGTTGGTGGTGGATCTGATGGTAGTGGCAAAAGCAAAATAGGACCGAAAGCAGGAGGTGTTGAGCCTGCATCATCGTCTGGCTCCACAAGGCCTTGAAGGCTTAGTTTTCTAGGAGTTGGCAAACCGCTTTTAATGCCAGAGCTTCAGTAAAAAGTTTTGGCTTACATTGCTCACTCATCCTCCAGCTCTATCGCCTCCTCTTCTGAAGTTGCAAAAAATAAAAGCACTGAGTTGTCATAGGAGGCTCATGTTCATGAACCACACCTTTCCTTGTGTCCTTCACCCCAACCAAGATTGAAGGATAACGCAGGCCATACAACTGATTACTCCATGGAGCTGTTTTCACATACCATGCCTGGGTTATCAAGTGAAATGGTGAGTTACCCAGGCCAAGATGAATCACCTTCCCAACCACCGCCTCATTATGGACATTGCAACAAGGTGGAACTCCACCCTGCACATTGTTGAGCGGCTGTGCGAACAGAGGCAGGCCATAATGCATTTGTGGGAGAATACACGGCCAGGCACTTTGAGAGCAGACATGGAGTTGACAGGTGTTCAGTAGTCGAAGCTGAAAGACCTCTGTAAAGTCCTTCAGTGTTTTGAGGAATGCACACGGCTGGTAAGCACAGACGACGCCATCCTAAGCATGAGCATCCCACTTATGCGTCTGCTCATGCAAACTTTGACGCACCTTAAGGAGCAGGCGTCTGCAGCCAATGTTGACGAGGAGGAAGAGGAGGAGGGAATCCTTGATGACATTCAGCCATTGTCTGCTCAGGGACCTCTCCTGGACGAGGTGGAGGAAGAAGAGGAGGAGGAGGATGATGATGGGGATGATTACTTAGGGGAGGAGGATGCATCTCGTGGGGCAAGTGAAAATGTAGGCGTGGCAATGTTTGGTACAGGCTTTGTGCGTGACTGGAGGGATGTGGATTTGCCAGAAAGTGCTCCTCCAACCAGCACTCGCAGTGCATCATTGACACCGGGAACATTGGCCCACATGTCAGAATAATCATGCCTTGCAGATCCTAAAAAGGGACCCCCGCATTGCCAAAATGATGAACGATGACGACTACTGGTTGGCCAGCATCCTGGATCCACGCTATAAAGGCAAATTACAAAACATCATGCCACAGGAGAACCTTGACCTAATATTGGCTAATAAACAAGCAACTCTGGTAAACCGGTTGGTTGAGGCATTCCCAGCACACAGCAGCGGTGATGGTTCTCACACGAGCCGTACAGGCCGGGGGCAGCTTGGCAGAGGTGTTCGTGGTGCACACAGCAGAAGTGGCGTTGGAGACAGGGGTTTCATGACAATGTTGTGGACTGATTTTTCAAGTACCGCTCACACAACTGGTAATACTGCATCGATGGAAAGTGACAGGAGACAGCATGGTTACAAACTACTTTTCCTCCCATATCGATGTTCTCCCGCACAGGTCATTCCCCTTTGACTATTGGGCCGCTAAACTGGACACCTGGCCTGAATTGGCACAATATGCCTTACAGGAGCTCGCTTGCCCAGCTGCAAGTGTGCTATCGGAAAGAGTCTTCAGTGCAGCTGGATCAATCCTGACAGAAAAAAGGACCCGTCTGTCAACCCAAAATGTGGATGATCTAACCTTCATTAAAATGAACCATGCATGGGTTTCCAAGGATTTTGTCCCACCTTCCCTTGATGACACATAGGTTGCCAGAAAAATGGCTTGCTTTGGTCTTCCTACTATTCCGCGAACTTGACCTATTTCGCCTTTTGCAGCAGCTGAATGTCCCACATCAACATATGCCACTTTGTAAACCGCCCTAACTGGGCTGCCCCCCCAATGGCCGGGGTCACCACCTAGCGCACGAAACCATGCGAGTGCCGTTGCCCTGGACAGGTGGGTAGGCCGACTCTTGGGCGCGGGCACTGGCACAGGGTCCATCATAGTGCAATCAAGTGTTTCTGATGGTGGTGGTGCACACCCGCCGTCAGACACACCGCCGTACTATGAGGGGCCCAGTGCCAGTACCGACGCCCACGAGTGTGCCCCCCTTGCTTGGGCAGGGCCCCAGCATTTGCAATGTTTACCTCTC